>NW_026555338.1:24539617-25208037 GCF_029017545.1 Prosopis cineraria
AAAACAGTAAAAAATGAAGGGGACGGCCTCTTTCTTCTAATATATAACACCTCTTGCAACACAGTTTGAGTGAGACCAGTGTGGCTGAGAGAGTTGAGGTTAGTTGAAAGAAACAATGGCAGGTCACAACGTTGTGCTTCTGGACGCAACATTTAGTATGTTTTCGATGAGGGCTAGGATTGCTTGGGCTGAGAAAGGCATAGAGTATGAGAAAGAAGGACAAGATTTGGCAAACAAAGGACCTGAGCTTCTGCAGATGAACCCTATTCACAAGAAGGTTCCAGTTTTGGGTTCATAATGGGAAGCCTGTTTTGTGAGTCTCAGATAATTGTTCAGTTACATTGATGAGGTTTGGAAGGACAAGGGGAATCCATTGTTGCCTTCTGATCCTTATGCCAGAGCTCAGGCAAGGTTTTCTGGGCTGATTTTGTTGATAAGAAGGTAATTTTTTTTTCACGTTTTTCATTCTTTTGGCAGCTATTATAATACTTTGATTATGTTTTGTGGTCATAAGATTTTAGTTTTATCTTATTGGAAGATTAGATGATTCACTTTGATCTCTCTAGTCTATCACTGAATCATTTCATTTGACCCAAGCTCAAGAAGAATAGTGTTCACTTTACCTTGCGTTTGAATGGATTGAAAAGTAAAGGAAGAGAAAACAGAAGAAAATAAGAGAGAAAATATATTTTTTCCTATGGTCTTCTGCTACGCTGTTCACCTTCTACTGGTGTTACATAGTGGGCTTGATCTGCCATGCAAACCGCTTGTAACATATATATATATATATATATATATATAAAGAGATTGTCTCATCTTCAGATGACAAGAGGAAATAGGGAATCAACAACCTCGCTTTTGGGTAAAAGATCTTGTTCAACTACTTCCTGAATGTTTCTTCTGTAACCTACGTGCTTTCTTTTCAAAATCTTATCTTTAAGGATGGGTAATTTGGAGAGAAAAATTCCTTTAAGCTTAGAAAGAGGGGTATCATTGTTTATTGTTCTCTCCATTTTCTTATAAGGAGAAAAAAGAAAATATGACTGGTTTTTCATGAAATGACAATGAAAACGTGTGTAGTTGATAACTTGGTAATTGAAATCTATGTCAAGCACATTATTCTTTGTATTAGTAGCATGAGTACTATTTATGCTGAAAGCGTGTTGAAACAAGTCCAGGTGGCTGATGCTTCAACTAGGGTATGGAAAAGGAAGGGGAAGAACTTGAGACAGCAAAGAGGGACTTCATATCTGCATTGAAGCGCTAGAAGAAGAGCTTGGAGACAAGCCTTACTTTGGAGGTGAAGACTTTGGATATGTGGATCTTGCTCTCATACCTTTCTACAGCGGGTTTTATACCTATGAAACTCTTGGCAACTTCAAGACAGAGGATCATTGCCCTAAGATCATTGAATGGGCTAAAAGGTGCATGCAAAGAGAGACTGTGGCTAAGTCTCTTCCTGATCCCAATCAAGTCTATGGATTTGCTTTGATCTGAGGAAGAAGCTTGGTATAGACTAAGGGCTTGGTTTGCTTGCTTTTCACATTTAAAAAGTAAATTTTTATTTTAGATGTTAGAAGTTATTTAAATAAAATATTTTATAAAAAACACATTTAAATAATAATTGAAAGGTAAATTTAAAAAACAAAAATAACATGTTATTTAATCATACTATTTTAAGTGTAATTTTTTATTCTTTACTTTAAAAATAATTAATTCATTTAATAATATGATTATTATTATGTATTTAGTTTTAGCATTATAAATTGAATAATTAATTATGTTTTTAACATTAATATATATAAAAATTATAAATTTTTATCCCATTTTTTAAAATTATAAATTAAAAAATATAAATAATTAGAGATTAATTTTTGATATTATAAATTAAATTTTACGTTATTTAAAATTTTTATCACATTTTTTAAATATATTATATTTATATAATAAAATTTAAATTATTATAAATTAATTTTTTTTCTAATAATTGAATTTTAAAAATATGTTTTATTATTAATTTAAATAATTTTTATTTATCAAACTGAATTTTAAAAAAATATATTTAAATAAAAATTTTATTATAACAATTGATTTTTATTAAATTAATTTTTATCAAATGAATTTTTAATAAATGAATTTTTACCCACCGAAAGCCAATCACACATTAATGGACTTTTGTTACACAACAATTGGTTATGTTTTGGATTACCACTGGATGAGCGTTTCTCGGGGTTTTTAATCTTAATTTAAAGAGTAAAAGTTTAGTAAGTAATTTAAAAATATATTTGGATAAAAAAAAATTAAAAGAGCTTTTACTTCAAAAGCGCATTCAGATGCAAGCTCCAAATGTTGGCTTATGGAAAAGGTTAAGTACGTTGCACATTATACGAGGCAAATAATGTTGAATTTTTTATTTCTCTTCTCTTTCCTCCTCTCTTCCAATTATCAAATACAAAACAAGTTTATAATGGCAATCCTTTTCCGCTTCACGAGGGGGGAGCTTACAGCAAATTTTTCATTCTTGTTTAGTTTTTTCTTCAAAAAAAAATTGAAGGAGGAATTAACTGTAATTTTTTAATTTGTTTTTATAAAAGAATAAAAAACTATATATAACACAAAACATGTGAGATTGTTTGCGCAAGTTGTATAAAGTCTAAAAATTAAATTGTATTATTTTTAATTTAGTAATATTCAATGTTTTTATTAATTTTATATTTTATATCAAAATAATATTAATATTAATAATTAATTTTGAATTTATAAATTTATTTATCTTTCATTCTACCTTTTTTGCTTAAAAATTATGATTTTTTATTTATCAATTTTTTTAGATTTTTTAATTCTCTCTTTCTTAAAAAATTATAATTTGAAGTTTATTATTTTTTTAGAAATATCAAATGGGTTACAAAATATATTATATATAACATAATTCATGTTTATTTTTGTTATATTACATTTTTAAACTGACTTTTAAATTAAATTATTTAAATAAATTCTAATTTATTCATTAATTTTTAAATAAAAAATATTTAAATATAAATTATGTTAAATTTATACTTTTAATTTGAGTTTGTTAATTTCAATTAATTTTAATTTAATTATAATTTTTTTTAATTTAACACACGAATAAAAAAGAGAAAGACTTGTTTTGTGAAAGGACTTTCGTTGATGGATTTGAATAAGTGATCTTCAGTGGGTCAGTTGTTGAACTGTACAATGGAAACTTTGGAGTGTGTTATCGGTCCTTCACTGTCACTTTGTATGTTTGTCAGAGCTTTTGGTAAATCTATGAGGCCATGTTTTGGTTTCATACTCCTCCCCCTTATTCGGCAAAGTTATTTGAAAAATTCTTACGTTCGCTCAACAACCAGCGTGACATTATTCATATACTTTTAATAAAAACATATCATCTTAACTAACTGTAAATATAATTATTTTATCATTATCTGATAATAAAAAAAATAATAAATTAATGAAATGTTTTATTTCAAACATAAAATCATTAAAAATAAAAAATATATTCCAAGTCTTTTAAATTTTACTCGTATTTTATTATTAATTATTATATTTTTTTGAATGTTTTTATTATTGTACTTTTGTTTTTATTATTTTAAATTTCTTTAAAATCCCTTATAATTTATTTATAGAAGAATTTAAAATAATAAAAAATAAAAATAAAGATTAAAAAATATAAAAAAAAGTATATAGGTTAATATTAAAAATACGAGTAAATATAAAAATTTAATATTATATTTTTTTTAAAAATAATGATACATGATATTTTATTTAATTAAAAATGTAATCACAATCTTTTTTAAGTATTTTTATTAATAAATATTTTTATATTTATTATAGAATGTGTAAAGAATAAATATAAAAAATATAATTAATTTAAAAATAAATATTTATTTTATTAAAATAAAATTTAATTAATATTTTTTATTAGAGAGAATATCTTTTATTTTGGAAGAAGAAAAGCACCTCATAAAGCAATCTCCAAACAACTTTTTTTTTTTTCTGAAAAGCAAGACAAAAGCAGCCCTAGTATAAAATATATATTCTTTATTGCAACTTTTTATCTATAATAATTTGTGGGCCACTTGATGTAAGTTTCTTCCACATTCGGTGCACCAGAACAAAACCTGAATAAAATAATACTGACCGACGCTTGCGCGTCTCGGAACACCTGCTCCACCTAGAGAAGTCTTGAACAGCTCGTTTTAGATAATAAAATAAATCACAGTACTGACAACGTGTCTCCAGTCCACTTGAACCCTAAAACAGTAAAAAATGAAGGGGACGGCCTCTTCTTCTAATATATAACACCTCTGCAACACAGTTTGAGTGAGACCAGTGTGGCTGAGAGAGTTGAGGTTAGTTGAAAGAAACAATGGCAGGTCACAACGTTGTGCTTCTGGACGCAACATTTAGTATGTTTTCGATGAGGGCTAGGATTGCTTTGGCTGAGAAAGGCATAGAGTATGAGAAAAAGGAACAAGATTTGGCAAACAAAGGACCTGAGCTTCTGCAGATGAACCCTATTCACAAGAAGGTTCCAGTTTTGGTTCATAATGGGAAGCCTATTTGTGAGTCTCTGATAATTGTTCAGTACATTGATGAGGTTTGGAAGGACAAGGGGAATCCATTGTTGCCTTCTGATCCTTATGCCAGAGCTCAGGCTAGGTTCTGGGCTGATTTTGTTGATAAGAAGGTATTTTTTTTTTTTTAAAACACTTTTTCATTCTTTTGGCAGCTATTATAATACTTTGATTATGTATGTGTTCATAAGATTTTAGTTTTATCTTATCGGAAGATTAGATTATTCACTTTGATCTCTCTAGTCTACCACTGAATCATGTCATTTGACCCAAGCTTAAGAAGAATAGTGTTCACTTTACCTTGTGTTTGAACGGATTCAAAAGTAAAGGAAGAGGAAACAGAAAATAAAAGAGAAAATATATCTTTCCTATGGTCTTCTGCTACACTGTTCGCCTGTGTTACATAGTGGCCATGATCTGCATGCAACCGGTTGTAATATATATATATATATATATATAGATTTTCTCATCCTCAGATGACAAGAGGAAATAGGGAATCAACAACCTCATTTTTGGGTAAAAAGATCTTGTTCAACTACTTCCTGAATGTTCTTTCTGGAACCTACTTGCTTTCTCTTTAAAATCTTATCTTTAAGGATGGAGTAATTTTGGAGAGAAAATTCCTTTAAGCTTAGAAAGAGGGTTATTATCGTTTATTGTTCTCCATTTTCTTATAAGGCGAAAAAAGAAAATATGACTGGTTTTTCATGAAATGAACAGGAAAACGTGTGTAGTTGATAACGTGGTAATTGGCATCAAATGTCAAGCACATTGTTAATTTGTATTAGTAGCATTAGTAATATTGATGTTGAAAGCATGTTGAAACAAGTCCAGGTGGCTGATGCTTCAACTAGGGTATGGACAACGAAAGGGGAAGAACTTGAGACAGCAAAGAAGGACTTCATATCTGCATTGAAGCAGCTAGAAGAAGAGCTTGGAGACAAGCCTTATTTTGGAGGTGAAGACTTTGGATATGTGGATCTTGCTCTCATACCTTTCTACAGCTGGTTTTATGCCTATGAAACTCTTGGCAACTTCAAAACAGAGGAGCATTGCCCTAAGTTCATTGAATGGGCTAAAAGGTGCATGCAAAGAGAGACTGTGTCTAAGTCTCTTCCTGATCCCAATCAAATCTATGAATTTGTTTGATCTTGAGGAAGAAGCTTGGTGTAGACTAAATAAATGAGGCAGAGAAGGGTTTGTTTTGTGAAAGGAGTTTCCTTGTTGGGTTTGAATAAGCGACCTTGAGTGGGTCCGTTGTTGCGCTGTACAATGGACACTTTGGGTGTGGCTTTGGAATGTGTTATCTGTCCTTTACTGTCACTTGTATGTTTGTCAGTTCTTTTGGTAAATCTATCAGGCTGCGTTTGGGTTTCATACTCCTTCCCCTCTTGTTCAGCAAAGTTATTTTGAGAAATTCTTACTTTGACCCAACTACCCGCACGACATTATTCATATACTATTTAATAAAAACACGTCATCTTAAATAACTGTAAATATAAATTAATTTTGTCCTCTTGTTGATTATAACAAAGACAGAAGAAACAATAAATTAAAGAAATGTATTATTTCAAACACAAAGTCATTAAAAATAAAAAATATATATAATTTTAGATTTTTGGATTTTGTTTATATTTTGTTATTGATTTTTATATTTTTATATTTTTTAGTTGTTGTACTTTTATATTTTATTATTTTAAGTCTTTGCAAGATCCTTATATTTTGTTTATTGAGAAATTTAAAAAAAATAAAAAATGAAAATAGAGAAATTAAAAACATCAAATAAAAAGTAAAGGAATTTATAGCAAATTAAAGCACGAGTAAATTATAGAAATTTAAAATTATATTTTTTTCTTAAAAATAATGATAGATGATATTTTATTTGATTAAGGTAATATAATATGGTATTCTCTCAGATTTTATTTGTAAGTCATTTTTATCAAATTTATCAATACTAATATAATAAAAGTATAAGAAATAAAAAAAAAAAATTTTAAATATAACTCTCAAGTAAAAAGAAAAAAATAAACAAATAATATAATATTATTTTTTGTCTTTTCTTTCTTACATTTTAAGGATAATTTAGGAATTTCAACTTGAAATAAAACAATTTCATTAACAAATGATTTATAAAATAGATCAAACTTTAATTTTGAAACGTGACTAATGTATAGGATTGGAAGTGTATGTTTTTACTGTATGGATAACTAAGTGTACCAAATTCATGTTCCAACTAGTCAGTGATTTTTAATTGTCTAGGAAAAGAGTGGATAGGCTTGAAACTGATGGATTTCTGAATGTCTAATATAAATTTCTATGATGCCTGTCTAATGGAACGAAATAACACTAATTCATTAATTACAAAAAATTTGAGGCATTCAACCTACATACTGATCGTAGCAATTCATGCTCTTAGTTTAATTCTAGTTTTTTTCTCATACAAAATCTTCGTTTTTTACCGAGCTTTAGTTGTTATACAGGCTCATAGATTAGTTCAAATATTGAATAATTCATACATGCTATAATAAATATAAAATTAAGTTTTTGAGATGTATTAGACATGTGGCGTAAAAACTTAAATTGGACATTCAAAATCCAAAACCACCTGTAAAACTAAATTCAATTCACCTAGGCTAAAATGAAATCCTAACTGCGCTTGTCATTTGTTCTTTTTTTAGAAAAAATAAAAAGAAAAATATCAACCAAAAATCAATTGAAAAAATTTATATTAATTAAGAATTACTTATTATTAAACTTAAATAGATACTTGTTAATTCATGTTATTTTTTTACCAACAAGTATCGAATCAAGTTTTAACAACTTATTATAAATTAACAATAATTCATTTGTGTATGTTTTTCATTTGAATTTTGTAATAATTGATCTTAATCGATATAAATTTTCTTCCCCAATCCTGAATTGCTATTTTCCCAACAAAAAAATCTGCACGTTAAACTTGTACTGTAGACACCTCTAAAGATGTTGAAAGAATTCATGTCCAGAGAGAACTAACTAATTCCATGATTGAAATTTGAAACTAAATTCTCTATACAGTAGCAAATGAGACCAACCAACCCTTTGCCCGCTTTGTCATGATGAAATACAACAGAACAAATTGGCCAAATAAAAAAAGAAAGAAAGAAAGAAAAAGGAAAAACAGAACAAGATTCCCAATCAATGTTTGAGATTCTCCTAATCATTGTTCCAGTCTAACTATTGCATGAGAAATTCAGGACTGGAAAGCTTGTCAAGTACTCCCTCCGTTTTCAAATGTTAAAAAAAAAAATTCAAACAATTCAAGACAATTGATTAAGTATGATAATAATGTCTGAAATAAAAAAATTTGGATTAAATTATCCCTGTAATACTATAATTAATGAAACAAACTTGTCTAATAAAAATAAATATTGACTTTAAGAGAAATAATTTGAAAAAATGCAATAAATGCTTATTAAAATTCATAGTTTTGATTATAAATAAAAATAAAAAGATAAATAGTAGTCTCTCCCATATTTGAAAAGAGAAAAAGTATAAAAAATGGATGGCAAATTGCCACTGAACCCATTCATTCATTTGTAAGATAAAGTTTCCAGCTTCTTTAAAATCTTTCCTATCAATCAAAGATATTGACAAACTCCCTCCACTTGTTGCAAAATCCAAAGCAATTTAAATGCTAAAAACACTAGTATAAAAAGAATTGAATAACTCGTGTTTCTCAATAATTTGTCATTAACACGTTTGATTCTATATAATCCACGACTCTAGGGGGGGGGGGGAAGGAACCCAAAAAGCAAGAAACTCATTCTAACGTAGCATTGCACAGGCACTAATCATAGTTGTCGTCATCTTTACCCTTCTTAGGTTTGCGATATTGTTCCTCGACGTGCTTGGCCATGACCATGGCAGTGTCAGCAAGCTTCCTGATGTTTGGAACTTTATAGTTCTGCGCCAAGTAAACCCCACAGACCGTGCCTGCTATGAAAGAGAAGCAACTTCTGATTATCCCCATAGCAGCTGCTTCACTGTTTGTTTGGCCAAGCTACTAAATTTCCGCTGTTAGTGACACTTCTTCAAATATCGCTTTGAGAGAATTACTGTAAAAAAGAATCAAGATAACATTACGATTTTCCTTTTTAGCAGAGAAATTGTTTATTAAATTATTAAAACAATTTAAAACATAAAATTTGACACCATAGAGAGATTGCAAAGGCTAATGGCCAGTTGAAAATAAATTACTGTGCATATATTTAAGCTACATTTGGATAAGGAAGCCCAAATCAAATTCTTCTAATTTACTATTTGCAAGACTGAAAAATAAATTAGCATGTCCAAACAGCTTTTCCATTTGCACAACACAAGCAAGTTGATCCTCAATTAAATCCTTTGGTCGGGCAACAATATGATTATGTCTATGCTGGAACCACAATTCAGCAAGTCTTTATAGGGCATGGGCCTGAGTTAAATGGCATAGGATTCTGTTAGAGGAAAGAGAAGGTAGTTATTAGCAGAGTGAGCGAGGAGGTGAGGGGGCATGTTGATTCTGGAAGTTGCATGGGAGAGTCTATGCCTCTTGAACGCATAGGAGCTGGTCTGGTTTTTTTCTCCCTGTAACTAAAGCTTCCACCATCAGACTTACACTCCGTGGAGGGTATTTTCATTGAATAATACTATATCAGAGGCTGTTTCCATCAGTCTCTTCGGCCTATAAACTCTAATGACAGGAAAAATGAGTGAGAGTTAGGAAGAGGGAATTCTAGTGGCTGTCAACGGATGTACACGTGGCAACAAACAATTGGCTTCATAGAGAACAATGGTCAGAAAAGAGAGAATATGAAGAATAAAGGCTGGCTTGAGGTCTCGAAGCTGACAAGGAAAATCTAGGTTGCGGGAGTCTCTAGCCCCCTTGAAGTTGCTAGTCTGATTTCCTGCCCTTTTCCCTATCATTTTTGACTGAGACTCTGTACGCTGGTCTTCTTCATTGCTCTCTGTTATTTCCTTGGTGTGTTGTTGTTTTGGTTCTATTAGCTTCTTCGGAGTGGGTTCCTAATAGTCCATAACTATTAGACCAGGCAGGAATGAACAAAAATTATGATATTAGAACTTCCAACTTGATTGGTGCTATTCCACAACTGAGCATGCATTTCGGAGCTCTGACAAACCTATGCTCTAAGAGTACCAACTTATAACAAAGATTGCAAGACAAACAACAAAATTTGGAATTAATAAGCTGCTAATCTCACACACGCACACGCACGTGCGCGTGCATCTACATCTTACAGCCTCCAATTGACATCATGGGCAAGCAATTGTACATTAATGGGCCACAAGAGTTTTCCTAAATATAAAGTGAAGAGTTAGATTGCATGGGAAAGTGCAGACTAAGGAGATTAAAAAAAAGCCCCTACCCTACAATCTGTATATCTGCATAGACAAAATAGCCATGCCAGAGAGAGAGATATGGAGATGTATGTGTTCTCATAGAATATAGTCCAATAAAGCACTATGTGATAAAACTTACACTCACTTATGCATTCTCAAAGCACTCTTCGAGTTACATAACAACAAATGATTCATTAACCCCAAATAAAAAAATAAGAAAGGTATTATATTAAGGTTCTAATGCATAACCACATTGTTCTCAAGGCACATAAAATATCTGTTATCACTTATCAATTTTCACTTTCCAACTTCTCCAGGAACTCTTCCATTACGCAGTACATTGTACTTTCTCATTCTCATAGTATTCAAACCACAAGCTATAATTTACATATAGCCACGCAAACACAATACATATCAAGGTTATCTAAAGCATGATGTGGCAAAAGCTATAAAGTGTGATACCTAGCTACCAGACTTGCAACTATACAAGCATAGCAGTGAGTGAGATTACAGAAGCATCACTAGAGATTAAGTATCTCTGCAACAATCCTGACTGCGGCCGGGAGAGGAAAAAAACAAAGAACGAGAAGGGAAAGAAGGAACCACCACAAATCAACGATGTAAAAGCACTGTCAGAACCCTCGCCTCAAAGTATCATTAGAAACATGCCAAGATCCAAGAAAATCAAAGAAACTAGAATGTACTAAGTTTAAAACCCAATAAAGTAAAAGAAATTTAAATAAAATAGGAATCTCAAGCAGCAATCCTTTCAACGGAAAAACCTAAAGTTTCCGCAACCCTTCAAAGATCCAAAATAAAATTCCAGCCGCATAAAGCACAATGATAGTAACATGGAGCATACCTTACCGGCATGAGAATCTGACGGTGGCGCCAGGTGTTGATCAAATGACCAGAGTTTGTAGGTATAGAGTTTCGGCTTCACCAGAAAACAAGATCGGGAATTTGTTTGAAGTATCGATACAAGTTCGCGAATTTCGTTATTGTGGGATTGGATCCTTCCAAAAACCACGAAGGACTTGAACGGAATGCAAATTGCAGACCGCCTGGGGAGGTTTTCTTTTTCTTTTTTTATTTTTTAAAAAATCAGAATGACATTTCAAAACTCAAGCCTTTTATATTATTTAAATGTAAATTCCCTGCTCTAGAAGTGTTGATCTCTTAATTTCACCGTTTTTTATCCAAAAAAAAAATCACCGTTCAGATCAAGATTGAATGGTTAAGATTTTGTTTCATCTTTTAATATTCTTTTTTGGCAAACAATATTTTATTAATTTTAATTAGTCCTTTTTTTTTTTAAATAAAAGACAAGTAGTCCAAGCTCAAGTGTACATATATAGGGCTAGGTAAGGCAAGGCAAGGCTCCTACCTAATGTCCAAGTTGAAGAATGCATAAGTTTCCAACCCACAATAAGCCGTGTCATTTCGGGCTACCTTACCTATCATTTTTAGAAACAAATATAAAATATTTCAACCCAAAATAACATCCATAAACTATAAATTCACATTATAAAATTATAAATCTCTAAGTTGAAATATAAAATCACTATAAGTCTTAACATAATATCCAATTATTCATGACTCAGTCAAGAATAACATTTGCAATCCATTAAAATAATAAATTTCACAAAAGGTTGAAGCATCACATAAAATAGCAATTTCAAATATCAATAATAGAGTAAACTTCAATTTACAAAAATAGCTTTTACATATTACTTCCCATCCTGCATGCATGAATGGATATGGTGTAAATAAAGAAGCCATAATTAACAAGAGCATTGCAATGAACAGAATCAAATGTTTCCAATTGAAAGATGTCACAGCTGAACAAAAAAGTTATAAAAACAAACAAAAAATTGGAAGAAAACAAAAGGGAAGCAAAATATGAGAGTATTAACAACAAAACAGTGGCATATAGAAAAATCACAAAATATTCTAACAAAAACAATAGCGAGCATTTTATCTCAATATTGTTTATCTAAATGAAGCATAAACAAAAAATTATTCAAGAGCTAATCTAAGACCCTTGATGTAATATATTTAACCAAAAAGTTACAGAACCTGAAATGAAAATTTGCAAAAAAAGAAAGCAAGAAATTAACAAAGTCAACAAGAAATTTACTTTTGAAAGAAACCCTTCAATCAATAAAAGCCATTGCACTTTCCTCCACGTGTTGCATCTAAAAAAAACAACAATTACATTATTAATAACAAAGTAAAATTTGACATTATAAATAACAAAGTAAGAAAATTGTGGGCGAATTACTAAGCTATAAGTAAAAGTATAATTGAATGACATATTCTGTCCCATCAAAGTTATCAAACTTATTAAATTTGTCAACAAATTTAGACAGAGATTGCTTAATTTGCAATCAATTTTGCCCACAAATTAGTATTTTTATCATTTTAGAAGATAGAAAGTTTCTATAATAAGTATTTACATGTCTAACAGTACCAAATGTAGACTTAGAAGCCACAATAGTAACTCACATAGTCAATAATAAACAAAAGCGAAAAAACTAAAAGAGTTAAAGGTCTAAAATGTCCTTCAAGTAAGTGAAAATGGCCAAGATCACCCCTAAAGTCAAGAAAGAGTTATTTATATTCTTCAATTATTAAGATTTTTGATTCCATAACCTTGTCATCTATTTCATCAAATTTCACCATTAGTAGGGCTTACATTTGAATTCTTTAATATTTTTAGCAGGTCACATCATTTTTTATAAGGTTAAGAGTCTGAAATGTCTCTCAAGTGTGCAAAAAGGATTAGGATTACCTCTAAAATCAAGAAAATGTCATTTATATCCTTCAACTGTTACGATTTTTAATTTCATCACCGTGTCATATATTCTATCAAATTTCATTGTTAGTGAAGCCCACATTTGAATTCAAATATTTTTAGTGGGTCCTATCATTTTTCATATTTTCAATAGGTCTTCTTAGGGCTCAAACCACACCTTGAAATGAGTTTCTATTCAAGCTTGTAAAAATTTACTTCAAGTCATGGCTTTTTGATGGCTTTAAGCCCAATTTTTCTATTGTAATTCCTAACCTTGCCCTCAAATCTACCATTGCTAAATGGTGTCAGAATTTTGTCAACCATTACAAGAACATGTTTCTAGAGCACTTTTTAGCCTGGCCATTCAAGACGATAACAAGACTGCAATGATGTGCTAGGTGCTATGTCACTACTACTCCACTTGCTTCAGTCCAAGAACGAGTGAATGGGAAAGGGAATGAAGGGGAGAGAGAGGAGGGAGGGAGAAGAGAGAGGGGTATTTTCTTATAAAATTATAAAAAATATTGAAAAATGATGGGACTCACTAAAAATATTTAAAAATTCAAATGTGTGCCCTACTAACTATGAAAATTGACAGAATAGAAAGTAGAGTGATGGAATCAAAAATATTAGGAATTGAGGAATATAAATGATCATTTCTTGACTTTAAGGATGACTTTGATCCTTTCTGTTTAATTAAGAGGCATTTTAGATTCTCAACTTTAAAAAAATATAATAAAGAATAAAGTGGGTTATACTATTATATTTTATTAGTAAAAAATATTTAAAAATTTGGAGGTTGAGAGATAAAATTAACCCTAAATTGAGTTTATAATCATTTGTGAACTTTTGTGTATAGTTTAGGATAAAAATAACACTTAATTCAAACTAAAAAAAGAGTGAAAAGATGAAAGATAATTAATAAAGGTAGTCTTCAATTTTTGGTCCTTTTTTTGGGTCAAAATTGAGTTATCTCATTTTAAAAATGGGCACATAAGGGAAAAAAACATAATAAATTCCTCCACTATCCCTTTGGAATAGTGGATTTGAATTGTCCATATTTAATTAGGGTGGTTTAGCTTCAAAATGTCAATTTTTTTTATATTTATTAAAAATTATAAATGTTTTTAATGAATTTGGTTTTGAATTGTTGAAATTTAATATGGATAATTTATAAATTGATTATCCATATATACTTTAGATAGAGCATATTTAATATTAAAAACTAATATTAAATTTGGATCATTTATGTTAAATTTAAACTGTCTTGTGATCAGATTTAATAAAATATTTTATAAGTTATTATCTCAATATTTTTTGGATGGTGCAGATTTAATAGTAAAATTATAAAATTTTTAATAATAAATTTAAACTATTCATATTAAATTTAGATTGTTCAAATTGGTAATCAAATTAAATTCAAATAGTCCAGATCTTTTACGAGGGAGCCATTGAGAGAGGGAGGGGCAAAGGAGGGAGGGTGGAGAGGAGAGAAGCTGACTCCATAATCATGACTGTATTTAAGCCTTTTATTATTATTTTTTAAGAAGTGTGGAGATGATAATATAAAACAAGTTAAATGAATTAGCTTAAATAAGCATAAAATATAGTAGGTCTAAACTTATAAAAATAATACTCACTCCGTTAAAAAATATAAGGCATTTTTAACCGAATCTCACCTCAATAAAGTAGTTACTTATTTTCAAACTAACCCTATCTTTATATATTTATTCCTATCAAATTAAACACCCTAAAATAAATAAAGTAATTTATTTAATAGGGGTACTTTAAAAAAAGCAATGATTACACATCAAAAGATTAAAAATATCTTATATTTTTTAACATCCAATTCCTCAAAATATGCCTTATATTTTTGAACGGAGGGAGTAGATAATTTGAAAGCTCGAACCTATTTAAATAAGCCAAAACTAATTTGATTAGACTTGACTATATAATTTCTTTAACATAAATTTGGACTTATTTAGATTCACCCAAATAAATCTAATCCAAATCGATCCGTCCTGCCTCGGTTATCAACTCTAAAAGTGAAGGGGCTAAAGCTTGGATGAAGCGAGAGAAAGGGAAACTAGTTCTTAAGCATATACAAGCGAAGTCAACCCAAATTGCAATTTTCTTCTTAATAGAAGGCACGGACGAGAGCAACATTTTCACATAGTTCTTTAGAACCAAATTAATGAGAGGATGATGAATATGCCCTGATGGGAAAAACTCATGAAACTGCATTTAATTTAAGTTTAACTTTAAAAGGAAAAAAAATAGTATGGTGTTCCTTGCATTACATTGACGCTAAATAAGTTGAGTTATAGAGGCTCATTATAGCTATAACATACTTCTAGATTCAAAGAATATCGATAATGGAATTTGAACACATGGTCATGTGAGTTGTGAGATAAATCCTCACCAACTGAAACAATATTTATTGATATAAAATACAATTTTTTTATAAATGAAGATTTATACACTCATGATATTTTTCTTAAGATGAAAATGATGGTTTATTTATGAATATGGAAACGGTCATCAATGATATGATACTTTAATTTAGAAAACAAATTTTAAAATTTAAAATCACAATAACTTGAAAAAAATTATCTTATGTAAATATTATCTATTGAATATGATATGAGACACATAATTGAATATTATATTTGTTGGCTAGATTTTCAGTGAAGGGGTTAGAGCATTATGACCTTTTGAATGTGTGTTAAGCGTGTTAAAGAAGCAAGTTCTCAAAAGAGTGAGCTACGATTAGACTATTACACAAGTTCCTAAAGTCCTTTATTACAATTTTTTTGGAGAGTAATAACGTGCCAGAACAATAAAGTGGTGTACCGTGCTAAGTGTGAAGCTCAATAACATTACTAATATCTTGAGTATAATTAGGTGATCCGTGAAGATGGAGGGGAAAATACAATTGTAAAACCAGCCTAGGGAGCTGAGTTTATACGAGAAAAATAAATCATGATAGACAAGATTAAGTGAGGTAGGGTCAAGAGTAGTGTGTTTGTGTTGGGCAAGATTGGTGTAACTTTAACAATGTCGAAAAAGCCTTTGTTATGAACTCGTTGGCTATTTACAGAGAAATAGCAACGGTGTGCTCTTTTTAAATTCAATTTTGACACTTTCAGAAGCAGGTAATTGTTCATGCCTTTGAATTCTTGAGTTGCACTTCATCGTGAGTGTGTTGAATGTGAATGTACCGATAATCTTGAGGAGTGGTCAGAGTAGGTGCGACCTCGTCAATCATTTTCTCAAAACGTGTTGCTCTACTTACTCGTACGTACGAAGCTGGTTTGCTAATGGGTCGAACATACTCCCTTGATGACGTTGGCTTCAACGAATTATCTTGCTTGGGTCAAGGATGCTAATTTTAGTTCAAACAATACTATTAATAAATGATAGCATTCATTTATCAAATTGGGTTAAGTTGATTTAAGTTTTTTTCCCATTAAAAAATTACTCATTTTTTGAAAAAAAATATATTTTATAAAATTCTATGATATTCGTTTAACCTTCTAAAATAATTATAAATTGAGAAAAACGAATTTTCTCTTTAAGAAGCTATTTGAACAGCTTATAAAAATAATATGGTATGATAAACAAGAAAAATGTCATAAAAATATGGAGATTATTGGAGATATTATAATATTTTTAAATAACTAACAAATAATTTATTTTTTTATGAAAGGGGCAAAAATACCCGCAAATTAGGAATATTTTTTGTTTATATCAATGAAAAATTAGTCAACTTTTACTTAAGTGTTAGCTAAACGATCAATATTTAAGAAAGTTGATAAATTGGTCACTTTTGTGCTAATTTTGATAATGTTATGGGTATTTTTATTCTTGGTCGACGATTTCATAGATATTTTTCCCCTTTATTAGTTCACACCAGCAAAGATTGACTCGTAGCATGCATAGTCAGCATTTAACGGCGTTAGGTCAAAGTTAATGGTTTAATCACTTTTACATTCACTCATATAATATTATGGGTATTTATACCTTTTTTTTACTTTAAAATACTAGGTGTCCTTGACTGATCACTTTATAGGCATTTTTGCCCTTTTATCCCTAAAAAAATATCACAAAGTCTTAACACCACTAAATAATAGTATTCAAGTTTTATTACTGTAATTAAATGTAAAATACTTTCTGTTTTTTTAATAATTTTTCTATAAAATAAAAATATTTTAAAAAAATTTCTAATGATAAAAGTGCATGTTTAGTCTTCTAATTTGATCTCTTAATTTTATAAAGTGTCTTGTTATCCTTCAAATTTTAATGTTGTTAATTTCATTAATGAAAAATGCTGATGTTGTAACTTTAAATTATGATAGAGAATTCACAAATTATTGTTTTTAGTCCCAATAATTGTCATTTTTAAAATTAAATTAATATTTTAGCCTTTGTTATCTGAGGATGTTTTGTTTGCCTTTACAATTACAATGTAAGTATTTTGTGTTAAAAAAAACTAACCGTTTTAGGATGAGAGAAATGGAAATATATTTTATAAAATTAATAGATCAAGTTATAATTTTATGAAGTAACTAACAAATTATTTATTACACTTTAGATCTGGTAATACTATAGGCTTTGAATTTATTAATGTTGAATCATGTATTTTGATGATTATAAAACTAAGAAAAATGAATTTGTTACTTGTACATATCAATCTTACATTTATTAAGTATCAAAACCTTCAAAAACATGATGAATAAGAGAAGACTTAGACTTTACATGTTTAATTCTTTTATTTATTCTATTAGTTATTATCGTGAAAACTATTGAAAATCACAATTTGAAAGATAATTATGCATCCATTAGAACTTGTCATGGGCTCACAAGTCTTAGATTTTCATTGTCAAATACTTAAAATACATCCGTGCCTAAATGTCTAATTCACACTTGTTTTGGTATGAGCCTATGTAGGAATCAGCCTACCATAATGTATTCTAAGATTTAGTGAATCTTCTTTAAGCTTAATTTGTTTGAATTAGACTCTAGAAATTTAGCTCAACACTATTGGTCAATTCACACTTGTCTTGGACTAGACTCAAGCATGTTTGAGCCTTCACAAGTATTTTAAGCTTAGTTAGATCACACTTAACTCAGGTTTGAGTTTATGCTTGAATAAGGCCATTGCACTCAGGCTTGCTTTTGTGACTTAATTTTTACTTGAGTTAGATCTTGTCCATGTTTGAATTGTCCTAAAGTGTCAATGTGAAATGTGCTTTAAAGTAATCTATACATGATACTCTAGTAATCTACACCTGAATGAGTTCTAACATTTAATTTCTTTCAAGCCTAATTTAAAGAGCCTTTAGCCTGAACAAGCTAATTTAAACTTTTTTTTAGAAGTGACTCAAGTGTGTTTAACTATCAGAGAGTACATTTTCAATTCATGCTTGATCCAGTCTATACTCACGTGTGTTTGAGCTCACAGTGAAAGCAAACACACTTAAATTTTCTAGTCTTCATGCTTGAAGTATTTAGAAGTGAACCAAACTTTTGTGCCTAAAGTCAACCCACGTGTGTATCTTTACTAATCCATGTGTGAATCACTCTTTGACAAGCATTTAGTGCTATTCATAGAAAAAAGTATTTTTTTTGGTAAATTGCACTTCTACATGTTTCTAACGACTATACTTCTCTAGTCAAATTTATGGGGTAGAGAGAGAAGAAAAATTTGATCTTATTCATAAACATTTGTCAATTTTCAATGCTTTTCTTTATATTTTTGCCCTTATTGAATGCTTTAAATAAAAACATCAGTAATGAAATTTAAAAATATTTATTAGGGATAAAGGTGAAAACTTATTAAATTTCAAGACAAAGTTAATGAGGTTTAAGGTTTTTCTTAATTTTGGTGAAACATACTAGAAATAACTTATAAATAAAATCGGAAGAAGAAATCCTTATCCTCAGTGTTTCTAGCATTTCTTTTGACACCAAATAATAAATAGGATTTCATTTAAATTAATGGGTAATTATAGAAGTACATTAAGTATCATAACATTCAATTCTTACCAATTTACTATTAGTTTATATGAAATTTTCTCTCACATGATATAAAAGTATTAAATATATTATCTATTTTTTTGTGAGAGTTTTCTTGAATAAGTCAAATTGTTTATATCATCTATTTGAAAGAGAATACTTTAAGAAAACACCTTCATCTCATTCTTAAGTGAATTAGAAAAAGTGTTTTTTGTTTTTGTATAGAGAAAAGATTTCTCTGTAAAGATAAAAATTGTGAGAAAAAGATTTTTTTGTAATCAAAAGAGTTTATCCTTTTATGCAAGATATTCGCTAATATAATAAAAGACTTACAGTGATTTATAAATATTTGAATCAAACTAGTAATTATACTGCAATGGCAAGTACTTCCCGAAATTTGTGTTTTTTTATGAAGAAATCTCATAAGTGTTGTAAAGACATGATGTAGGTGATGTTAGTTTGAAGATATTTAATTAATTTATTAAGATAAGATTAACTTAAAAATCCCAAATTTTTTGGACAGGAGCAACTATTAATTAATAATTATTGTCATTTCCTATCTATCGGTCTACCACTTTCCCGCAAAAAACTTAACACGCCATATAAAAGCTGTCCCTTGCGCGATTGCGCCTTCACACTCATTTTTCCAACCTCTGACTATCTTAATTCTTAAATTCTGGTGCGAATGGCTATCATTGCTTCTTCCTAGATCGAATCAGGTTCTTTTCTTTTTCCCTTGATTTTCTGATTCATTCCTCAGTACAAGGAAGCAACGTGTTCCCCCCCCTTGCGTCAATTTTTCTTTGCACGTTGAATTAAAAACTAATTTCATCTTTTGTCTTGTAAATTCTGAATCTTTTGGAGTTTAATTTCACGGGTTTTGGCATTCCTGTCGGTTTTAGCGGTTTCGAAGATTTATCGATGGGTTTTTTCCCAAATGATCATCTCGTCACTCTAGTTGCTTCTTTGAATACGTAATCAAAGTTCGGACCTGTAATGGAGTTCTTCTATAACATCGTTATATTGATGCTTCTTCTTCCGTGGGTGTGGATTTAAAGGGGGAAACGTTAAGGAATCAACTTCTTCTTCTTCTTTTTTTCCCCTCTCTGGGCTTTTTAAAGTTTCAATTCTGTGTCAGTACTCATTTTTGTAGCCCCTTGATACGATTCACTCACTCCTCTTTTTTTTTTTTGACAGAATGTCCAATTTCGTCCTGGAGGCCTATGGTGATTAACATTGGAGTTAGTGATGGTGGCATATTAAGCTGACTTTAAGCTTTTCGCTATTGAACCATGTCTAAATTGGGCAAATGGCTGCTATGATAAACTCAGATGAAAATCCAGGAGATCAGTGTTGGCTGAGGGGCTGAGAGCAGTACTAATGTCTTCGAGGTTTATAGTAATTTCGGCTGTTTTTACAGCTTTAAGTTTCGCGGGTGTGGAATATGGTTCGGAGTTGTCATTCAGTAAACTGAAATCCGAAGGCATAATTGGGAAGAATTTGATTCACTTGGATAAGGAGAATGCCAATCATGTCGTTGAGTTGGTTTTGGGGTCGTACACCACCACATGGTTACTTGCAAATTTTTTGATCAATGCATTTATCCTACTCAATCTTTGTCTCAAGGTAAATTTGCAGTTTGAACAGATCAACTATTTTTAAATGGTCATACATTATGCGGCAGATGTGAATTTTATTTATATGTTCTGCACTTCTGCATGAGATGATTTCTTCTTCTCCATGGCGATAAGCCAGTGATATGTTTCCTGTAACATATTGATACTTTGCCGAGTTGGCAGTTTAATTTGGCATTGGATTATGCACACAACTTATTGATCATTAAAATCCAATGCTATAAACGTTTCCAATCTATCAGGGTACAAATTTCTTGGGTCCTAATAGAATCCGTCCTTTTTGTTTAAATTTTGAGAGTCCCAGAAGAATGTGATGGTTAATTGGTATCACTTGTTATTTTGCTGCCTGCAAACTAGAGTTTTATTGGCAAATTAGTGCTGGTAATGCTTTACTCAGCAGTGCATCTATGTTCCTTTCTCCTTGTGTTTGACATATGCAACAACAACAACAAGTCTTATCCCACTAGATGGGATTAGCTACTTGAATTATATGACGTCATTGTATTTTATCATTTATCAAGCTTTTAGAAATATTATTAATTAAGAGGTCTTGGTCAACAACTTTTATAAGTGTTCTTTTTGGCCTTCCTCTGCCCCTTTTAAAAAGGCTCAAAATTATCCGTTCCACTTTTTTCACTGGTAGGTCCCACAGCCTTTTTTGTATGTATCTAAACTATCTTAAATGATTTTATACCATTTTCTCCTTAATAGGTGTTAGTGTTACACTCATTTTTTCTTGTATGTGCTCATTTTGGATTTTATTTTTATGTGTATATCTGCACATTTATCTCAATATTCTCATCTTTGCTATTCTAACTTTGTACTTTTGCTATCTCATTAAAGCTCAACATTAACTACCATGTAACATAGCTGGTTTTATAGCAGTTTGATAAAATTTTCTTTTAAATTATTTGGTATCTTACGATCGCTAATAACTCCTTTATCTTTTTTCCAATTAAATCATCCAGCTTGTATTCCATACGCAATATCCTTATCAATTTCCCTATTATGTTGAACAATAGCTCTCAAATGTCTAAACTTTTCCACTTGAGGTATAATTTGATCTTCCAATATCACTTTGAAATTACTATTGATTGACCTCTTATCAAAACTATAATGCAGATATTCCGTTTTACTCCAACTGAGATGGAAGCCTTTTGACTCCAATGCTTTCCTCCATAACTCAAATTTACAGTTAATCTTTTCTCTTGTCTCTGTAATAAGAATTGTATCATCCGTGAAAAGCATGCATTTGGAGATTTCCTCTTGAATATACTTAGTCAAAACATATAGAATTAGGTCAAACAAATAAAGACTCAAAGATAATCGCTGATGTAGTCCAATCCTTATAGGAAAGTCCATAATTTAATCCATGATCTTGTAGATCACCATAATTCTTTTGGTTAATATTGTACCTAAATAACGTTATTCTTCCTGTCTCCACTTGCAGACTGTATTTTTCTCCGAGTTGTATCCTGCTGAAATTCGGAAGCTGGTTGAATGTCTCATTAATTATGTCATGTACAAGGTTAATTTCTTTTTCTATGGATTTTAGTAATTTTTATTGGAGGTGTATGCGGGTTTGAATTGGAATCTGGTTGAGCATCTCGTTAAGCATGTCATTTTCTAGGTTAACATTTGTTCTATATGGATTTTGATGTGCTTTGCTTCTAAATTTTATTGTGCATTAACAGCTGATGTTTTTCAATGAAAATTATTGCATTCACACTCTTTCTTTTGGATTTTCAGATGTTTATACAGTCTGGTTTGAAATTACATTGAACTGGCACTCTTCTTTCAGTGATGAAAACTTTTTTATTTATGACTTGGCTTCAGAGATTCATTTTTGTTAAATAAAGGTAAACCCTGATGAAGGCAGGAGGTGTCCTTTTTGATCTCCTCGAAAATGGTTGTTATTTTAATAAGAAAACTGCCATAATCATATAGACTGTTTTAGAATTGATAAAGAGGTAAGGGCCCTAGGGTAATTCTTATGGCAATTTGGTTGAGAAGTTGGGAGTTTTATGTAGTTCTATAAATGAGTTGACTCTAGAACGTTGTCTGTGCTGGGAAGCATTTTGAAGATTTTTTCCTTCAGCTGGGATTGGGTTCAAAAAAAAGCATCTTAAGAATGAATGCTTTTTAAATTGAAGAGGTGAGATTGAAATATTGCATGAAATTTGGGTTCGAGATGTATTTTCTAAGCATTTGAAAAGCTACGATATTGTGTTTCAATAACATCAAGTTCATATTGAAAAAAGTTCTTATAGGTTCTTTAGTGAATGTTTTGTTCCTAGTTTCATTTTGATTTAGATTTCAATTCAGAAAGCAGTTAGAACAATAGTGTAAGAAATGTTATGACATGATAAAATAATCTGAAGGAACCCTTTTCCCTACTCTAGACTAGGGCATGCTTATAAATTTCAAGTTTAATACCTGTGATTCCTAACACCTCTAAAACTTGCTTGAAATTTCGCTCTCAACTTCCTTATCTTTGAGGATTATTAAACCGATGAGCAACTTAGAGTCATTATTGGAATATTATATGTACCTTGCATTAGCAATATATGAAATAGAATTGTATTTGAATTCTCTCAGGATTTGTTTTTGGGGTATAATTTTCCTGCAGTTGGACTTTAAATCAGTTAGTAGTTGGGGTGTCATAAACATTTGTCACTTACATTCCCGTTTGCTAGAAGCTGCCATTTTAGTTATTTGCTTTTTTTTTTTTTTGAATCTGAAGAACTACCTAGCTCCTTGACCAAAATCAAAAGCAAATTTACCACAACTGGGAAGATAATTGCCCATATGTAATGTTTCTAGGACTTTAGATTTCCTTCATTCTGATGGGCTCAAATTGTAGATGATCACTGACAATGTAAGTGTCTTTAGGACTGATGGCTTCTGAAATGTGTTGAGAAATAGCAAATACATGGCCAAATCTAATATAAGCATATTTTACTTGTGGATTGGTTGGAAATGATGGTAGCAATCAATGAAGATCTAGAGGACTATTGCTGAATTTTAGTTTCCTTTTGCCGGGATGTCTGACATTCTAGTTACTAAACTGGGATAAGATAAAAAGAATTGCTTTTCCAGAATGTGTCCCTTTTTTTTTGTTTTTGTTTTTTTGTTTTTTTTGCAGAATCTTCAGATTTTTGATTATCATCTCATAATGTTGAAATTGTTTTTTGATGCGAAATTACTACAACCCTTTTGTTTTTGAAATGGAAGGAGAAGTTTTTAAGCAGCCAGTATTGACAAAATACGATGTTGACTTTAAAAATGCTATTGTAATTTGGAGATTTTATGTTCAATGATCCTGACCCTGTTTAATTATTATTATTATTATTATTTATTTATGTTTAATTGGTGATTGAACAGGGGACATTTCTACCAATGATAGTGCCTCCAACAATATATCAGGCCGGTCTGTGGTCTAGTTGGATGATAGTGCTATGTTCTTTAAAGGTATATGATGCCAAAATGGATCATATGAGAAAAGATCTGTTGCATTTTGATGCAAACAAAATCAATCCATGTTACTTATTCTGACAGTTCCTCCTCATATTGCATAGATGTTTCAAACTTTGGCCAGAGATCGTTTAGAGCGATTGAATGCATCTCCATCTGCCAGGCCTTGGACTTATGGCCGTGTATATTCAGCATTATTGTTGGTTTTCTTGGTTGATTTATTTTGGTACTGCTCGCTGTTTTTATTCCATTGTTGTATTTTATCTTTACTGTTAACTTGATCATCATTATCATTGTTATCATGATTGTTATTTTTATCATGAAATTTTATTGACCATAGATGTGATATAAGATTTGGCTGGCTAATATGCTTGTCGAATCAGAATTTCATTCTGTATATAGTAAAGCCTCATCTTAGAAAACTCATGAACGAGCTCTCAAAAAATTAGATGTATCTCAAAAAGGTTATATATGAATTTTGAAACATTTTTTCTGTATTCAAATCTAGGGTTGTAAATTGGATGCAAAAACACTCAAGTAAACCATTTTTTTTTTTTTTAGTATCCTAAGGGGCTCTTATTTACCTCGGCGATTCTATGGAGACAGAATGCAATTTTTCTGACTAGCTTCCATTGAGTCTCTCCTTCCCTGCACAAGTCTTTCTTCTCTTCATTTCTGGAAGCTGGATTCTTCTCATGATTGCTATTGTCAACTTTGGGTTTCTCTGACCGTCAAATCTGTGTGGTTTTTAGGATGACACCTTTTCTATGTATAAATGCTTCTGTTTTTCCTCCACCTTTTAATGTTGCCAGGATAAGGCTATGTCTGATGATATATAAAACGCACCCATCCTCTATGCTTCTGTTGCTATTCTATGAGCCTGTCAGTATTGCTTGTGAGACCCTACAGGTACAAGACTCTTTACAAGTTTGAGGGTGCACTTTAATGGTGTGTTTGGATTAATGGGGATTTGGATACACAAAAATTTATGAATTTAGATTTGATTCAAATCCAAATTCATTTCAAATTATAATTCTTTTGTAATTTGAAATTTCTTTTACAGTTTAGTCATTTGAAATTCTAATAATTCAAGCATTTCATTTTTTTCACGTTTTCACTGTTGATACTCATATGACTCTTGTATCTGTTCTTATCTCTTGTCGATTAAAAAATAGAAATAAACTCATCTTTTCCAATTTCTCATTTTCATTTTGAATCTCAAGTCTCAACTCATCTCTCCTTTTCATTTGAAATTTGTTAATCTACTCAAAGAAAGGATTTTAAATGCATGGATTTGAAACATGAGATTTGAAATGCAAGATCTCAAATTTAAAGTCCAAATCTAAATCCATCAATCCAAACATTACCTAAAAGTGTAGTTTCTAGTGTGATTTTGATACTTGGTTAAATGATATTGTTGTGTGATATGAGTTGTAGGCTATTTTGTTACATGGATTTCAATTGCTTGATATATGGCTCCATCATTCAGCATGCAATAACACTGATAGTGGAAGGTCAAAACTGTTTGACACTTTAGCAGCAGGTACCATGGATATTATTTTTCACGTATTAATGTGGTTGTATTAATTGCAGTCAACACAGTTGGGTGGTAATGAGGATTTTGCCTCTTTAATTTTCCAATAAAAAAGTACTTATTCACGTGGAGAATACAATTCCAGCAAGGGATGACAGTTAATCCTCTGAATACTCTGGATTTAAGAGTAATTTTATGTATGGATCTAGTTGCATTAATTGCAATTAACACAGTTGGGTGTTAGTCAAGAATTTCTCTCTATTCTTCCAATAGAAAGCGTCTAGTCATGTGGATAAAACAATCTAATATGGGAGGACAACTAATCCTCTGAGTAGTCTGAATTTAATACTAAATATTCATTGACTTAAAACAGTATCTCAATCCCTTTGTAAAATCGCAAATAATACCTTCCTAGAACACATATACTGAAAACAATAGGGAAGCCAGAAAGTAGTTCTGTTCTGATGAAGATTTGATGGTAGAAGCTTTGTTAAAAAAACTCTTAATTTGATTATTACCCAAGACACCACAAACCTGTGATTACAGTGTAAACCAAAGAAATTTATGTTCCTTATTCTGCCCAAAACCATTGAAATCTAAAAGTTAAAAAAAAAAAAAAAAACTGCACATCACTTGAACACACCCAATGCTCATTAAAAATACCAGACAATGTAATCTCAATCTGCCATGCCACTTCCCTTTGCTGAAAAAAGATGTTTTATAAAAAAAATTTGAAGTCTACCAGACAGCGTAATCCAAATCTTCCATGCCGTTTTAATGTGCTGAAAGAAAAAAGAGGTTATTTTTTATTATTTGAAGTCTGATAGCACATCACAGAACATATGGAGATGCAGCCGTTTTAGGCCTTCGGATCTGAAACAAAGCATCTGTATTAATTATATCTAATATTATGGTCCAAGCAAAAGCCTTTACCTTTTAGAAGGTTCCTGAGTATTATAAAAAGAATCTTTTAATGTGGGAGGCCAGATTTCTAGAAAGGCTTGTTCTCAGCACTTAGGCTTTTCCTTTTCTGTTATGTATTCTCTCTAAAAATGGAAACGTTTGGATAAAAAATTGAAATGTTATCTCCCTCTTCTTCCCTTCTTGAGGAAACTTGATAGAATACCTATTATGGTGGGATAACGGACAGTTTGGGAAGTTAGAGAAATAGTAGGAATAAATATTAATTTTAAGTAATTTTTGATATTTTCTATTTAATATATTATTTAGGCTGTTACCTGTTTTGTTGAGTGGCCCTTAAGTTTAGGAGTAATGGGTTATGGTATTTGGTGATTGAGTTAGTATTTATTTATTTATTTATTTTTCAGGCAGTTATGCCCCATTATCTGAGTTAGGGATTAATGGGAGTATTTTCAGGAGTTATTAATCATTTTTCTGTCGATAAATATTGAGGCAACGTGTAGAAATCATCAGGAAATACAATAATTACTTATTTATATTAGTAGAGATTCTCCTTAGCTTTGTTAGTTGTGCGAGTTTAAGATTCTTGTTCATCTTCTACTGAAGATTTTCCTTCTCTTTATTAATTTAGGAAGTTAGATTTTGATTTCATATTTTAATAAATTTTTATGTTCCATTTTTCTCTTTATATCTTGGATCCTATCAAAACTTTTATCATGTCTGTGTTTGTCCTGTAAGTTTTATCTAGTGTGGTAGTTTTTTCCAGTAGTATTAAGTTGTGATCTTTTGTATCATGAGTCATTCTTTTACGATCATAAATGCTAAAATGCAACTCAAGTTTGTCTTCATGAACGTTATAAGCCTAGTTTTTAAAATACTGTTACAGTATGGTTGCATGTTGAAAAGAAAATTGGTTCAATAATTAATTAGTGTGATTCCATAATTACTTCTTCTTTTTTTAATATTTTGGAGTCATGTGTAACCCTGCATGTGCTTCACTTGACGGGGATGTCTGGGTGGTAGATGTTTTCTTTTTTTATTTATTCACATTGATGTCATCTCAAGATTGGCCGTGTTTAGTTAATGCTCTGCTAAAATTATTTCACCAAGAAAGCAAAAAACATTACTGCTGACGTTGTATTTTTCTTATATTGCAGCCTGATTCACCTTTCTCTTGCATGCTTGTGTCATTTTAATTGAAACTTAGATTTCCTAACTTACAACTTTGACTGCAGGATCATTAATGGAATGGAAGTGGAGTCTTATTCGGAATTTGGGATTCTTACTTGACATGGCAACTTCTTTTACAGCTCTTGGCCACTACTTGCATATTTGGTGGCTTCATGGCATAGCTTTCCATCTTGTGGATGCAGTGCTATTTCTAAACATACGAGTAAATATTTGTGTAAATATTTTATTCGTTCTCTGCATGGATTGGACTGTCCATTCAAATTTGATTTTTAGATTTGCAGGAAATTTTATTATATGATCTTATTTTCAACAGACACTGCTAAGTGCGATTATAAATCGCGTAAGAGCCTATATCAGGTTAAGGACAGCTTTAGGTGCACTACATGCAGCTCTTCCTGATGCAACAACTGAAGAGCTACTAGCATATGATGATGAATGTGCTATTTGTAGGGTATGCAAGACTGCTAGTTTTCTAGCTACTTTTCACTAGTTGACTTTAGAGATTGAAATGCTTTGAATAATCTTATAATTGTTCTTTTGGCAGGAGCCCATGGCCAAGGCTAAAAAGTTAAACTGCAAACACCTTTTCCATCTTGCGTGTTTAAGATCCTGGTATGATACTTTTTTATGCATTTTTGTTCTTCTGTTTGAGTGAATCTTAATCTGATACTATCAACCTCTAATTGATTCCAGGTTAGATCAAGGGTTGGCAGAGATGTATACTTGTCCGACATGTCGAAAGCCACTCTTTGTTGGTCGGCCTCAAAATGAAGCAAGCTTCAATATGCGGGAAACATCAAGTGAAGAACCACATGTAAGCCAAATAGGTTCAGGGCTTGATCAGCCAAACGCTGGTAGACATGCTATGGCTGCTGGATTATTTCCCAACCAGACGCCAAATATGGAAGGCATTTCTTGGAGGTTCAAATTTTTATACAATGCTTTTTGCTTCTGTCTATTTTTAGTTTCCAGTTGTTAATTTTATGTGTTTATCAGAATGGCATTTTTAAAGTTCAAAACACTATATTGGGACCTAAAGTATGCTTAATGTTTCTTATTGGTCTCTAAAGCTTTTGTTATTCCAGATAAATTTGGACAATGTTCTGAATAAATCATGAATAATACTCCCTCTGTTCAATATTATAATACATTTTTTTAAAAGTATCATGTCTAAAAATATAAGGCATTGTGGGTCTTTCAATATGCAATTGATAAGGTTTTTCCAAAAATATCCTTAATTAGAGGGTGTAATTAATAAAATTTTCTGATTGAGATGCCTTATTAAATAAAGGTAAATATGGTAGAGTGTGTAATTTTAAAGACAATTAACTAACTTATTGGAGGAGTATAATGTGGTTAAAAGTACATTATAATATTGAACAGATAGAGTACCTCTCTTGACTGATTTATGTTAACAATATCACGTGTGTGTCTCCCTAGGGTAAAAGGACCAAGAGCTGAAAAACAGTTAAGCTTATGAAAAAGAACTCTAATTGGTGGCATTGGGGAAATACTCCTTTCGTCTCATTTTATAAGACATTTTTTTAGTAAAATTGTGAATGCTGATGAAGCCAATTAAATACAGTTTGGAATCTTAATTTTCTGTAAACTTTCAAAAATACCCTTCATTTAATAAGGGAGATAGAGAGAAAGAATATATTTAAGGAGAGAAATAATAATTGGAATATTCTTCATTAATGAATTGTTATTTTTCTCAAAATCTCTTATGCTATGGGACGTCAAATCACTCCAAAAAACATCATGTAAAATGGGATGGAGGTAGTATTATTTTGCTGCTGAACTCTGCTTTTTCTGGACAAATCTGTTGCGCCTGAGAATTGTCGAAGGGCTGCCATCAAATAATGGTTCAAATCTCATACCCCATAAAGTATGGGTTTGAATCTACTGCTAACATATGAGTGGATAATTTGTAAGTATCTCAAGTGTTCTTTGAGCTATGAGTCTTGTCCTTACCTTGATAAGCCTTTGATCCAAACTTTACCCAAAAAAAAAAAAATGAAGGGCCAATTCTATAGTTGGACAGATCCACACCTCACAATGTAACTGAGATGATTGTTTCTCTGAACTCTGAAAATCATACATTGTGGAGCCTATGGTCTGTATTGTCTATTCCTAACGAGGACAACTGCCCTAATAAAAGTTCACTTTGGAGCGTCATCTTTTGCACATGAGAGGAAAATTATGAGCTGTTCATTTTCAAATGAAAAACTGTGGGAAGAACTGCATAGTACATGAGCCAGAATTGTCCAATGTCCACACACACACACACGATGATGATGACAGCAAGTAGCCTTATGTTACTTGGTGAGGTCGGCTTAATGTCCATATATGTATATATAAGCCCTAAATGTCATTTTTTTGTCCAGATCCAAAAAATGTTTGAATGCACAATGTTTTAGTTTTCACTAATGGAAAATGATTTGTTCAAGATGACTAAATACACTGATAATATCATAATATGAGCAACTGAAACTTCAAACTTTCTATGATACATTTTCCCCCTAAAATTAGTTGAAAATTTATGCGTTTTGTTGTGGTTCACAAAAATGGCATTTTGATGAATTGATTCACCTTTTTGGTTTGGCTTTACATTCTCCTATAAAGGGGTGCAGCAGGACTGGACTCAACTTGGTTGCATTCTTGGCCGAATCAAGGTGTTGATGGCGCTGGTCCCTCTACTGCAATCAGATCAGTTGGATTGGGAAGAGTTCAAATGATGATGAGACATCTTGCATCTGTTGGAGAAAATGCTCAGAATGCCCTTGAAGATACTGCTTGGAGCCTTTGGCCTATGAATACTTCTCAGGCTTCTGGAAGTGGTTCACGGGTTCCTCCGAATGGGAGGTTACCTGGAGGGTCTGATAATCTACATATGAGGAATGCCCCACGTTTTGCAAATGATAATCTGGCAAATATACTGGCTATGGCTGAGACTGTTCGGGAGGTTCTACCTCATATACCAGATGACATAATTTTCCAGGTATGGTTTGTCTCAAGATAAAGTGTTTTAGTATTCAAAATTATTACTCCCTCTTTCCTTATATAGAAGGTGTTTTTAATCAAATCTCACATACTAATAAAAGTTATTTAATTGAAAGCACATAAAACCATAACAATTTAACAATTTTGGCTCTAATAATGTCACAATTAACATTCATGGTAGTATGTAAAGCACATAATTAATATGTCTTCCTTTTTTCAAGGCAATAAGGGAAAAATTGTCTAATTATTCAAAAAAAGCATGACATCCCTTGTATTTAAGGACAAAACAAGCTTCTAAAAAAACACCTTATATATTGGGATGAATGGAGTTGGTTGTAAGTAATTTTAAGATTTGGGTTTGGAATGCTTGATGGCAATTGAGTGCAGTTTATAATCCAGCTTTCCACTTTGTTTTGGTTGTGAACAGGCTACGAGTGGCCCACTTTGTGTAAAATTTGCCTAATACCCAGATCGTTCTATAGATCTTCTGAATTTCATCCTCTTAATGAGATCATCAAGTATTATTGAGGTCAATTAGGTTGGCACATGTTTGATGTGACGAAGAGACCTATTCTGGGAAACCATGTAATGATAATTTAACTCTTTGTTTTGATGGGAAGAGAGTATGGGAGGAAAGAGAACCAGGAGAGAAAACATGAAAGAAAACATATTTTCACTTGTCTGGAAAAGGAGAGAAAATTAGTGGGAAGGAAAAGTAGGGAGAGAAAATAAGGTGTGGGTCCCACCACCCTTGCCTTGAAATTTTCTCTCCACATGTGTAGAGATGTTGGAAGACAGCATTTCCTGTGGTGCCCTCCCTGCTTCTCGACCTCTCCCACTTTCAGACCTTTGCACCTTCGTTTGCTCCAGCGTCGTTCTGATTATCTATAGTTCATTGTCTGGTTGTCAAACAGTGCAAACCAATCTGATTTACTTTAATATTTTGCGGGACTGCATGCTAATAATATATATATTTATATTTTACCGAATTATTTGATTTTAAAATATAAAAAATATGAAAATATATTTTTTAATTAAGACGGGAGGGGCTTCCCCTCCCCTTCATCATGCCTTAATCAAACATGGGCATGCCTTAATCAAACATGGGCAGGGAAACCCCCAACCCCCAACCAACCATAGGCTCTGTAACTACCATACTTGTAGGCACTGTCTTTGATGGGGTTCATATGCGTCTCTGTTATTTAAGTATTGTAATTGGAATTTTTTTCGTACTTGTCTTTGTATTAGGAAACTCTTCTCTCAACTTTTTCATCATGTCTAATGTTATTTTATTTTAAGCAGGTTGGTCTTATGTATTTCTTGGAGTCTGAAAAACTTGAGTTGTATTCTTTACAGCTTGTGAACAGCGCTGCATGCTTAGATTTGATATTGATATTGATGATGATGATTGAGTTTCCTGTATTTTTACTAAAATGAAATAAAAAAGGATGGTAAGATGGCATTTGTCCTGTGAAACTCTAATTATGGTGTACTTACACTGTGGAATATTTAATGCACGATAAGTTTGTGCATTTGCTCGAATGTTTCATGTTTAATGGAATCAGTAGTTCTTGGCATTCTTGTTTATGTTAAGAATTAAGATTATTGCTTGTCTGGATATGTTTTAGAATCTAAAGCTTTAGAGATACTACAGGACTTGCAGCGGACAAATTCTGTGTCAGTTACAGTGAATAATCTTCTCCAAATGTGATGTATAGTTTGATATATGGAATAGGATCGGAGAGAGAAAGTCAGGGAGGTGGGTCCCAGTTTTTCTCTCTCATGACTTTTGTGTTGTCTTTCCCTCTCATGCGGCGAGATTATAAATTTGCTGGAGATAGTTGAGGCAAGATATTTCTGCACGCAAGCATTTGGAGAATTTGAAGTCAATCTTTTGAAATTAATTCAGATGAAATAATGAGGGAGAGAGAGAGAAAAAATGTGGGACCTATTTGCATCTCTGTGTTATTTCTCTATTTAATTCAAGTGAAGTTCAATTAAAAAAATCTCTAGGATGCTTGTAACTTTAGGTTTTTGAGTTACCAATGTCCTTGGAAATTTATAGGTTACATTTTTTGTATATAGGGTCAGCAAATATACTCAAGAAAGATTGCATGAGTATAGGTTCTGTTTCCTCCTCTTCTTGCATTAATTAATAAAAATGATTGTGATTTTTCCATGATGCCTAATTGGGTGTCATTTAATTTAATTATATTATATAAGAGAAATTATATTTGATCATGTTAATGTTGGTTTAATTGCCAAATGGATACATGTATGGAAGATATATTTATGAACTCTGGATGAAAATATTGAAATATTGGTTTTGATATGGGAAAGAAAAAGAAAGGCTCCTTGTGTGGTACAAGGCAAAGCAAATACTCACTCCATTGTTCTATCTATAAGAAATTTCTTAGAATTTTTTTTTATTTTTAAGTATAAGATGTTAGTATATTTTTTTAATAAATGGATCATTATATTTTTAATTATATCGGAAAGGAACAAAAAAAAAGGATTCATAAATTCATTTTAAAAAAAGAGATTTGTTTATTATTTATAATAATTAGTTGTAAAGGTAGAATATTGTTATGCTTTTAAGTGAATAATTAATTTTTATTGATTTATATAATTCAATTAAAAGGGATGGAGAGAGTAAAAGATAAAAAGAAATCAATGTTTATATTCTTTTTAGATTATAATATAAAGTATTTTTTAAAAATTTTATTTATTTAAAATTATAGGGTATTGGATAATTTTTACATTTGTATTTTTTAACCATACTCATACTTTATTTATTACTCTTTTTTTTTAAATCATGCATTAAAATTTTAATTATTATTATTAAGGTTTTTATGTAAAGTATTTAATGGGGGTATAAATAAAAAGACATGAATATTTTTAAAAATTTAAAATTTTAAATAATATTATTTGTAAATAGTAAATTAATTAAGTATGACTTATATTGTAATTTGTAGGAAGTATTTTATAAGGATTGGTATGGTGGAAGGAAAAGGAGCTAAGTGTCTTGCATGGTTTTTAGTGCATTTAAGGTCTCTATAGTGAGAGTGATATTTTGTTCCATAGTTGGCTTTAAAGAGTTGTCATGCTTGTGTCACAGTACACATCACAGCAAGAGGTTTCTCTCACCATGCCATGTCTCGCAGCAAATACAACAAAGTGGACTATATTCAATTTGCCATCATTTGATGTATGCTTGTGCTGGATTCTTTTGCAATGTTTCTGTATTTCTTTTATGTATATTTTAAATTTTTATTTGAACTTAAATACTTTTTTAAAAAGATTTTTTTAGGATCTCAGTTTTAACTATTTTTGAATTCAAGCCCTTGTCTATTGTGATGACCTAAAATAGTGTTTTATTTCATTTTCATTATTTGATTTTGGTGACTTAGGAGGTTAAACATATAGCTTAGTTTCTTTATCCTTCAAGTACTTGGAGTAAGTTAAATCCTTCTTTGTTATGCATGAAACTTAGCAGTAACATTTCTAAAAAAACAACTGTGTTAATGATCTTCTAATTAGGGTTATGCCAAGTAATAGAACCACTTAAATATGGCATATTTTAATTTTCTCTTCACACTAAAATTAATTTTTAAATGTTTATTTATTTATAATTTTTTTAATAAATGATGATATTTATAAGCTATAAAATATAATATTTTATCAATTCATTTGATATCCGTGCAAAGCATGGGCCACATACTAATTATTCTTAAATTAAAATTACTTCCATGCATGTCCACATTGCATATCTTTTAATACTTAATGGAACAATATTGTATCACTGTAACTTTAAAATGATCATGGTGTTTTGTGAAAAGTTTAAGGGTAAAAATATAACTTAATTCTTTTTTTTAATAAATGCCATGAGGACTTTTCATCTTATATAGTTATCGAAAATTTTATTTTATTTTAGATAACCATATATTTATCTTTAATATTCTCATGCAAGCTCTGTGAATTTTTGTTTTTTAACTAAAAGAGTTTGGAAGTTAAATCATAAAATTCTCATAAGTTGTTAAAAAGATTGGTTGAGTATCTTTCCTAAATTTAGAATGATAGCTGTGTAGAAATTTAAAAGGGTTTTCTCTTTAGGTTGTATATATTCTTCCTTGTAAATTCCTTTGTGAATGATGGTATCATTTTCCATTTAAAAAATAAATTTAAAAGGGGATGAAATTTCTTTTTTTGCTAAAAAAAAGGGGATGGCATTTTTGTTTAGTTTGAGACCAAAAGATTCTAAAATTTTAATAATGGAATAAGTCATTTAGTAATTTGATATTGTTATTTCAAAATTTGGTATTAATATTTTAAAATTTGACACTACATTTTTTTTTTTGGGTCAAAATTTGACACTGAAACATCAAAGCTCGACAAATCGTTTGTTATTTGATATTTCAGAATTTGATAAATAAACAACTTTGAAATATTATTGTCAAATTTTGACATATTGGAATATTAATGTCAAATTTCCAAATTTCAGTGTTAAATTACATTCAGAAAAGAAAAATCTTAAAATTTTGTAATATCAATATAAAATTAATTAACTTTTTTTTGTATAAGAATAACCTTTATTTTTTTTTACTGAAATTTCAAAAATTTTTGTCCTAAATTAAACTTAAATATCATTTTATTCTTTACATATTTAAATTAGTAACTAAAATTATATTTTCTCTTATAAAAAATTCTTGCAAGAATTTGATACATTACGTCATTCATGTTTCATGCAATAAAAGTACATTAATTCAATTAAATAAAATATTATATATTATTATTTTTAACGACTTTATTTTTGAAATAGAATGTCTTCTTAATTTCTTACATTTTCTCTTTATTATTATCAACAACATAATGAATTTACATTTATAGTCATCTGAATTGCATGTTTTTTATTTGATGGAATATGAACAGTGTGGTGCATTGGATTTATATAATATTTTACTTGTATAATATATATAAATGCGTCAAAAGGAGTTGGATCTAACAAAAACATTAGTGTTTCATAAGATAACTAAATAATGTTTGAATCCATTTGTAAGAGTTGTTTGCCGACCTGCTTCTCAATAGAAGAACTTCTTAGAGCAATTAAAAAAAAAAACATTCATATAATATTAATATAATTAATATAAATATAAAATATACTTGGTTGTAGTTGTCGGGTCATCTTGATGCTGGCGGGCCGGATCCTGGAGACCCTGTTAGGGCTAATGCTATGTATAAGTTTACATGGTTGTTTAGCAGAAGAAGCTCGCAGTCGCGCGAAGAGCTAAACCGTTCTTTGCCTCATCACAGTTTACCACACCGATTGGCCGTTGCTCGTCGCTTGCGTCAGTCGAAGAGAAAGTGGTGAGAGGGGTAGAGGGAAGGAACCAGTGCTTCCACCATTAGTTTTCAAAATCTTGATAGTGGTCAAGGAATTGGCATTGAATTGAAAAAAGTTTTGGCATTTATTCCTGATCGAATCTGTGACGCACATAAACGAGAATTTTACCATTCACTCCCACCTCTAACACTGAAGTTTGCAATTGTAGAGAGTGTGGAATAGAGAATGGGGGAGACGGATTACAAGAGGTTGAAGGGATGTCAGAGCTTCAGGCAACGATTAGTTCTTGCCACCCTCTCAGGTACTTCGGTTATTATCGAGGATATTCGCGCAGACGAGACTTTCCCAGGTCTTCAGAAACACGAGGTCTCTTTTCTTCGTTTGCTAGAGAAAATCTGCGATGGTTGCTATGTCGAAATCAATGAACCTGGTAATTTCATCTTTCCTGTTTTCTTGTAAGATTTATTTTTTTGAAATTCTGGAAATTGGTCTTGTGGGGTCTGAATTCGGTTTTATTTATGGATAGCTACTAAATTGAAGTACAAGCCTGGGGTTATTATGGGTGGGAAGAATCTTGCGCATGACTGTGGTGTTAGTCGTTCCATTGGTTACTTCTTGGAGCCACTGTTAATTCTTGCTTTATTCGGAAAGAAGTCCCTCGAGATTAGACTCAAAGGTAATTTCTTGTGCCTTTTTAAACATGATGCATTTTACTGAATGACTATAAAATGACCCAAACCGAAGAGAAATAGTGGAGCATATGCATAACTTATATTGGTAAACTTTTGGCAATTGAGTGCCATTTGATGTTAAATTCATTGGAGATAAGTTGGGTCAATTATTTTTCCCCCTTTGGTAATCTTGCGATATTATCTCTGATGAGTGATCGCACATAGTTCTAAAGTTATCATGAGGTTGTAGGATAACTGAGGAAATTATGTTTGTTAATTTGATTGGTAAACTTTTTGGTAATTGAGTGCCAGTTGATGCTAATTCATTAGATAAGTAAGGTAATTTGATATATATTTGTATACAGTAATCTTGTGAAATTATGGCCTATGAGTGCATAATTGTTATTGGGCGCTAGCCGGACTTGGACTGGTGTAGTTATGGAAAGTAGCTATTAGTTTCAGTTCCTCTGGCTCTTGATGATGGTTGCACGATATGCTGTTATGTTTGTACTATGAGTTGGTAACCTCTAAATTACAGGGATAAATGTTAACTAGATTTTTTTTTTTTGGGAAAAAATAAATATATGAACTAAGTGATATACAAGAGTCAAAGCAACAATAATGGGATAGCCAGATGATCTGTTAGTTACAACTGTTCAATATTATGTTATCAGGAATTACAAATGATTCTAAGGATCCATCAGTTGATTCCTTCCGTTCTACCACTTTGCACATACTGAAACGCTTTGGAGTCCCTGCTGAACGGTTGGATCTTAAAATAGAGTCTCGTGGAGTTCCTCCAGAGGGTGGTGGGGAAGTTGTTCTGTCTGTTCCTATTGTTCAGAGTCTAACTGTGAGTATCTGAATTCATTGCTAATTTAAATGATTTATGATTATATGATCTTATAAATTTAGTAAGTTTTATTTGTGATCTTACATGTTCTTCCTAGCAGGCAGTTTCCTGGACTGATGAGGGCATGGTTAAGAGGATTAGAGGAGTTACATTTTCCGCCAGAGTGTCTTCTCAGTTTGAAAATAGCATGATTCATGCTGCCCGTGGAATCTTCAATCGTCTGCTTCCAGATGTACACATCTTTACAGATCACAAAGCTGGTTCACAGGCTGGAAAGTATGATTTCTTTGATTCAGTATATACTTTAATTTTACAATTTGTTTATATATTTGTTAGGCATTTGGGGAATCCCAAGTTTGATTGCATAACCTTGTCTTTGTTGGGCGATCTCCTCTTAATAACATAGGTCACCTGGATATGGCATTTCACTTGTTGCGGAAACTACTTCTGGTTGCTTCATTTCTGTTGACACTTCTGTTTCTCGTGATCATGCTGAAGAAACTCCCGACTTCACAGATGATGAGAAGAAAGAACTGATACCCCCAGAAGACATTGGTCAGCAAACTGCTTATGCTTTACTCCAGGAGATCCAGCAGGGCGGAGTAGTGGATTCAACGCATCAGGTCTTATTTCTTAATTAAACTGGCCCTTTTCACTCTCGATGGCCAATCTTTTTTATTTTCCTTTGCTTTAAGAAGTTCCGAGGAATGAAACATTTGAATGGTTAGTTGTTAATAGAGTTCAATGACATTGTGAGATCTTTGCAGCCAATCTCACTGAATGGAATATGGCCGCTTCTTGTTATTGCTTTGAGAAGTCTTGTTTCTGTAGTTTAATGCATGTTTAGCCAAAGTAAGCCTAGCTCCTAGATAATTGCTTTTCCTTGATGCTGGAAAAAGTATACAAGGTTCCACTCTCATTTTATTTTCTTGTTCCATTTGCTCGGACCAATCTCTTTCTTTCTGTAATATTGTTCTTTGGTATGCAGGGCTTGCTATTTCTTCTCTGCGCGCTATGCCCCCAAGATGTTTCCAAGATTCGTGTCGGACAGCTATCACAGCATGGGATAGAAACACTGAGAAACATAAGGGAGTTTTTGAATTTAAAGTTCGTCATAAAGCCAGATCCAAAGACTCACACAGTAATTCTTAAATGTATCGGTTCTGGCTTGAAGAACCTTTCAAGGAAGCTGTCTTGAAGGTGATGAGTCTATTCTATGCATTAGTATAACGTGCCGATTTTTGTTTTCTACGAGCTCCTAGGACTTATGCTAGAGCATTTTTGACCAACTTACTATAGTTCCTTTTTCTATTGGTAGTTCACATTTTTTGGCTGCAATATATCAATCCAATTGATCAAAATATCTTCTATTGATGATTTTTTCTTGGCCACCCTCTTTAGTTGTACTCATCAAAAAGTGATGAGAAAATTTTCTTGGCTAGGAAAAATTATGAAGTTGACATTTACCCTTGGTTGAAAAAAAATAGAGATGAAGCAAAACTAGGAGGGAAAACTCTTAAAAATGGTAAAAAAAAAACAATTGTTTTTTTTTTGAAATCTCTCCTTAGTTTTCTCTCCGCCCTATTTTTTTCCACCTTTTCTCTCCATCCAAATCAATACTTGAGTTTTGGCCAAAAAAAAAAAATCAATACTTGAGAAGATTTTTTTTTTAAATGGATTTAAATGACTTACTATTCTATTCTAAGCAATGTTTTAAAAATTAAACCAAATGATGAACCAAAAAAGTCAATGAGTCACAATTTTTATGATTTAACTGGTTAAATTGGTGAGAGGATAATTTAATAAAAAATATTTATACACATTAAAAAAGAAGGTCAAAATGGTTCAATTGTTTTGGGTCTCAAAGAATTGCTTGGGTTAAAGCGGGTTAACTTAGATCAATTAGAATGAGCCAAATGTTTTGATAGGTTGTGTATTCCTCCCGGGCACTTCTGTTGGCAAGTAAAATAGTCTAATATGATCTGTATAGTGCTTTATCTTGACATCTGTGTTAGGCTCTAAAGTTTGTGTGTTAAAACACTGAAAGAAATCGCATGAGAGCTCAAAAAATGGAGGTCACCGTGATGGTTAATGGGAAAGGCAATATCGTATGGCTCTTCAATAACAAAGATAGGAAGTGGATTCTCAAGTTAAACTAAATCATACCCTACAGCAGCAATCAACCATGGTTGTGATAGTTTAGCATCACTATGAATATCATTAGCAAAATTACAGAACCTCATGAAGAGCTCAATGATAAAACTAGCATCCACTAACATCAGTTTCGCAAGTTCTTCACTGAGTTTGATGTTCTCGAAGTAAGATGCACGAACTTTTGGCTCTGAATGTTTTGCAAAGCCAACCAATTCATCTAAGCTTGACTTGGCTCTTTGTGTGAATGCTTTGAACAAAATTTGTTTGTGTCCATCATCTCCTGCAACCTCAGATCACCATAATGAAAAGGGCCAATCGAAATAAGTTTTGGAGTATAAGCCTCTTCATTCAAACGACGAATCTTATGGGGCATCTTGTAAATACAGCATGTTGGCAGCAAGCGACCATCTTTCCTATCTTGTATCACTGTTTTGACATCAACCATCAATTCATCTTCCATCTACATATCAAGTTTTGATTATTCTAAAAGCAATCAGCATAAATACAAATGGTTTTCTCTGTGAACTTCAAAAAGAAAGTAAGGAAGTTATTAAGAAATGGCTTTGACAATGAACAGAAGTACAGGATACATACCTGTTGATCCAAATGAGTAGAGGATAAATATGTGGAATTAGGCTTCGAGAGGATTGGTTGCATTTCCACCATTTCAGAGGTGGAACTGGAGCTTGGAGGGTGGGGCGCCAAATTGAAAAAAAAAAAAAAAAAAAAGCTCCCTTCATTAAAAAATATAATGCATTTTTTAGGAGTCGGGTGTTTTAAAATGTAAATATTACAAGGTGTAGTTAATTTTTTTTCTAAAATACCCTTAATAAAGAAATATATTGTTTTAATTTATTCAAATAAAACACCCTACTAAATAAGGATAAATATAAAAATATGATGTTAGTTTGAATACATATAACTAATTTATTGGGAGTTGAGATTCGATTAAAAATATTTTAAATGCTTAAACTGTGGGAGCATAATTTTCAACAAACTAACAATATCTATTATTTTATTTAGTATGTTAATAGTGAATAAATAAAATATCAAGTAATATGTTAATAGCTTAATACTAAATTATGTACTGTGTGAAAAATGTAAGGGGAGCTACTGGGAAAAAAAAAATAATATAGTGGCTTGGGGCATTAAAGGGTCTTAGGAGTTAGCCCCCTCCACCATAAACCTGGTCTGCGTCTGTAATTTTTTCTTTGTGCTTTATGTCCTCAATCTATCAACAAAAAATTAGAGTGCAAATTGTCAACTTGTTAGTTACTTATATACATGAAGCTATTTTGATCTTCTAATTATAAGATTCTTTTGATTGCCGTGCAATATTGAATAAAGTAACTTCAAGCTATGAGCGAAAGTAATAAATTTTATTTTAGTCATTTAATTTTACTCTGTTCCACGTGAGTCCTTTAAATAATAAAGTGTGTGAGAAAAAGGGAGAACAAAATTATCAATCTCTATAATTTTATTAAATTTTACTTTTATGTAATTTTTTAAATATTTTTAATCCCTGTAATTTTAGAAAGATTGGGAGATATTTGTTTTTAGGTCCCTATAAGGATTAAAAATAGGAAAAATGACAATACAATTTTTTTAAAATATATAAATGACAATTTGATTCCTCAAAATGATATAATTTCTCTGGAGGCTCTAAAGACTTTTTTATCATTAATAAATTTATATAAATTATCAAATTATACTTGTTGAAAATAAATGATTAATAATTTTTTTTCTTATATTTGCAACTTTTATTTTTATATTCACAATAATATAATAGTAAATAAGGAATTTAACATGTGAAGTTGTCATTTGCCATTGCATTGTTGCGAATCATTTATTTTCAACAAGGACAATTTAATAATTTATATAAATTTATTAATGACAGAAAAGTCTCCAAAAACTTTAAAAAAAATTATAGCATTTTGAGAGATCAAATCATTATTTATATGTTTCAAATAAATTTTATTTTTATTTTTCTTAAAAATATTAAAAATATATATATAGACTAAAATAAAACTTGATAAAATTATAGAGATTTATAATTATGTTTTCTCTAAAAAAACTTTCAAGCGCTACTACTGAAAGTGCTTGGTTCAACTAGCTTAGGATATAGAACCATATAATGGGCCAAAAAAAAAAAAACTTTTTAAACATTCGGATCCCTCCTATTCTAATTATATTGCAAAGTTAGAAAAAAATATAAAATAAAGATATATTTTTTTTAGATTATAATATAGGATATTGATAACTACTTCACAATTATAAAAAAATATTAGGTGAAACTAATTTTATTCTCATTAAATATTATATACAAGTGCCTTAATTATAACAATTAAAATTCTAATACATTATTTTTTTAAAAAAGAGTAATAAATGAAGGATATAGTTAAAAAAATAATTATAAAAATTATCATATACTTTATATTTTGAATCAAGTATAATTTTTAAAAGATGTTATATTGTGCTACGAGAAAGGAGTGGAATTTATGTTATTATTTCAATTCGGCCCCTTTTTATTATACAAAGTTACTGGCAGACGGTACTTTTAATTTTGATGCCCATCTCAGTTTATAAGGTGCTTTTTTAAATAAAATTATTTATATACACACATTAATAAAATTCATAAAATATAAATTATAATATTAATTTTTAATAAAAAATTTATTTAAAGTGTGAAATAATAAAAAAATAATATTAAAATAATTATTATTAACGATAACTTATACTCCTTCTGTTTTTGAATATAGGATAATTTCAATCAACTTGCATAATTTAAAAAATTAGTTAATCATAATATTTATATTTAAAATTGAAAAGTTTAGACTACAATGTCTATGTAATTAATGTTTATTTTTTCTCAGATCTAATGAGACTATTCATTGTGAGGGGTAATTTAAAAAAATATAATTAATGTTTTTTGAAATTGTAGTTTTGCTTCTAATAAAAAAACAACAAAGAAACAGAAGTTAATTTATGTTACACTTAATAAATTAAAAAATGTAAAATATTTTTAATTAAATTTTATTTTTAATAAAGTAATTAATTATCTTGAAATTAACATCCTCTTTTATATTTATACTTATTTAATATTTTATTTTATTTTAAAATAAATATAAAGTGATTTATTTATCATAAATAATTTAAAAATATATTAATTATATTTTAAAATATTAAAAAGGTTTAAGGTGTATTTTTATTTTTAAATTTTATTTCGAGGAGTAATTTTATCCCTATACTAATAAGTGTGACAATTTTATTCTTGAATTATTTTTTTAAGGAGCAAAAAGCTTTCTACAAGGTGCTTAGCACTCCCTAAAAAAATAATTCAAGGGTAAAATTATGTCACTTATCAATATAGGGATAAAATTGTTTATTGAAAAAAAATTTGGAGATAAAAAAAACTCTTTTCATTCAAAAGTGTAAGGTATTTTTTGAGGAGTTAGATGTTAAAAAATGTAAGATATTTTTAGTCTTTTGAGGTGTAATCATTGCTTTTATTTTAAAAGTGCCCCTATTGATAATGAATTTATATTTATTGTAGGATATTTAATAAGGATAAATATAAAAATATAGGGTTAATTAAAAGTAGGTAATTATTTTATTAGGGGTGAAATTTGGTTAACAATGTCTTATATTTTTAAACGAAGAGAGTACACTTTAGCCCTATTAAAAATACTTCTCATTTTTTAGCAAACGCTTTTTAAAAAATGTCTATATTTTTTAACCAAGAGAATATTTTTTTAATATAAGGCTATAGAAGAAGACAAAATCAAGTCATATCTAAAATCATAAGGTTGATGCAATAAGGAGATGAGTTATCTAAAACCATAATATCAAAGCTATCTCCAAATGTCTGTGGACTAGCAAGTTAGCACATTTATTCACTTTTCTGTAAATGTGATTGAAAGTGATTTTTCAATTTTTCATAGTGAAATTCTTAATTATCTTGATATATTCAGAGAGAGGGTGTATGTTAAAGTGGTTATGATCAATGAAGGATAAGGTTTCTATAAAATTAGAATAAACATTAATTTTAGAGAACTTAATGTTCCAACAAAACTTAAGGGCCTCTTTGATAACTTAAGACAGAAGTGCGGGAAATTAATCGATGGGAGGAGAGAGCCATTCGGCAAGCTTTTTGTGAGTACGTAATGTTTTTTCAGACCTTGCTGCTTGTGTGTGTCCTGTTTATTGTATTTGTGTGTATGCATGTTTTTGATGCCACCTATATACTATTTTCTTTTTTGTCACTTTCTTGCTAGCCCTTGCTTAATTGTATGAACTAAGTGTGTGTTTTATACGTATACAATTGTATATTTCTATATATACATATATATTTTGGTGAATATACACAGATGCACCTATATATATATATTAGTATATTTTAATGCTTGAAGTAGTTTTTTTCCCTGTGTAGGCTTGATTAGATGGCTTGACTTTGATGATTTGGAACAAGCTTGGAAAAGTTGGTGGGAATATGGCCATTGAATTGGATTTGGTGTCAGGAAGCAATGGCTTAACAAGAATATATAATAAGACAACACGACTCACTTGTTTAAATGGCTTTTTAAGAAATTCTTGCAGGCTCACAAATATCAAAGGCCACAAACTACATTTACAAATTAAGATCAAACCATGCCCAAAGTGTTGTGTGAAGTGATGCTAGATGTAAGACATTTGTTGTGCACGTGACATATACAGATATGCCCTTGAGCACTAACTAGGACACTTAACGAGAGATGGATCACACGTCTTAAGTAAATTTAATAAGTGTGTGTATGAGGTTGCTTGGAGGAATAGCTCTCAAGATGCAATGCTGAAGAAAATGATTGGTTAAAATCCTTGTACCAAATCAAGGAAATAAAATCGGGCATCATGCTATATGAAGATGGCTTTAACACTTGGCATGAGTAGCAGTCAACTAAGTGACACTGAACCCAAACTTATTGTTCGTAAAAAACAAACAATCAATCAAGGCGGAGTGTTGCGAGGTGTGTCAGAGACGCATGGTCTCAACAGAATGGAAGAACCTGACTTTTAATCAAACACGGGGAATCCGGACTCTCTTACCATAGTTCACCCAGATGTAAAAATGCAAAGTGAAGAACACTAATGTAGATGCAGAAAAACAGAGATGTATTAATTAAAGAAATAGGTGGCGGGCTATGCTGACCGTACAACGAAAAGTAAAAACTAAAACTACATGATAAAAAAGTAAAATAAAATAGCAGATGCGGAATTTGAGACTGATAGTTTGTTAATGCTGATGATGATCTGATAATGATTGTTGAGAGAGAACTCCTCTATTTATAGATGATTCTGGCTTGGTGCCCAAGTCCCATGATTTGCCACTTTCCTTGAATTTCGAAAGCATTTCCTCCATCTTGTTCACTCATTATGGGTAATGGTCTTGACTTAATGGTTAAAACTTTATAAATATTCTATTTTTTTTCATATAATTATTTAAAGCTAATTAAATTAAGTTGGGCCAGGACCTCCATGTTCACAATTTGGATGCAAATACTTATGATAAATGAATTCTTCACACAATTTGATCAAGTGGTGTAAGATAAAAGATATGACTCTGAGGCTCACTATAAATAATCAAGAAAGATAGTTCAACAATATTTGTCTTGTTCCAACGTGAATGGGATAAACAAACTGTTGCTCATATAAAAGAAGTAGATGAGTCTAGAGTTGTATATGAGTATGTCATAACAATTAGTAAGAAAGTAAACTGGAAAGTAAGTGATGATATCAATGACCAATCTATTTCCTGTAACTGTCGTAAGTTTTGAACGATGGAGGATTTTATGTTGTCATGCACTGAGGATTTATTATCGTGTGATAGTGAGGATGCTCCCAATCAATATATTACATAAATCTATTCCAAAAGTGAGTCCTTGTGAAATAAGACCCTCTAAAAAGTAACTCACGTACAAGTATGCCACCCCCATGCTCATCCTTTACATGTGACTGAACTCCCCTTTATTTTCCTCCCTCTAAAGATTTGAAATTAAACTTACTTTTTTCAATCATAAAACGTGACGTAATTCATTGGTTTCTTCAAGTAACCCCTGATCAACAATGAATGTGCTCTTATTTGCCAAATGCCAAAAAGCCCTTGGCCCCTTCTATGACCCACTCAACAGGCTCCTCTCTAATTCATTCTTCCACTTTCAGTCGCTCGTGCCCTTTCTCCTCTCATTTCCTTCCAGCCAACCATCCCATTTTTAAAAAGATGAACTATTAGGATTTACTGTGAAATTGAACGACTCTGATTGCCAATTTAAATCGACGCCGTTGGAGTTAATATGAGTATCAACCATGGGATCAAATAATAAAAAGTGGACGGTTGACATTTAGACTAGGATAAAAACCAGGATATTCACACTAGAAGACATCCTGATCCCTCCATGGGAGCATAATAAAAAATTAGCCACCTCCAATTTGCAAAATGATATTGGTAGGAATAAGTCAAGCGCTCAATAAAAGTTTACAACTTGACTTACTTTAGATTCAATCCAACTTATTTATCAAATAAGTTTAGGCCAAATTCAAACTTTTAATTAGGTTTGTTTAATTAAATAGGCTAATTAGGTTTATTTAATTAAATAGGCTAGGCTTATTTTTTTTAAGGCCTACCCTAAGCCTAACAAGCCAGCCTATTTAATCAATATATTTTTTTTATTTCTAGTTATTTTTTCAATCATATTGGATTTATTGATTAATTTTAGTGATATTATTTTATTGTTACTCCCTCTATTTAAAAATATAAGGCATTTTTTAAAAAGTTGAATGTTAAAAAATGTAAAACATTTTTATTCTTTTGAGAGATAATTATTATCTTTTTTTTAAAGTACCTATTTAATAATGACTTTATATTTATTGTAGGGTATTTAATAGGGGTAAATATGAAAAGATAGGGTTAGTTTGAAGGTAGATAGCTACTTTATTGGGGTGAGATTCAACTAAAAATTTCTTATATTTTTAAACGGAGAAAGTATATGATATTGTAGTTGGTAAGTTTTTTCAATTATTATATATTTTAATTGATAAATTAAGTTATATATTATATATTATAATAGTTTTAAGGTATATTTAAGATGTTTAAAGTAAAATGTAAACCTATTTAAGAGACTTACTTTTAAATAGGTTTTTAGGTAGGACAGGCTTTAAGTACGCTTAGGCTTGAACTAAGAAAAAAGCATTATACAAGCCTCAAATTGGGCTCAAACTTCTAATTTACTATATAGGCTCAAGCCTATTTTATCAAAATCTAATTCAACTTAACTTATTTTCATCCTTAATTTTAACATAAGGCAGGGAAGAGAGAAGTTTTTTTAATTATATTTATAATTAACACCAATAGTTTATTGCAAGTTTTTTATGCTCCATTAAATAAAAAAAATATTATTAATATTTATATTTAATAAAAATAAAGTTAAAATTTTATTAAATTTTATAATTTTTCTTGATTCTCGTTAATAAGGATACATATCACCCACTCCTGATTTCGGGGCCATTGGACATACCATCACCATTGATTCTTGTTACTTACCGCTGCTAACAATAGCAATAATTTTCCAAGTCTCATTTCTTTTTCTTGCATAGTTGCTGTCACTCTCAACATGGACATAAATGATAGCTAACAAAAGAATTGGGTGAATGAAAGAAAAGTCATGTTTGAATGGGGTGGATTTCTCTCCTTTCATTTTTTTTTTTCAATGTCTCTCCATTATAAACCTAAATCATTCGAATTAAATATATATTTTTAAAAATTATCAAATTTTAAATTTTAAATTTAATTTAATGATTTAGATCTGGCCTGAATTTTTCTCTCTCTCCTTTGCAGGTGAGAAAATTTAAGTCCCTGTTCGGATGGAACCACAGAAAAGGAGGGAATGTAACATGACTTTAGAAAAGTGATTTTTAAACTCAAAATATGCCACATTGGATGCCTTTTGCTATGTAAACATTTTTTTCATTTATTTGAAAATGCATTAGTTGTTTTTTTTTTTAAAAAATTGAAATTAACTAAGCATTATTTCATTGTTATGCATGTCATAAAATGATTATATGTGGTAAACTAAACATGATGTGATGAAAATTAGGGTCTTAAATGACAGAAATGGCAGCTAATAAAAGAATTAGGGTCTTAGTTAATACTTTTTAACAATCAACATTGAAATTTTAATGGCAATGACAAAAATACATCATTTTAATTATTTTAAAGATAAAATTATTTTGACTAATAATTTAAGATGCTAGGTGTTCATTATAAAATACTTTATGAGTAGAAATATACTTTTACACAAAAAGTATGATATAATTATTTAAATAGAATGCTTATATTTAACTTGATTTAGTGTACTATAAGATATGAGTACAAGGAACTAGTTTATTTTTTTTATTAAAAATATAAAATATTTTTAATTGAATCTCACTTTTAATAAAGTAGTTACTTATCTTTAAATTAATTCTATCCTTTCATATTTATTGCTATTAAATAGGGTGTTTCACCTAAAATAAATATAAATGATTTATTCATAAAGGCACTTTTGGGGAAAAAAAGAAGAAGATAAATATTGCACTTTAAAAGACTATAAATATCTTATATTTTTTAATATTCAAGCTCTTAAAAAATATATTATATTTTTAAATAAAGGGAATATTATTTTAGAAAAAAATGACAATTAGGTTCCATAACACTAAATTAGTAATAATTAAGTTCTTGACAAATTTTTTTAAAAATTAGTTAAAAATATAAGTCTAGATAATTATAAATTTAAGAGTTTTAATTATAAGGCTAAAATATATTTAGTCCTATAATTTTATATAAAATTTTAATTTAATCCTTTAATTTTGTAAAGTATCTTTTTAATCCTTTAATCCTAACATCATTAGTTTCAAATGATTATTTTTTATGTCAATCATTATTATTTTTTAAAAAAATTAAACTTTATATTTCAACACTTGATAATATTCTATCAATATTTAAAAGTTAAATATAAAAATTTGTGGGATAAAACTAACAATATTAAGGTTAAAAAACTAAAAAAAATACTTTATAAAATTAAAAAATTAAAATAAAATATTTTATAAAATTAAAGAATTAAATGTGTACTTTAACCTAATTATAAATAAATATTTAAATATTAAATGTAACTTTTGAATTGTAATATAAAATTTTGTTTGTAATTATTTGAATTAATATTTATAATTTATTTTATAAAAAAATTTGTTGAGGACCTGTCAATCATTGATGTAAAATTCTAGGATCTACTTGTCATGAATTTAAAATTTTGGGATCTAACTACCATTCTCCTATAATTTTATAAAGACAAAAAAACTGAAGAAATTCAGGAAGAAAAATAGAACGAAAGAAAGAAGGGAGATTTTCTCAATGACTAAATTTATAAGTTTTTTTTTAATTCCTCATAAGCCCTAATAATGAATACCTAAAATGTAACTTGTAGATTTATACTGTTTTAGTAAATAGTAATAAATATAGAGGCATTGTATTATTTGTTTTATCTTTTTTTTGGCCAAAATATTATTTGCTTTATCGAACAATGTTTTGTGGTTGTCAAGCATCAAATGATTTATAAATTTATTATATATAAGTTACTCCATCTCTTTTTAAATATAAAAAAAATAATCAATTTATAGATGTAGTTTAAAAAAATTAGTCAAATATAATAATTATATGTGAGATTAAAAAATGGGATTAAATTACATCTATAATTAATGAAAAAAATTTATATAAAGAAAAAGATATTGATTTATAATGGATAAATATAATTAAGAAAAATGTGATAAATACTTCTTAAAATTTATAATTTCGTTTATAAATAAAAATAAAAAAAACATTCTCTCATATATTTTAAAATGGAGGGAGTTTAAGCAAAGCCAATGATGCATCTTTAGATTATTTAGCCAAATAATTTGACAGTTGGATGTAGCAATGACCAAATCAAACAATTAAATTAGGGGAACCAAAAAAAGGTTACGCAATTGAGACAGACTTTAATAACTAAAATCATGGTTATTAAATTTTTGAGTTAACTCTTTGAGTTTAATATTTTTATATTTTTAATTTATAAAATTATATTAACTCATTTATATATTCGAACTAAATATAAATTCAGTTAAACTCTTGAGTTTACCTCCGAGTTTATTGTTTTTAAGTTTTTAACTTATAAAATTGTGTCAATTAATTTATAAATTTAGGCTAGATGCAATCTTAGTCAAATTTATCAAGCTTATCAAATTTTTTTTTTGAGTTGATTGAGTTAATTATATATTATAAAAAATTCAGTTCATAAAAGTTATAGAACCTAGTTCAAAAGAAAAAAACTTGAAACATAAAAAATAATATTAATAAAAAAGAAAATAAAAATATAAAAAATAAGTTTTCTTATTTTAAAATTTTTATATCTTGTATATAATAATTTATCAATATAAATGGGTTTAATTTCAATTACCTTTATTTTTAATATATTTAAATTAAATTACGACTATATTATAATGGATATTTATTAATAAAAGTAAATTCTTACAAGTTTACGGTTTGAGCTTACGATATAAATTTACATTGTTTATCACAAATTTACTTAAACTTATAAGTTTAACAATCTTGACAATAGTTGGTATAATTAATGGCCCAATTAAGCATAAAAGTTTAGATTAAATGCACCGAATGGTCCTCCATACCATACAAAATTACTAGTTGTTTGGCAAACTTAACCAACAATATACAGCATGATCTAGGCTTCTTAATTAATTACAAGTTAGAACCAATGCATTTTTAAACAGAAAATGAAACAAGAAGCCAAGAAAAATATCAAAGCAACAGAAATCAACTATACGGCCATCCAGTTTTCAACCAGCCCTACTTAGGATAAATGAAAGCATTAAAATCAATTAGCAAAAAAAAAATCATTAAGATCCAAAACATCTTAAAATGAATGATATGAAATAATAATAATATAATTAGTCCCTCTTGTGATAAAATAAAATTAAAATCTTTGATGAGAGATATATATATATATTTAATGTCTGTGATTGTTTTCGAATAATAAAAAATAATAAAATAAAAGGAAAACAATATTATTCAATATTCAAGGGCAGGTAAATGAACGCAAAGTCAAAGTCGTACAAGAAATGAAAGTGAATAAATAAAAGAGACGAGGATACTTTCATGACGAGACGTGGCACATGATCAAAGCAAAAAATCAAGAAAACCGACAACATTTTAATATTTTTCAACGCATCAAAATCTTTTCAGCAAGAAGACCGCAGATCCCGCGGTCCAGCTAGATTTTCCTCCTTGATCTTTCAAAGATAATGGATATACAGATAGCAAATGAGACAGGAGAACCCTGGAATCACTCACAGCGTGGATCACGATTCACGATAAGATAAGAGAAATATTTTAAAAATCTCACTTAACACAATTAATTCTTTTCATATGCATTAACAGTTAAATTTAGAAGAATCATTATTGCTAGATTCATTAATAAATGTGTTGTCATTTTTTTAAACTTTAATTATTAATAAATATAAAAATAATTAATTATATTGAATTGAATTGATATGTAATTTTCTCAATTAAAATTTAAATTTTTACTGTCTTCATTCAAAAAATATAAGATATTTTTAATAAAATTTTGCCCCTTAATAAAATAATTACCTGCTTTTAAACTAACCTTATCTTTTTATATTTACCTCTATTAAATACCCTACAATAAATATAAAATCATTCATTAATAAAGGCACTTTAAAAAAATAATAATTATATTTTAAAATATTAAAAATATTTTATATTTTTTAATATCTAACTTTTTAAAAATATCTTATATTTTTAAATAGTGGAAGTATTTTGTATAAGATTATTTTTAATAAAAGAATATCAATGTTGATAGTAAGTTATCAGCTTCTCTTATTACTAGCCACGTGGAGTTGAGGTGACATTAGCTAATAATAATAAAATAAAATATTAATAAATTTTTTTAATGCAATTATTAGTGTACGCATAATGTCGCGTGAGTTTTTAACGTTCTTTTTTAATATAATATGATAACTTTTACTAATATAAATTTATATAAGGGGTTTTGTGTAAATACCTTGAAGTTCAATTTTTTTTTGTATATTTTAACCAAGTCTCTGAAATTTGTAGGGGTTTGAATTGATATTTACAACTTATTTTTTTTTTTAAAATATAAATATTATTAATTATTTTTTTAAAACTTTTTTATATTTTAGGCTTATTATTTTGATGTTTTTAATGTAAGATGAATTAATATATATATATATATATAAAAGAGGAACGATTCAAAATTTCAAATCCTTATAATATATCATATATAAATATATATAATATTTATATATTTAAAAGGTCAATTATAATATTTATGTGAAGGGTATCAATTGTTGTAAATTTTAATTTTACATTAATGATTTTATCTTTTAAATATAACCTTTGAAAGATTAGTACAAAAGTGTTCTACATCTCATGTTTTTCCTCCACACACCCACACCCACGCCAACCAATTTAATATTTTAATTCGATGGCATCATCCATTTTTTATTTAAACATTGCCCTAAGATCACAGCTATAAATATTTTTTAAAACTTGATTGGATATTGAACTAAAAAAGTCAACGATTTATAGTTCGCATGGTTTAATCAGGTTAAACTAATGATCGAACCAATAACTTAATAATTAAATTAAAAAAACCATATGTATAAGAAATAAATATGAAATTATTACTTAATTTAAAAATAAAGTTAAATATTTTAAGTTTACCATAACTTAACAAGTTATATGATATAATATAACATCAAATGATTAAAAAAATTAGTTATTTTATAAAAAAATTAATAAAAAAGAAAAAAGGTATTTTTTTAACAGTTTGCTTTTTAAAAACCAAACTTAGTTCCAAGTTTGACCAAGTCATTAGCCTAATTGACTTTTAGATGATTTGTTTTACTTGACCAAGTCGTTAGCCTGACCGGTCGATGGTTCAACTGATATGATTGGCTGGTTTAATTTAATTTTTTAATCATTGCTTTATATAATGAAAAATATTACCTTTAAAAAATGTAAAGCATTTTTTACCAAATCTCACCCTCCAATAAAGTAGTTACCTACTTTTAAATTAACTTTATTTTTTTATATCTATCTTTATTAAATACCCTATAATAAATGTAAAGTCATTATCAATATGAATACTTTTGAAAAAAAAGGCAATGATTGCACCTCGAAAGATTAAAAATGCCTTACATTTTTAAACACTCAACTCCTCAAAAAATGCTTTATATTTTTTAATAGATGGGGTATTTAAGAACTCCTAGAAATTTTTTATATCAAGAAAAGGTTTCAAAAATATAAAAATTTACTGCACTCCCCAAATACTTATATGAAAATAAGATTTAGTGAGAAAAAGACTTAATTAGCCTGTTAGTTATTTAACTCAAGTTAAATCTATTACAACTTGTTATAAATTTTTAACTTATAGCTTAGCTTGTAAAATCCATTAGCTTACTTGGTAAGAAAACATAGCATTTCATTATGTTGAAAAAAGTAGCGTTATGAGAATTGTTGGGGATTTAACAAATGATATTACATATTATTTAATAAGTTAAGCACCAATTTATATTTTTTCTTTATTTCTATTAAGGGCAATTTAATAATTTATCTTACAAAATTATTTTCGTTTCAATCTTAACAATTTATTATATATTTTTTAATTCAGTCACATCTATGGTTTTAATATTAATATGCTCTCCCTTGATAATATTAGAATCTAGAAAAGCCAGCTCAGCTGTGTTCTTATATTATTCCATTTAAACCTTGCACCATCTACATGAAGTCGCGTTCGCTACGTCAGCATTTCAATTAATCCTTAAATTATAAGCCTAAAATTATTTGAAATTTTAAACTTGGTACATTTTATTTTTAAATATTTAAAATCATGACAATCTTTGTTTACAAATAATTTTGATTGTTAATTGATTATAAAGATATAAAAAATAATTTAAATAATTACAGAAAATAACTGAAAGAATAAAAAAGGATATAAAAATTATAATTTGTCTTTTTTATATTATTTTTAGATTTTTTTCTATGTTAACAGAGATTGTCTAGTTTGATGGAATTCATTCTTCTTTGTTTTTATTTGCCAACTCCTTGGTGGACAAAAAAATATAAAAGGACCCCAGATTCCAGTCTCAAGTATCAGCTAAGCTGCTTTGGTGAAGAAGATCAGATCTTACATTCTCAGATTCTTTTCCAAGAAATGAAGTCGCAATGCATGACCATGTTTGATATTACTGAAGAACAGGAGGAAATTCATCAACAACCTCCCCAACAAGTAAGATTGCTGCAGTTTGATGCCTATATATGTATGGTATTATAGATTCTTTAGCATTTCAATTAATTTTTACTTACCAAAAGATTTGTGAGAGATTACAAGAAATCTGCGCTATCGAATGATCAAGTGTACATGTAGTTGCCCTCTAGTTTCTTCTCAGTTTGGATCTCATCTCAAGCTTATGTTCCTCTTTCCTCCTCTTTTTTTTTTTTTTTTTTAATGCAAAGTTGATGATTGCTCTTCTAAATCAAAATATAGTTGGCAGATCATGTGATCACGGACAGGGAAGCAATGATTCAGCGAAACCAAGGGGGTGTCTTGTTACCTAGATGCTGTTTCTAGCTACAAGGTGCCTTGTACGATCCGTGATCAATATGTAAACGCTTATTCCTCAAATTTTATTTCATTTGGCCCCATTCATAATGATGATAATAGACTACCAGATATGCAAAGGCACAAAGAAATCTTCTTTGCAAGAGTTGCCCCTAAATCTCAGAAAAGCTTGAGTGATTTGGTTAATTAGTTATTTCGCCATATCTTCAATGCAACAAGTTCGTGATTCTTACTCAAAGGACATCCACCTCAATTACATGGAACTTGTAGAACATGAGAGAAAGTATGGCGATAGGATTCACATCCCTCCTATTAATTCCTCTTATTTTGTTATATACGTAACTGCATATTGTTTTCTAAATCAAATTTGATAGATGGAAGAAGATGATGTGATGGTTGACATTGAAGCATTGATTCAACGTAGTGAAGAGATGATCATTTGGTAACAGACTGTTGTATTTAGCGTTTCATTCAGTTTCAAATTAGCTTATTTGACGCTTTTTGTTTTTTTTTTTTTGTTTTTACAAATGATTTCCCCCTTTTTTTTTTGAATTTTTTAGTCTATTTTTAATTTGCTTTTGATATTTGTGTTGTATGTATTCAGTAAACTGAAGTGAATTATAAGTTTTTGTTTAAATATTCTGAAGTGGTGCTAAAGAGTGCTGTAGGAGAAATATCAGTGATGGAAAAATTGAAGTGTATGAGACCTAATTCATTCATTTTACCCATTCTATTTTTTCCCTATATGTATTAATGAATTATTTATTGAAAAGGAAGTTAGACTTGAATTCAAAGGGTGTCAATATTTAATCACTTATTTATGTAAACGATCGAAGTAGTTTGATGTTCCAATAACTTTTGCCAGTGAGAAGTTGAAATAATTGATGACACTGTTTTATTTATTTAATGACAATAATGAATTGCAAAATAAAATGTGCCGAAGTTTCACAACTCTAGGATCCGGAAAGAAATTGCAATTATACATAATTTAATTATTAGACTTTTTCCACTCAAATTCAAATGATTTTGTACTATTAATTTCACTTTTCAAAATACCCTTTAAATATTCTTTCTCAAGAATATTACTTCCTTGCTACGCGGAAGCAAATTTTTTCAGGATAAAAAAATAAAAAGAAAATTTCTTCTAGATTGTGGGGGGATGAACTACATGTTATATATTCTGTAATAGAACATCAAGAAAATTCATGACCAAAAAAAAAAAAAACAAAGAAAGAACATCAAGAAAATTAAGACTTGCAATTTCAGATATATTTAGAAAAACAAAGGTTGCATAACTTCTCGTCACTCCACATTAAAAACACAAATCAATTTGGAAGAACAAAGTTGCTGAATCTTCCACTATCTTCCAATCGTGTGAATTCTTTGCTTTTGAGTTTATTTGCTTTTTCTCTTGGTTGCAGCTTGTAAGATTACAAAAGCATACGTGCATGTCTGCTTTCAAAATTATTAGCTTGTTAGACAATTATATCGTACTAGCTATATATAAGAATATATTGAACTCTACAAATTGAAAATTTGCACTTCACAGTAGCAGTATATAGGAAGCGCTTGCTCGCGCATACTGGGATTCATTCAAAGATGGAAGACATGAAGAAGACAGGCTTGAAGAAGAAAGACTTGACCTCTGCTCAGGTAAGATTGCTAATATTTGATGCCTATATGTGCTATTAGCCTATTTTAGCCTTTAATTTGTTTTTTTTAAAATTATATCACTCGGTATCCTAAAAAAATTGGGGCTATTACTACCATCTGTCCAAACCAGTAAGGAGCCACATTGAGTTGGGTGGGCAAATGCACCCTGTCGTTTTTGGGGAATATTAAAATTTTAGTTATAAATTTAAATATTTTGCATTTGGCCTTGAAATTTTAACTATTTACCCTTAAGTAGTTTTAATATTTTGCACCCTGCCCTTGTGTTCTAAGATATTACACCCTTTCATCTAGGGGTCTTGGCTCTGCCATTGGCCAGACAAACCTGAACCCCCATATGGAAACATTATTACCACCAATGGCCTCATGGGTAGTTGAGAATGCATTCGATATTTTTGTTTAATGTGACTGCTTTTCAGGACTTGAAATTACTTATCAAAATAAGCTGAAAACATATTTTCTTCTTACAACCCCTCATGTTTAATTCAGTTTCTTCCAATCACTTTCTTTTTTGTTAAGCTTAAACAAACAGGTCCTTGATTAATTTGCATACCTAATTGCTCATTTCTTTCAAAATCAAATTTGATATAGATGGAAGATGATGTGATGATTGACATTGAAACACTGATTCGAGATAGTGGAGATGGTCTTTTGTCACCAGACTGGTGTATCTCTAGCGTGTGTCATACGATGCGTGATCTAAGACCAGACGCCTACACCCCAAAATTTGTTTCAATTGGTCCCTTTCATTACCGTACGAATAAGAGGCTGCGAGATATGGAAAGGCACAAGCAAGTCTTCTTCAAAAGATTTACACAAAGAACAAAGACAAGCCTGAATGATTTGGTTAGTTTTGTGAAACGTTCAGTGCCGAAAGTGCGTGCTTGTTACTCAGAGAACATCAACTTCGGTGACATGGAACTTGTGAAATTGATATTAGTGGATGCTGCTTTCATCATTGAATTTTTGTACAGGTTCTATAAGAGAGAGGACATGTTGAATGATGCTAAGCTGTCACAGCTTCCACTTTTGGAAACTATACCTCTAGATTTGGTTTTACTTGAAAATCAATTACCATTCTTTGTTCTTGAAGAGCTATTCAATATAGCGTTTCCTCTTGGCCTTCGTGGTAATCTCCCTTCATTTCTTGAGCTTGCTTATGAGTTATTTTGTCCGATGTTTGACCTTGAGAAGCCAAAGCATGATCCTCATGAGAGGATCAAGCATTTTACAGATTTGGTAAGGTTTTTGTTCGGACAAAGAGAACCACCAACATTGAAACCATTTTCTTCGACTACTGAAGTTCTTTTATACACTGCAAAGGAGTTGCAAGAATTTGGAGTAAAGTTCAAGGCCAGTAAAAGCAAGAGCATCTTAGACATCAAGTTTTCAAGGGGTGTTCTTGAGCTTCCATGTTTTGTGGTGAAGGATCTCGTGACTAAAGCTTTGTTTCTAAATATGGTTGCTTTTGAACAGCTCCATTGTCCTCGTGCCTCTTACATTACAAACTACATTAGTGAGTGGAATTGCCTTATCATCACAAAGGAAGATGTGAACGTTCTCGTTGATGAGAATATAATCCATAGCTTCAAACCTGATACCGAGGTTGTTGCATTATTTAGAATAATGCAAAAGAATTCCTTTCAATCAGTGATGATTTCTGAATATATTGATCTTTTCAAAAGGTTAAATGGATTCTGCAAAAATCCTTTGCGTCAGAATAAAGCAACTCTGAAACATGATTATTGCAGGACACCATGGCAAATCGTGGCCTCTATTGCTGGAATCATACTCCTTGTCCTCACCATTGTTCAGACCATATTTTCTATCTTCAAGTAGCTAGTTTGGGGTAGATTTGAAGAAGCTTGTACATTTTCAAGTGTTGTGTTATCAAAATATGTTATCATTCAGTGTACTACTTATAAAACATCTACGAATGATAGAGTTCTCAAACTCAAAATTAGACATGGCAGGTTTTGTTAATTAGTTTTTTTTTTTTTTTTTTGCCTTATTGGTTCTTCAACTTTACCGAATATCAATGACGCATTATAAATTACACAGACTTTTGTGGTGCTAACGTCAAACCAAGCATACCTTTAAACCTCCCGACTTGTGAAGATTTTTCATCATAAAACTTTGCGGGGCATATTATTCTTCCTTTTCATTTTTGTACTAGTGATTCCACAAAATGTGTCTATATATAGCTCCTTGCCCTTAAAAATGACTACATATACCAAACAAGACTATTTGTGGTATCTTCGTCAATAATGGAAGGGAAAAACTTATCGATGTCCTCAGTAAGTTTGCACCGACGATGTCTTTTCCCCCCTTTCAAAGAGATCAATAAGATGTCTTTTCCACATTTTATTGATGTCTTTTATGTTTGCCATTATTTTATAAAGTGTCTCAATCAATGGTGAATAATTAAATGGTTTATTTATTAGGAATATTTAAAAAAAAACTCATTAATTACATATTTAAAAACTAAAAAGTTTCTAATATCTTTTAAACACCTAATCTCATAAAAAATGGAGTACATAAAAAGGGAAAAAGTCATTACAAAGATAAAGTCACCAATGAAGAACTGATCAGTAAAGCACTAACGACGTAGTGCCTAAAACTTTTAACTTAAAAATCATGATCCTATATATTGTTTCATGAACCGACATAGCTTAGTAAGTAATAATCAAGGATTATTTAAAATAACCTTTGCATGAAGAGGAACATCTCACTACAAAACAATGTTGCTTTTGAGGCATTTTTTTTTTCCTGCTATGGAGACGTTTTAAAACACTCTTAAAGGTGATTGCGGTGTTTTTCAAAAACGCCACAAAACAAGCGTGACCACTACTTTGGTGTCATTTTCCTAAAATGCCAAAAACCACAAAAGACACCTCCTAAGGGAGCCTTTTTTTTTTTTTTTTCAAACTGAAACAACGCCTCTAAAGAAGTCGTTGAGCAATGATATATTTGAGATAATTTTTTTCTGCAAATGCCTTACAAGGGGCATTTATGAGCAAACCCCTCAAAGGAGGCGTTTGAAGAAAACGCCTCCACACCTACAGAAGATGTGTTTATTTGTAAATAACCCATTCAAAATGTTCTTCAAAATTTTTTTAATTTTATTTTTTAATTTTTCAAAATATGAATTTAATATTCAATAAATAAATTTGACTTCAATCATTTTTAATATTTAATTTACATAATTGAAATTAATATTCAATACAAATCATTTAATTATTTTCAGTGTCGTTCATTTTATTTTATTTATAAGAATTAAATTATCTTGTTATTAAATAATGAAAAACAATAATTAATGTTAACATGATGATAAAATTACAAATGTTAACTATTAAAAACATGAAAATAAACAAATTAATATGGTACGATGATGCTGACTCTTTGTAGACAGAGGCTCCGCTAGGTAATTGGCAACCTTGAAAGCCTTCTTGATGGAGAAGAGAAAGAAGAAAGCATTGTAAAGACATTTCAAATGTAGAAAGTGCACGATTATGAGAAGAGGACGACAATATTTACAAAAAAATGATGTAATAAATGCCTCCACATGAGGCGTTTGAAATGCCTTCTTTAAGGGCATTTTTAGCTACAAAATCAATGCCTCCATAAATGCCCCCTGTGGCGACGTTTCATAATAAATGCCTCCTGTGTAAGCATCTCTTGTTCAAACGCCCCGACAGAAAGCGTTTCCCATAAAAATGCCCTAACAAAGAGTGTTCCTTTCAATTAAATGCTTCACTATATTAATTTTTTATATTTTTCTTAATTATTTTTATTTATTTTATTTTAAATTATTTAAATACAGTATATAAATGAAAATATATTAATATAATAACATATATATGAAACAAAGTCCACCATAATATTAACCACGCATGATAAAAATACATAAGTCTTAACAAACACGTTAATTAAATCTACCATAACAAGAGTCACAAAATTTTAGTTAAGAATATTCAAATCGTACAAACAACATTATCTTAAGAGCAGCCTAGGATACTCATTGCCCATGATCACCAGGGGATGGATTCGAAGATTGACCACCTTGATTCCTCCTCATGAACTCATACAACTCTTCAATCTAACTTTGCATCCAATCCGCCTTCTGTTGTAATGTGGCAATCGTTTCTTTTTGAGTCATATTCTCCTATTCTAATTGTGCCATCTTTGCATTCAGGGCATATATATCCTCCACCGAATTTTACCCTCAAAAAGCAAGAAGCAATCTAGTCATCATGGATAAGGTGGAGCCTATACATAAGCCGCAAACACGTCCAAGATGCTCAGAGCCAATCACTTGTGTATAAATTTCATATGACATGTTGTCTGCTTCCTGTTCATCACACAACCCTACCTGCAATTGCTTTCTCACGTATTTGATCATGTAATATATTAGCATTTAAAGTTTAGTACTTTGGTGATGGAGATGCAATTGTTATAATAATTAAAAATTTGCACCATACTATTCTAGCTTGTGCAACTAAAAGTATAGTGCCATCCTTGTGAATATAGGTTGCCACAAATAGATCTATACAATTTAACTATTTTTCACCAATTATTTCCTGTAAATATAAAAATTGAAATTATTATGTCAAATTAAACATGTAATTTATCATAAACTTGTATGAATTAATATAAATATAACTAATCAACTCCTTCTTTTTCCTAGCATTGGTTTTATGAGATTTATATCCTAATGACAATAAATTCTTCACATTCAAATATTTATTTATAAACAATATTTTATTTATTTATAACTTAAATTTTTACCTAAATTTAATCTAATATTACATTTAACCAAAATCACTTAAAATTAAAAAATTGAATATCATAAAAATAAAAAATACTCATGCAACAGGAAAAAAATAACTACATGGAAAATAACTAACACATGGAAACAATTTAAATTTTTTTGAGCAAGCACATACCTATACTAAAATAAATAACTACATGAAAAAAATTAAATTTAACCATAAAAATTTTACTAACCTAGACTCACAAGCTTTCTTCATAGATATTTTGAGTAGGATATTTCAATAATCTGCAAATATCTAACACAAAAAATTTAAAAAAAAATACATCACAAATAAAATTTTAACCAAAAAAAAAAGAACAAAAGGTGTTTTAGTATTCAAAATTATTACTCCCTCTATCCTTATATATATAAGGCATTTTTAATCAAATCTCGTATACTAATAAAAGTTATTTAATTAAAAGCACATAAAATCATAACAATTTAATAATTTTACCTCTAATAATATCACAATTAATATTCATCGTAGTAGGTAAAGCACATAATTAATATCTATTCCTTTTTTCAAGCCAATAAAGGAAAAATTGCCTGAATTATTCCAAAATAGCATGACATTCCTTATTTTTAAGGATAAAATAAGTTTTTAGAAAATACTTTATATATAGAGATGTAGGGATGAAGGGAGTAGTTTGTAAATAATTTTGTTTAAGATTTGTGTTTGGAATGCTTGATGGCAATTGAGTGCAGTTTATAATCCAGCTTTCCCCTTTGTTTTGGTTGTGAACAGGCTACGTGTGGCCCACTTGTGTAAAATTTACCCAATAACCATATCGGTCTATAGATCTTCTGAATTTCATCCTCTCAACAAGATCATCAAGCATTATTGAAGTCAATTAGGTTGGCGCATGCTTGATGTGACGAAGAGACCTATTCTGGGAAACCATGTAATGATGATTTAACTTTTTGTTTAGATGGGAAGAAAGTATGGGAAGAAAGAAAACCAGGAGAGAAAGCATGAAAGAAAACATATTTTCACTTGTCTGGAAAGGGAGAGAAAATTAGATAAAAGGAAAAGTATGATAGAAAATAAGGTGTGCGTCTCGCAATCCTTGTCTTAGAATTTTCTCTCCACAAGTGGAGAGATGTTGGGAAGAAAATGCTATTTCCTGTTGTAGCCCTCCCTGCTTCTCAACCACTTCAGCTTTCAGACCTTTGCACCTTCGTCTGCTCCAGCGTCGTTCTGACTCTCTATAGTTCTTTGTTCTGGTTGTCAAACAGTGCAAACCAATCTGATTTACTTTAATATATTGCAGGACTGCATGCTAATGATATATATATATATATATATATATTACCGAATTGTTTGATTTTAAAATATAAAAAATATGAATATATATTTTTTAATTAAGACGGGAGGGGCTTCCCCTCCACTTCACCATGGTTTAATCAAACATGGGCTTGGAAAACCCCACCCCCCAACCAACCATAGGCTCTGTAACTACCATGCTTGTAGGCACTGTCTTTGATGGGGTTCATATGCGTCTCTGTTATTTAAGTAATGCAATTGGAATTTTTTTCCTACTTGTCTTTGCATTAGGAAATTAAACTCTTCCCTCAACTTTTTCATCATGTCTAATGTTGTTATTTTATTTTAAGTAGGTTGGACTTATGTATTTCTTGGAGTCTGAAAAATTTCAGTTGTATTCTTTACAGCTTGTGAACAGCCCTGCATGCTGTAGATTTGATATTGATATTGATGATGATGATTGAGTTTCCTGTATTTTTACTAAAATGAAATAAAAAAGGATGGTAAGATGGCATTTATCTTGTGAAACTCTAATTATGGTGTACTTACGCTGCGGAATATTTAATGCATGATAAGTTTGTGTATTTGCTCGAATGTTTCATGTTTAATGGAATCAATAGTTCTCGGCATTCTTGTTTATGTTAAGAATTAAGATTATTGCTTGTTTGGATATGTTTTAGAATCTAAAGCTTTAGAGATACTACAGGACTTGCAGCGGACAAATTCTGTGTCAGTTACAGTGAATAATCTTCTCCAAATGTGATGTATAGTTTGATATTTGGAATAGGATCGGAGAGAGAAAGTCAGGGAGGTGGGTCCTAGTCTTTCTCTCTCATGCGGGACTATAAATTTATAGGAGATAGTTGAAGCAAGAAGAAGAAGACGATAAACAGAATTAGTACTCACTCTCACAATGTGTGAGGTGTTCCTAAAAGCGATCATTATATAGGATAGGTTTGTTACAACCAAAAAATACATGAGAGGAAAAGTGCAAACTGTACAAATAAATAAATAAAAGATAAAAGAATTTCTAAACCCTAAAAGGCTTTAGGCCCAATGCTTAATTTCTGGGCTTCTTCCGCTAAGCTTTTCTTATTGCTAAGTTGGGTTTAATAGCTTCTTCAGCATTCCCCTTCAAACAAGAGGCGATTGTACAAAGCCCGAGTTTGTCTTTAAGATACACAAAACGAGCAAAAGATAAAGGTTTGGTCAACAAGTTTGCTACTTGATTAATCGTAGGCACATAATGGATAGAGATTTGTTTGCCATGAACCAAATCCGGAACAAAATGCATATCGATCTCAACATGTTTAATACGTGAATGCATAACTGGATTAGAAGCTCAAGCTGCAGTATTGAGACTATCGCACCAGATTGTGGAAGGCCGAGAAAGAAATAAACCAAGTTTAGATAATAAAGAACAAAGCCACACCAATTCAGCTGAGGTATGAGCTAAAGCACGATACTTAGATTCTGCATTTGAACGAGCAACGACTTTTGTTTCTTTTAGGACCATGACACGAGAGCATTTCCCATGTAAACAAGATAGCCACCTACTAAACAACGATCATCAGGGCATGCAACCTAGTCAGCATCTGAATAAGCAACAAAATCAATGATTTAGAATGACTTATTAATGATAGATCCTGAATAAGCAACAATTTTTAATTTTACCCTATGTATAAATGACTTATTTTCAATGATTTAGAATTTAACATCAATATAACTCCAGTCAACATTTTTTCTTGCATTTATGTTAATAACACCTTTCTATTAAAAATTCATTGTTGGGAAAATTGCTACTAAGTCCTTGCGTTAGTGTCAAAATTGTGCTGAAGCAACAAAGAACTTGAGTACAAGCAAATAGGCTTGAGATTTCATGGCTATCTGCTTGCACTCTAAACTTATTTGCTTGCACCCTGGTCCTTTAGTTCTCTGGTATAATTTTAGTTTCAAAAAGGGACTTACTAGCAATTTTCTTATTATTCCGTGTTTCATTGTACTTATCATTCTCATTTAGAGTGGTAATGTTCACATATTGCTGCAATAGATAAGATGGAGGGGACCGCTTTGTATCTAACAATTCTTATCTCTCAATTGAATTGCTGTTATCATCGATCATTTTCTTTTTAAAAACAAATATTATTTTGTTGTTCAAACTTATTATATTGCATTGTCTGATTTGCCAAATCATTTATGCTCGTTGGAATTTTTTGCTTGTTATCTACTTGAAATTAAAGCAAAGAGCACAAATCATAGATCTAAGATGCCAGTCACACCAAGTGTCTTTGTTTCACTTTTACTCTTTATTTTATTTTTATCAAAAATTGTGATCATTTTAATTTTTTTATAGCGTTTTAATTTTAATTTTTTTATTTTTTATAGCATTTGGAGTGGTAACAAGTTGTGTTGGATCCTTCTTTTCATTTGAATGTTGATAATCCAAAAACATTACACCAATTAAAAGTTTAGGATATCAATTACTCACAGGCAAACTTTTAGGGTAAAATTGCCCTTTAAACACTCAAAATAACAAACAATATTGGTCAAACGTTATTTCAGACTGACATTGCACTATTTTTTAAATTTCTAAGGTAACATTGCACTAATAAAAAGTTAATGATATCAGTTGTGAAAAAATCCAGTTATGCCAATTCTTAAACTATAAGCCTTAAGATCAATATCGAGTTATCATGGGAGAAAGTTAAAATAATACAATCTTATCTTCAGCACAGAACATTATAAAACAATTCTTCCCTCATTGCTGAGTTTGGGAATTTTCACAACATCATTCATAACAAACTCGGACAATAGAACACTCAAATATTAGTACGATACATGCTTTGAATCTACTCTTCGACTTCACTACTCGGAGGATATAGAAAATATGGTCTACACAACGGAGAAAATAAGGAGAATGATTCCGACAATAGAGATGACAAAATGCCACGGTTTACGACAATAATCATGTCTCAGCCTTCTTCTTGTGCCACTAATCTTCATAAAAATCATTCAACCTTCGACCTATATTAATATATTCAAAATTGAAACCCGACTGAAGGACATTTATGCAGAGACCATTAACTGATGTAGCAACGTTGTTTGTATCACCTGTAGTGATCCACATTTTTTTCTTGTGAATGAGAACATCCACGTCATTATGCGTGTTGATTAGGCAATCCAATAACACAACTTGATAGATCCTGTCTGAATCAAACTATTAATGAAGGGCATAATTTTTATATATACAGTAGGTGTTTCGGTAGTCGTAGGCACAATAGTGGAAGAAGAAGGTGTATGTGAATTTGAGGTAGAAGATGATGAAAACAGAGATGCTATAGAAGAGAGAATAGATGGAGCGGTCGAAGAGACAAAGGCTGGTGAGCTAAAGGTTGAGAGAATGGGAAAGGTCGCCATGGAAATTGTGTGCTCTGATATCAAGAAGGAGAAAACGATAAACAAAATTAGTGCTCACTCTAACAATGTGTGAGGTGTTCCTGAATGCAATCATTATATAGGATAGGTTAGTTACAACTGAAAAATACATCAGAGGAAAAGTGCAAACTATACAAATAAATAAATAAATAAAAAATAAAAGAATTTCTAAACCCTAAAAGTCTTTAGGCCCAATGCTTAATTTCTGGGCTTCTTTTGCTGAGCTTTTCTTACTGCTAAGTTGGTTTTAGTAGCTTCTTCATCAGGGCAAGACATTTCTGCACACAAGCATATGGAGAATTGAAAGTCAATCTTTTGAAATTAATTCAGATGAAATAATGAGGGAGAGAAAAATAAAAAAATATGGGACCTATTTGCATCTTTGTGTAATTTCTCTATTTAATTCAAGTGAGGTTCAATTAAAAAAATCTCAAGGATGCTCGTAACTTTAGGTTTTTGAGTTATCAATGTCCATGAAAATTTATAGGTTACATTTTTTGTGTATGGGGTCAGCAAATATACTCAAGAAAGATTGCATGAGTATAGCTTCTGTTTCTTTCTCTTCTTCTTGCATTAATAAAAATGATTGTGATTTTTTCATGATGCCTAATTGGGTCTCATTTAGTTTAATTATATTATATAAGAGAAATTATATTTGGTCATGTTAATGTTGGTTTAATTGCCAAATGGATACATGTATGGAAGATATATTTATGAACTCTAGATAAAAATATTAAAATATTGGTTTTTGATATGGGAAAGAAAAAGAAAGGCTCCTTGCCTTGTGTGGTACAAGGCAAAGCAAGTACTCACTTTGTTGTTTTGTCTATATAAGAAATTTTTTAAAACTTTCTTTTATTCTTAAATATAAGGTGTTAGTATATTTTTTTAATAAATAGACCATTACATCTTTATTACATTGGAAAGGAACGAAAAGAAAAGTATTCATAAATTTATTTATTATTTACAATAATTAAGTGTAAAGGTGGAATATTGTTATGCTTTAAATAACTACCTTTTATTGATTTACATAATTCAGTTAAAAATATCTCATATATAGGGATGGAGGGAGTAAAAGATAAAAGGAAATTAATGTTTATATTCTTTCTGGATTATAATATAAAACATCTTTTAAAAATCTTGTTTAAAAATATAGGGTATTAGATAATTTCTACATTTGTTTTTTTAACTATACTCATACTTTATTTATTACTCTTTTTGAAAAAAAATCATGCATTAAAATTTTAATTACTATTATTAAGGTTTCTATGTAAGGTATTTAATGAGGATATAAATGAAAAGACATGAATAATTTTAAGAATTTAAGATTTCAAATAATATTATTTGTAAATAGTAAATTAATTAAGTATGATTATATTGTAGTTTGGAGGAAGTATTTTATAAGAATTGGCATGGTGGAAGGAAAAGAAGTTAAGTGCCTTGCATGGTTTTTAGTGCATTTAAGGTCTCTATAGTTAGGGTAATATTTTGTTTGAAAGTTGGTTTTGAAGAACCATCATGCTTGCATCATAGTGCACATCACAACGAGAGATTTCTCTCGTCGTGCCATGTCTCGCGACGAATGTAACAGATTAAACTATGTCCAATTCACCATCATTTGATGTATGCTTGTGTTGAATTCTTTTGCAATGTTTCTGTATCTCTTTTATGTATATTTTAAATTTTTATTTGAACTCAAATACTTTTTTAAAAAGGTTTTTAAGGATCTTAATTTTAACTATTTTTGAATTCAAGCTCTTGTCTATCGTCATGGCCTAAAATAGTGTTTTATTTCATTTTCATTATTTGATTTTGGTGACTTAGGAGGTTAAGCATATAGCTTAATTTTTTATCCTCCAAGTACTTGGAGTAAGTTAAATCCTTCTTTGTTATGTATACAACTTAACAGTAACATTTCTAAAAAAACAATTGTGTTAATGATCTTTTAATTAGGGTTATGCCAAGTAATAAACCACTTAAATATGGTATATTTTATTTTTCCCTTCACACTAAAATTAATTTTTAAATGTTTATTTATTTATGGTTTTTTAATAAATGATGATATTTATAAGCTATAAAATATAATATTTTATCAATTCATTTGATATCTGTGCAGAGCATGGGACACATACTAATTATTCTTAAATTAAAATTTCTTTCATATGTCGACATTGCATATCTTTTAATACTTAATGGAACAATATTGTATCACTATAACTTTAAAATGATCCTGGTGTTTTGTGAAAAGTTTAAGGATAAAAATATAACTTAATTTTTTTTAATAAATGCCATGACAACTTTTCATCTTATATAGTTATTGCAAATTTTATTTTATTTTACATAAGCATACATTCATCTTTAATATTGTCATGCAAGCTCTGTGAATTTTTGTTTTTTAACTAAAAGAGTTTGGAAGTTAAGTCATAAAATTCTCATAAGTTGTTAAAAAGATTGGTTGAATATCTTTCCTAAATTTAGAATGATAGCTGTGTAGAAATTTAAAAGGGTTTTCTCTTTATGTTGTATATATTCTTCCTAGTAAATTCCTTTGTGAATGATGGTATCATTTTCCAATTAAAAAATAAATTTAAAAGGGGATGACTCTTTTTTTTGCTAAAAAAAGGGGATGGCATTTTTGTTTAGTTTGAGACCAAAAGATTCTAAAATTTTAATAATGGAATAAATCATTTAGTAATTTGATCTTGTTATTTCAAAATTTGGTATTAATATTTTAAAATTTGACACTGCCTTTTTTTTGGGGTCAAAATTTGATACTGAAACATCAAAGCTCGACAAATCGTTTGTTATTTGATATTTCAGAATTTGATAAATAAACAACTTTGAAATATTATTGTCAAATTTTGACATATTGGAATATTAATGTCAAATTTCCAAATTTCAGTGTTAAATTACATTCAGGAAAGAAAAATCGTAAAATTTTGTAATATCAGTATAAAATTAATTAACTTTTTTAATAAAAATAACCTTTGCTTTTTTACTGAAATTTCAAAAAATTTTATCTTAAATTAAACTTAAATATAATTTTATTCTTTACATATTTAAATTAGTAACTAAAATTATATTTTCTCTTATAAGAAATTCTTGCATGAATTTAATACACTACGTCATCCATACTCCATTCAATAAAAATACACTAATTCAATTAAATAAAGTCTTATGTATTATTATTTTTAATGACTTTATTTTTGAAATAGAATATCTTCTTAATTTCTTGCATTTTCTCTTCATTATTATCAACAACATAATCAATTTACATTTATAATCATTTGAATTGCATATTTTTATTTAATGGAATATGAATAACATGTTGCATTGGACCTATGCAATATTTTTTTGTACTCTTGTATAATATATATACATGTGTCAAAAAGAGTTGGATCTAACAAAAAGATTAGTGTTTCATAAGATAACAAATTACTGTTTGAATCCATTGTAAGAGTTGTTTGCCGACCTGCTTCTCAATAGAAGAACATGTTAGAGCAATTAAAAAAAAAAACATTCATATAATATTAATATAATTAATACAAATACATAATATACTTGGATCTAGTTGTCGGGTCATCCCGATGCTGTCGGGCCGGATTACACGGCCACTGCGTTGTTTAGCAGAGGAAGCTCGCAGTCGTACGGAGAGCTAAACCGTTCTTCGCCTCATCACAGTTTACAACTGCTCGTTGCTTGCGTCAGTCCAAGAGAAATTGGTGAGAGGGCTAGAGGGAAGGAACCAGTGCTTCCACCATTAGTTTTCAAAATCTTCATAGTTCTCAATGAATTGGCATTGAATTGAAAAAAGTTTTGGCATTTAGTCCTAATCGAATCTGTGACGCACATAAACGAGAATTTTACCATTTACTCCCAACTTCAACACTCGAGCTTGCAATTGTAGAGAGTGTGGAATAGAGAATGGGGAAGACGGATTACAAGAGGTTGAAGGGATGTCAGAGCTTCAGGCAACGATTAGTTCTTGCCACCCTCTCAGGCACTGCAGTTATTATCGGGGATATTCGCGCAGACGAGCCTTTCCCAGGTCTTCAGAAACACGAGGTCTCTTTTCTTCGTTTGCTAGGGAAAATCTGCGATGGTTGCTATGTCGAAATCAGTGAACCTGGTAACTTCAGCTTTCCTGTTTTCTTGTAAGATTTTTTTTTTAAATTCTGGAAATTGATCATGTGGAGTCTGAATTGGGTTTTATTTATGGATAGCTACTAAATTGAAGTACAAGCCTGGAGTTATTATGGGTGGGAAGAATCTTGCGCATGACTGTGGTGTTAGTCGTTCCATTGGTTACTTCTTGGCGCCACTGTTAATTCTTGCTTTATTCGGAAAGAAGTCCCTCGAGATTAGACTCAAAGGTAATTTCTTGTGCCTTCTTAAACATGATGCATTTCACTGAATGACTATATAATGACCCAAACCGATGAGAAATAGTGGAGCATATGCATAACTTAGATTGGTAAACTTTTGGCAATTGAGTGCCATTTGATGTTAAATTCATTGGAGATAAATTGGGCCAATTAATTTCCCCCCATAGTAATCTTGTGATATTATCTCTGATGAGTGATCATACATAGTTCTTCTGAAGTTATCATGAGGTTGTAGAATAGCTGAGGAAATTATGTTTGTTACTTTGATTGGTAAACTTTTCGGTTATTGAGTGCCAGTTGATGCTAATTCATTATATAAGTAAGGTAATTTGATATATATTTGTATACAGTAATCTTTTGAAATTATGCCCTATGAGTGCCTAATTGTGGACTGGTGTAGTTATAGAAAGTAGCTATTAATTTCAGTTCCTCTGGCTCTTGATGATGGTTGCACGATATGCTGTTATGTTTGTACTATGAATTGGTATCCTCTAAATTACGGGGATGAATGTTAACTAGATTTAAAATAAATAAATAAATATATGAACTAAGTGATGTACAAGAGTCAAAGCAACAATAATGGGATAGCCAGATGATCTGTTAGTTACAACTGTTCAATATTATGTTATCAGGAATTACAAATGATTCTAAGGATCCACCAGTTAATTCCTTCCGTTCTACGACTTTGCACATACTGAAACGCTTTGGAGTCCCTGCTGAACGATTGGATCTTAAAATAGAGTCTTGTGGAGTTCCTTCAGAGGGTGGTGGGGAAGTTGTTCTGCCTGTCCCTATTGTTCAGAGTCTAACTGTGATTATCTGAATTCATTGCTAATTTAAATGATTTATGATTATATGATCTTATAAATTTATTAAGTTTTATTTGTGATCTTACATGTTCTTCCTAGCAGGCAGTTTCCTGGACTGATGAGGGCATGGTTAAGAGGATTAGAGGAGTTACATTTTCCGCCAGAGTGTCTTCTCAGTTTGAAAATAGCATGATTCATGCTGCCTGCGGAATCTTACAATCGTCTGCTCCCAGATGTCCGCATCTTTACAGATCACAAAGCTGGTTCACAGGCTGGAAAGTATGATTTCTTTGATTCAGTATATACTTTAATTTTACAATTTGTTTATATATTTGTTAGGCATTTGGGGAATCCCAAGTTTGATTGCATAACCTTGTCTTTGTTGGGTGATCTCCTCTTAATAACATAGGTCACCTGGATATGGCATTTCACTTGTTGCGGAAACTACTTCTGGTTGCTTCATTTCTGTTGACACTTCTGTTTCTCGTGATCATGCTGAAGAAACTTCCGACTTCACAGATGATGAGAAGAAAGAACTGATACCGTGAGAAGACATTGGTCAGCAAACTGCTTATGCATTACTCAAGGAGATCCAGCAGGGCGGAGTAGTGGATTCACCGCATTAGGTCTTATTTCTTAATTAAACTGGCCCTTTTCACTCTCGATGGCCAATCTTTTTTATTTTCCTTTGCTTTAAGAAGTTCTGAGGAATGAAACATTTGAATGGTTAGTTGTTAATAGAGTTCAATGACATTGTGAGATCTTTGTAGCCAATCTCACTGAATGGAATATGGCTGCTTCTTGTTATTGCTTTAAGCAGTCTTGTTTCTGTAGTTTAATTCATGTTTAGCCAAAGTAAGCCTAGCTCCTAGATAATTGCTTATCCTTGATGCTGGAAAAAGTATACAAGGTTCCACTCTCATTTTATTTTCTTGTTCCATTTGCTCGGACTAATCTCTTTCTTTCTGTAATATTGTTCTTTGGCATGCAGGGCTTGCTATTTCTTCTCTGCGCGCTATGCCCCCAAGATGTTTCCACGATTCGTGTTGGACAGCTATCACAGCATGGGATAGAAACACTGACAAACATAAGGGAGTTTTTGGATTTGAAGTTCGTCATAAAGCCAGATCCAAAGACACACGCAGTAATTCTTAAATGTATCGGTTCTGGCTTGAAGAACCTTTCAAGGAAGCTGTCTTGAAGGTGATGAGTCTATTCTATGCATTAATATAACGTGCCAATTTTTGTTTTCTAAAAGCTCCTAGGACTCATGCTAGAGCATTTTTGACCAACTTACTGTAGTTCCTTTTTCTATTGGTAATTCACATTTTTTGGCTGCAATATGTCAACAATCCGATTGATCAAAATATCTTCTATTGATGATTTTTTCTTGGCCACCCTCTTTAGTTGTATTCATCAGAAAGTGATGAGAAAATTTTCTTGGTTAGAAAAAATTATGAAGTTGACATTTACCCTTGGTGGAAAAAAAATAGAGATAAAGGAAAACTAGGAGGAAAGCTCCTAAAATAGTAAAAAATTATTATTTTTGGAAATTTCTCCCTAGTTTTCTCTCGTCCTTATTTTTTCTCTCATTTTTTTCCACCTGTTCTCTCCATCCAAATCAATACTTGAGTTTAGATTTTTTTATATATTTTTTAAATGGATTTAAATGATTTACAATTCTATCCTAAGCAATGTTTTTAAATGGTTCTTATGATTTACTTGGTTAAACTAGTGACATGATAATTAAATAATATATATATATATATATTAAAAAAGGGGAGTCAAAATGGTTCAATTGTTCCGGATCTTCAAGAACCACTTGAAATAAAGCAGGCTAACTTAAGTCAATTACTAGAATGAGTCAAATGTTTTGATAGAGAGTGTATTCCTCCTGGGCACTTTTGTTGGCAAGGAAAATAGTCTAACAAGATCTGTAAAGTGCTCTATCTTGACATCTGTATCAGGCTCTAAAGTTTGTGTTAAAACACTGAAAGAAATCACATGAGAGCTCAAAAAATGGAGGTAGGTCACCACGATGGCCAATTGGAAAGGCAATATCGAATAGCTCTTCAATAACAAAGAAAGGAAGTTGATTCTCAAGTGAAACTAAATCATACCCTATAGCAGCAATCAACCATGGTTGTGATAGTTTAGTGTCACTATGAATCTCATTAGCAAAATTATAGAACCTCATGAAGAGCTCAATGATGAAACTAACATCCCCTGATATCGGTTTCACAAGTTCTTCTTCACTGAGTTTGATGTTCTCGGAGTAGGATGCACGAACTTTTGGCTCTGAAATTTTAACAAAGCCAACTAATTCATCCAAGCTTGACTTGGCTCTTTGTGTAAATGCTTTGAACAAAATTTGTTTGTGTTCTGCATATCTTGCAACCTTGGATCACCATAATGCAAAAGGGCCAATTGCAATAAGTTTTTAGAGTATGAGCCTCTTCATTTAAACGACGGATCTTATAGGGCACCTTGTATACATACAGCATGTTGGTAGCAAGCGACCATCTTTGCTATCTTGTATCTGTTTTTTGACATCAACCATCAATTCATCTTCCATCTATATATCAAGTTTTGATTATTCTAAAAGCAATCAGCATAAATACAAATGGTTTTCTCTGTAAACTTCAAAAAAGAAAGTAAGGAAGTTATTAAGAGATGGCTTTGACAATGGACAAAAGTACAGGATATCTAAGAGGCTTACTTTTAATTATATTTAAAATGTTTAAAATTAAAATGTGAGGTTTACTTTTATGTAGGCTTTTAGGTCAGGTTAGACTTTTAAGTACACTTAGGTTTGAGCCGGAAAAAAAGTCTTACACAACCTTCAGGTGAGGCTAAGGCTTCTAATTTATCATATAGGTTTAGACTTATTTAGTCAAAATTTAGCTTGATCTAACATATTTCTACCCCTAATTCTGACGTAAGGTAGGGGGAGAGAATTTGTTTAATTATATTAGTTTATTACAAGTTTTTTTATGCTCCATTAAATAGAAAAAGTATATTATTAATATATATATATATATATTTTAATAAGAATAAAGTTAAAATTTTATTAAATTTTAAAAGTAAATTAATAAATTTTATAATTTTTCTTGATTCTCGTTAATAAGGATACAGATCATCCACCCCTGATTTTGTGGCATTGGACATACCATCACCATTGATTCTTGCTACTTATCGCTGCTAGCAATAGCAATAATTGTCTAAGTCTCATTTATTTTTCTTTTCTTGTTTTTCTTTTTTGGATTAATACTGAAAACGAAACAGTCTACAATACAAACAAGAGTCCAAAACTAAAACAAATGATCATCCTTCTCCTCTAACAGTTAAGCAAGGGGGAGGTTGATCAAAAATTACAAAGTTTGAAAATAAACTATGAGAGTATTTGGCGAGAAGATGAGCATGAGCATTGTCCTCCCTATACTTGTGGGTTATCACAATTTGCCAGTCTCTATGATATAGTAATCTTGCTTCCTCAACAATATCTGCCAAAGGGTGGTAATTTTTGCAGCCTTTCAAGATCATGTGTATGGCTTCCAAGCAATCCATGTAGACATTAACATGACTATATGCCTTCATACAACATATATTCAAGCCATGTATCTGATAAGATTCTGGATAAGATTCAAACTTATTCACGAAGGAAGAAGCAAAAGATAACTTAGGATTAAATTCATTTAATTTAGTATTTTAATTTTAGATAACTAGATAATTAGTTTTAGATATTTCTTCAGATTTTATTATTTAACTTTTTAGATTCAGATTTTATTTAGTTAGATTTTATTCAGTATTTTAGATTTTAAAAAATTTTATTTAGTTATTTAGATTTTATTCATTATCTTAAATAGTTATCTAGATTTTATTTTAGATTGTATTTAGCATTATAAATATGACTAGCAACCTTGAAGCTAGCATATGAGAAAATTAATAAACAGTCTTTCAAACCCTTTGGAGATTCTTTCAAGCGTGACTATTGAGAAAAATATAGAACGAGATTCTTGTTCTATATCATCTTAATAGATTTATTCTTATTATTTCTTCCGGTTATTGTGAGCCCCTATCAGTATCATACTAATAAGCTCAGCAATACTAAGGGGTGCTGAGTTTATTTTACCACTAAAACCACAGACCCATTGGTCACGCAAAATGCCCCCACACCCAATGCTTCCATCTCTCCAAACAGACCCATCCACTTCAAGGCTGACATCATAATCTGTATTTTCATATGTTGTCCTCTTAGTGGTGGTAGAGAGTGCTTTTCTAGTGATTAGGTCCCTGTCCGCACAAGCTCGATAAAAGGTAGAAAGACTAGCTGGACTTTGCTCTAATTATTCGGAGCCAAAAAGCTTATTACATCTTGACACAAATATATCCCAACAAAGGTAACCAAAGAGAAAGTTCCAGGGGACTTTTTTTGTATTCATATTACCAACCTCATGTGTTAAATCCCATCTTACCCAATCAGCTCCTTGCAAGTTGAAGAAGTCTGGCCATGACTCTGATTTCACCATCACCTTCCATTTTTTAGCAGCATTTGTACAGTCCCTCAGAAGGTGCATGGCATTTTCCATCCGATCACATCCTGAAGGGCAGCTTTCGATTGTATTCAATCCTCTCCAAGCTCGAAGTTGTTCCGTGTGTACTCGATCATGACAAAAGAGCCACATAAAGCTCTTAATTTTCTCCGGAATACTCCAACGCCAAAGCAGCTTCCAAATAGAGTTGTTGACATGTGAGTTACCTGCAAGCAAAAAATTGTAGGTAGATTTAACAGAAAAATAGCCATTCGGAGATGACTTCCAAAAAAAATTATCCTCTCCTCTCTCCTCATGGGGTGGGTACGCTCGCATGAGACGATCAACAATATTTGGGTTAAACCAGAGCTCCAACTTATTTCGATTCCAATCTCCTCCAAGGTTCACAAAATCTACAACTCTCTCTTCCCTGTCAATTAAACCTTCTTTGCCAGGAATAAGATTAATAAGAGGTACATTCATCTCTAACCAATTATCATACCAAAAATTTGTTGATCTACCATTACCAATCTCCTTACCAATCCCAACTCGAAACGAATTTCAAGTAGTGCATATTCCTCGCCAAGTTAAGGATGCATTCTGCCTACATCTGATCTTTGGCCAATTTCTTGGACCGCAATGATATTTAGCTCTGAGGACTTGAACCCATAAAGCATTTCTGTTACAAATCAAATTCCAGCATAGTTTCATCATAAAGGCTTCATTTTGCTTTCTCAAGTTCTTAATTCCCAAACCTCCTTCCTTTTTACTTTGTGTCACTTGTTCCCAGGCGACTAAATGCATCTTTCTTTTCTCTTCCTTATTTCCCCACAAAAAGCTCCTGCTGTCTTTGTCAATTTCCTTTAACAATCTCTTAGGGAGTAACATAGTATGCATGTGGTAAGAGGGTAGGGTAGAGACTATAGATTTAATAAGTGTTGCTCTACCAGCAAGGTCTTAGAGTTTCCCTTTCCATCCCCCAAGCTTCTTACGAGTTTTCTCCAAGATAGGTGAAAACAAAACATAGGAAGCCCGTTTCGTTTATGAATTAACGGTATCCCAAGATACTTCCTAAGGTCAGTAGTAAGTCTGACACCCATCCTTTGGCTTAGTTCAATAGCTCTGGAAAAATGAACATGTTTGGAGAAATACATTTTCGTTTTTCCATTATTCATCTTCATCCCTGAGACCTCACAGAAACAGTGTATACATTTCATCATATTGTCTACTTGGTAGGTTGAGGCTTCTCCAAAGAGAAGCAAATTGTTGGCAAAAAAGAAGAGGTGTGAAATTGGAGGCCAGCTTGATTGTAGCTTAAAAGGTGTCCATCTGTCCTCTTCAACAGCATCTGTGACAACATGACTTAATCTTTCCATACATAAGGTAAAGATATTCAGGGAGATAGGATCTCCCTGTTGAATCTCTCTTGTTGGATTACATGCAACAGTTGCTTCTCCATTCCACAGCACACAAGTAGATGTACTACTAGTGCAGTACATTATGATATTACATAACTTTTCAGGCAGTCCCGCTTCTAAAAGAGTATCATGGATAAAAGGCCATTCAAGCCTATCATATGCTTTTTCTAAATCCACTTTCACGGGCATCACTCCCTGCTTCCTTCTGGTAGTTTTCATTGAATGAACAAGTTCTTGGGCAATAATGATGTTATCACTACTTTGTTTGCCTGTTATAAAACTACGTTGATGGTTACCTACTAGCTTGCTCATTAGTCCCTTCAGCCTTCTACTGATCACCTTAGACACTATTTTATAACTCACATTGCACAAAGAAATAGGCCTGAAGTCCTTCATGGTCTTGGGGTTCTCGATTTTAGGAATGAAAACTAGATTTGTACTATTGAGCTTCTTGACTCTGCTTGGCTGTTCAAAAATACCTTTTACGAAATCACAAATTTCATTGCCAATCAGCTCCCAATACTCATGATAGAAAAAAGCATGTAATCCATCCGGTCTGGTTGCTTTGAAGGCCCCCAGATCAAAGGTCGCTTCCTTGATTTCTTCATTAGTAACTCCTGCAGTCAGCATAGCTACTTCTGTTTCACGCAAGGAAGGAAAAGTCGTTCTAGATAGGTTAACCACAGGGTTAGGAGATGCACTATAGAATAAATCTTTATAGTAATCCAATGCCACATTCCTCATTTCGGCTTGGTCAAAAGTCCATATCCTTGAGTTTGTCTTTAAACCTTCAATTCTATTTCTCCTTCTCCTAACTGCTGTAATAGTATGAAAAAATCTACTATTTTTATCTCCCCACTTGAGACAAGAGCATCTTGATTTTTGAAATCAAATTAACTTCTCCTATGCTAACAATTTATTATATTCCAGCCATATCTCTTTCTCAGTTTGCACAAGAAATTGGTTCTCTCTCCTTGCTCTAACTCTTTCGAGTCCTTCAGTTCTACGAATTATATTCCTTTTTTGAGCAGGTATGTTCCCCACATGTTTAGCATTCCAGTCTATGGCTTCTTTAGCAAAATTATTGACCTTGTCCTTCCATGTTCCGTGGCTCCATGCCTTCTTGACAATCTCGGCAAAATTTTCCTCCAAAAGTCAGGCAGCTTGAAACTTGAAAGGGGGTTTATGAGGTCGAAACTCGTATGAAGGCTTGCTTCTCACAAGTAGTGGCCTATGATCACAGCTAAATTTACTAAGGTTATGGACTCTTGAGAGTGGAAAGGTGTCATTCCAAGCTACATTCATAAAGGTCCAATCTGTTCTTTCTTTCACAAGTCCTCTTTCCCATGTGAATCGGTCCGCTACAAAATCCATGACTATGAGACTATCATTTTGAATGCATTCATTAAAAGATTTCATGGATGCCACATTAAAGACATTGCTCCCTATTTTATCCTCCACCGAGAGATAGGCATTGAAGTTGCCTATAACTAGCCAACGTTTATTTTTCTCTTTGGCTTCTTTCACTTTCTTTCTTTCATTCTTTCTTTCTTTATTTATTTTTTTTTTGCCTTGTTTCTGTCACTCTCAACATGGACATAAATGAAAGCTAATAAAAGAATTAGGTGAATAAAGGAAAAAGTCGTAAATGGCCGACATGTTTGGATGGAACCCCAGAAAAGGAGGGAATGTAAAGTGACTTTCGTGGAAAAGTGATTTTTAAACTCAATATGCCACATAGGATACCTTTTGTTATGTAAACATTTTTTCATTTCTTTAAAAATTCGTTAGTTGTTTTTTTTTTAAAAAAAATTGAAATTAACTAAACATTATTTCATTGTTATGCGTGGCGTAAAATGATTAGATGTGGTAAACTAAACATGATGTGATGAAAATTAGGTTCTCAAATGACATAAACGACAGCTAATAAAAGAATTAGGGGTTTTAGTTAATACTCCCTCCATTTTAAATTATAAAATATTTTTAAATAAAATCTTACGTATCAATAAAACTCATTAAATACATTTTATTACTTTATTTTTTAAGACAAAAGTATAAACTTTTAAAAATGCTCTTCATTTAATATTCTATTGATGAAACAATATTGAAAAAAGATAATATATTAGAAGGATAATATTAAAAAAATATCATTAATGAAACTTTATTTTTATTAAAGTGTCTTATATTTTGAAACATTGAATCTTTTTTAAGTGTTTTATAATTTGGAATGAAGGGAGTATTTTTTAACAGCTACCATTGAAATTTTATTTCAAGTTTTTTTTATGTTCCATTAAATTAAAAAAGTATATTGTTTATATATATATATATATATATTTAATAAAAATAAAATTAAAATTTTATAATTTTTCTTGGTTCTCGTTAATAAGGAAATCTTGGGCAAAAGTTCAAGTAAAGACATATCATCCATTCCTGATTTCGTGGCCAATGGAATTCTTGCAACTTTCCGCTGCTAACAATGGCAATAATTTTCCAAGTCTCATTTGCTTTTCTCTTTGACTTCTTTCTCTCTCTTTCATTCGTTCATTCACTTCTTTTTTCCAAGTGAATGGAGAATTCTTTACTATGAAAAATTGTACAAACGGGGACAACGACAGAAAAGGCCAAAAAAGTCATTCACTCATTCTTTTTTTGCCCTGTTGCTGTCACTCTCAACATGGACATAAATGACATCTAATAAAAGAATTTCGTGAGCGAGGGAAAAGTCGTAAAAGGACGCCTTGTTTGGATGGAATGGAACCATAAAAACGGAGGGAACGTAAAGGGAATATCATAAAAAAGTAATTTTTAAACTATAAATACTCCATCTAAACCACAATATAAATATAAATAATAATAATTAATTAATTTATGATTTATAAATAATATTAGTTAAAATTTGAAATTTTAAAAAATGTTCACATCTTTTCATTTATATCCCATTAAATATCCTATATAAGAGCATCGATAATTGTAGTTTAAAATTTCAATACATAATTTTTTTAAAAAAGAATAATAAATGTAGTAGGAGTATAGTTAAAAAAATAAATATAAAAATTATTCAATGTTCTATATTTTGAACTAAGTAAGACTTTTAGAAGATGTTTTATTCGGAGGAAGTATATCACATAGGATACCTTTTGCAATTGAAACATTTTTTCATTTATTTAAAAAATGGGTTAGTTGTTTTTTTAAATATAGGTGAAAATAATTAATTCACACATATAGTTTAGCAAAATTAGTTAAATATAATAATTATCCATAAAATTAAAAAAATGGGACTAAATTATTCCTATAATTAATCAAACAAATTTATCTAATGAAAATAAATATTATTTTATGATGGATTATTTAAGAAAAATGTGATAAATACTACTTGAAATTTATAAATTTTCTTACAAATAAAAATGAAGAGACATTTTCTCATATATTTTAAAGATTAAATTATACATTACTCTTCTGAATTTTGAATCACATACACATAATCTCCTTAACTTTTAAAACTTTATAATGAACCCTCTTAATTCTTATATTTATGCAAATAACTCTATATGGTTAATTGTATACATTAATTATCTATACATAACTTAAAGTTTAGAGGGTTATCCATATATCAATTAAAGTTTGAGGCTTAAATGCACACAAAAAATAAAGTTTAAGAGGATATATAATTAATGGTTAGTAGTTATTTACATAAATCTGAAAGCTCAATGAAGTTTATTATTAAGATTTAAACATTAAAGGAGTTATTTGTACGTGGTTTAAAATTTAGGAAAGTTATGTATAATTTAACTTATTTTAAAATAAAAGGAGTATAAACAAAGCCAATGACGCATTTTTATTTTTAGAATATTTAGAAAAATAATTTGACAGTTTGCACTACCAAATCAAACAACTAAAATAGGGAGAACCAAAAAAGGTCATGTAATAGTGAGAGACCTTAAAAAATGTAATTAGTATAATTAATCACCTAATTAAGCATTAAAGTTTAGACTTAAGATTAAATGCACCGAATGGTCCTCCATATCATACAAAACTATTAGTTATTTGGCAAACTTAGCCAATATTATACACACTTAAGATACAGCATCTTCTAGGCTTAATTACAAGTTACAACCAATGCAATTTTAAGCAGAAAATGAAACAAGAAGCCACGTATATTATCAAAGCAACAGAATTCGACTACAGCCCTCCAGTTTTTAATCAGCCCTACTTAGGAAACATGAAAGAATTAAAATAAATTAGCAAAAAAATTTTAAGATCCAAAGCATCTTAAAGTGAATGATATGAAATAATAATAATAATAATATAATTAGTCTCTCTTGTGGTGAAATAAAGTTCAAATCTCTCATAGGAGAGAGATTCATATATTTAGCGTTTGATCACCTCTCAAATATAATTGCTTTTTAATAATAAAAAGTAATAAAATGAAAAGAAAGCGACATTGTTCAAAGGGCAGGTATATGAACGCAAAGTCGCACAAGAAATGAAAAGTGAACGAATAAAAAAGATGAGGACACTCGATGATGAGACATGGCACATGATAAAAGCAGAAAAACAAGAAAACCGACAATATTTTTTGAACCTGTCAAAATCTTTTCACCAAGAAGACAGCAGATGTCAGGGTCTAGTTTTTCCTCTTTTGATTTTTCAAAGAAACGGATATATAAATAAAAAGTGAGACGAGAGAACCATGGAATCACTCACAGCGTGCTTCGGCAATTAAGATTCGAATCTCTATCTCGTATGAGATTATTTTTAATAAAATTAATAATATCTATGAGTAACAGAGAAATGAAACTAGACAAGATCACTTAAGATCCATATCAATTAATAATGTGGTGGGCTTGCCAAGCCATGTAGATAGTATAATTATTAGCTTCTCCAATTACTAGCCACGTGATAGTTGACGTAACATTCATAAAAAATACTAAACTCTAAAAATTTATAAATTTTATTTTAATTTCATAATTTTATTGTAATAAATTTATAACTTATTTTTTAAATTTTAATATATTTAAAGAATAAAAATATAGTTTTTCTATTAAAATTTAAAATAAAAGTTACAAAATTATTATAATAAAATTATAAATTTAAGAGCTGAACTTACAAATTCTTAAAGTTCAGCATTTTAAAATTAGTTAAAACTTAATTTAAATTAATTAATCTCCTGAGAATCTATATGTCATTCTCCTTTTTTAAATGCAATTTTTAATGTACATACAATGCCCATAAATTGTTTAATGTTTTTTTATTTTTGAACATAATGGCACAACTTCTATTAATATGATAATTAAAAAATAGTCAGTAGGCGCGATAAAAAAAATTGAGAAGGTTAATTTTAACCTTTTAAATGTAAGGGGGTTTTGTACAAAATGCCTTCAAGAAAATTTTGTATATTTTAGTCAATTCTTGAATTTGATATTTACAATATTTTTTTAAAAAATATTAATATTATTAATTAGATTTTTTTAATTTTTTTTCACCTTTTAGACTTTCTATTTTGATGTCTTAATGTAAGATGAATTTTTATATATGTGTGTTTATATATATAAGCTAACGGATGAATGATTCAAAATTTCAAATCCTTATAATATATTTTCTCTATTTCAAATTATAAAACACTTTTAGACAAAATTTTACGTACCAATAAATTTTATTAAATACATTTAACAATCTTATCTTTTTAAAATAAAAATATAAACTTTTAAAAATACCCATCATTCAATATATTGAAAAAAAAGAACAGAAGTTAATTATAGAGAGAGAACGGATAATATTGAAATTGGTACATTTAATAAAATCTTAATTTACTTAAAGTGTCTTATATTTTGAGATGAAAAGACTCCTTTAAAAGTATTCTATAATTTGGGACGGAGGGAGCATCATGTATAATTTTTTATAATTTTTATTTATTTAAAACATCAATTACACTATTCATGTGAAGGATATCAATTTTTGTAAATTTTAATTTTACATTAATTATTTTATCTTTTAGATATAACCTTAATGATGTGCTTCACTCACAGAATAAGATAGGGAGGAGAGAAAATAAAGAGAAAAAAAAATGAAGAGATGCAATTTTTTCTCATGTGCTTGGTTAAGTGAGAGAAAACAAAGAAAAGAAAAAAATTATTAATTATATTAATAATAATAAATTTTTTATTTATAAAAATATTTATACTATAAAATTTAATATTTTAACATATTATATATAATAATTTTTATCATATATTAGTGACTAAACAAAAATATAATTAAAAATTATGTTATCCAATATGGACAAAAAATTATTTTATCTAATTCAAAATTTTATTTATTAAATTATTAAATATATAATAATCTTAATATTTGAAAGTACAACCAAATATAAGATATTTAATAAAAAATTAACTTAAAAATTTAAAATTAACATTTATCTAATTAGTCTAAAAATTAAATATACTGCTTGTTTAATAAAAATTTATGATCAAAATGCAATTATATTATAAATATCATGATAAAATTAGATAAAAGCAAGAGGTGAAAATAAAAAAAAATAGTGGGTAAATTTAAAAATAAAATTTTCTCTTCAAAATTTTTTTATATTTAAAGAGAAAAGTTAAAAATAAAAATATATAACTCTCATATGTTATTTTCTTTTTACTTTTCTCGCCTCTTCACTTTTCTCTCCATGATCAAGTAGAAAAAAATATTATTTTTTTCTTACTTTTCCCTCCAACTTTTCTTTCTCCCTAACTTTTTTTTCCTTCCAAACATAGTATAATAGATTAGGTACAAACTGTTCCACATCTAATGTTTATTTTTTCCCCTTTAGATAAATGCCTTTGAACCACTATTTTGAAAACCGGACTGGACCGGCCTGTCGAACTGGTTGGACCATCGACTGGTCCGGTTTTTGGTCTAGTTCAAAGGAAAAAAACTGTTTTAAGAGTTGAGCCAGTTTAAGCTATTTCGAACCGGCAGTCGGATCGTGAACCGGAATCAAGCCACGAATCGGATCCGGTTTTCAAAAACCGAACTGTTCAAAAAAAACTTTTTTATTTTTTATCAAATTTTTTTTAAAAAAATGACTAATTTTTTAATCATTTGATATTTTATTGTATCATATGGCTTGTTAAGTCATGATAAACTTAACATATTTGATTTTTTTAAGTTAAATAGCAATTTCATATGTATTTCTTATATTTAAATTATTATATACATATATAATTTTTTTAATTTAATTATTACGTCACCGGTTGGACCATTGGTCCAACCGGTTGAACCATGCGAACCGTGAACCGTTAACTTTTTCAGTTCAATGTCCGGTCCGGTTCTAAAAATATTGTTTGAACGCACCCTTCCCTTTAACATTTGGTGGGTGCACGCGCAACCAATTTAATACTTTAATGCGATGGCACCATCCATTTTTTTATTTAAATATTTTCCTATGATAACTATTACTCCTACCATTAAAAAATATAAAATATTTTTTAAATAGTTGGATGTTAAAACATATAAATTATTTGTAATCTTTTAAAATATAATTATTTTTTTTAAGAATGTCCCTATTAAATAAATAACTTTATATTTATTTTAGGATAAAATACCCTATTAAATAAGGATAAATATAAAAAATAGGATTAGTTTAAAGATAAATAACTATTTATTAGATATGAGATTTGATTAAAAATATTTTATATTTTTGAACAGATGGAGTATAAGTTTATATAAGAAAAAATATCTTCTAAGAACTCCTAAAGAGATTTTATAATAAAAAAATATTTTAAAAATATGAGATTTCGCTGCATTCTCCAAATACTTATTTAAAATTAAGATTTAGTGAGAAAAAACTTAATTAGTTTGTCAATTATTTAACTCGTATTAAATCTATTACAACTTGTTATAAGTTATTAACTTATAGCTTAGCTTGTAAAATCCATTATGTTGAAAAAAATAGCTTGATAAGAATTGTGAGAGATTTAACAAGTCAATGTTACATACAATTTAATAAGTCATGTTAAGCACTAATTTACATTTTCTCTTTATTTCTATTAAAGACATTTTAGTCATTTGTCTTACAAAATTATTTTCAATTCAGTCTCAATAATTTTCGATATATTTTTTAATTGCATCACACTTATGGTACTGATATTAATATGTTTTCCCTTGATAATATTAGAATCTAGAAAAGCCACGCTAGCTGTGCTCTTTATCTTATTTTATTTCAACCTTGCACCATCTGCATGAAGTGAAGTCACACCTCCACTACTGTCAGCATTTCAATTTAAAAACCTGGTTGTCACATGTGTACAAACATAAGCTTGACTTACCCATACTCCCTCCTCACCATCAGTTCTCAAAATTTATCCAATAAATATCTCACTTTTTATATAACAAATTAAATTAAAATTCTATCCAATTAAATTACTGCATGAAGTCACCTCCACTACTGTCAGCATTTCAATTTAAATAGTCCTTTTCTATAATTTTTGAATTTTTTCTATAATTTTTTAGTCAATTATCAAAGTTAACAGAGATTGCCTAGTTTGATGGGATTCATTCTCCCTTGTTTTTATTTGCCAGTCTCAAGTATCTGCCAGCTGCTTCGGTGAAGAAGATCGCTGAACGCGAGAGAAGCTTTCTCAGTCTTTTCCAAGAAGGATGCACGATGGAGTCGCAAGGCATTACCAAGTTGGATATTACTGAAGAACAGGGGAAAATTCATCAACAACCTCCCCAACAAGTAAGATTGCTATTGTTTGATGCCTGTGGTATTATAGGTTCTTTATCATTTCATTTCATTTTTACTTAGCCAAAAGATTTGTGAGAGATTACAAGAAATCATCAGTGCTATCGAATGATCAAGTGTATAGTTTCTCTCTAGTTTCTTCTCAGTACAGTTTAGATCTCATCCCAAGCTTATGTTCCTCTTTCCTCCTATTTTGCTTATGCAAAATTGCTGATTGCTCTTCTAAATCAAAATATAGTAGGCAGATCATGTGATCATGGACATAGAAGCAATGATTCAGCGAAACCAAAGGGGTGTCTTGTTACCTAGATGCTGTATTTAGCTATAAGGTGCCTTGTATGATCCGTGATCAATATGTAAACGCTTATTCCTCAAATTTTATTTCAATTGGCCCCGTTCATTATGCTGATAATAGACTACGAGATATGGAAAGGCACGAAGAAATCTTCTTTACAATATTTGCCTGTAAATCACAGAAAAGTTGAAGTGATTTGGTTGCAGCAAGCTCGTGATTCTTATTCAAAGGACATCCGCCTTAGTGACATGGAAACTGTGAAACTTGAGAGAGAGTATGGAGAGGATTCACATCCCTCTTATTAATTCCTCTTATATTGTTGCATATATAATTACCTATTATTTACTAAATCAAATTTGATAGATAGAAGAAGATGATGTGATGGTTGACCTTGAATCAATGATTCAATATAGCGGAAAGATTTCGTAACAGATTGTTGTATTTAGCTTTTCATTTAGTTTTTAGTTATAAAGAAGATTTAATTACTTTGTAAGATTTCAACTTTCAAGTACGTGCTTGTATTATCAATTCCACTTATTTGGTATGTATACGTATTTGTTTATTGTTTTGTTAAGATATTCAAGTGTAAGTGAACTTGGTTAATATGAAAACTAAGTTCATAAAATTGAACTAAATAAATAATATATAATAAAGTAAAAGAGATATAAACCTTAACTCTAAAGCTTTTAGTTAAGCTGAGGCATGGATTTCACTATTTAATGTTTATTTCTTCTCTTTCTTTGATAGACGGAACAATATGATGTGATGGTGGACATTGAAGTAATGATTCAATATAGCAGAGATGATCATTTGGTAACAGATTGTTGTATATAGTGTTTCATTTATTTTTTAGTTATAAAAAAGAGTTAATTACTTTGTAAGATTGCAAACTTACAAGTTTGGGCTTGTATCATAAAGTTGATGTGTAGATGAAGTCTCATATTGAATAAAGTTGAGTCTAATAAATGATATATAATAAGTGAAAGGACTCACACTTTAAAGCTTTAATTTTAGTTAAGCTGTGCCTTTCACTGCTTATCATTTATTTGTTCTCTCTTTTGTAGATGGAACAAGATGATGCGATGGTTGACATTGAAGCAATGATTCAACAAAGCGGGGATGGTCTTTTGGATCCAGATTGTTGTATGTCAAGGGTGCCTCACACGTTGCTTGATATAAAACCAAACGCTTACGCCCCAAAATATATGTATTGGTCCCTTTCACTACGGTGAAGAGAGGCTCCAAAATATGGAAAAGCACTAACCAATCTTCTTGAAAAGACTTAAACAAAGAACAAATACAAGCTTGGAGGATTTGGTTAGTTCTGTGAGATGTTCAGTGCCAAAAGTGCGTGCTTCTTACTCAGAGAACATAAACCTTAGTGACAGCAAACTTGTGAAATTGAAATTAAGGGATGCTGCTTTCATCATCGAATTTTTCCACTTGTCGTTCATTACAGGAGGATTATTGCTGTATAATGCTATGCTGTCGCAACCAGAATTATATGCTACCATAACTCATGATTTGGTTTTACTTGAGAATCAATTACCATTTTTTGTCATTTGAGGAGCTATTCAATAAAGCTTTCTTCCCCCTTGACCATTGCAACCTCCCTCCATTTTGTGTGCTCGCTTGTGAGTTCTATGCTTAAGCATTTAATCTCCAGAAGCTAACTCAGCATCCTTATAGCGAGAGCATAAAGCATTTCACATATTTGCTTAGGCTTTTGTTCTTACAAAGAGCACAACCAAAAATGGAACCATATTTTTGGACTGTTGACATTCTTTTGCACGGTGCAAAACAGTTGCAAGAATTTGGAGTCAAGTTCAAGGCTAGCAAGAGCAAGAGCTTATTAGACATCAAGTTTTCAGGGCATCTTCTTGAGCTCCCACAGATTTTGATAGCAGAACCGTTGACTAGAACTTTGTTTCATAACATGATTGCTTTTGAACAGATCCATTCTCCTCTTACCACTTACATTTCCAACTATGCTACTATGTGGGGATGCCTAATCAACACACAGGAAGATGCAGATGTTCTCATTGATACGAAAATAATGCGCAACTTCGAACCTGATACTGAGGTTGTTTCATTATTTAGAATCATGGGACAGAATGTCTATGAAGCAAGGATGATTTCTGAATACATTGATATCTTCAAAAGGTTGAATCAATTCAGCCAAAATCCTTTGAACCAGGGTAAAGCAACTTTGAGAGGTGACTGTTGCAAGAACCCTTAGGCGAACTGTGGCCTCTTTTGCTAGAATCATAATCCTCATACTCACCCTTCTTCAAACCATATTTTCTATCCTCAAGTAGTATACATATGAGAAGCTTGAATATACATTTGAGTGTTATATCCTCAAATTTATCATGTCGTGTTCAAACATTGTTTTGTGATAGTTGTATCCGTTTAAATCTTTTAGATGAAAATCAACTGTGAAGTCAAACAATACTGCATGATAATTTTCAACTTCATGTAACCTTGTGCAGTTATCAAAGGACAATGTTTTAAATAAAGGACTAAAGATCATTTTTTCCTAAACATATTTTCCACGAGAAAAAGCTCTTTTGTTAAAAACCCATCACCTTCTTTGTTATCTAATGATGCTAAATAGTTGTGGGGCCTACGTACAATGACAGCAAGGCATTTTAATTTATTTTTTATTATTTCACTGCTAAAATTAGGCTTAGTTTCTATCACTGCCAATGCCAGTTTCAATCCTCTTAGCCCCCATCAAATGGTCAAAATGGGTTAGAATGTGTTGCTGTTACTATACATAAGCCCCACAACTATTTTATATTAGTGGATGATGGAGAAAATGATGAGTACGCTAACAGAAGGGCAATTTTGCTCTTAAAAAAATTGTTTAGGGATGATATTGCCTCACCCTTTAGTACATGTTGCCCAATGCTTTTCAAAAAGAAATTTAAGTGAAAAAATATACTTTAACCCTTAAAAAATGGTATCACATAGGAGTACAATTCGTTTATGAACGGATGTTGCAATTTAATTTTCTATATTCATAGAGACATGATATACTTTAAAGTGCTTCATTAAATGAGTGTTTAAGGACTCTCCAATCATGACAAAGTTCAACCTTACAATGCACTCCAATATAATTTTAAGAGAAGGTCCTAATCTAATTTCCGTCAATATCTTGGTGATTGGTAAAGCTTTTCTTTGTGACTATGAAGTTGCCTATACAAGTCATAACGTATTTTATTGGGCCAAAGCCACTAGTCCAACACGCGGAGCAACACAGTAAACTCGAAAAGACACAACACAAGCTTGAGAAACCACACACACACACACACACACACACAAAATAAAATACAAACACATAAGGGTAGAAGAGTAAATTAACATTTAAACTATAGGTTTAGAAACTTCTGTGACCCTATATTCATTTTTAACACACACACAAAAATAAAATACAAACACATAAGGGTAGAAGAGTAAATTAACATTTAAACTATAGATTTAGAAATTTTTGTGACCGTATATTCATTTTTAGTGCAATGTTCACTTTTAGCTTTTGAAAATGATGCAATTAAGTCCTTATCGTAACAAAAGTCAACGTTAACAATTAATAGATAAAAAATAATAGAAAAGAACATAAAAATTACAAAAAATTAAAATAAAGGATCAAAAAATTACAAACAAAGATTTAAAAAATTATAGAAAATGAACAATATAAATTATGATCAACTAACAATTAAAGTTAACTTTTATTAATGATAGGGGGCAAATTTCACTGTTTTCAAAAGTTGAAATGAAATATTGAATCACAAATGAGCTTAGGGTCTTAGATGCTCCTAAACCTATAGTTTAGGGATCAATTTTTAATTTTACCCTATGTATACATGACTTATATTTTCAATGATTTAGAATTTAACATCAATATAACTTCAGTCAACCTTTTTTCTTGGATTTATGTTAATTTCACCTTTCTATTAAAAATTCATTGTTGGGAAAATTGCTAGTAAGTCCTTGCTTTAGTGTCAAAATTGTGTTGAAGCACCAAAGAACTTGAGTACAAGCAAATAGGCTTGAGATTTCATGGTTATCTGTTTGCACCCTAAAGTTATTTGCTTGCACCCTGGTCATTTAGTTCTCTGGTACAATTTCAGTTTCAAAAAGGGACTTACTAGCAATTTTCTCATTGTTCCATGTTTCATTGTACTTATCATTCTCATTTAGAGAGGTAATGTTCACATATTGCTACAATAGATAAGATGGAGGGGACCGCTTTGTATCCAACAATTCTTATCTCTTCTTCTCTCTCAATTGAATTGCTGCTATCATCGATCATTTTCTTTTTAAAAACAATTATTATTTTGTTGTTCAAACTTATTGCATTGACTCATTTGCCAAATCATTTATGCTCGTTGGAATTTTTTTGCTTGTTATCTACTTGAAATTAAAGCAAAGAGCACAAATCATAGATCTAAGATGCCTGTCACACCAAGTGTCTTTGTTTCACTTTTACTCTTTATTTTATTTTTATCAAAAATTGTGATCATTTTAATTTTTTTTATAGCATTTTAATTTTATTTTTTTATTTTTTATAGCATTTGGAGTGGTAACAAGTTGTGTTGGATCCTTCTTTTCATTTGAATGTTAACCCAAAAATATTACACTAATAAAAAATTTAGAATACCAATTACTCATAGGCAAACTTTTGGAGTAAAATTGCCCTTTAACACTCAAAATAACAAACAATATTGGTCAAACGTTATTTCAGGCTGACATTGCACTATTTTTTTAAATTTTTAAGGTAACATTGCACCAATCAAAAGTTAATGATATCAGTTGTGAAAAACTTTTAGTTATGCCAATTCTCAAACTATGAGCCTTAAGATCAATATCAAGTTATCATGGAAGAAAGTTAAAATAATACAATCTTATCTTCAGCACAGAACATTATATAATGATTCTTCCCTCATTGCTGAGTTTGGGATTTTCACAACATCATTCACAACAAACTTGGACAATAGAACACTCAAATATTAGTATGATACATGCTTTGAATCTACTCTTCGACTTCACTACTTGGAGGATGTAGAAAATATGGTCTGAACAACGGAGAAAATAAGGAGAACGATTCCAACAATAGAGATGACAAAATGCCACGGTGTACGACAACAATCATGTCTCAACGTCACCTTCTTCTTGTGCCACCAATCTTCATAAAAAATTATTCAACCTTCGACCTATATTAATATATTCAGAATTGAAACCCAATTGAAGGACATTTATGTAGAGACCATTAACTGATGTAGCAACGTTGTTAGTATCACCTATAGTGGTCCACATTTTTTTCTTGTGAATGAGATGTAAAATAGGCTTTTTGGTAGTTTTGTTGTTAAGTAAAATAGGCTCAGATCTGTAAAGCGCTTTATCCTAACATTGGGATGAGGCTGTAAGTTTTGGATGCTAAAACATGGAAAGGCCTTATACAGAAGCTCACAAAATGAAGGGAGCTCATCACGACGGTCAAGGGGAAAGGCTATACCGAATAGCTCTTTGATGACAAATAAAGGAAGTTGATTCTCAAGTAAAACCAACTCGTTCATTATAGTACTGCTCAACCACAATTGTGATAATTTAGCATCATTACAAATCTCATGAGGAAACTTATGGCATATGATGATGAAGAGCTCAGTGATGAAACCAGCATCCAATAATATCAGTTTCACAAGTTCTTCTTTACTAAGTTTGATGTTGTTAGAGTAAATATGCACAAACTTTTGGCTCTGAATGTTTCATAAAACCAACCAAATCATTACTTTCATGCCAGCTTTTTTTTTTTACAACAGTTTTTTCAATAACTGACGTTAAAAGGCAACATAAATAGCTATTTTTGCAATAGTGAAGCTTGACTGAGCACTTTGCGTAACTGTTTTGAAGAAAACTTGTTTGCCAGATTCCATACATCTTGTAGCCTCTCATGGACATATTGAAAGAGGCCAATCGAAACAACTTGTGGAGTGTAAGTCTCTTCATTCAGATGACGGATCGATCAGAGGGGGCACCTTAATTTTAGATACAACATGTTGGTAGCAATCTTACAAATAGTTTATTACTAAAACTAAGTTAGGCTGATATATATATATATATATATATAGTTGAGATATGATTAAAAATTAGTAAACTTGAGAGGAAGAGTAATTAAAGAGACTAACAGAAAGTTTTAGAAAAGACCAAAGTAGAGGATAATATGGAAATATATACATACATATGGTTCCAAATGATTGGGATGATAATCTGTGGAATTAAGTGTGAGTACAAGTGGTTGGATTTCCCCAATTTGTTCAGCACTCTCACTTCTCAATTCTTTCCCCGCCATGTCCGCTATCGTGGTAACGTCAGTGCTCGCTCAAAATGTTGGATTTAATGTGCTTTAATTAGATTCATTATTGTCTTCGGTTTTATATATATATATATATATATATAGAGTAGCCAAAAATTAAATATTTTGAATTAATTTGATGGCTAATTTAGTCCACTTTTTTTTCTTTTTGTATTGTTTTTATGATATCACATATAAATATGAAGTAATATAAATATGATTAGAAGATTAATAAAAAATATGGTTAAAGTATATTTTTTGTCCTCTAACTTTATATAAGGTTTTAATTTGGGCTCTTAATTTTATGAAGTATCTTTTTAGTCATCCAACCCTATTAGCTACCATTGTTAATTAGTTTCAAATAGTTATTTTTTGTACCAATTATTATTATTTAATTAAAAAATTGAACTTAAAATGTTAACATTTTAATAATATTTTATCAATATTTAAAAGTTGTATGTAAAACTTTTTTGTGATGAAATTTATGGTATTAGGGTTACTTAATTGAAAGGATATTATTAAATAGTATTAAGAAACAAAAAGTAAAACCTAATGTAAAGTTAAAAAACTACAGGCATACTTTACTAATAAAAAAATTATGATTGGATGTTGTAACATTTCACTCCATCAAAATATTAATTGTTGATTTTCACTCCCTTATTTTCAACTATTGAGAAAGGATGTGGCCAACAAATCAAGGCTAGCTGCATGATCAAAGTACTGGGACAACACATGTGAGGGGTAATTTATGACGTCAATTATTGCTTGCCCTTTCATGACCTTGTTTTCATTGTTATATATGGTTTACAAGGTATTGGTACGTTCTTGCTCTTAATTAAAGCATTTTTTAAAAAGTACCCAACACTTTAAACTATTTGTTAGAATAATTTTACTTTTAAAATAATTAAAATAAAGTATTTTTATTCTTTTTGTCAAATTCTTAATGTTGATCATTAGAAATATTAACTGGATCTTTAACGTTGACTGTTAGAAAATTTAATGAAAAAGGCAAAGATGTTCTATTTTAATTACTTTAAAAATAAAATTACTTCAATTAATAGTTTATGAAGCTGGATGCTCATTGAAGAATACTCCAAGGATAAAAATGCACTTATATCCTTATTTATACAATATTTAAATTTGACCTATTCATAGGGCATATAAAAGAACATTTTAGAAATACCTTCAAACAAGTTATTGAAGGGACAACTTGACATTAAAAGAATGATAAATGTATTTAATCAAAAGATTCAATAATTAGGCAATGCTTGTTCACGTGCCTCCTTTTCCATGGTGGGATACTTCCTGTAAAGTGGAGTGATAATTGCGTGCAATTCTAAAGCATTCTCAAATAATTAGTATCCTCATTGTTTGATAAAGTTATTAAATTTTATCCAGGTTAAAAAGAGACCAAAACATAAATTAATTGATTAAATAAATAAATAAATAAATAAATTACCCAGGGGGCATGTAAATATTATACCGCTTATGGCTGCGACTTAATTAGCTGCTAAGCGATTTTAATTTCTTTCATATAATAATCATTTTGATTAGTTGAGGTGCTTTTCTCCCTTTCGCTTTCCGTTTTTTTTTTTTAATCAATGAAGACATTTTCTATCACTTTTTTCAAGCCTTTGCTCTTTGGTTTACGGTTATACAAACATTGGCAGCAATAAAAATAGGCATTAAAAAAAAAGAAAGAAAACAACTCTTTATGAATGTTCACAAAAGTTCTAACATATTGAACATGGCTATATGGTTTTTGTAATTGATTAAATATACTTTATGTTTTGGCTATATAAAGTGAAGTATATAATTGATTATATACTTCACTTTATATATTTAATACATTTTTATTTAATTAAATTAAGACATGTAAATTTTAATGTATTAATTTATACTAATAACTAGAGTTTGTTATAAAACAAATAATATATAAAACATCCATATATTTTAATTTAATTAAAAACAAACACCTTAAGTATATAAGTTAAGTATATAAGTTTTTTCCTTGTATGATTGGTATAGGTACAGGTGACAATTAATTTAATTTAAAGATTAAAGTGCATTTTTGTTCTTTTGCTTTATATTATATTTCATTTTAATTTTTTAAATTTATAAAGTTTCTTTTTGTTCCTATAATTCTAATATTGTTAGTTTGATTAATAAAATTTTTACATTAAACTTTCAAATATTGAAAAAAATATTTTTAAATGTTTGCATATTAAGTTTAATTTTTTAAAATAATAATGATTGATATAAAAAATAATCATTTAAGAGTAATAGTGTGAGGGTTAATGAAGAAGATATATATTTATAAAATTAAAAGACCAAAATAAAAATTTATATAAAATTAAAGAATTAAATATATATTTTAGTTTAATTTAAATGATTAAGAGCTATCGCGTACCCAACCTTCCCTAGGGAACACTCTCGCGTAAAATTCGCTTATTCTTAATAATTAGAATAAGAATTTCATTTTTTGAAAAGTTGAGTTTACTAATTAATCTCCACTTATAAATAAGCTGGCCAACATTAGAAAAAATCATAATCTTTTACTGTATTTTTATTCCACATATACTAAAAAAAATTTACTAAAAACATAAAAATAATTATTATTAAATCTGGATCATTAATATTTGATCTATAGGGTCCAGATTAATACTGAAATCATATCCTTCATGAAAATTGGCTCCGCCATTTATTTTGTGTCATAAAATTTTCACTTTTGATTCTCATTTTTGTACTAAATAAGCTTTCCCACTATACATATACACACACACACACACACATATATATTATATGATATGAGAGTTTATTTTATAACAACTTATCATTGATATAAAAAATTACATATCTTTACCCAAAAAAAAAAAACTTCAAAGGATTTATAAGAAATAATATTAAAAAAAAAGATTCAAACTTATGCTGTTGTATATGCAGCTGCCACATAGGGAAAGGGAAGAATAAGGATTACAATTATTATTATTATTATATGGTTAAAAATGGTGCTGTAGAAAGGTTGAATAAACTTAGCAAGGAAACATAAATGTAAAGGACACACAACACTAAAATGTACAAAGCTTCAAATCTATATATAGCTATAGTACAACTTGGAGGATAGAAAATATGGTTTGAATAAAGGTAAGAATGAGAAGTATGATTCCAGCAATAGAAGCTACTGTTTGCCAAGGTGTCTTGAAGTAGTCACGTTTCAAAGTTGCTTTCTTCTTGTGCCAAGGATCTTGATAAAAGCTATTCAACCTTATGCAAATGTCAAGGTATTCAACACTGAAATTCCATTGATTTATATTTCTCCCAAGACCATTAAATAATGTAGCAACCTCATTGGTGTCACCTAACCAATTGTGGATAATCTTTTCACGAATGAGAGCATCCACATCTTTATCATTGTTGATCAGGCCATCCAATACAAAGGCGTAGTCAATGATATAAGATTCATAAGGATAATGGCACCGTTCTAAAGCTATCATATTACGAAACAAAGTTTCAGTGATATCTTCAATATAAATCTGTGGGATCTCAAAAACGGACCCTGAAAATTTCAAATCTAGTAAGCATTTGCTTGTGCTTGCCTTCAACTTTACTCCTGCCTCTTGTAACTCATTTGCGCTGTATAGAAGAATATCAGACCCATCCCCTTTGAATGATTTCCTCCTTGGTATTGTTCCTCTTGGTAAGTAAAAGAATCTAAGAAGATCTGTGAAGTGCTTTATGCTAATATCAGGACTAGGATCTAAGCTTTGAATGTTATAATAGATAAAGTAGGAATATGTAAGCTCAAGAAATGAAGGGATATCACCTCTAAGATCAAGAGGAAATGCTACATCGAATAACTCTTCAATAACAAAGAATGGAAGTTGATTCTCAAGCAAAAGCAGATCATCAACTATAGCATCCCTCAACCAAGAGTGTGATAGCTTAGCATCTTTGTTTACCTCGTAACCACCTCTATAGAACATCCTAAAGAGTTCAATGATAAAAGCAGCGTCTACTAATATCAATTTCACAAGATCCTTCTTGCTATGTTTGATGCTCTCTGAATAAGAAGCACGAACCTTGGGCTCTGACTGCTTTACAAAGTTGACCAAAGTATCCAAGTCTGTCTTGGCACTCCCTGCAAATCTTTTGAACATTATTCGTTTGTGCCTTTCCATGTCTTGCAGCCTCACATCACCATAATGGAAAGGACCAACGGACACAACCTTTGGAGTGTAAGCTTCCTCTTTTAGAAGACGAATCATTGGGGGCACCCTGTAGATACAACAGAAAGGCGACAAGAGACCATCTTCGCTTGTCTCTGCCATTGCTCTTATTTCTATCATGATCTCCTTGTCTTCCATCTATATATCAATTTTGATTCAGAAGGAAAGCAGCTGTTACATTAGCTAAACAAAGAAGCGATTGATCATAAAGCTTGGGAGATATATATATATATATATATTAATTGTTTTTTCAAAACCAAAACACAAAGACCATAACAGGCTAATTTTTTATAAAAGCCTTATAATGATTAAACAAGAGAACGATGCATACTTAGCTTTTGATGTTCCAAGTGATCGGAGGATAAATCTGTAGAGATGGGTTTGAAGATGAGAAGTCGGTGCTCTTCCTGGTTGCTATTGTTGTTACTGTAAATTGTTGTCTTCAGCATGATTTAATAGCCAAAAATAAGTATTTTGAAATATTTTAGTGTATGATTTATTTGTTAGGAGAACGTGATGAAGTACTCTATTCGTTATACTTCATTTATTGAAGTACTCTCTACTTTCTTTATTGATCAACAACAACAATAACAACAAGCCTTTATCCCACTAGGTAGGGTCGGCTACATGGATTGCAAGATGCCATTGTGCTCTATCATTTATCAAGCTTTTAGGAATATTATTAATTAACGGATCGCGTTCAATAACTTCCAAAAGTGTTCTCTTAGGCCTTCCTCTACCTCTCTTAATCGGATTCAAAGTTATATGTTCCACTCTTCTCACTGGTGCCTCCCTTGGTCTTCTTTGTACATGCCCAAACCATCTCAACCGATTTTCTACCATTTTTTTTTCAATAGGTGCCACCCTCACTTTTTCATGTACGTGCTCATTTCAAATTTTATCTTTACGTGTATGTCCGCACATCCATCGTAACATTCTCATCTCTGCTACTCCAACTTTATACTCTTGTTGTCCCGTTAGAGCCCAGCATTCACTACTATATAACATTGCCGGTCTGATAACAGTGCGATAAAACTTTCCTTTAAGTTTATTAGGCACCTTACGATCACAAATAACTCCTTTAGCTTTTCTCCAATTAAACCACCCAGCTTGAATTCTATGTGAAATATCTTCACTGATTTCGCCATTATTTTGAATAATGGCTCCCAAATATCTAAACTTTTCCACTTGAGGTATAATTTGATCTCCCAATTTCACTTTTAAATTATTGTCGAATAGTCCTTTACCAAATTTACAATATAAATATTCCGTCTTACTTCTACTCAGACGAAAATCTTTCAACTCCAATGTCCTCCTCCATAACTCAAGTTTGCAATTAACCTCTTCTCTTGTATCTGCTATAAGAACTATATCATCCGCGAAGAGCATACATTTCAGAATTTCCCCTTGAATATGTTCCGTCAAAACATTTAAGATCAAGTTGAACAGATAAGGACTCAGAGATGATCCCTGATGTAGTTCAATCTTTATAGGAAAATCCTTTGTTTGACCACTAGGCGTTCTTATGCTAGTTTTTACCCCCTCATACATATCTTGTATGGCTTTAATATAAACAATCCGTACTTCCTTTTTTTCTAACACTTTTCAAAGCACTTCTCTTAGTATACGGTCATAAGCTTTTTCCAAATCAATAAAAACCATGTGTAGATCTTTATCTTTACAACAATACTTTTTCATTAATCCCCTTAGTAGATAAATCGCCTCTGTAGTTAATCTACCTGGCATAAAACCAAACTGATTTTCAGAAATACTTGTCTCCAATCTCAACCTGTGCTCAATTACTTTCTCCCACAATTTCATTGTGTGGCTCATGAGCTTAATCCCTCTATAGTTAGTACAATTCTGAATATCTCCTTTATTTTTATAAATAGGAATTAATGTACTTCTCCTCCACTCATCAGGCATTTTCTTGGACCGTAAAATTACATTAAATAAGTTAGTTAACCACCTCACCCCTTCTGCACCTAAACATTTCCACGTTTTGATAGATATACAATCAAGTCCGTTGGCTCTACCATTTGCCATTTTCTTAAGAGCTTCCTTTACCTCCTTATCACGTATTATTCGATAGAATGACAAATTTTGTTCTCGTTCACCAGTTACTAAATCGTCCAAGTTACTAGATGAACCCTCTCCATCATTGAAAAGTTTAGAAAAGTAAGTCTCCCATCTATTTTTAATTTCATCATCTGTAACTAAAGTTCTTCCTTCTTTATCCTTAATACACATTACCTGTTCTAGATCTCTTGATTTTCTTTCCCTACTCTTGGCAATCTTATAAATATTTTGCTCTCCTTCTTTCGTCTCAAGGCTCTTATAAAATTCTTCAAAAGCTTTAGAACGAGCTTCACCCACAACTCTTTTAGTTTCCTTCTTAGCCATACGGTACCTCTCCCAATTTTTCTCATTGTTACACAAATGTATGGCTTTAAAACAGTTCTTCTTATACTTGATTTTGTCCTGTACACTATTATTCCACTACCAAGACTCCTTATCTCTCGGACCAGAACCTTTTGAGTCTCCCAAAACTACTTTTATAACCTCCCGTATCTTTTTAACCATATCCTCCCACATGATGTTAGCACTTCCCTGAGATTCCCAAATTCCTTTATCCAAAAGATTTCGCTTGAAAATATCTTGCTTCTCACCTTTTAATTGCCACCACCTAATCCTTGGTGCTACTACTTGTCGACGTTTTTGGATTTTACTCATAATACACACATCAAGGACTAGGACCCTATGTTGTGTCGTTACAGCATCCCCGGGGATCACCTTGCAATTTTTACAAAGTCTTCTATCTGCGTTCCTAACCAAAAGAAAATCAATCTGTGACCTTGAGGCTCCACTTTTATAAGTGATGAGATGCTCATCTCTCTTTTTGAAACAAGTGTTGGCAATCTTAAAATCATACGCCAATGAGAAATCAAGAAGAGTTTGTTCTTCATTGTTTAGCTCTCCAAAACCAAAACCACCATGCACCCTCGCATACTGACCAGCTTCCCTCCCGACATGCCCATTAAAGTCTCCTCCAATAAAAATCTTTTCACTCTGTGGTATGTGTCGAATCAACCCCTCCAGATCCTCCCAAAATAATTCCTTAAGACTAGCTTCTATCCCGACTTGCGGCGCATAAGCGCTAATAATATTAACAGTCTCACGTCCAATTATCATTTTTAAGGAAATAATTCTATCTCCAATTCTGCTAACTTCTACAACGTTCTTCTTCCACTCCTTATCTATAATGATGCCTACTCCATTGCGTGCACTTACTTTTCCTGTATACCAAAGTTTGAAACCTTGAATATCCTTAGCTTCTTCTCCACGCCATTTTGTTTCTTGCAGGCAAAGGATATTGATTTTCCTTTGAATCATAACCCCAACAACCTCTACAGATTTACAATTCAATGTCCCAACATTCCAAGTATCAAATCTAATTTTGCTCTCATGGACTAACTTCTTTAGCCGCGTGCGTCCAGAATGACGCGGTAGCCCTTGCTCATTTAACACTACATTCGGGCGCCGATGCAACGGCTCTAACTCACTTATCACTGTACTCGAGCCATGCAGCGCGTTACTTACAGGCAACGACCTAGCATTAACATTATAACGTCTATTGTCCATGTTCATGATAGATTCAATAAAGTTTTACATTGGCTGTTGATGGCCTAACACAACCCTCCTCCTTTACCCGGGCTTGGGACCGGCTATAAACATAGGCGGAGTTACTTTCTTTATTGATCAAATAGGATAAAAAATGGAATGAAAAATGGAATGCTGAATGAATATTGGAGTTTAGTTCGTCCAACTTTGTGCTTAAATATTTGACGCAAATTGAGGAAGCCACATGGAAGTTAAAAATGTATTGACATTTTTGCTGCAAGTTGTCAAATTAGCTGGGTTGTCTCCAGGAAAAAAATGTTTTACCTCTCACGTTAATATTTTTTTAATATAAGGCCATAGAAAAATCATGTAGTAAATTAATTAGTTCATATCAGAGAAAATAGTGCTTCTACATCTTAAGGATGGATTAAAAAAATCCTAGTGTCTAAATTGTTGTTTAGTATATGATGAATAAGTCAATCAGCACATTTATTTACTTATCTTTCACTTAAATACTGACTTTGTTTACTACAAACATATTTGCAAACTAATCCTATTTTTATAAAGCCAATATAGAAATGGGAGGGTTTTTTTTGGGAGAATGACATTAAAGCCTCAAAATAAAGAATTTATTATAGTTAAGTCCCTTATAAAATTTTCTATAAAAACAGTTATAAATACTGATTCAAAAATTACGAATTCAAGAATTCTAATGAAGAATAAAACATTTAAATTATAAATATAATTCTCAATTTTCAATTCAAATTTCTGTTTTCAACTGTTTAAATAAATATTTGTAACTTATTTTTTTTTAAATTTTTGTGGGGAACCTAACTGTTATAAATTCTCTATTTTAGGACTTTATTGTGATTCTCTCTATTTTATTTGGTTACCACCGGGCGCGTTAGTTGGACATGGAAATTCATAAAATAACATCTTACAAAACAAAACAAATTAGGCATTATTAGAGGGTTATCAATATTTTTAAGAGTTTAACGTCCTTAATCCGCACAAAAGTTACAGGAGCATAATTACTGGCTTTATCTATTTTACTTAGGTTCTCATCACCATAAAAAGAAATGTTTCTGGTATATTGACTTTGCTGGCACCAAACATATTTGATACTTATTGACCATTGTTTTTTTTTTTTTTGGTTGTATAATGCCGGATTTTTATTATTTTTCAATTATTCACAGAACAAGGAGAGAAAGAAATTGGAGCCAAGAGAAGAGAAAGAACTTGCAGAACCAATAAAAGTTGGATTTAACAAAAGATGTTAGTTTTTTGGTGAATTAAGATTCATATCTTTATTCAAAGAGATTCTCATATTTAATTCTCAACCCTATCAGTGCAGAAAAGAGAAAAAGAACAAGCATATACTGAACTTACCTCACACTTTTAGGCTTGAACGAAGAGAAGAAAGTCGATCTGATCTGCTCTCAACAACCACCGACGTTTGTGTCAAACAAGATCTCTCACAATAGATGGGAATAAACATTCATTGGCTTCCCTGTGAAAAGAGATTATTAAATGTCTTTTTGACAGTGAAGGCACCCCTTGTCCTTGAAGATGGCTATAATTAGTACCCCCACTCATAAAAAAGGAGATCTTCTGTAGCCCCCACTCCCCACTTGTTCTCTGTATTCCACTTCTTTGAAAAGTCCCACTTGTTGTCTTCTTGCTTGAAATGATTTTTGGAAATTTTAAAATGAGGATGGTAATATTGAATATATTTCGGATGAATTGAAATTTTTATAATTTATCATAATCATATGTTTCTAAATGCGCATTGGTATGTAAAGAAGAAGCCTGCTAGAAGATAATAGTATATAATTTTCTTGTATAGTTTTCAAAACAATTATTAATTTGGCATGTTATGGAGGACAATTCAATTTGGTACAATTTTACTGCTTAGGTGCTCTTGCCAGAGGGTATTTTTGTAAGAAAATTACATTTTAAACATATTTACCCGGTCTAAGCGCAAATCTACAAATCTAGACTTTGATATTCTCTACGTTCATTCAACCTTACTTTAGACCTTTACAGTGACTCATGCTATTAGGGATCTTCGATCTCAAGACTTCCATCTCCTTTGCTAGCTGAACTACTGCTTTGATAAATCTTTATCAATCTGGAGGTTCTGGTTCGACGATTGGAAAAAGATATTTGCTCTCTTCTCACCAACTTCAGTGCAGTTTATATCGTGACTTTACATTTGAAAATAGTGTAAGCGGACACGTGTTTTTCATGTTTTAGCCTTTTCTTTTAGCAGCTTTCAGTATGTAATATTGTTTTAATTTTATTTTATTTCATTTTTTTAAGTTTAAGATGTATTTGGGATTATTTGTCCTTTTATTAAAAAACATATTTATTGATTCTAAATGCTTTTAACCGTGTTCCTTGATCTAACAGATTATTTATTGGTCTATTACTTGTAAGAAAATAGATGTTGCATTATCTATTACTTTATATATAGTACAATATAAAATATTAGTAAAAATTAGGTGAAATCTTAATATTTTAATTTTTTTATACATTTTTTCAATTATACCCTCAATGAATATCTTTATTATTATTAAAAACAATAAATGAAATAGTAGTATAATTACAAGAATAATTATAATAATATTTTAATGCCTATATTTTGTACCAATTAAAACTTTTAGAAAATGCTCTTTGCTTTGGTCTGGAGCATGGTATTGAAAACCGGACCGGACCGGCTGGGTCAACCCGGAAACCGGTGAACCGGTCCCCTGTCCGGTCTGGGTTTGCACTTAACCCGGTAAGGGAGTGAACCGGTGTAACCCGGTCAACCCGGGTTCAACCCGGTATAACCCGGATAACCCGGTGGGTTGACTGGGTTAACCGGGTTAATATTTTTTCAGACTTTTACCCCAAAACGACGTCGTTTTTGATTTTTTTTTTCATTTTTAATTTTTCAGAGTTCTGAGTTCGGAAAAAAATAACAAAAAAAAGTAAAATTGAAGTCAAAAAATAAAAAATTAGAGATAGAGCATGCTAAGTCCAAAAATATAGTATTTTATTATTGTTAGACTTTTGAGTGGTTGGATTTGGTTGAATGTTTTTATAATTAATGTCTTTTTATTTAAATTGTATTATTTTAATCATGACCGGTTTGCCACCGGTTCAACCCCCCGGTTCAATCTTGATTGAACCACTAACCCGTGACCCAGTGCCATGATCGGTTTAATGACCGATCCGGTTTTACGTACCTTGGTCTGGAGGGAGTAGCCAACACAAACACACACTATCCTTTACACACAACTGCACGGACAACCATTTATACAAGACATTGTTTTTTTTTTTTTTTTTTTGAGCAAAATTATACAAGACATTGTTGACTAGACATAATTAGCCAAGACAAACAACAAATCCCAAGGATCCGAGCTCAAGAGATGTGGCCATTGTGAAGACAGCACGCACTATCATTATTATTATTTTTTAATTAATTACTGACAAGTACTATCACTACTTTATCTACTTTATTCATGTGGCCTTGATTTGTTTGGTTTCATTTTTCCAGATTTGTAGATAAGGATGTGAATATCAACATATTTTGGTGCTATTATATGAAATAGAACGCAAAGAGTACTTCATTGTTTTATTTGTAAAATGTAATATCATAATAACAATAAAAAAACAACAAACTTGAGCAGAGTAACCAATAAAATCATTTTAAAAATTGATTTTTGGGCTATTGTATATAACCGACGCTCATAATGGATCGACCGGAAGTATATTAATAGATAAATTAGCCATCAAATTATTTCAAAAAAAAAAATGGTGGATGTGGAGGGGAAAGAATTGAGAACTGAAGTGATACATGAAGAAATGGTGGAAATGCAACCACTTGTGCAGTTGTGCTCACACCTAATTTACATATATTTATCATTCAATCATTTGGAAGTTGGAACAAGTATGTCTGTGTATAATATACTCCTCTTGTCCAAGATGTAAGCATTTTCTCTCAACTAATTTTAGTTCAAAATATAAGTAATTTAGTGCATATAAATTTTTTTCATTTTACCTCTTGTATTATTAACCTACATTTTTGTGTAAAGTTATCTCTCACTCATTATAAAGTACATTAGTAATTAGAACTAAGGGTAAAATGAAAAAATAATATATATTTTTTTTATGAGAATGAAAGATTTTATTGGTACATAAATTTTTCTTAAAACTTGCTTATATTTTGAACTGAAAGAAATATATATATTATCAGTATTTTTTTATAAAGGTTGGCTCAACTTTCATAACCCCAGCTCTCTTCAAGGCCATAAGTGCACAAATTCTAAAGTAACCGTATTTTTTAAACCCAGCCTTCATTTACAAGGCTCAGGGTCAGTTCAAAAACATTGCATAATTTTTTTAAGATTTTGTATTTAATCTTTTAATTATTTTAATACATACTTTTTTCGTCTCAAATTATAGAACACTTTTGAAAGAGTTTCTTCATCCCAAAATATAAGACACTTTGGGTAAATTAAGGTTTTATTAAATACGTCATTTTTTATATTACTCTTTCTCTCTCTATAATTAATTTATGCCCCTTCTTTTTTTAATATATTAAATGATGGATATTTTTAAAAGTTTATATTTTTTTTTAGAAAGATAAGGTTGTTAGGTGTATTTAATGAGGTTTATTGGTATAAAAGATTTTATCTAAAAATATCTTATAATTTATAACGGAGGGACTATAATTCAAAAAATTGTGTCATTCTTTATATTAATTCAAAATAAAAATAAACCAAATAATAAAGTACATATACAAGGATATAAAAAAATTATAAAAAAATCAAGAAAATTATATTGGTCTTTTTTTGTAATTTTTGAGGTTTTTTTAATTATTTTCTAGTCAACTAACTATCAAAGCTAATTTTTGTCAATGATAAGGGCTAAATTACACCATTTTCAAAAGTTGAAGGAAAGTATTGTATCAAAAATGAGTTTAGGATCCCAAACACTACTAGACCTATAATTTATGGGTTAATTTACTCTTTTACCCAATTAATAAATAATATAGTTCCAAAATTCCCAATCATAATAAACAATTACAAGAAATTAAAGAGTAGAGAAAGATTAAATATAATTTTATAACAGTTTTAACTTTATATAACACACACACACACACTTTCTTGCACATTTTCTGCTATGTCAGTTATTGTTTTAACTATGAACTTCCCTTGCATAATTTTAAAACTTTTTCAAATTCAGTTTATTTCGATAAATACTAAGTTATGGTCAGCAACTTTAGTTGGCAACCTGAAGTAAGCGTTAAGAGCTGTTGTCGTGGTTGGGTATTTGATTGCTCTTACAAGTGCGGGATTTGTGCAGTAAAAATTTTGAGTATTCTGGAGTCAAAGCGACAAGGAAGTTGTGCTTTTACCAATTCAAATATTAATAGTTCAAAGAAAAATAGATAAAATAAACAATTTGATGTGAATATAAAAAATAATAATCAATGCAAGCGGTGAGAATTAATTATGAGAGAATAACACAATCTCACTTAAGTGTTGAGGGTTTAACTAGTAGATTCACTTATAGATTACTAGTTCCTACTATTGAAATTGACTTTTTAATTAATTATAGTGATAATTATTTCTAAAATGGGATTGAAAATGGTAAGTGGCTCAAATCCACTCATTCAATGAGTATCCTAAATGCAACCATTGGATGCTTGAAAATTATCAAAATATATTTTCTTCCACAAGTTCATAACAACTCTCATAATTAGAACATCATTTACTTCCACCATCTCCTTCAAAAATTTAGTACATCCATTGATCTAATTTGATTTGATATGAGAGGTGAGGTTTGGTACATTTTAAATATCAAAGAACAAAATCCCTAAGCCCTTCAATTAAATCAACAATTACTATCATGTCACATGAGACACTTATTGAATGAGTGAATTTGTAATACTCATCGAATCCAAATAGCCTCCTAAACTGTCATAATATTCTACTGAATTATTAGTTTTCTTTTTAGTTAGTGTTGAATTTGTTTCCATGATATCAAACAACTAATTAAACTATGAAGTTAAAATTTTAAATCACCACAAATTTTAGAATTATCCTTAACTAACCTAAATATTTATGTCCATTTTCTTAGATCTAGGTTCTCTTTACCTAAAAATTTATTTATTTATTATATTTTCCAGCTGTTTAATTTAATGATATTGGACTTTCATGGTTATGATATAATACTATATTCAATCAGGAATTGAATTTGATGAGTGGCTTTAGTACAATCACTCAATATGTGTCTCATGTTGGAAAGCTACGTGGGATTGATTCCAAATCAACTACAACATGATAAGGAAAATTCACCCTAATAGCCCACTTGCCCTCTTGATTGCAACTCCCTTGATTCTTCTATTCACATCTTAAGGGATTGTAAGGAAGTTTGTGAAGTATGGAAAAACTTATTCAATCCTACAAAGCTTAATTCTTTCTCTCTCTATGTGTAGGATTATATACTTTGGAACCCTAAAAATGAAGTAGGAAGCTTGAGCACTAGGAAAATGCCTTAATTGGCTCCCTTTCCTGTTGGAATATATGGAAAGCGAAATGCAAGAAGATCTATACACTGAAGATGACATCCAGGATAGTCACATTGCTTTCTTCTGTACTCAAAAAATTATTAACAACCTTAGATTTTGATAAAAAAATCAATCATTTGAATAAAAGTGATACTAGATGTAAACCTAGATGGAGCCCTCTAACATTTAGATGGAGTAAACTCAATATTGATTGTTCTATCAACATCAATGGTGTTATTGCTTGAGGTGTCACCATCAATGACAATAAGATAGTAATTGGATCAAAAGTTTTTCAAAATGTCTCAGCTATTATCCTAGCATTTCAACTGAGCTCATAGAAATTTTAGAAGGTCTTAACCTTTGTTAGAATGCTAGGCTTCCTAAAACAATGTCTACTATAATTATATGGAAGCTTTATCACTCATCGAGCTTAACTACCCAAACAAACACCCTCTCTATGAAATTATTAGGAAAATTAGAGATTTCACTATGAAGAGCTCAATGGTCACTTTCAATCATGTTACATAGAAGCAAACAAATGTGTTGACATACTTGTTTACTAGGCTTCTTGGGATAACCTTAACATTAAAATTTAGACTGTGCACTGTTGAACTGTAGAAACCTAATGGTTTTAGATTCAACATGGTTTTTGTCTTTTGTCACAGTTTTTTCATGACATTGTATTAAAAAATAAAGTGTCTCACGTGGCATGGTAATAACCATTTGATTGAATTGAATGACTGTTAGAGATTTCGTAAATAATATTCAGAAACTATTGAATATCAAATTTTTGGAGGGGATAATATATGCAAAGAGTATTCTAACATAACTGACGTGTATATCAGTTACAGTATTGAACATATTCCTGTGGTTTTTGTCTCCTTTTCACTTCTTCAATACAAAAGTCAACTCACCGTGGTGGATATATGGTATCCTTCGCAGTTCTAGACGGGATTTAGAATTCAGCACCACGAGAGTGACAATTAGATATCTAAAACGACAGAAGACCGTAAGGTAAATAAGTCTGAGTCTCAAGTTACCTGAGGAACCGAAAAAATGAAAAAAAAAAAACAAAAGTTGAAGAAAATAGGACTAGATTTAGATGAGAAGAGACTGAGTATTTTATTTTATTTTATTAATTTTGGTGGGGTTGAGCGGAAAAATACAAGAACTGGCATTGAATATTGATGCGAACGAGCATTGCGGGAGGACACGTAATTTTTTAAGGTATTCGTTTTGTTTGGTTTGCCGTTTTCATTGGGTATATTATGATGCATATGCCTTCAAGTTTCAACTTGTTGGGTTTATTTTTAAATTTAGGATGATTAACAAGCCTGAATTATTAAAAAGCCAAAGGTGGGGGATTAAATAATTGCGGAAGGGCTTCAATTTACAGACAAGGAAACAGATGAGTTTTTTATTGTTTATTAATAATAAGTGGAGGTCTTTGTCAGACAGAATATGACTGTGGAATCTCTAGGAGTCGGCTTTTATTTTTTATTATTTTAATTTAAATCCATATTGTGAATAAATTATATTTGATTTTTTTTTTTTTTGTTGTTGGTGAATTTAATAAACTAATCTTGTGGGGATGAAATGGCTTCCCGGTTGCCAAAAGGTTAAGTAATTAGCATCTGGACTCACAGGAATAGGAAGCTAGTCTTCCATGTGAGGTTTGACTCTGTTGGGTGTCAGTCTCGTGTCGTCAGCTCCACATTTTCAGCCCACAAATTGGAGCCTCCACGCCAGTCAAGCAAAGTAGAGTGGCCTCTTTTTTCATATGGGGTACGAATATTTTTTATATTCAAGATAATCATGATTTAAGTATTGTCACTTATGTTCAATAATAACCTAAGTGAGTTGACTGATAGAGATTTTATCATAGATTCTTTTTTAATAATTTAACTTATATGTATCAACCTATTCACATTGGCGACTCTTTATTCCTTTTCTTGAAACTTACTTTTGTAACTTCCCATTTTCTCCTTGCTAAATTTTAAATGAACTTAGAATTCAAAAGTGAGACAGAAATTATATCAACTTCAAGTTGTCACTTTAATTTTCCCTGCAAGTTGTCAACTTGTTTTACAAAAAGGTTGCACGTGCAAGGTTTATTGACTTCATTTTCTCCGGCCAAAATTTGCAAGTTAGCTTAGTTCCTAGTTATGATATTATATATTTTTAAGTATTAAATATAAAAATGAAAGACAAGTTGAATATTGAAATTCATAAAAGTGGTCCCGAGATGTGAATAATGTGACTCAGGTAAGTTAAAAAGAAATTAATTATTCCGACAAAAAAGAAATTAATTATTCCGATTTATTCAAAACAGCAATCATTTTTGGTTGTAAAAACAAGGAAGGATTATAATTGACTGATTAAGTCTCAAAAGAACTATGAGTTGTAAAATTTAAGTTTTCAGTAAATAATTTTTTTTAAAATATAAGTTGTAGATATTGACTTAAATATTTGTAAACGTAGGAGTCTTAATTACAAATAAAATTTTTAAATTAAATTTCAAATATAACTTTCATTTTATAACTGAGATCCTATCCTATTGAATCGATATTTATAATTTAATTTTTATTTTTTAAATTGAACCATTATTAATTTAATTATGTGGGACTTAAATGTTATTAGAAACAAAATGTGGACCAAAGAGACACGGTCATAATATTAAGAAAGAATTATACACAACTCTCACTTAAGATAATTAATTATTTTAAGGTCTATTAATAATTAAATTTAGGATATGTAATCCATTACACACACGTCTCATTTTTTTAAGTTTAATTGTCAGTAAAGTTAAAATAATTAATTGTTTTGAATGAAATTTGTGCATAGTTCTTCTTAAAATTAAAAAAACCAATATAATTTCTCCCAAGACTGGATCTGATGAATTTCTTTAATTGTTTGTCAGGCCTCTCAATTTTATATTTGGACTTCTAAAAAATTAGGACAATGTCACGGTCAGCAAAAAGGATCTTGCTGAGGATGGACCTAGAGGAGATGGGCTACTTGGCCGTGATGTAAGTGATCCGATTCAAACAGCTGAGGACAATGGACCCAGGACAAGCAAACGGATTCTAAGTCCCCCTCGGAAGTCACCCACGTTGGCTTTGGATGAGGAGGAATAAAAAGGAAATAGTCACAAGGAAAAGGGCAAATATTTTGTTATCATGGTATCCCCCTTTGACATTTTTTCCTCCTGGGCAGACGCTCTGTGTTAATTTATATGGTACTTACTAATTTTTATATTTATTTTTATCTTTCTGTCCTTATTAAAATTAAAAAAATTATAAAAAATAATTATTTTTCTTCTCATTAGAGTGTAAAAGTAGTAACTTATTAAATTTTAAGATAAAATTAATAAAATTTAAAATTTTTCTTAATTCTAATAGAACATGCTAGAAATAAGTTATAAATTAGACTAGGAGAATACATGACTTGGTCTGTTTATCATTTTGAACTTTTTTCTCCCGATAATATTAAAAACTAATAACATGCAATTACCTTTTCTAACAATTCCTTGATTTTCAATACCTTATTTATTTACTTCAGATTGGCTCTTGTTTTTTTATTTATTTTCTCATGTTAATATATATGAAATTTCTAAGAACATGCAACGGTTTCCTATTATACACTTCCTCCGTTAAAAAATACAAGGCATTTTTTAAAGAGTTGGATCTTTAAAAATGTAAAACATTTTTAGTCTTTCGAGATGTAATCATTATTTTTTAAAAAAAAATCCCTATTAATAATGACTTTATATTTATTATAAAGTATTTAATAGTGGTAAATATGAAAAGATAAAGTTAGTTTGAAAGTAAGTAATTACTTTGTTGAGGTGAGATTTGATTAAAAATGCCTTACATTTTTTAATAGAGGGAGTATAAACTTTATATATAAGTACAGTTTATTTCCTTTATATATAAGTAATACTATATACCAATTCTCAAACGATAATAATGTCAAGTTATCATGGAAGAAAGTTAAAATAATACAATCTTATCTTCAACACAGAACATTATATAACAATGTTTTGGAAATTGCGAGTTTGAAAAATTTCACAGCATTCATAACAAACTTGGACAATATAATAGAACAGTCAAATATCAGAAAAGATAAATGCTTTGAAATCTACTACTTCACTACTTGGAGGATGGAAAATATGGTCTGAACAACGGAGAGAATGAGGAGCATGACTCCAGCAATGGAGACAACAAATTGCCACTGTGTACGACAATAATCGCGTCTCAATGCCATCTTCTTCTTTTGCCACCAATGTTCACAAAATTCATTCAACCTTCGACAAGTATCAAGGTATTCAGAATTGAAATTCTCATGAACGACATTTTTCCAGAGACCATTAACCATTGCAGCAACATCATTGGTGTCACCTAAATAGTTGGTGACTATTTTCCTATGAACAAGGACATCCACATCTTTATGGGTGTTGATCAGGCAATCCAACACCATAGCATAGTCAGTAATGTAAGATTCACAGGGATAATGACATTGCTCTAGAGCTATCATATTACGAAACAACTTTTCTGTTGAATCTTCCACAAAAAATTTTGGGATCTCAAGAGTATGTCCAGAAAATTTTAATTCTAGTAAGCACTTGCTTGCGCTTGCCTTCAACTTTATCCCTGCTTCCTGTAGCTCACTTGCACTATACAAAAGAACATGGGTGACCTGTAGAAATGAATCCGTTTTTGGTTTTGTTCTTGGTAAGTAAAACTGTCTAAGAAGATCTGTGAAGTGGTTTATGCTAACATCATTATTGGGCTTTAACTTTTGTACATTAAAATAATCAAAGTACTGACAAGATAGATCAAAAAATGAAGGGAGGTCACGTTGGTCAAGGGGAAAGGCTATATTGAAGAGCTCTTCAATAACGAAGAAAGGAAGTTGATTCTCGAGCAAAAGCAAATCCTTAGTGATAGTATCTAATAACCGTGATTGTGACAGTTTAGCATCGTTGTCAAACTCATAAGGAAACTTTTTCCATCTCGTGAAGAACTCAATGATGAAACCAGCATCTACTAATACCATTTTCACAAGTTCCTCCTCACTAAGTTTGATGTTCTCAGAGTAAGATGCACAAACCTGTTGCGCTGAACGTTTTACAAATTTGCGTAAATGCTTTGAACAAAATTTGTTTGTGCTCTTCCATATCTTGCAGCCTTGGATCACCATAATGAAAGGGGCCAATTGAAATAACTTTTGGGGTGTAAGCCTCTTCATTTAGATGACGGATTGTAAGGGGCACCCTATAGATACAACATGTTGGTAGCAAGCGACCATCTCCGCTATCTTGTATCAGGTTCTTAATATCAACCATCACCTTATCTTCCATCTACATATATCAAGTTTGATTCTAAAAGCAATCAGAAATTGCAGAAGCAAAAATAAAAGCAAGAACAAAATGTCGATCGCAATTAAGTTTCTGAAATCTAAATTATTTTTTTGTTAAGCTATAATAACTGGTTTGAAATCTCACAAATTGTTTATAACTAAAATCTCACAAATTGTTCATAACTAAAACTAAGGCTGACATATATATATATATATATATAGTTGAGATATTAAACGTAGCAAACTTAAAAAAAGGGAAAGTAAAGAGATTACGAAAAGGCTATAGAAATGAACAAAAGTAGAGGATGATATATGCGCATGTTGTTCCGATTCCAAATGATTGGATGGTGAATCTGTGAAAAGAGGTAGGGGGAGAAGTCGTTGCGTTTCAACAATTTCTTCAGAACTCTCACTTCTCAATTCTTTTCCTGCCATGTCCGCCATCTCCGAGCAGTAACCTCAGTGCAGTGCTCTCTCAAGTTGTTGGATTTAATGTGCTTTAGATTCATCATTATGGTCTTCGGTTATTTATAGTAGCCAAAAGTTAAATATTTTGATATAATTTGTTGGCTAATAATTTAGTCCACGTTTTTTTTTTTTGGTATTGTTGTTATGATATTACATATAAAAATGAAGTAATATTAGAAGATGAATAAAAAGCATTTTCGGGAAGAAAAAAGTTTGCACGTCATTTTCCGTCACGATCTATGCCCAACGTCCTATAAAATGATAAGGCGGACATAGTCATATATTCCCCTTATTTTATTTATAAATTATTTTTAATATATTTTATAAAAAAATCTTAAATATCATTAATTTTATCTTAAAATTTAACAAATTTTTATCTCTACCCTCTAATGAGAATAAAAAGAATTATTTTTAATATTTTTTTTAATTTTTAATAAGGGTAAAAATTAATAGGATGTAAATTAATTTTTTCTTTCTACCCTATGAATAGAAGCCAAAAAATATGACAAATAGGTCTCTTGATTTATAGTACTCATCATTCTGGTAAGATCTGGCTAGTCAAAATTAATATTAACGGTTTAAATTTAAAAGTTTAAACATGTAATTTTCCATATAAAAAATTATTTTTTCAGCGTGACAGTTATAAAATCATCTGCATTTTAAACTCTATTTATTAATATAATAATTTTAAAAAATATATAAATTTTTTATCAAATAAAGACATCTGGACGCCGAAATTAGATCCTTCCATAGAGTTAAGGAAAGGTAATATTACAAGAATGAATTTCCAATTTCCCTCTAAGATATAAAATATATATTGTTTATTTTGATCTTTCATTATTTCAAATACTTTAATTCTTAAATTTTAAAAATTATTTTATCAATAAAACATGTTAGTCTTCTATTTTATATTAAAATAGAGCCGATGATTTTGAAAATTCAACTTAAGTATTGCAAGTTATCCAAGTTATTTCTTCTAATTACCTAGCTACCAAATATATTTAGTTTAAAAATCACTTTTCTGTGAAAGTCCCTTTCTATACCCTCTCCTTTTTTTTATTGAGAATAATATTTAAAGTCATTTTAAAAGAATCACTCTAAAAAAAAATAACTTTTAATAATGAATCAAAGTTACGGTCAAAAATTCACTTTTAACAACACTAAAAATCGCCATAAAAAATATATGTCATTGCTAAAAGTTCACCTTTTTTAGCAGCGACATTTATAAAAATAATTTAAAAAATTAAAAAATATATATATAATTACTTTTGGTGACAACATTTATCTCCAAAAAAATATTTTTAAAAATTAAATATAATTTTATATTATATAAAATTATCATTTAAATTATTAAAAAAATTTATTATGAATTATTTTAAAAATTTAAAATTAAATAAAATCATTCAAAAGATATTTATGAAATTAAATTTCTTATTTTATATACAGAATTAAAAAATAATAGTGAAGATGTGCTAAGTTTAATTATTAAATTATTTTTTATTTTATATTATTTATAATCTATTTTTAGACATATATAACTCATATTTTTTTATAAATTATGTTATTAAGCTAGTATTTTAATATAATATTTTAATATAATAAATTAAAATCTTGATGAGTTATCAATGTTTTTAACTTTTAAGAGTACACCGTCCTAAATCCACGCAAAAGTTACGGGAGCATCATTACTGGCTTTATTCATTTTACTTAGGTTCTCATCATCCAAAAAAAAAAAAAAATGTTTCGGGTATATTGACTTTATTGACACCAAACATATTTGATACTCATTTACCATTTTTATTTTTTTTTTGGGTTGTATGATGCCGGATTTTTATTATTTTCCAATTATTTACGGAACAAGCAGAGAAAGAAATTGGAACCGCGAGAAGAGAAAGAACTTGCATAACCAATGGAAATTAAGTATAACAGAAGATGTTAGTTCTTTGGGTGAATTAAGATTCATATCCTCTTGCCTACATTTAATTCTCGGTTCAGGAAAGAGAAAAGGAACAACCATATACTGAACTTACCTCACACTCTGAGGCTTGAACGAAGAGAAGAAAGTCGATCTGCTCTGCTCTCAACAACCACCAACGTTTGTGTCAAACAAGTTGTCTCAGAGGGATAAGGAATAAACATTCGTAGGCTTCCCTGTTAAAAGAGACTATTAATTGTCTTTTTTGCCCTCAATATCCACAGTGAAAGCACCCCTTGTCCTCGAAGATGGCTACAATTAGTACCCCCACTCGTAAAAAAGGAGATCATCTGTAGTCCCCCACTCCCACTTTTTCTCTGTATTCCACTTCTTTGGAAAGTCCCACTTGTTGTCTGCTTGCTGGAATGATTTTTGGAAATTTTAAAATGAGGATGGTAATAATGAATGTATTTCGGATGCATTGAAATTTTTGTAATTTATCATAATCATATGTTTCTAAATGCGCATTGGTATGTAAAGAAGAAGCCTGCTAGAAGATAATAGGATATAATTTTCTTGTAATTTCGGACACGTATTTTTCATGTTTTAGCTTTCAATATGTAATATTGTTTTAATTTTCTTTTATTTCTTTTTTCTTTTTAAGTTTAAGATGTGTTTGGGATTATTTGTCCTTTTATTAAAAATACATATTTATTGATTCTAAATGCTTTTAACCCTGTTCCTTGATCTAACAGATTATTTATTTGTCTATTACTTGTAAGAAAACAGATGTTGCATTATCTATTACTCCCTCCGTTTACAAATATATAATATTTTTAATTAAATCTCACCCTACAATAAAGTTGTTATCTATTTTTTAACTAATCTTATTTTTTTATATTTATCTATATTAAACACCCTACAATACATATAAAATCATTATCAATACGGATATTTTAAAAAAAAGGCAATGATTACACCTCGAAAGACTAAAAATATCTTATATTTTTTAACATCCACTCCTCAAAAAATACCTTATATTTTTTAATGGAGAGAGTACTTTTTACATAGTACAATATAAAATATTATTAAAATCAGTTGAAATCTTAATATCTTCAATTTTTTATATTTTTTAATTATACCCTCAATAAATACTTTTATTATTATTAAAAAATAATAAATAAAATAGGGTATAGTTACAAAAGTAATTATAAAATTTTTTTTAATATCTATATTTTAAACCAATCAAAATTCAAAACTTTTAGAAAAATATTTTTTTGGTTTGGCCTAAGGGAGTAGCCAATATAATATCCTTTGCACAATTGCACGGAGAACCACTTATACGAGACATTGTTGACTAGACATAACAAGGCAAAACAAGACAAATCTCAAGGACCCCAGCTCAAGAGATGTGGACAAAAAATTGCGCAAGGCACATTAACTTGCGAAGACAGCACTATCATTATTATTATTATTTTAATTGCTCTACTGTATCCTCCTAGCCCGATCACTCCTTGTCTACTTTATTCACGTGGCCTTGATCTGTTTGGTTTCTTTTTAACAGGTTTGTGGATAAGGATGCGAATATCAACATATTTTTGTGCTAGTCATATTTAATATTATGATATGAAATAAAACGCCAAGAGTGCTCCGTTTTTTCTATACTCCCTTAATTAAAAAATATAAAATATTTTTAATTAAATATAACTCTTAATAAAATAATTATTTATTTTTAAATTTACATTATTTTTTTATATTTATTCTTATTAAATACCGTATAATAAATATAAAGTCATATATTAAGAAGGGCACTTAAAAAAAATAATAATTATATTTTGAAAAATTAAAAATATCTTATATTTTTTAACATCTAACTCTTTAAAAAATATTTTATATTTTTAAATAAAGGGAGTATGTAATATCATAATGACAACATGAAAACAACAAACTTGAGCAGAGTAACGCTATCATACATAACCGAAGCTCATAATGGATCGAAAGTATATTAATAAAAAAATTAGCCATCAAATTATTTTAACGTGGTGGGGAAAGAATTGAGAACTGATGAGAGTGATACGCGAAGAAATGGTGGAAATGCAACCACTTGTGCAGGTGCGCTCACACCTAATTCTGCATATATTTATCATTCAATCATTTGGGAAGTTGCAACAGGTATGCGTGTCTATAATATACTTTTTTATTCAAAATATAAATATTTTCTCCCAATTAATCTTAATTTAAAATATAAACAATTTGATATATATAATTTTTTTTCTCATTTTAGCTCGTGTTTATTAACCTATATCTTTGTGTAAAGTTATCTCTCACTTATAATAAAGTACATTAATAATTAAGACTAAGAGTAAAATGAGGAATAGTATATATTTTTTATGAGAATGAAGATTTCGTGAATTTTTTATAAAAATTGCTTATATTTTGAACTGAATAGAGTATATTATTAGTGTTGTTAATAAAGGTTGGCTTAATAAGAGCTTAAGGCAAGTTCACAAATTTTAAATTAACCATGTTTTTTTAAAACCTAACCAAGGTAGATGAATAACATAAAATATTCAGAAAGTATTGAATATTAAATTTTTGGAGGGAATAATATATGTAAAAAGTGTTCTAACATATCTGATGTGTTTATCAGTTAAAATATTGAACATATTCCTGTGGTTTTTGTCTCCTTTTCACTTCTTCAATACATAAGTCAACTCACCAAGGTCGTTGGTACCTTCGCAGTTCTAGACAGGATTTAGAATTCAGCGTTACGAGAGTGATAATTCAGCGTATTTTTTTAATGTATTCATTTTGTTTGGTTTATTGTTTTCATTGGGTATATTATGATGCATATTCCTTCAAGTTTCAACTTGTTGGATTTATTTTTAAAGTTAGAATGATTAACAGGCGTGACTTATTAAAAACCGAAAGGTGTGGGATTAAATAATTGGGAAGGGATTCAATTTACAGACAAGGAAACAGATGAGTTTTTGATTGTGTATTAATAATAAGTGGAGATCTTTGTCAGACAGAATATGACTGTGGAATCTCTAGGAGTCGGCTTTTATTTTTTTTAATTTAAATCCATATTGCGAATAAATTATATTTGATTTTCTTTTTGTTGGTGAATTTAATAAAGTCTTGTGGGGATGAAAGGGCTTCCCGGATATCAAAAGGTTAAGTAATTAGCATCTGGACTCAAAGGAATAGGAAGCAAGTCTTTAATGTGAGGTTTGACTCTGTTAAGTGTCAGTCTCGTCAGCTTCACATTTTCAGCCAACAATTTGGAGCCTCCACACCAGTCAAGCAAAATAGAGTGGGCTCTTTTTTTATATGGTGTACAAATATTTTTGATAATCATGATTTAAGTATTGTCACTTGTGTTCAATAATAATCTAAGTGAGCTGACTGTTAGAGATTTCGTCATAGATTCTTTGTTGATAATTAAACTGATGTGTATCAACCAATCAAGATCAGCAGCTCTTTATTTCTTTTCTTGAAACTTCTTTTAGTAACTTCTCATTTTCCTCTTGCCAAATTTCAAATGAACTGAGAATTGAGAGAGTGAGACAAAAATTATATTGACGTCAAGTTATCACTTTACTTTTCCCCGCAAGTTGTCAACTTGTTTTACAAGAAAGGTTTCACGTGCAAGTTTTATTGACTTCATTTTCTCCGGCCAAAATATGCATTTGTTAACTTAATTCCCAGCTACGAGATGATATATTTTCAATCCTGGAAAAATGAAGCCAAACAAATCAAGGCCGCATGAATAAAGTAGTGATAGTGCTGTCTTCCATGCTTGGAACATTATAACAATAATCAGGCGTCTCATATTTGCAAAATGATATCCAAGACCTAAGTTCTTAATTGTCTCCAAAAAAAGGTAAATTTTTTAACCTAAAAAAGTAAATTTTAAATATTTTATCTGCTAATACTATGAATTATTGGTCTTTTAAAGTGTAAATTAAAATATTATAAAATTCAAAATAAATAATACAAATCATACTTTTAAAGTGTAAACACGTATTTCAAAGTTTAAATTTAATTGAAATATATAAAATATCATAATTTTTTAGGGTTAAAATAAATATATGCTTAAATGGGTACCCTGAGTCTTTTTTCAAGACTTAAAAGTATTAGGCTTAGAATTTTTTATATATACCCAAATTTTCAAAACCCATGCCGATGTGCTAGTTTTTTTTTTTTTTTGTAAATAATAGTTATCTTAATGTCTTCATTTTGGGTACTTTTACTAGATATTCTATTAAAGATGAGCACAAATAACCTTATAGATAATTTATTTTTAATTAAATTTGTGCCTTAAATATTCTAAATTTGCCAATATATACTTTTCTACCATGACTAATTAAATCAGTCTAAAACTTAGATAGTCTCTCTTGTATATATAATATCCACACTTATGAATCAATAAATTATTTTATAAGGGATATGTCTAGGGTATGACAAAAATAGCAAAAGGAAACAAGACTGGCAAATTTGGAAAATACAACACTCAAACTTACAAGCTTGAAATGAATCTATCTACTTCTTCAATGCAACTTGGAGGATAGAAAAGACGGTCTGAGTAAGGGTGAGAATGAGGAGTATGATAGCAGCAAATTTGACAATAATGCCCCCGTCGAGTTTTTAATTCCTGAAATGTTACTTTTGGACACTTTTTCCCTTCTTAAACTTATTTTAATTTGGACAATTTAACTCGCAGCAACCATGCTTCACTGTTAAATAAATTTTATGACATCATTTTGAATTTTAAACAATTTTTTAATGGGATCCCATTAAGTAGTCATTTAATTAATTTATTTATCACTAACTTACCATAGTAGGCTTGATTTATTAATTATTAATCTTATTGGAAAAACTCAGCTGAAATTTTTAGAGCGTTATGCTATGGGCTCGTTGTAGATATAACGTGTTGGTAGCAAGCAACCATCTCTGATATCTTGTATTAGTTTTTTTTTTTTTTATAACAGCCATCACCTTATCTACCATCTATGTATCAAGTTTGACTGTAAATGGGATCAGTCCCAGAAGCTAAAATAAAAGCAAGAATGTCAACGGTAATTAAGCTTCGGATAAAATCTAAATTATGCTCTCTTAGTTAAGTTAATATATAACTAGTTTGCAATCTCACTAGAAGTTTATAACTAAAACTAAGTTAGGCTAATATATATATAGTTTAAGATATTAATTAAACATAGGTAAACTTGGAAGGAAGAGTAAAGAGAATAAAAGGAGGCTTTAGAATGAACAAGGTGGAGGATGATATGCATGTGCGCGCGCGCGCGCGCATACCTTTACTAATTATTGTTCCGAAGGATTAGATAATAAATCTGTGGATTTTCCTCGCCATGTCCGCCATATCTTCCTGCTGTAACCTCAGTGCACTCTCAGATTATGTATTGGATTAAGATGCTTAGGTTCATTATTTTGAAATAATTTGATGGCTAATTTAGTCCACTTTGTTATTTTCGTATTGTTTTCATGATATTAAATATAAAAATGACGTAATCTTTCCGTTCTTTTCTTATAATCAAGGCCACATGTATGAGACAACACGTGTGAGGACGTGAATTATTGCTTGTCTTTGGAAACGCGTGGACTATTATTTAGGGCGATGACATTCAGTCTGAATTATTTAAATCAAGAGGAAAATTTATATACTTAGATATTCATTTTCAATTGAATCAAAATATGCGTATCTTTTATAGATTATTTAACCTATAACAAATTTATATTATTAATATTAATATTATTAACATATTAAAATTTATATATCTTAATTTGATTAGATAAAAGTATATTAAGTATATAAAACTAAATATATAAATATTTTCCCTAAATTAATCATGGTTACTTTTGAATATTTTAATATTAAAACTCTCCCCTTCCCTTCTCTTAAACCAAATACACCCTAAATGGAATTAACGGATTGGGTTAATTAAGCTACTTGTTTTCAAAATAGAAAGGTGTGATTAAGACAAACTAAAAGAGTGGTCAAAATATTTGCTCCAAATCTTTTTACTTGGTAAACAACATAACTCAGTTATAAATTTATGAATATGTGCTATAAATATTAAAGTTTAGAATATTAAAAGATAGGAGGAGTATAACGAGTCCGGTTTGGGTGCTCATCACTGTGATGACATCTGGACCATCAAAATTTTGATTTGGATGATCCAAATTTAAAAGATTATTATATTTTTTTATTTATTAAAATAAAAATTTATAAGAATTATAAAATAATTTTAATAAATTTTTTATTTTTAATATGGTCTAGATTTAATTTAGAGAGTCCAATTTAATATTAAAATTTTTATAATCGATATATATTGACTATCCAGATGTACTCTGGCCTGTGCAGAGTACATCTGGATAGTCAATATATATCAATTATAAAAATTTTAATATTAAATTGAACCCTTTAAATTAAATATAAATTTTATTAAAAATAAAAAAATTATTAACATTATTTTATAATATTTATATATTTTTATTTTAATAAATATAATATATAATAATGTTTGAAATATGGAGCATCCAAATCAAAATCTGGATGGCACCCAAAACCCGCTCCGGAGTATAACAGGGATTATAGCTGGTCTCATTAGCAAATTTGATCTAGGTGCGAGGGCATTTCAGTCATAGAAAGTTATTTATCAATATGTACAGTACAATGAAGAGTAGTACAAAATACAAGCTATTGAATGACTAGAGACAGATTTCAGATTGAAAAAAAAAAAAAAAAGACTAGAGAGATGATTTGAAGCTGTAATTCAGTGAGGATGCAGCTGCCCTGGAGGAAACGCATTCAATGCTCATCAGGATGTGATCTTAGGCCTTTATTTTTGTTCAAATAATCTCTACCGTTGATTTAAAATTCTTTTTTAAATATTTAATATTATATTTGTTAAAATAAAAATATAAAAAAATTATAATATTAAATATAGACTGTTTTTTATGCTTAATAAAGGGTAAATATCATGATAATTATTAACCTGATAAGATTTGAATAATTTAAATTTAAGTTTTTTATTTTTGTTTTATATTTATTAAAATAAAAATAAGTAAAAAAATATAGAAATGTTTAATAAATTTGTTTATCATTAATCTAGCAAGTGCAGATTTAAGTTTTAACTTGGATGACCTAATTTAATATTATTTTTTTAATAATTTTTACAAATTAATTATTCAATTGTACCATAAACAGTATGGATATAATTTGAAATGTCCAATATAATATTAAAAATTTTACAATTTTAACTAATTGACTATCTATATATACTTTTGACAACCCAAATTTAATATTATAATTTTTCATAATTTTTATTTTGATAAATATAAAATAAAAATATTTAAAAATAATTTAAATCAATGGCATAGATGATTTGAGAAAAAATGAACAGCCTAGATCATTCTATAGGAGTGATGAGCACGATGATGAGCACCAAATGCAGTCTCTGGCCTTGGATTGACGAAGAGTTTGATCTAACGTGTACAGAAAATGATTTCTTTGTTCTTTCTATTAAGTGGGATCATTTCAGCTTGAATTGAAGTGTGAAGAAAGTTTCATGGTCCAATTTTTTTTTAAGGTAAGAGAATGTGTCACTTGACGGAAGACTTTGACGATATTAGTGACAAGGAACTTGTGAAATTGATATTAGTGGATGCCGCTTTCATGATTAATTTTTCTATAGTAGCTATGATCGAGAGGATATGTTGAATGATGCTAAACTGTCACGGCTATCATTGGGCCACACTCTACCTATGGATTTGGTTTTACTTGAAAATCAATTACCATTCTTTATTCTTGAAGAGCTATTCAATATAGCGTTTCACCTTTACGTTCGTGGTGACCACCCTCTTTTTTGGTCATATATTTGACCTTGAAAAGCCAAAGCATGATCCTAATTTGTTGAGCAAAAAGCATATTAAAGATGTGGTTAGCTTTGTTCTTGCAAAGAGAACCACTTGAAGAATTATGAACTGATGGATTTTTTTGTTATTCATTAATATAAACCACTTTACATATATAGAGTGTCTCCGATGAATCTCGTTATAATGAAGATGACACTATCTAAGGGATTGCAATCCCACAATAATTATACAGATATGCAAAATATACAATGTTATAGGAGTCAATCAGCAACGTGATCTTCGGATAGAAGACCCGGACTCCACGCGATAACAAGATCAGAGGAGAGGAATTAATATGGCACTTGCTGTACATGCTAGTGGACACATCAGATTAATGTGGTCGTCCATCACTCCCCCTTAAGTTGGTGCATGAAGATTGGTAATGCCCAACTTGCCCCAGAGATGCTGAAGACGATCTCGACCCAAAGCTTTTGTGAACATGTTGGCCATTGAGCACTGGAACGAATCTTCAACTATCTGATTTCTTGTGACTGCACTCGCTCTCGAACAAAGCAGCAATCCATTTCAACAAGCTTGGTACGTTCATGGAAGACTTGATTCATGGTGATGTGAAGGGCAGCTGTTGGTTGTTGCAAAACAGAGGAGTGGCCGACTGTTGAGGAACTCCAAGTTCAGTCAGGAGCCTCCGAAGCCAGACAACCTCACCAACGGTGGAAGCCATGGCACGATACTCTGCCTCGGCAGAAGAGCGGGCTACTACGGACAGTCGTTTGGAACGCTAGGAGATGGGAGAGCCGCCGAGCTTGACGAGATATCCAGTACAAGAGCAATGAGTCATGTGACACCCCGCCCAATCAGCACCACAATAAGTCGTTAACTGAAGCTGGTCTGTTGTGTTCAACAAGATGCCTTGCTTAGGTGTCATTTTTAAATAACGCACAATGCGCTCAGCTGCTTGCATGTGGGACCAACGCGGTCAAGAAGCAAATTGACACAAGGTATTGAAAGCATATATAATATCAGGACGTGCGACGGCTAGGTTAGAGAGACGACCGACCAACCGTCTATAACGACTTTCATCCACAGGAGGATCGGCATCGTTAATGCGGAGACGACTATTCTGCTCCATTGGAAAGCCACTTGGACGACAACCAAGCAAGCCTGTTTCTTTCAAAATGTCCAGTGCATATTTTTGCTGGCTAAGCACAAAGCCTTGAGGTGACCGTGTAACCTCCATGCCAAGAAAATATTTTAGACTGCCAAGATCTTTGATGCTGAAACGATCATCAAGATACGCCTTAATTTTCTACATTTTGGCTAAGTCTGTTCCAACAAGAAGAACGTCGTCTACATAAACTAGTGCTGTTAGATACACCCTACCATCATTATAGAAGAACAATGAATGATCGGTGTAAAATCTCACTCTACAAACCACAATTAACTGATAAAACTCATAGTAATTAAGAAAGTTACCCATAAAGGTGATTACCAAGTTTTCATTCAAAATTAAGGAATTTCAAGTTTTTCTTAATCACGATGAGTTTAAATCAATCACAATCTCTTATATTAGAGTAAAAACAAGTTACGGAAGTATGGAATACCTCATAGAAGTAAAAGAAATCGAAAACGGTTGAAAAACAATTCACATGTCGTGAGACAGAGTAATGCACCACGGCTCATGCACTCTGGGCCATGGCATGTTGCACGAAATATCAGTAGATTCTGTTGTTATTTGATAGTAAAATCGGTGAACTTTCAATGTGTCTCGATTCTCCATCTGATATCCGAATGATGTGTTCTAGGTGTCTACGGAAAGCTCTTTACATGAACTAGCTAATGGCACATGTTTCACTTCCAAAAAAAGTCACACCAAGAAGTTGAACATCCAAATATATTTTGATCACTTTTCACAACTTTTATACAAAAAGGGTGTTCAAAACCCACAACAAGTGCCAAAAAAATTTCCTAATATCTGGACCAAGTCCATTTAACCTAGGACTATCAATACAACATGTCACATGCATTTAAACAATAGTATAATATAAATTCAGTCCTCAACCCTTTTTTACCAATGACAGAGGAGGAGGCAAATTTCTATTGCATTGCGTTAATAATTGTTGTAACATATTTAGAACATCATTTTTACACTTACACTAATATTTTGGCTCTATCAACAAATATATAATCATACACAAATACTCAAGGCCCAAAATACAACTTAGATATTTGCACAACAAAATATTGCAAGTATGATGGCATGTAATCCTAGAATTGGCAATCATATACTATTATACAAAATAAATCTAAACTAGAGGCATACTATAGGAATATGCTAATTTCTAGCCTCTTGAGCCTTCTCCCTCTCTGCACTAGAGCTAGAGCTTGAAAAGTATTAAACGAAAAGGGTGAGTCTAGCCACTCAGTAATCAAAGTAAAACTTACCATATGTAGTTATATATTAATTATAAACCAAGCACATACATATGAAATCAAGTACTTAAAATATGCTTACACACATCATAACTCATCATTACTCATTTTATAATATCTTTATCTCACATATATTAGGTACATTGTCACAATACTTATAGATATGTGACCATGACCCATTATTCACATGACTTGTCACAACTCAACACATGTGACACATCATATATTCACATAGGTAATGATCAACCAACTGTTAACCTCTAGAAGTTCATGTTATTTCATCACATTTTTCTTAGATTCTAATTCATTTTGGCTCAATTGTGTATGTTTTTATTGCCCAAATTAGGAAAATGTGCATTTTATTTTGGGTTTGTATTCTTAGCTTTAATTTGATATTTTTGGCCTATTTTGATGTTAGTTTGGTTGAAATTTTAATTAGAAGCATTTCTGGAGCTTTGTGGATGTTTTTAAAAGCTTTTTGAATGAAGAAATCAAGCACAAAATGAATAATTTTCATTAGCTACAAAAACAGTGCAAAACTGCCAAAGTCGTCCTAAAGTTGTGACTTTCGTTCGCGACTTTCGCCGCTGTCAGAAAAACACTGTGTTTCATTTATCAAAAATTGGTTGGCTAGGACATATATATGCTAAGAGCTCGACCCAAAATACATTCTTCAGACTTTTAGACACTTTTGGAGCTTGGTTGTGCTAGGGTTTGGGCATTTGAAGAGTTGGAATCAAGAGATTGAAGCTTTGAAGACATTTAGAGCTCATTTTCTTCAGTTTTTCTATTCCTCTTCCCTTTCATCTCTTGTAATCTAAAATGGGTCCACTTATTTTGTATATTTGTAGCTTGTGGATGATTATGAGTAGCTAAACCCTTTGTTCTAAGATTATTTGGAACCCTTGTATGGATTAACACTATATTTCTCCTCTCTTTTTGTGATTAATGATATATCTATGTGTTTATTTTACTATTTTCTTAATGCTTCTACATGATTGACCACCATTTAGATGTTGGGTTCACTTAATTGATGCTTAAGAGGGCTAGGTTAAGTGTAGAACTTGGGTAATATTGTGCAAGAACTTGATATTTGTATGTTGAATGGATGGTTTTACTAGTAAGATAGAGATATACTTGCTAGCCTTGCATAGCCACATTAGGGTGGATGTTTAAAATTAAGTTTTATTAATTGTAACAAGAGATTAGGCAATTAATTTAACTAAACACTTGTTCATAACTTGAGAGAGCTTGTCCAAGTATTTTTAGAACCCTAGGTTAGCACTTATTTTCATTAAAAGCATTTATGAGAGGAGGTAATTTTGGTGTTATGAAATGTAAGAAGGATAAATAATCATAGGTCCTAAATTGTGTTTGAAGTTTCTGAATCACTCACTTTTCTTTATTTTTTAGTGTTAGTTTCATTTGCAAAATCATTTCACCTAATTATATGTAGCTCAACTTAATCAAATTTGCTTAGTCTTTTGCTTGAGTATAGTTTTCTAAACAAATCCTCGAGGAAACGATACTCTACTCATTTTATATTACTTGCTATGATCCGTGCACTTGTGGTGAGCAACACCAAACTTATACCCTCTTTATTTTCTCAAACTAAAATCGTAGGCTATAACACTGAATAGAGCTCCGTCCGTGAGACTGGACTACCCAAGCTTATCAATCGTGAGGTGTAACCTGGCGAAAAATCACATGACTCACTCTTGGACCATGGCTTCTCCCATTTTTGAATCTTTGAGATGTCTCATACCCTAAGCTATTCTTCTCGTTGAACTAGTAGAGAAAGCTAGGTTATAGTCCCTCAACAAAATATGGGACAGTCCTTTTACAAACTATAGGACAAGGTTATATCCCCGTGCATCGGAGGACAGCCTAAATACCATATAAATTTTTCTTTACTCCTAATTCCTAAATGAACTTCTACCCACTTATCATGCCATGTATGATACTCAATATTCTCACAATCTTATATTCATTATTAACACATTCGGCTCACATAAATGATGAAGTTAATATAAATTTAGTTAATGCATATGTATTTTTTTATTTGATGATATTCAATTTTTAATTTTAAGTGATTTTAGTTAAATGTAATATTAAATTAAATTTAGGTAAAATTTTAATTTATAAATAAATTAAATAATAGTTATAAATAAATATTTTTAATGTGTAGAATTTATTGTTGTTTGGAACAAATCTCATAAAACTTAAATTTTTTTCAGTGATGGATAGATTGTGGATTAATATGCTTTGGACTATTGAAAAATATCTAAATAGACTAGAAACATTTTTAGACTTCACAATGTCACATGGAGATAGAGTTGAACTCAATCTTTGTCCATGTCCAAAGTGTAATTTTAAAAAATGGCATAATAGAAATGATGTTTAAGAGCAGTTAGTGTTAAAACAGTTTCCTTGAGGGTATACATTTTGGGCAATACATGCAGAGACACATGATAGGATAGATGAATGTGGAGATATCTCAGCAACTTTAGAAGCAAGAATTGAAGTGTTACCTCCAGTGCAACAAGAAAATTTCATCCTTCATATAATTCACGATGCATTTAGAGTGCCACAAGAAACGACAATTTCTCGAGAAGTAGATGGTGGTGATTCATTATTTTTGAATCAAACTGATGAAGAGACTAGAAATTTTTTATGAATTTTCAAGAGAGGGAGAGCAACCTTTGTTTGATGTGTGTGAAAGATACACAAAACTTTCCTTTTTGGTAAAATTATATCACATCAAGTGCTTGTGTGGAATAGTAATAAGGCAATGTTCATGATTTTTGAATTATTAGTAGATGCATTTGAAAATGCTAAAATTCTAGAATCATTTTATGAAGCAAGGAAAATGATAAATAAATTAGGATTGAATTATAAAAAAATTGATGTGTGTCCAAATGATTATATAATATACTAGGGTCCTGATAAAGACATTATAGTGTGTAAAAAGTGCAACACTTCCCGATGGAAGTCAAAGAAGGGAAAGGAAGAAAAGAAAAAAGCTATAAAAATTTTGACATATTTTCTATTGAAACCATGCTTACAGAGGTTTTATATGTCATCAAAGACATCCAAACACATGCATGAGATGGCATTATGATGAAAATAGTGATGATGATATGTTAAGACATCCAAGGGATTCTGAGGCCTGTTGAAAGCATTTCAATGGATTGTACCCAAAATTTGCACCAGACCCAAGAAATGTTAGGTTAGCTTTGGCTACAGATGGTTTTTAATCCATTTGGAATATTGTGTATAAGTGATAGTAGCTAGCCAGTGCTTCTCATACCATATAATCTTTCACCATAGATGTGTGTGAAACAAAGTTCTTTCATCTTGTTGAAGATTATCCTTGGGAAGAGAGCATCCTGATAATAACATTGATGTTTACTTACAACCCTTAATTCAAGAATTGTTAGATATGTGGACATTGGTGTTGATACTTATGATTCATACTCTAAGGAAGTTTTTAATTTGCGTGCGGCTTCAATGTGAACTATTAGTGATTTCCCCAGCTTAAGGACATTATCTAGTTAGGATGTACATACGTGATTAGCTTGCCCATCTTGTAACTGATTCAATTTCTCATAGCCTTCCTCACAGTCGAAAATGGTGTTTTATGGGGCATCCTCTTGTTAGAAGCCATAAACACAAATTTAAGATAACTGAGCTAAATTTGATGGAAGCCATGAGCGTAGAAATCCTCTTGTTCTTTTAAATGGCATGAATATTTTGAAACAAGATGATATATTAATAATGTCTTTGGAACAAAAAATATTATATATAATAATTATTAATAAGTATTAAAAAATAATAATTTAAATAATAAACATAGAGGTGGCATTTCGTCAAATAGGAAACGCCAATTATATTATTTTAATAATTAAAAAATAAAATATATATTATTTAAATATTAAAACTAATTTAAAACTGAAATATAAATTATGTATTAAAAACTAAAACTAGTTAAATGAAATATAATAGAATAAATATTTAAATTTGTATTAGTAAATAATGTATATTATTACTACTAATAATTATTTAAAAATAATAAATTAATTAATATGAATAATTAATATATATCAATTTTTAATAATTTATAAATACTTACCTAATTAAAAAATTAATATGTCAATTTTTAAATAATTAAATAAATTAGGTGGTATTTCCAAAGTCTAAAACACCACCACTCACCTTAAATATAATAAACAATAAGATATATATATATATATATATAATTAATAATTAATAGTTACTAAAAAAATATGAACTATATTAATGATCAAAGAGGTGGCATTTACAAACAATGGAAACGTCACCTATCTATATTTAATTATTAAAAAAATAAAATATATTCTGACATATTAAAATTTATCGAATTATAAATAAATTATTTAATTAATAAATAATATATTAATTTTTACTTGATTAAATAAGAGAGGTGGCATTTTCTCAATCTGGAAACGCCACCTCTCTTCTTAAAAATTATTATATACTATTTATTATTTTTAAGTAGTTATAAAACTAAAATCTATATTATAACAATTAGTAAATTAACAAAATATATATATTATTTAATTAATAATATTTAAATAATTAAATTAGAGATGTGGCCTTTCAAAGAATGATGAAACAACACCTATCTTCCATAAATTATTAAATAATAATACATACTAAAAACATATTTTAATTAAATTAATTATAAATAATTTATTAATTTAAAATTTAATATAAATAGCTTTTAAGTATTTAAATTGAAAATATTTGAAACGCCATCTGTGTGAAATAATATTACATAATTATACAAATATTAATTAAATAAATTATAATAAATTTATATAATTAGTATTTAATACATAAAATTTTGAATAATTAAACCATTAATTTTAGTTATTAATTTTTATCAAACAAAAAAGTACGTATTGTATAAATTGTATATATTTTATATAATTAATTACCACAATAATTAATATATATATATATATATATATAATTTTTTGTATAAGAGAGGTGACAGTTTTAAATTTGTAGAAATGCCACCTCTTTGTTTATAATTATTAACTAGATAATAAATAATTAATGAATTAGAAAGGTGGCATCTCTAGTTAAAGAAAATGCTAGCTATATTATTTTAAATTATTAATTAATTGGATATACTAATTATATAATTATAATTATATAATTATATAATCTTACAAAATAAAATAATTATTTTATAATAAAGTTGAGAGGTAGTGATTAATTATTAAAATGTCATCTAATTATGTATCAACATAAATCTGTGGCATTTCATTTAAAAAAATGCCACCTTCTTGTATTTATTATAATTATAAATAAAAATAATTTATAAGTCATGGTATTTGATATAAGAAATACCAGTTCTCTTCTTTAGCTTTGAGATTAGTGATGTGTTGTTTTTTATTGCTACATAATATAAGCTATTAAATCTCATTTTTATAATAGTAAAAATTTCAATGCATTATTTTTTAAAAAAAGAATAATAAATGAACCGTATAGTTAAAAAAATAATTATAAAAATTATTTAGTAACATATATTTTGAATCAAATATGACTTCTAAAAAATACTTTATATTGTGCTGGGTGGTTGTAGAATTTGTGTTATTATTTCAATGTGGCCCCCCTTTTACTATACAAAGTTGTTGGCTGACGGTGCTTTGAATTTTAATCCTGTTTTAATTTATAAGGTTCTTTCTTAATAAAATTAGGAAAAAAAATAATCTAGTCCTATAGTTTTATCTTATTTTACTTTTAGTCCTTATAATTTTTTCTAATATTTTCAGTTTTTATAGTTATTAAAAATACTAAAAAAAATGAAATTATAGAAATCTAAAAAACAAACATTATCCTTTCTTTCTGAATTATAAGGACTTAAAACATTGAAAAGAACTATATGAATTAAAAGCAACACCTAATAAAATTATAGGAACTGATGATTGTGTTTTTTCATAAAACTATTTACGCACATCAATACAATTTATTAAATATATTTGATAATATTATTTTTTATAAATTTTTAAAAATATTTTTTATTAATAAGAGAAAGGAAAATTTATTTAAAATGTGAAATAATATTAAAATAATTATCATTATGAAAACTTATACTCCCTCGTTGTCAACAATTTTAACCAACTCCCCAAGGTAAAAAAATTAGTTGATTATAATAATTATATTTGAAATTAAAATGTTTGGACTAAAATGCCCATGTAATTAACATTTATTTTCTCTAATTTAATGAGATTATCCATTAGAAGGGATAATTTAGGAAAAATTAATTAATTCTTTTTGAAATTTGTAGTTTTGCTTATAATAAAAAACAAAGAAACATAAGGTAACTTCTTTTATACTCAATCTATTCAAAAATGTAATTTATTTTTAATTAATTTTCATTCTAATAAAGTAATTTATTATCTTCAAACTAACACTATCTTTCTATATTTATGCCTATTTAATAGAGTATTTTATTTTAAAATAAATATAAAGTGATTTACTTATTATGAATACTTTTAAAAAGGCACACATTAATTATATCTTAAAATAATAAAATTTTATATTTTTGAACATTTATTTTTTTAAAATACTTATATTTTTTAAAAAAATATATAATTATAAGTCCTTACAATTTTACTTAATTTTGAATTAGGTCCTTGTAGTTTATTTTATTTTAATCAAGCCCTTTTAATTTTATATATTATATATGTTGACCCCTGAAGGTTAAAATTAATAGTAAATTATTAAATTTTACAAAATAAAAATATTCTTGGATTTTTCAAAAAAATTAATTTAATACTTTTATCCAAAATCAAAAAAGAAACTTTGATTTAATTCACTATTTATATTTTTATTATATTTTTTTATAAAAATTCTACCTGTCTAAAAAATTTTTAGAAGAAAACCTAATTATATATAAAATTATAGAGATCTAATTTTAAATTAAGTAAAACTGTAAAGATTTATAAATATGTTTTTCCTATCTTTTAATCTAGAGCGTATTGAAATCGGAGTTGTCTCCAATTTAGGGGTACTTATAGTGTGAATTATTTGTTGTAATTAGAGCTGGTAATTCGGGCAGGCCGAGCTTATTCAGATTGGGCTCAATTCGAGCCGAGCTTATTCGGATCAGGCTTAAAGAATCCTACTCTTTCTAAAAAGTCCATATAGCCAAGTCCGGCCCTAACACCTTCGGGCTTCAGTCTTATTCGGGCCTACCCGAATACCCAAAACTTTTTTTAAAATATTTTTTATTTTTTAATCAAATTTAATTTTTAAATAATTTTATTAAACATAAAGTATTTTTTTAACTTAAAAGGAATAAAAAATAATAACTTATTAACTTTGTAGTTAAGTACTTAAGTAGCTCTGTTACTATTTTCGGTTAGACCACTAATTTAAAATTATTATCCTAATTAGTTCAAAGTTTTTACCAACTATTAGATAAATTGTACTTTTTGTTTTTAAAAATATGAAAAAATAGCCATCATTATATTATATAAAACAAAATTATTTAATTATGGGTAAAATATTATTTTTTTAAATTTTTTTTAACCTTTTATATTGTTTAAGTCCTATATATAAAGAATATTTACTTTAATTCATTTTTAATTTTTAACTAAGTCTGACATGGATGATAATCAAATAATTATCTAAAAATATTAGTTTATTTATTATATTTGTTTAGTAGTAGAGCCAGAATTTGTACATATCCAAATTTTATTTTTAAAATTATTTTTAATTTAAAATTAATTATCTTATTTTATAAAAAATATAAAATATAATATTTTCGACAAGAAAATGGTGTATATAACTCAATTTTTCTAAAAAAAAAAGATTGAGTCTTAAAGTATAAAAATTAAAATTAAAATATATTTTAATTATTATTTTAAAATATTTTATTTGATTAAAAATTATAACAATAGGAAAATATAATATTTTTATTTTTTAAAAAATAACTATAGTAATACACTCAAATATATGATATTTTAAAGTAAAATGATATAAAAATTAAAAAATAATTAATATTTATTATATTATATATATTTTTAAAAATGTATTTTTTTCTATTTGAGTATTCGGGCCAAGCTCGATCCCCCGATCCCGATCGGGCTTGGCCCAAATTTTTTTGGACCTATTCGGGCGGCCTGAATAGGCCTGAACAATAAAAAAATTATTACCCGAATAGACCCAAACAATAAAAAATCATTATTTCATTCAGGCCTAAATTTTTTAGATGGGTTTGGATTGACCCGTCAGACTTGACTCAAATTAACTGTTCTAGTTGTAATAGGAAACACATGACTTATGTCATGGCTCCATCCATGAGGCAAGAGGATCCTCTCTTTTTACCTTTCCATCATTTTCCCCTCCTCTTTCAAATTTTTAATCATTAAATTAAAATTTAAATGGCTTAGATTTGATGTCTTATAAAATATTATGTTTTGTTTTATTTTTTGCTATATTTTTTAATTGTTTATACTAAATTTTACCGATTTAAATTTTATTATTCATATTTTTTTATAATTTAAAGTTTAATAATAATTTCATAAAAAATTAAATTAGAACTATTTAAATTATAATCTAATGGTTAAAAAAAAGAAAAAAGAAAGAAAAGAAGGGCAGATGATGGAAAAGGGAACGGGAGAGAGCTTTTAGCCTTTTACCAATCCATGAGCCTTCCACATTTATGAATAATTAATTATGACCATTTGTCCCTTCTTAGCCCTCCCTTTCAATATTACTTTCTACTTGCACTACGTTTTTTGGTTTTCAAAAAGAGGACCCAAACAAAAGAAGGCCATGTGAATAAAGTAGTGATTGGTGATAGTGGTGTCTTAAAAATTAAAAAGTCAAGGTCTTGCACGTCATTTTATGTTTTTGTCCACATCGTAAAATCATTGTAAGGTTTTAAAAAGTTACATATCCTGTGCTGGCGAGCATCACGGAGTTGGCTTTCTTGATTTACAGGAAAAAGTAGAAACGGGATTATTGCATATCGACATCTAGATTAGATTGTTAAATGAAATTTTCACTGAGGATAATTTAATCATTTATTTTATAAAATTACTTTCATTTTAATATCAACATCCTGTGATATACTCCCTTAGTTAAAAATATAAAACATCTTTGATGTTTAAAAATATAAGGTATTTTTATTTTTTCAATCTTTTAAAATGTAATCATTGTTTTTTTTTAAGAGTACCTCTATAAATAATAACTTTATATTTATTGTACGGTGTTTAATAAAAGTAAATATAAAAAAATAAAGTTAATTAAAAAATAAATAATTATTTTATTAAAAATAAAATTTAATTAAAAATATTTTATATTTTTAAAGAGAGAAGTATATTTTAATTAAATCATATCCATAGTACAGATATTAATATGTTCTCCCTTGATAATATTAGAATCTATAAAAGCCAGGCCATGCTATTTTCTCAGTCCATTTCAACCCTGCGCCATCTATATGAAGTCACCTTCACTGCGTAAGCATCTGTAAAAGCCAGACTATGCTATTATCACGTCTCCATGTTAGTCTCGAAAATATAATATAAATCATTATTAATTTATTTATATTAAAAAAATTGATTGGATTTTCTTTAAAACAATTTTACATCTTTTCAATTATTGAGTGAAATAAATATAATATTTAATATATTCAAATCATTATCATCATTAATTACTTGATTGCAACATAATAATGTAAATGTGTAACTGTAAAAAAAAAAATAAAACTTCTCTAATATCTTATATTTTAAACAAAATGAGGCTTTTAAAAAAGTCTTTATAATATGGTCAGGAGGGAGTATTTCACAATCTCACGTTTAATTTCTTTTCTTTTCTATGATAATAATAGCAGAGATCAGGATCGTCTCTGTTTAATTTAAACTCTATTGGTTTTTTTAGAATTTGTATTATATTAAGAAACATAAATTAAATTGAGAAGGAGAAGGAGCAACTGTTTTCTATTTATCAAACCATCATATCTCAAATTTATCCAATTAATACCTTACTTTTTATACTCCGTCTGTTTAAAAATATAAGACATTTTTTAAGGAGTTAAATGTTAAAAAATGTAAGACATTTTTAATCTTTTAAAATGTAATTATTGTCTTTTTCTCAAAAGTGTCCCTATTAATAATGATTTTATATTTATTATAGGGTGTTTAATAGGGGTGAATATAAAAAGATAAGATTAGTTAAAAAGTAGGTAACTATTTTATTATGGGGTGAGATTCAATTAAAAATGTCTTACATTTTTAAATGAAGAGAATATAACAAATTAAATTTAAATTTTATGTAGCTTGATTTGGTGACTAGCAATGAATGGGTTAACTTTTCTTTATAAAAAAAGTATAATAAAAATGTTCTAGTAATTAAACAAAATTTATTAATAAATAAAGAATTTGCAACTTGAGTGCATTTATGGATTTCATGAAATATTAATCCTTATAAAAATTTATTAAAAAAGCTATATTATTCATAGTTATTAGGAAAAAGGACGGTTAGATCTTAAAAAAATAAATTAATAATAATTAGATGATCGGTAAAAAATTTTATAAAATAAATTATAAATATTAATTTAAATAATTAAAAATAAAATTTTTATTACAATATAAAAATTATATTTAATACTTAAATATTTATTTATAATTAAAATTTTTAGTTTATGACAATTTAAATCAATATTTTTAATTTAATTTTTTGAAAGAATTTAAAAATTTAACTATTGTTGATTGACTTGATTCAATGTCTTCCATGCCAAACACCCACCTACCATTCTACGTGGTTATTATTAGGGGTCCCTGTCAAGTCATGGCCCCACCTCTTCATGATTGTGAGCATAGTCAACGGACGTATCATCTCCAAATCTTATTTTGGCTTTTTGCCAGCACGCTATCAATAGATTGCTGTATTTAATATTTAATTTTAATTTTATTCTTTTTATTTAAAAATATAAAATATTTTTTTAAAAATTAAATATTTAAAAATATAAAATATTTTTAACCTTTTAAAATATAATTATTATTTTTTTAAAGTATTCTTATTGACGTAATTTTATATTTATTATAAGGTGTTTAATAAGAATAAAGATAAAAAGATAGGGTTAGTTTGAAAATATGTAATTATTTTAATAGAAGGTGAGATTTGATTAAAAATATCTTATATTTTTTAATAGAGGAAGTATTTTCTTATAATCAATTTCAGTTTAATTTATAAATTGACCTTCTTAGGAGCTTATGTTTCCATATGTTTATTTCCTCTTATAAAAAATTAATTTATAAATTAATTTTAATATCTTTTATTAAAATTAATGTTTTTAACAATTTATTAATTATTTTGTGTTTCCATTTGTTTATTTCCCTCTTATAAAAAAATTAATTTATAAATTAATTTTAATATGTTTTATTAAAATTAATGTTTTTAAAAATTTGTTAATTATTTTTAAAATTTAATAAATTTTTAAATTTTTTTATTAAATATATATTTTAGATCTTGTTTTGTTTTACTAAATTTTCGCTTTGTTTTTATGCGGAAAGATTGTTATGCTATGAATTTGAAGCTTCGTGTTCGGCGCACTTGGTGAGGAGGAGCTTTTTCAACATATAACACGTGTCATTTTTTTCTTTCCAAATGAAACTTTTTAAATGTTTTTGAAAGTTATCAGTGATGCATAATTGTACCTTCTTTAAAATTCCACATCGTTCCGAAATGCAAAAATTTTTTTGAATATGTTTGCTGTTTAACCTTTAAATTAATAATCATTAGATTTAAAAAAATATAAATTGTAAATACTGATAAATAAATTATAAATATCAGTTAAGTAGAAAATGCAGCTGCAAAAAGAAATTTACATTTGAAATTGAAATATCATATTTGTAATTAAGACTCCTAAATTTGCAATTTGAAAAATGAGTTTTTAGAAAATTTCTAATGGAATAATTAAGCTGTATGTTTTTAAAATAGAGGAGTGTGAGAGTAGTCAAAGTATTTTGTGTGAAATCTTTTTACTTGATAATAAGCAACACAACTGGGATATAAATTTATGAATATGAGCTACAAATACTGAACTTAAAGAATATTAAACGATATGAGCTGAATGCTCTTTAATTGTTAATGTATGTTTTCAGTATTATTAAAAAAAATAAAAGAAAGGAGGAGAAGTATAACAGGGAATATAGGTCTCATCATCAAATTTGATGTAGGTGTTGGGGCATTTCAGTCATAGAAAATTAGTTATTACGTGTACAGTACAATGAAGAGTAGTGCAAAATGCAACTTAATTATCGAAGGGTCCGAGAGAGATGATTTGAAATTGCAATTCATTGGGGATGCAGCTGCCTTGGATTGACAAAAACTTTGATCTATGGTGCACAGAAAATGACTTCTTTGTTCTTTCTGTTAAATGGGATCTCAGTTTGAATTGAAATATAAAGAAAGTTTCATGGTCCCAATTTTCTTTTGTTAAAAAACATAATTTCAATAAAAAAATGTTTCAATACTTTTTGGATGTAAAATATAATATTAAAAGATTAAAAGAGTATTTCGTCCTTAAATTATATGTTTAGGAGCATTTTGACTCTAAATTTATTTTTGATATAATATTTTCTGTAATACTCTAAATTTTCACACTTATTTTTTTTATAAATTAATAGTTTGATAAACTATTTTAATAATTTTTAACTCTTACTGTGGTAAAAAAAGAGTTTTTCCTATAATAAAAATATTTTATAAATAATCTACCATGATAAAAAGGTTTTCATAGTATAAAAAAATAAAAACTTTTACTCTACCATGTAATCAAGAAAAATAGTCATTAAATATTTTAAGTATATACTTCTATTACAATTTCAAAACCATTGTTAGGAAGGCAATACTTCATAAACCGTGCTTTTACTATGAATACTCGACTTGGGCTAATCATATTTTTTCAAACACTGATTACCAACAAACAAAACTATCACATAGGAGTACACTTGATCAACGTTTACTTCACAAATACCCGGGGCAAAGAGGGACTGATAAAATTCTTTTAGTATATAAAATGCAATAATTCATAAATAAAGTTACATGCTCAATATATATACATATATATCCATCTTAACTAAGTTGGCAAAAATACATTATTAATAAAAATAAAGATGCAAATATTAATATGTAATAATACACATGAAATAGTTAATCATGCGCAATTGTAAGTGGGCAAATAAAACAAATATCTAATAACAATTCCAACAATTATTTAATTAGTATAACTACATATTATATCTCTCCTTATGTCATGCTCAGACGCCAAAGGTGAGTTGGACCAAGCTACATGCCACTGATTAAGTTTAATGAGGCTTATCATGTGGTAACTCAACCAAAACAAAAATCCCTACTAAATAATTTTCAATATACTTTGATCAGTCATACATGTATAATAACCTAACAAAAAAAATTATTTGACACATTCTTATATCAACTAGATAGTTTATCTCATATTTTCAGTAGCCAATATTCACAAAATATTCATAAATATAAATTTAATCCATTTGGCAATTATATCCAAACAAAAATATACATACTCCCTCCATCTCTGTATATAAAATATTTTTAATTGAATCACATAAATAAATAAAAGTTGATTATCTAATTAAAAACACAACAATATTTTAATTTTGCCCCTAGTTATTATAAATAAAAAATGAATATCTTTTTTAAAATAAATTAATGAGTACTTATCTTTTTCTCTTTTCAATTTAATAAGGGTATAATGGTCCATTCATTTAAAAATATGTCAACAACCTTTATATTTAGGGACCAAAAAAAAAACTCTAAAAAATCTCTTATATATAGAGATGGAGAGAGTATATATTATTTTCAACAAAAATCAAGATTTTTCCAAACAACAAAACAAATACAAAATTAATCGTACATACATATACCACCACACATTAATAATGGTTATCTCATACCTTGGATAGCATGTTTTTTTGTACAACACCTCTTTCACCACTCTCTTGAAACAATACAATCTACAAAACTATTTAATAATATATGTAAAATATTAATTTTTATAATACTAAATATTAATTTAATAAATAATTTTCATTTAAAGAGTAAGAACGTTTAGGCCTAATTTTCATATTAATATTAATTCAAAGTTTGTGCTTCATTTAATTTTCTAAATTCCTTTCTAAAATTTTGTGTTCCAATAGATTATACCTAAGTCTTAAATCAATCATAATATCAAAATTTAATCAATTTATTTTTTCAAAAATTCATCCAAAAATAAATTAAAAAATAAAAAAAATACACTCAAGTCTCAAATCACCATTTTATAGCCTTAGGAGACATTTATTCATATTCAAATCAATATCTAATGATAAAAAATTCATTCCAACATCTCAAATCCATTATAAACTCAACTATATAAGTCTGGAGTTTATCTAAAAAATTCTTAAATTTGAGTTCTAATCTCAAGGAATGTTCTATAGCATTTATTATATCCTTAACAACTTTAACATTTATTTTTAAATCATCATAACTTCATATTGACTATCCTATAGGAAAACTTTAATCATAAAATTTTCTCTATTCATCAAAATAACACTATTGTTAAACATTCCTAAATAAGTAAAAACTATTAATGATGAAATTTTGAAAAAAAAAAGGAGTCATTATGAATATCTAAAGGGTAAAGGTGCAAATTTGGCCATGTATTATTTTTTGAGGAACATCTGGAAGTTTAAACTATTAGATGATGTAAAATAAATTATGAACTTTTAAAAATGAAATCTAGTAGCCCGTCATTAATTTCAGTTGATGGACATTATGTGTGATCCATAATGACACGTGGCACTCCACGGGCATTCTACTTCAACATGTGTAAAAGTATAAATTTAGATGAATCATCTAACACCTTCTCCTCAATTTTGACCAAACATCATTTTATTTTTAGACTTATGAGACTCACAACGTATCAATCTCTTTAATCTTCTTATCTTCATTCTCACTCTTAGCTCGAGAAGAAGAGGTTCAAAGAGTTCTTATATGAAGACATTTACAAAAACAACGCCAATAAAGTAGAAGAAAAATTCGTGCCTAAATTAAGCTAGAATCAAACTTCTCTCATGCATAGCAAAATCAAGCTTTTACTTCTTTAGCATCATCTTTATAAATGTCTTCAGATAAGAATTATGTGAATCTCTTCTTCTTGAGTGGATATAGAAAGAAGGAAAGAAGATTAGAGAGATTGATGTTTTATGAGCTTCATAAGTATGAAAATAAACGATGTTTAATAAAAATTGAAAAGAAGGTGTTAGATGGTTCGTTTTTATAATAAAGGCCACATAGTGCTTCTTAAAAAATAGTTTATAATTAAATTTGTACCTTTACACATGTTGACATGGATTGCTTGTGGAGTGTCACTTGTCATTATGGACCTCATATAACGTTCATCAGGTTAAGATAACGGTAGGCTCCTGGATATTTCATTTTTTAAAGTTTATAATTTATTTCACACTACTTAATAATTTAAGCCATCAGGTGTTCTTAAAAAAATAGTTCATGATCAAATTTATCATTTACCCAATATCTAAATCAAAATTATTTGAGGAGGAGGAAGAATGAGATGGGGAGGAAGAAGATTGCCGCACAGAATGAGGAGGGAATGAAGTGTATTCATAATAAGAAGTGGGACCCATAATCATTTATTTTCTTATTATTATTATTATTATTATTATTGTTAATGTTGGGGGACAACCTTTCGGCTGTCACCCACATTTGTTTCTTTTTATTTTGTTTTATTATATATATTATACATTATAAAATATATAAAAAAAGCCTAATAATGTTTCTACTCTAAACCTTAATTTAATTTATAATTAAATGCCTAAAATGTGATTATCCTGAATTAACTTGAAATAAAAATTTATTTTTTTATTTTAAACATCAAAACAATATGGATTCCTAATTTTTGAATCATCAATAAAGCCTAAATTTTATATATTTATTATCTTAAAGATCAGGATATTACATTTTTTTTAACTTTTGAAGATGACAAATCCGGCCCCTACCATTGATAAAAGTTAATTTTGATTATTAATTAATTAGAAAATAATAAAAAATATATCAAAAATTATGTAAAAAAGAATAAAAAATTACAGTAAAAGATCTAAAAATTATAGACAAGGACCAAAAATTATAAAAAATGATCAAAAAATTTTATTGGTCATTTTCTGTAATTTTTGACATTATTTTTTTTATCATTTTTAATCAACTAACCGTCAAAATTAACTTCGGTTAATGATGTGAGCAAGATTGTATCGTTTTCAAAAGTTAAAAGAAATATTACACTAAAAATGAGTTTTAGGCTAGGGACACTATTGGAGCTTTAGTTTAGAAACTAATTTGCTCTTTTATCACAAAAAAATTACTAAACAATAATGTTAAAATTATAATATTTAAGCTTAAGATGTTAAAAATGAAAAGAAATAGAATATTAACTGTTGGAATATAAATTTGTATTACTCAACTTTAATTAAAAAAGAGAATCAATACAACTTTTACTTAAGCCATTGATACTATTGTAAAATAATATCAAAATTAATAAAAATTAAATTTTATAGTAAAGCGTGGGTTGTTTTTCTAAGAGTTAATTAATTAATTATTTAAATTAGAATTATAAAAAGCTAAATAGTGAGTAATTTTTTATGACAAAATTAATTTTTTAAAAAAATTAAATTATAATTAAATAAATAAAGCAAGTTCAACTAAGAAAATTATCAAACACAAGCAGTACAATCAATTACAACTTAGTTACCTAAATTTAATCTTCTTTATCCACAAAATAAATTAATTTTACTTAATTTTATTATGTTGATTTTATTATGTATTTTTCAAATTATCATTTAAGAATTAAATAATAAATTAAGTTATAAATTAATTGAAATCTCACTTAACTCACAACCCAACAATTATTCTAAGTTAGTTACACCAGAAATAAAGCATGATACTTATTCAAGGCAGGCCAAATTATTTTTATGATACTATATCAATCGATTATAGTAAGTAAAATCTCAGATAAAATTTATAACTTAAAAATTATGCAATAAAACTATTTTAATCAATAATAGTAATTAAAGCATAAAATTTAAAGGTGGAGAGAAGAAGAATATATTGAAATAATATTAAAATAAAATATTTCTTAAATATTAAAAATTTTAATTATAATTTAAGATATAATCACATCGAAGAAATTAACTCTTCATAAATCAAAGCAACAGGTGAAAATGTGAGGAGAAGAAGCCATCAAAAATTATTGAACAGAAAAAGACAAAGATTGATCGCCATTGTGCGCGACTTCGCGTGCGTACCGCTGCCATTCACTCCCTGTTTTTTATTCCTCCTCTCAAATAAAAAGTCGTGCGTCACATGTGCTGCCCGCTTTGTTAAATAAACCTAATAAATTAATAAAACTGATAAAACTATCCTTAGTAACCCTAATCAAAAACTATATTAAAAAATCCAAATAAACAAAAATAAGGTTTTTAAGATATGATTCTTGACTTAATCTTTAAACATGTCCATATTCTTCTATCAAAAATGATCTTTATTAATATCTTTCACATTATATTCAGAAAATATGTACAAATAAAATAAAATAAAATAAAAAATATGTAAAAATATTAATGATATTATTTATATTTTAAAATCCAAGATTTAGTCAGTTAAAATTTTAAAATTGAAGATTGGCTAATAAAATTAAATAATATCTAATTAAACTCAATTAATCTTAAATAAATATTCAAAAGTCTAAATTAAAAAGATAAAAATATATAAAATTATCATTTACCAGAAATTATTTAATTTATTAGAAGGGCTTTGATGGAATGACAATATGAATGGAAAATGATCACAAAAAAGTCTTTAGCATGATAAATATTTGTCGGCAAAAATGTCTGATAAAATTATTTAAACAGAATGCTTACCTTTATCTGGGTTTGGCGTGTAAGATATGGGAACAGGAAACAAGCCTATAATTTTACACAGACAAAAAACTGAAAAAGTTCAAGCAAAATGGAAAGAAAGAAAGAAAATGATCACCTACACGTCAAGTGTTTGAATCAACGTTGAAAGAAAGAAAGAAGGGAAATTTTAATTTCTCAGCAATGACTAAATTTAGGAAATTTTTTTATTTGAGAACCCTTAATAATAAATACATGTAATTTTACCTGTAAATTCTACTGTTTGATGATGTAAATATGATATACAAATATCATTCGATTTGTAAATTCATGTTACTTTTTTTTTTGAACGAAAATAAATTTATGTTACTTTAATGATAATAAATTTGTGCTATGTTGCAAATTGTCAAAGTTAACAACAGGAGAGATCGCCTATTTTGATAGGGTTCATTCTCCTTTATTTTTTAGAGAATTTCAATTAAAGATTACAGTAAAAACTTAATTGCTGATGGGTTTAAAAAAATTTTAAAATATTAGTTCAATTCATGAAAAAAAAGTTTAAAAAATTTTAATAATGAAAAGATCACAATACCCTTAATTTATTATGTAAAGTCACTATTTTTTAATTTTTTTACTCCACTTGTTAATTTACGAATATGAATTATAAATTATATGAGTTGACATTTCAATAATTATATAAAACTTAACATAAGTTATTCAATCATAAATAGTAATATCAATTGTTAAATTGCTAACTTTATTTATTAATTTACTAATATCAATTATAAATTACTAACAGGTCTTATAATTTACTAACATCAATTATAAATTATTGACAAGTCTTATAATTTATATCTGATGTTAGTAAATTAACAAATAACTATTGATTATTTGACAAATGGATGTAGTAATTTACAAGTGATATTGGTAAATTAACAAGTGTAATAAGAAAATTAATAATTAATAATTTTGTATAACAAATTAAGGATATTTTGATCCTTTTATAGTTGGAATTCTTTTGATTTTTCTCCCTAGAGTGAACTAAAATTTCAGAATTTTTTTGGACCTATAAGTAATTAAGTTTCTATTGTGGTCCTTAACTGAAATTTGCCCTTATTTTTATTTGCCAACTCCTTGGCCGAAAAAACTTTAAATGGCCCCAGATTATGGTCTCAATTATCAGCCAAGCTGCTTCGGCGAAGAAGATCGCACGTTCTCATATTCTTTTCCAGGAAATGGAGTCGCAAGATCCGATCATGTTGGGAATTACTGAAGAACAGGGGAAATTCATGAACAACCTCCCCTCATGAGCGGTCAAGTAAGATTGCTACTGTTTGATACCTATATATGCATGGTACTGTAGATTTTTTTAGCATTTCATTTAATTTTTAGTAGTTATGAATCGAAAATATTTGTGAAATTATGATAAATCAATGTTTTCTATGGGCTTGGCCTTAATTCCTCATTTTATAATGTTATAACCTCTCAATTGTTTTTCTTGTTTCTTTCGACTTTTAGGTTCTATCTAAGATGCATGAGAGATATTTTGATATCTTATAACGATAAAATAGTGCAGTTTTGTATATTTTTTTTCAAAAAAGGAAACTACCCTCAAATCATCTAGTTTTGATTCATCAATTTTCTTTAATCAATGATCAAAAGAAAAGAAAAGAAATTAAAAGGTTGGGACATTATAAGAAACATTAGAAGCAGGGTGGGGTATTAGAGGGCTCATGCCCACTATGGAATGAGAAAAGTATAGCATCAGTAATAAAGTGTGCTGTTGCTTTGTTTCTTGGTTTAGATCTAATCTGAAACGTATGTTCTTCATTCTCTCACTACAAAAAAAGAAGTGTATTAGTCAAGAAATTAGCTCAGTATGTTAGCAATCTCATGAATCTTTACCTTGTTGCTAGCTAGTTGATTTCAAAGGGATCTTAAATTTTGAATTAAGAAATTAATATATGATACTTACCTATATACAAATATCAATAAATATATTCTTTAAATATACACATTTATTTAACATTATTTTTATTTATTAATATGATAAATTAATTTATTTATGTATATATTTACATTATAATTTTAAAAAACATTATTATAAGGAGTTTAATATCAAAATGAAAAAATATTTTGGTACGAGCAAGGATTATTCTTAACTGTTATAGTATATTTATAATTTATATTCATATAATATATAATGTATTATATTTTTAAATATCAATGATTAAGTATAAAATATAAATTATTATTAGTATATTAATAATTTAAAATAATACATTATAATTATAAAATTAGTGATTTATAGTATAATAATAAGTTATAATATAAACTATGTAACATATAACATAGGAAAAATTAATTATTTAGTCCTTGTAGTTTTAACTCCATTGTAACTTAATTCTCAACTTTGACTTGTTATAACTTAGTCCTTAAAGTTTTGACTATATTATAAATTAATCCCTGAACTTTACCTCTTGTAATTTAGTCCATGAAGTTTTAATTTTTTAGATATTGATCCCTATATTTTAAAAAATAAAATTATAAAAATTAAAAATATTTTAAACTTTTAATATTTATAATGTTTATAAAGACTAAAAGGGTTTAATAATTTAAAATATTAGTAAGAAATTTTAAAATATTTTTAATGTTTATAATTTTATTTTTTAAAATATAGGGATCAATATTTAAGAAGTTAAAACTTTAGGAAATAAATTACAAGAGGTAAAGTTCATGAATTGATTTACAATCGAGTCAAAATTTTAGGAATTGAGTTATAATAATTCAAAGTTCAGAGATTAACTTACAACTAAATTAAAATTATAAGGATTAAATGATTAATTTTTTTATAATATAATATAATATAATTTAAAATAACTCATGGCAAAATTAGCCATGGAATAATGATGGAAAGATTTGCAACGGACTTTTCCATCACAAATTCTGCCATAACCGAAATAAGGTATCTTGGAAACTAAAGGTGGACTTTTCTATTGTAATTAAATTATTTCTTTCATATTAGTGCCAGAATTTGTTGTGATGGCTTTTTCCGTCACTAAAATTGTGACAGAATTTCCGATACATTAGCAGCGTATTAGCAACGATTCAATTTCTGTCAGCTAAGTTTCGTCACTATAAATTAGAGCTTGTAAGATGGGTCTCATAGGTTAGCCTGCAGCAGGTTGGCCAACCCACAAGTAAAAAAAAAATATTTTTTAAGATTCTTAAAAATTTTTAAAATTATAAATTTACCTCTTTTTATTTTTTTTTACGGTAAAAAAATCATAAATATCTCCTAAAAATTAATTATTCAAATAACAATAAAAGTCTTTCTAATTAAGACATGCTAATATCACCACTTAAATATACACTAATTTAATTTTATGATTCTTTTGTTCTCTAGTCTTTTACATGACTGATTAGTATTATATATATATGAAATAATAAAAATCCTCTGTTTATCTCCTCTTTTCTTCATTCTGTTTTGGCATTTTTGCTACAAAATTGATACCCCAATTTAAAACACCAATTCTTTTTTTAAAGAAAATAATGATGATTTAAATTCTGACTATTAGATTACTACTCATAATACATTCAGTTCATACCACCTAAACATTCTAGTACCTTTGTATCCATTTTTTTCTTTTTTGTTCAAATTAAGATGATAATATAATATATGGTTAGCACTTCATATATATGTTTAATTTTATAAATAAAAAGGGCAACTAAACTTTATTTATTTGCTAGCTTGGGTAGCAATGTTTTGTAAATAAGATAATTTAAATAAGCTATTATATGAATGAACCAGAGTATAATAAAATATTTTATTTAATCTTATCTTGATCACATTTAGATTATATTATGTCACTACTTAAATATACAAGCAGTGTGTTTTTATTGATTTCTGCCATAATTTAAACTTAAATTAAATAAATGTAAGAGTATTAAGTAGTTAGATTGCAATTTCATGCACACTTTTTGAATGCTTTATTTTAAACTCAATATCATTTATTTATTTTTTGTCTAATTTTTTAAAAAACTATAAGCGAGATAACCCGGGGCCCACCAACTTGCGAGTTAGCCCTCTACGGGTTTAAGTTATGTGAGGTAGGCCAAAACTGCTTTGTATATAATTGAACCCATTTTGTTTAACCCAACTGCAACTTTTTTGCGGGTTGGCGGGTTGGGTCCATGGGCTCAACGCACCCATACTAACAGCTCTTGTCACTAATTACAATTTTGTTTAGTGTGCTATTTTGCTTACTTAAGTGCTAATTCCTTTTCCAAATCAAAATATAGTTGGACATTTTGATGGAGGAAATGGGAAAAGTGATTCACCGAAGCGATGAACAGGGTGGCTTGTTACCTGAATGTTGTATCTATAAGGTGCCTCGTACGATCCGTGATCAACATGGAAGCGCTTTTACCCCAAAATTTATTTCAATTGGTCCCTTTCATTACGGTGATAAGAGACTGCAAGATATGGAAATTCACAAAGAAATCTTCTTTACAAGATTTTCCCGTAAATCTAAGAAAAGCTTGAGTGATTTGATTAGTTATTCCATAACTTCGGTGCAAAAAGTTCGTGATTCTTACTCACAGTTCATCAACTTTAGTGACAACGAACTTGTGAAGCTGATACTACAGGATGCCGCTTTTATTATTGAACTCTTTAGTGGGTTCTATGACAGGAAAGAAATGTTATTATACGATGGTAAACTGTCACAACTATGGTTGAAGGAAAATATTCCTCAGGATTTGCTTTTATTGGAGAATCAGCTTCCTTTCTTTTTCATTAACGATTTATACAACACAGCGTTCCCCCCCGACCTTCGTCGTCCTGTCCTCGACCCTTCATTTGATGAGCTCACGTATTTCTACTTTGGCCTTTATAACATCCAAAATTTGACGCCTGATCCTCCTGTGAGAATAGCACACTTCACAGATCTTCTTAGGATTTTCCACTTACCAAAACAGAATCCTCAAAGGGTATCATTCCATCCAGCTAGCGATCTTCTTTTATATAGTGCGCACCAGTTGCAAGATGCAGGAGTAAAATTGAAGGCTGGCACAAGCAAGTGCATATTAGACTTGAAGCTTTCAAGGAATAATGTTCTTGAGGTTCCAGAGATTACGGTAGACAAGGGGACTGAAATTTTGTTTCTCAATATGATTGCTTTAGAACATTTCCATTATCCTAATGAAGCTTACATTACTGACTACTTCCGTTTGTTGGATTGCCTAATTGATTCAGATAGAGATGTGGATGTTTTGATTCATCAGAAAATAATCCGCAGCCATCTTGGAGATAGCAAGAGTGTTGTTGAATTATTTAATAGCGTGCGGAAAAATACTGTTCCGATGACTTTCAGTTCAGAATATTTGGATCTCTGCAGAAGGTTGAATGAATTTTATAAAGATCCTTGGCGCAGCAGAAAAGCAGCTTTGATAAGGGTGTATTGGAGGACACCATTGCAAGCTAAGGCCTCAAGTATTATCGTCATCATACTCCTCATTCTCATAATTATTCGGATGCCTTGACTTGTTGTTGCCCAGTCCTTAAAGTTTGATGTTATCTCCATCCATCCTCACTTTTCCATAAACCGCTTCAGGTCTGAACAAATTCTCAAACATGGCCCCAAAGGCGTTTAAGCATATCCTTAGATGTTGTCATCTTTATTAGCTTCATAAGTAGATTTTTGAAATATGCAATCTGTTAGTGGAATTTCTTCGTCAATGTGATTATGAAGTAGTATTTTTCCTTTGCTGAGAGAAATTTTTTTAAATCATTATCCCAAAAAAGGCCAAAGTAAGGTGGGACCATATATTATAAGCAACTTTATTTGGTGGTTAAATAAAAGAGGTTTTATTAGACAATTATCTAGTGATAACTGTCAATTATTTTTTCCCAAGTATGACCTTGGTTAGTTCTGTAAGCAAATATTTGAGAGATATTTTAAAATAATTGTCAAGTATTGCCAAATACTTGATTACCAGATAACGGTCAAGTATTTACTTGACAGTTGTTCCAAAATTTTTAAAATAATCATCAAGTATGTGTATATTCGATGATTATTATGAAATAAGTATTAAGCATTTAAAGGTTTTTTTTTTTTTTAGAAGATGGGAGCTGCTTTTAAAGTAGCCTCGTCCCTACAAATTTGGCAAAATACAATTGCAATACAACCCAGAATCAGCACAACAACAATAATATACTTCATTTTATTAAAATTCCTGTACAATTCAGTCCAAAACCTATACAGTACCTAGACAATCTAGAATCTTAGCTAATTCTAAAATAAAATTCCTAAGCTAAAGTGGCTTAAGGCATCAAAATTGGCCAATAAAGTTAAGTAAGTCTAAACACCTAAACTTGGTGGAGGCCACCTTAGTGACTGACACTATCCACATATTGTATACTGCCACATATTGTATACTGCCATATAGCCACCTCTTCAAGGACTTTTTCTATATGTGTAGCTGCATACCTTATGCAAAAGTTGTCTTCGAACGTATTGTATGTAAAGAGCCACAACAAAATTAAATTATATATTAGTTAACTAAAGTTGGTTGTAATTTATAATTTATTTTAATTAAGTTTAAGTGTGAGTGCGTTGGTTTAAGTTGCTTTGGAATCCATAAAACTCTGGAAATTTTATATAATAAAGTAGACATTATAAGCTTTAAACCAAGTCCGAGATCACCTCAATTGGTTCAGTAAAACTCAAGTTATGATTTTTCACATTAAAGCTACGAATCGGGGAACCGGAAATGGCCAGAACAGAGTGTTGGTAAGTTTTTTAGTGTTATGTTTTATTGGGCTGAAAAAAGTATCTTATAAATATTTTTATGACAAATTGAACTTCTTTATCTTTCAAACAAGCCAAGGTGTGCTCAAAAATTATTTTTATATAATTATTGGTGAATTTCCAAAGTTATCATTTAATTATGGATAAGAAATACAGCCCAGCTGAAGGGTTTAGCTTGTATTAACAAGTTTGATAAATTGTTTTTTAATAAAGGATTCAATTTGCCTTTGTGAAGCCCAAGTATGTAATTTTTAAAGTGTAAAACTCCAGATATAGATTTTCCAAATTCAGCCTTATTTAATGTTTTTTGAAAAGCCCATTTAGTACATCTGTTTCAAATCTGAGTTTTGAGCTTAGTTTATCAGTCCAATATTCAAGGCAGTGGTTTCTAGTCTTAACGGACCTTTCAACCTTTAATCCAAGATAAGTTTTACCCTCACAGGATTTTTGTTGAATTAAGTATGATTTTTTCAATGTTGACCCACATTCTTGAAAGAATTTTAGAACTAGTGTCTTGCATAAAAGTGTATCAAGAGCAAGCTAATCCAAGGACTTAGATGTTGTTTTCATAACCTAGGTATACTATATAAGGTCATATAGTAAGTTGTGTTAGTCTAGCTAAAGTGGATACTGTAAAAAAGAAAGGCCAATGAAATGGTATAAGAATTGACAGTTACTAGATTAAAAATTTGGTCAATTTTAAATGAATACATTTACTGTGGTCCATGTGTGTAGAGAGTTGAATGCCTTCACACTGAAGATGGTCTTATTTGTCTCAATGTGATACAACACACAACCCTAACAAGGAAGCAATACAACATAATGGGTTATAGAGGACGATTGATAATCATCCTCCATTGAAGGAACACATGTAAGATAGTTATAGAATTATCCTATATAGGTGCAAATATTGGATGGTTATGAACAAACCATCCTATATGAGGTTTCAAATTTAACCAAATTCGGAACCTTTGAGGCCATAGAGGATAGCTATGGCCACAACCGTCCTTTATGGCCTCATGGAGGTTTCTAGTAGCCCTCTACAATAGAAACACAAATATATATATATATATATATATCATGTAACAAATTAGAACCAAAACTATACTGCTCATAATTCAAAACAACACTATTCACAATTCAAAATCATCAAAAAACTTCTATACATATCTACACAATTTAAAACTAATCATTTTAAACCCTTTAAAATTGAACTAAACTTATAGTTCTTAAAACAACACTATTCACAATTCAAAATCATCAAAAAACTTCTATACATATCTACACAATTTAAAACTAATCATTTTAAATCCTTTAAAATTGAACTAAACTTATAGTTCTTAAAAAAAATCAAACTATTGACAATTGAATTAAACTATTCCTAAACTAACTTACTATATATCATTGCTTTGCATTGCTTGTCACATACTTGTCATATGTACATTCACTCCACTCTTTAAGGACTGTATTAATGTGTGGATCCTTAAAATGAGCTATAACATAGTTTGGATAGTACTGCAACATATACGACAACAAAGTTAGTTAATGACAATTAAAATTCATTATAACATGAAAATTAATTTATACTAAATGACATATACCATAGGGGATTGTAGGTTGCCTATGAGTGATGATGTCTTTAGCATATCTTATCACACAATAGCCACAATCATGGCTATTATTGAGTTGTTGGAAGCATTACATGAAGAAAATGATAAATATATGTTATTGATATAAAAAAAATAGAAAAATTAATGACAAATGTGCTTGTATTACATTCCATTCAATGGCATCCTTGTATTCCTTGAATGATCTCTTATGGGGAAGTTTTTCTTTGATGTGATATAGCACTATGGCCCCGAGGAAGACAAAAATTTAGAGGTAGAATTTTGGAAATAAATAAAACCTTAGTTACTAAATGTACTTACATATTGAATAGTTCTATCATATTTGGTCGGTTTGTTGGATCCTTACCATAAGGAGCAAAATCCAAATAGTATGCCTTTACAGCTTTAGGATTTTTTAGCTCGATCATGATACGCATCCAGTGTTCCCTAAGAGAATTGGACAATGCATGTTACAATTGAAAATTCAAAAAGACAATAAATAGCATAAATTTTATTTGAAAACCAAGTAACTAACCTATTAAGATGAGGAATAAAAAACAAAATCCCTTTTGAAGCTGGTCTTTCTTTAAAGTATGTAAACAGTGCTTGAGCTTATTATTGTATACGCTGATCCTTTTGGTCGCCTTCATAACTTGGGATCTTGTGAGGGCTGATGAACATGAACCTTTATCCTAGGTTACTAGGGATGATGAAGGTTTCATACAGGTACGTAAATAAAGAAATTAACAAAAGTAAATATGAATATATAAATGTGAGTAAGAAGTATAATTAAATACCTCATATAAAGATTGACTGGGTTGTAGAAGGCCTCATCGCATGTCAGGATGGCATTGACATTATCAAGGTCAATGATCTCGCCAAACTCTTTTCGATACATATTGTCCTTTAATAGTGCGAACTACACCATCATATTCCTGGTCAATCATACATATTTTGTTAGCATGTTTTGATTTGTCTTAGGAAATGGAGGAGGAACATTCACTAGCACTAGCCTAGAGGTTGGTTGTTCTTGTCTTGGATAGCTAACTTGATTGTCTAGGGGGTCATTTCACTTGGAATAGGCACCGACTAACGTTAATTATTAGAATTTAAAATTAAATTGACAGTAATTTAAATTTAAATTGAGATAATGTTAATTAATAGCATATTTGTAGTAGAGTTCCATCTGTGCCTCCTGACCAAACGAGATGCTTAGGCTACACAATATAAGAGCTAACAGCGTTTGTTATAATTTTTAACTAGAAGTTTGGTTTGGTTTGAGTAGCATGTACTGCGCATTATTGGGCTTAATAAGCAGTCCTTTCACCCATCCTTATCAAAATATAGGGAACAATTTTTCTTAATTATTAAATTGAATCATTCATTAAACTTTTGAAATATGAGGACCAAAAAGGCAAATTTAGTTAGCGAAAAGGACTTAAAGAATGGGAGCCTTGATCCTTTGTTTAGATGAGAGAAAAAATAGAGAAAAAGAAAAACTATGAAAAAAAAAACTCTTAAAAATAGGGAAAAAAAATCTTACCATAAATGTTTGAAAATTTATTTTCCTAATTTTCTCTCCTTCCTTCTTATTTTATTTTCATTTTCTCTCTATTCAAATAAAGCATAAAGATGCCATGTAGAATATAGAAAATCACTTGAGAGATTCCTGAAACTCGTTTGAAGTTTTTAAAAATCTACCATGAATCTTCACTATAATTATAAAGTATCAACACCCTAAAGAATGTAAGTGGCCCAAACGAAATAGACAATATACAAATGCAGGGGACCACCAATATACCTTGCGGAAGTTTATATAAACAATTCGAAATTTAATTAATATAAAAAAAATTCAGCAAACCAATATCATGTGATCAAGATAAATGTAACCATTTCACAATTAAGCAAAAACTTCTTATGGTGGGCCACAATACACGTGTACAATGTTTACACGTTTATCTTTCAAAAACAAACACACCAACCAATAAGCCTTTAGTTCAAATAGCGAAGAAGTTACTCTCTCCGGCGCAAAATATAAAGCATTGATAATTAATTTATAATTTTTAAAAAACATTAGTTGAAGTCTTTATTTTTTTAAAAAAAATTTACATCTTTTTAATTTTATCTTCATTAAATATTCTATATAAATGCTTTGATAATGATAATTAAAATTTCAATACATTATTTTTTAAAAGGAGTAATAAATAAAGTAAGAGTATAGTTTAAAAAATATTACAAAAGTTATTTAATGCCTTATATTTTAGACCAAGTAAGGCTTCTAGAAGATGCCCTATATTTTGATCCGGGGGTAGTATATACTATTTTAACAAGAGGTCTTGCATTCCAATGAGAACATAATAGTATATATGCTAGAGCTTTTGTGAGCTAAGAAAATCTCAACCTGGCTCAATTTGAGTTAGTCAAGTTTTTTAGTTTAGTATCAAGAAACAAACAAACAAACAAACACACCACCCAAGCTTTTTCACCTGCCAGTGAAAGCCATTATTAGTTGAGAAACGTTTTCCCCCTTTCTCAGCTCGTGATGCTGCTGACTACACGTTTGCTAGGACGCCATGCAAGCAAGGTTTGAAAGAGTTAACACCATATGTGACACATAAGCATAGTCTACTTTGATTCACTTATTGTAGGAATGTAATTTTTAAACAGATGAAAATTTCATCATGAAATTTTAAGGACTAAGTTGTAACAAGTCAAATTTGAAAGTCATTGTGTAATTGACTTGAAAGTTAAAAGATAATGATGTTTAAAACATAATGTATATCCTTCTCCTAATCAACAATTAATTACCTTTGTTTTTTTTAATGAAAATAAACTCGGAAAACAAAAGTAAAAGGTATCTTTTCTTATATATGTACCAAATTGATTTTAAAATATGAAAAAAAAGAAACAATATTGAAAAAGAGTACTAAAGAACGCATACTTCTTCTTGTTCCACCATTTGTTGAGTAGTCTCAGTTTCAGAGGCCAAGTCTTTCTGATTCATGTCATCCTCCATCTCCTGATATGAATTCCTGGATTGTACTATTTATGCTTATTGTCAAATTACTTTTATGATAAATAATCTTAAGCACGTATATATATATGCTTCTGATTAAATTTCATCTAGTGCCACGGACAAGATCGTTGAATAATATGTAGCAGCATCAATAATTTTTCTCATGAGTAAGGACATCCACGTCCTTATTTGCGTTGATTAGGCAATCCAACACAAAAGTACTTAAACTTTTACTTCTTAAACTTTATTTTAATTATCAATTTAGTTCTTGAATTTTAACCAAGTACAACTTGAATCTTGTAATTTATTGAGTTACGAATTATAGGAATTAAATTATGCAGAGTCAAAAAAACTATTAGAACTAAGTTGTTCCTAAGCTAGTAAAAAAACTATAAGGATTGAATTTAGAGTTAAAATTCAAGGATTGAATTGATAATTGAGAATAAGTTTAGAGACTTAAAGTTGTATTTTTCTTTTTTCTTTTTAAAAATACAGATATGCAATGAAGGATTCTCTGAGGCCAAGAAATGATAAATGAGCAAAGAGCAGTGAAATGATACTACTTCTTATCCCAAACTCAAAGTTTAAGTTTATGTATCTATTTTCTTTATTATATATTAGTTTTCAAACTCAATACATTGGTTTAAATTCACTTATATTTAGACTTAACAATCAAGATAAGATGCTAATTCATGGTTGATAGCTTATCCTTGTCAAAATCTTTTTGCTATTTACTACTACATTTTTTCGCACTTGCAATATTAATGTAATACATGTGCGTTTAGTTTCATATTAAAAATCATACATTCATATACATACATAAATATATCATGCAAGTATATGCACTACTACAAAATAAGCTTACAGGAGCGCTTTTTTTTTTTTTACTTTAAGGAGCGCTTTTGAAGCGCTCCCGTATTGAGCGCTCCGAGATGCACAGGAGCACTTAAAAAAAGCGCTCCTGTATGTACGCTATACAGGAGCGCTTTTGGAAAAGTGCTCTCGTAAGAGACATCATGTACGGGAGCGCTCTCTGTAAGAGCGCTCTTGTATGCCCCATACAGGAGCGCTCCCGTATGCTACACCTTACCGAAGCGCTCTTTAAAAGAGCGCTCCTGTATTCCCCATACAAGAGCGCTCTTTTCAAGAGCGCTCCCATATGCTGACAACATACCGAAGCGTTATTTTAAAGAGCGCTCCCGTAAGTTCCTTTACAGGAGCGCTCTTCAAATGAGCGCTCCCGTATATTATTTTTATTTTTTTTAAATCAAATTTTTCAAATTTCTCTTTTTACATATCTTTAACAACGGTAAATCATAATATCAAAAACTAATTTAAAAATAATATCAACATAAAAATTTATATACAAGAAGAATTTGAAACTGATACAACAATTTTAATTTTCTAACTAACCCAGTTTAATTTCTAACAAGCCTAACAAATGAAACTATTGTTATTTTTTTAACATTGAAATCTAAGTTCCTATCACAAACAGCCAATAATATATTCTAACCATTCTTCAACTAAATCTTCTATTTACTCCATAGTAAAATGCGAATACCTTGCTCCAACAAAATACTACACAAGATATGAAAGCAATATATAAGTAATTAACATTATATTAACTTAATTTCAAAGCTTTTGACTTACATTTTCAGGAATGATCAACTCTTGTTGTGTGATTACTTCTCTCATAAACTTCATAACATAATATCCACACTCCCAACTTTGTAATTGTGTAGGTACCTATAAAACAATAAAAGATGTCATTATCAAAATATGGTAGAAATAAATTCTAACTTAATTTAAAATACTTCAGTGATGAAGTTATATATATGATACAAGCATTTGCTGTCGAAAATCCGGCAGAGTCTCCCCTATAACTTGAAAGTTTCAGAATTTTCCAAAAATTCTACATCAATCCAGAACAACATATTCAGAATAACAAACAAAATATCAATCAAATAATCATTTAGATATATACCACCTTGTTTTATTAAGAAAATAATACAAACCTTTATTCTTTTCCATGAATAAAACTCAACAGGATCAGGTCTTTCGGTGTTTGGAGGGAGACCTTCACTTCCTCGATAACGTGCTACAGCCCTATTATATAATGATTAAGCATACCAAATAAAAATTAATTGTTATAATAAACATATATAAAGAATATAGAACTAAAAACTTACTGATTAAATAATATCCTCATAGATTTGTAGTTCTTAAAGTCACTATCTCTTAATGAATCCAGATAATAAATCATAGGGACGAATGGATTGATACAAACAAGCACCCAATGTTGCCTGAAAAAATAAAATATTTCATTAACTAAAACATCAACTAAAGTTAAAAATAAACAATAATAACAATTTACCCTGGATTGTGAGGAGCTAAAAATAACATGTTTCTTTTGCCTTTGGCTTTGAATGCATCGGTAATCTTTTGAGAATGGTACTCAACACTGTAGGTACTAGTGTTGTGCGGGCTAATAAATGAAAATTTTGTTATCAATGAGCCCGGCACTACAAAAGTATGATATAAGTACCTAAAATGAAAACAAATAGAATCATTCACAACTAAAATTAAATAAATACCACAATAAGTAATAAAATTGAGAAAGTACCTGATGTATAAACTAATTTATGTGGTTTGTAGCCAATCCTTGGTCAGAATCTCGTTAATATTTTCAGCTGCTAATTTTTCGCTAACTATTTCACCATAAATCTCCTTTTCAAATTCTACTTCACGGATTTCATTTTTAAATGTTGTCCGCATAATCACTTCAAGTGTATTTTGATGAGAATATTTCAATTGAGTAGATTCTGTGCTGGTCTTCCCTGCCTTAGTCATAGAGGTAGATCCTTTTGATGGCTTTCCTTTCGCTTTGATTGGCTTCTTTACAACTTCTTTAAATTTTGAGGACTACAAGATGTAAAATGGATTGGTAAAGGCGTAAGAAAATATGAATGATTTTAAAGAACCATCAATTATTATACCTATAACTTAATGAGATTTGAAGGCCAAGCCACATAAGTTCCAACGGCATCCAAAATTGTGAATATATCCTCATCTTCTATTTGCACTGGCAACTCAGCATCATTTTCTATTGGAATAGTTATAGTCACCTTTAAGTGATCAGCAGGCAACGGTCTGGAGTGTATAGTAACACTATTGTCATTATACACAGATCCGAGTGCCACAACAGGACAATGTGGTGATTCTAACCATAATTGACATTGAGACTCGCCCTAAAAATTAAAAATTAATATTTTTAAAAAATATGAAACATAATTTGTGAATAAAAAGAAGATAATAGAAAGAAAAATTATAACCTTAGGAAAGTCTTCTTTAGTATGGAAGGAGCAACTATCTTTATCATTGGGGCTACCTTGTGGCACATTTATAACTCCAATCATTTGCTCAAATTTCTTTTCCATTTGAGCTTGAAATTTTTTTTCCATTCTCGCCTCCATTTCTGCCATCCTTGCATTAAAATCATCTTCAGTAAAAATTTTGGACCGACGTCCAAAGTAAGTGCCCTGAGAAATGCCAAATCCGACTCCTCTAACATGACCAGAGACCTCTGGAGCTCCCAATACCCTGCCAAGGACATCCACATGCTCCCCCACATCACTTGTGATATTAATTGTGATAATGCTTCCTGTTGAACAAATTGTAAACTAATTATTAAGTAAATAATGTAAATAAAGTAATACACTAAAATATTAATACTCACACAATCCTCCCAGACTTTTCGAGTGCGTTCATCAGGTAATTTGCCTTCTTTATCTTCTCAAGCAATCTTCCAAACAAGAGCTCGAGAAATTGGAGCATTAGGTCCAACTTCTTCCCTCTATTTAAAGAAGATATTAGAATAATTAAAAAATATTTCCTTATATATATATATAAATAATAGCAACAGAAGATATTAATTGAAACTTACCAAACCATGTTCAATATCTGGATAGTTCTTTCTTCCTGCTCTATATTGAAAAGGAGTACTTGCGGCTCTAGAGTGATTGACCTAGCTGATCTGTTGAAATTCAGGCTGCTGGCGCATTTTAATAAATTCATCCCAATGCTCTTGCTGGATCTCTAGATACATTTTAGGAGGATGAGGATTGAATTCTTCATTTGCATCTTTTAGATGATATGTTGTGAGGGTAGCTCAAAACTTTCTATGAGCATATGCTGCTTTTCTCATGATATAATGCCTATGACTCTCATCTAGGTCAAAAGATATACACAAATCTTCTCATATATTATTTTTTGCTTTTTCAAGCTATGGGTCATTTTTCTTTCTCCAGTCTGTAATGCAATAAGGAATATAATGACGAGCTAAGACCTCTATGTAACTGGCCAACTGAGGAGACTTAACTAATTGGCCCCTATCATTCCAATTTACTGGTAATTTACGACTAGCTGCTCGAGCCCGTATTACTGCTTTCATAATAGTTTTACCCCGTTTAACCTCCTTGAATGCTTCTTCTTCAATGGGTGGAGCATCACTACTGTTCTCAGGTGGGGTAGCCATATACCTTAAAAAAAAGACTTAGATTTCTATAAAAAAAATTCAACAGCATCTTCCTTAAAAGAAGAACCTCCCAAATGATCAAACAATCAAATTTCACAACACAATACATTTAAACTAAAAAAATCAATTCATCTAAATAAAAATTAGAAGTATATTTCATAAATAAAATAAAAATGTTCAAGTAGTTTCCTCAACTTTAATCTAAATTATTAACTACAAATACTCCATCTAATATAAATAACTTCAATTCATATATCATCTATAATATTGATTATTAAAAAAATATATATGAAATTTATTCTCAAATATATATCAATGTATTACATTATAAATTAATTATTAAAAAAATACCTTCACAATGTAGTCTTTACGGCAGAAAACGGCAGCTGCAACACATGGCGGCAACGGAAGTCTTCACAGCGTCACTTCCTCCGGTGTACAGCAGCGGTGCAGATCTGGAACAACAATGCAGATCTGGAATAGAGATGCAGATCTGGAACAGCGACAGCGGCGGACAACTTTCTGGAACAGAGAACAGTGGCGGCGGCACAGAAACAGTGAACAGCGACGGCGCAAACTGCGAACTGCAGCGGTGGCACAGAAACAGCGACCAGCGACAGCGAGAACGGCGAACAGCGACGTGCGAACAGCGACAGCGATGAACGAAGAATAGCGACGGCGAGAACAGCAACAGCGACGATGGACGAAACTGAGAGGCACGACGGCTAAGAACAGTGACGGATGAAATAGGAGGCCTCAGCAAATGAGAGAGAGGTTTTGAAAGAAACTAATGTATGAGGAAAAGAAAACTGACGGGGATATTAAAAAAAAGTGTGAGACTCTTATGGAGCGCTCTTTGAAGAGCGCTCCGGAAGAAGGAGATCTTCTAGAGCGCTCCGGAAGAGTGATCTTCCGGAGCGCTCAAATAGGAGCGCTCTGGAAGAGCTACTTCTTCTGGAGTGCTCCTCGGTAGAGTGCTCCGGAAGATGGAGTGCTCCTCGTTGAGCGCTCCAGAAGATCTCATTCTTTCGGAGCACTCACTTACAAGCGCTCCCGAAGGTATTTTTATAGTTTTTATATTTTATTTATATTAATTAGGAGCGTTATTTTAATTAGAATCCCTGACATACAGGAGCGCTTATTTAGAAAAGCACTCCGGTAAATTCTCGCATTTACATTTTAGAGTGCTTTTTAAAGAAGGGCTTCTAAATACCCGCTCCTAAAGATATATTCTGTAGTAGTGATGGATACTAGATTCTTGTGAAAGTATACGAAAAGATGGGGAGAAAGAGGATTTGGGTCTCTGATCATGATAGACCACAAGGGATGGTTGTTGGGTTGCCTCTTTCATGGACGACAATGATAGTGGCGGGTCCCTCAACTCTCTTTGTGACTCACTACTTTGCTTCCCTTATCTCAGTCTATCTGACTTTTCTTTTCCTCCGAAACTACCCCAACCCTCTTTTCCCTCCAAAATTATTAGGAATTTAATAATTTCTTAAATCAATGATACTAGCAGATGTTTGGTTCAACTAGCTAGCAAAAGAGTAATACCAACTTAACAAGATATTTAGAGTTTGAATTTTAGAAATGCAATATCATTAATAGTAGAGCTTCCACAAACCCCAAAAAATCCTGACCTAACTGCAATTTATTTTTTTAAAAAATTTGCTGGAGATCCTAACTATCATCATTAGAATAATATTTTTAGACTTGTCATTCTCTTTTGTTATCCTCTAACTCTTTGCTGCTAATAAAAATAAAATAATTGAATCTTAAGAGGTGATTGTGGAGGAAAAACTTTAGAAAATAATGATGAAAATACGTAGAAGAACAAAGCTATCTTGCGGGACTTACGATTAGTGATTGATGCACAAATAATCTTAATTAACAAATTAAAGCTCCTCAAATGAAGAATTCCTTCGTCTTTTAAGAAGGTTCTGCTTTTAAAATTATCCGCCTGTTATATATATATATATATATATATATGAGACTTTGCTAGTTAATGAATATGAAATCCTGCTGCCTTTTTCTTTCCTTCAAGACTAAGTTTTGCCTTTTTTTCTACACTATGGATGGCAAACAAATGAAAAGCCTCGAGATTTGAAGGGCAAAAGGGTCAATTTTTTATTTTATGTTCTAGAATATAATTGTGATTTTTAGGATCTTTAGTTAACAGTAAATGTTATCTCATATATGTCCTTTAGTATAATTGTTTTTAAATGTGGATAAATAAATGAAATGGGTCCCATAATTGATCTCCTACTACAATACTCTATATCACCATAAAATCCAAACTTTATTAATTCAATAAAGTTTAGCTAATACATACTCCCTCTATTAAAAAATATAAGATATTTTAACCTAATTGTACATTCAATAAAGTAGTTACTTATCTTCAAATTAACTCTATCTTTTTATATTTATCTCTATTTAATAGGCTGTTTTATCCTAAAATAAATATAAAGTGATTTATTAAAAAGGGCACTTTTTTTAAAAAAAGTAATGATTACATTTTAAAAAACTAAAAATACTTTATATTTTTGAACATTAAACCTTTCAAAAATTACCTTACATTTTTTAATGGAGGGAGTATAATACAAATATCTATCAAATGTCAATAAAAAAATATAAAACAGAAAAAAAGAAGCAAAACATTCTTTTTTAAAAAAAATTAAAGGTTGCAAAGAAAAATAAAAGGTTTATTTACATAAAGCAAACTCAAGGTACAAACATAAGTTAAATTTCAAAAAGCAAAATGGAAAAAGGAAAAGGATTAATTTTCGAATGTTAATCACATGGAGTTGGAAGAAAGTAGATTATTTTCAAAGTGGATTACATGCTATCTAAGTGGATAGCACATTAACTAAAATTCATGAGATTACTGACATACTAATTTTGTGTCCAATGCGCTTCCTTTTTTTCTTTTCTTCTTCTTCTTCTTCTTGTTTTTTTTTTTTTTTGGTGAAAGAATGAGTTACATAAGCTCCGGATGAGATCTGAACTAAAAAAACAAAGCAACTACACACTTGATTGTTGTAGCTATACTTTTCTCATTCCATAGTGGGCATGCGGCCTCTAATACCCCCACCTTTCTAATGCTTTTCATAATGTCTCAACTTGTCAATTCGTTTTCTTTCTTTTCTATTATTATTGATCAAAGAGAATGAATCAACACTACATGATTTTGAGGATATTTTTCTTTAAAAAAATCATAAAAATACAAAATTATACGATTTCATCATTATAAGATATCAAAATATCTCTCATGCATCTTAGGTAGAATCCAAAAATTGGAAGAAACAAGACAAACAATTGAAAGGTTTTGACATTACGAAAAAGCATTATAAAATGAGGAATTAGAGGCCCCAAGCCCATAGATATAGCATTGATTTATGGTAATCACACAAATCTTTTCAATTCAACATAACTACTCTCTCCATCCCAAATTATAAGACACTTTTAGACAAATTCACATATTAATAAAACTCATTAAATACACTTTACAACCTTACTTTTTTAAGATGAAATATAAACTTTCAAAAATGCCCTTCATTTAATACTCCATGGATGAAAGAATATTAGAGAGAATATATGGGAAGGATAATATTAAAAAAGTATCATTAATGAAACTTTATTTTAATCAAAATGTCATATATTTTAAAATGTTGAATCTTTCAAAAAAATGTCTTATAATTTGGGATGGAGGGAGTACTAAAAATTAAATGAAATGCTAAAAGATCTATAATACTACATGTATGGGTTCAAATGGTAGCAATCTGTCTTGTTGTCTCTCCAACGGCGAATGCCCTGAGAAAGTGCAATCGTTTCTCGGAAAAGAATCTGAGGAAGTTCTTCTCTCGCGTTCAGCGATCTTCTTCACCGAAGCAGCTTGGCTGCCGCTTGAGATTGTAAGGTCCTTTATATTTTTTCCGCTAAGGAGTTGGCTTCCACACTACTTGCTTGAAGCATTAAAAACAGGAATATGACAAATCTATCAACTCAACTTGATAATTGGCTTACGCTCAAATAATGTGGGCGGGTGTGTAAATGCAGATAATAGAATTCCAGCATTTAGATGCTAATTGCAATTAAATGTGAGAGAGTAAACTTATTAATACTCCTTCGGTCCTCATGGTCCCTTATATAAAGTATTTAAAACAATTTTCAGGTGGATGAAGAAAAATTATTATATTACTTTATTTATTCAAAACATGCCAATATTCCAATTGTATCATTATTACTTAAAGGGAATTTCATTATTATGTCTTGCTAAAGTACAAGAAAGCTATTAAAATTATATAGAGTGAAAATGATATGGAACATCTCTTAATATTTGGACTCAAAGGCAACTTACATAAGAGAGCATGGAGTGCTACAATTAACAAGGATAATAAGGGAAAAGTATTAATTCCTCTGTACTTATTTACTTATCGTCACATATATCTATATGTATATCTATACACAACACGCATATCAAGAAGAAAATAAAATCTATGCACTATGAGTATGCAAGAATTTTTTTTTTTCAGTTTTTCCATCCACTTAATGCCACATTATTTTAAACCTTAATACTTAATTGCATTTAATGCCCTCCATTTAATGGAGGTATTATTGGAAACAAGTACTCCCCCAATCCCAAATTATAGGGTGCTTTTAACGAAGTTTCTTTATTCCAAAATATAAGACACTATGAGTAGATTAAAATTTCTTTAAATGCATCAATTTTAATATTACCTTTTTCTCTCTACAATTAATTTTCACCCCTTCTTTTTTAAATATATTAAATGATAGGCATTTTTAAAAGTTTATATTTTTGTTTTGGAAAGATAAGGTTGTTAAGTTTATTTAATGAGATTTATTGGTATATTAGATTTTGTTTAAAAGTATTTTATAATTTGGGATGGGGGAGTAACAATTATACTTTAAAATATGGAACATATTTGGGGATGAAATGAAAATTCAAATCAGGACACAATTAGTAGATAGGCACTGAGAAAGTATAAATTTTTTTCATCATCTAATTACTTAACCTACTCTTACCCTCACTTATTTTTTTTATTACATTCCGCGATATCTTGGAAAACCTCAGCTGGGTATTATTATCTCTCGTTCAAACTAATATGAACTCTTTTTATGTGGGATCATTATTACTAACAACGGCTTCATGCTATATTTCTTTAATGCAACTATATATCTTAGCAAAAAGTCAAACTTAAAATTCTAAGAGAAGCTGATTCAATTCTCTCAACCAATTAAAATGAACACCCATCACTTCATAAAGAAAAACACAATTTCTTGCTAATTAACCCCTTAATCTTAGAAGCCTAAATGGTTTCGAGTTGGAGGCCTTTACGTAATCCATTGACTTATTTATCAATATGGAAGATACTTGTTTGCCAAAAAAAAAAGCATGATACTTGATATTTATTATTGTTCAATTACTTCCAATTAATTATGCTTCTAAGTTGATATATATATATATATATATATATATTGCGAGGGTTTTAGAGTGTGTATGTGTGTGTAACATTTCTTTTATATGCATGGTTTGGACTTCGGAGGGAAGGAAAATATTTATTTGGGTCATATCATATATTTACCAAAAAAATAAGAAAAATATTAAAAATTGAGATATTAAATTTATTAAATTTAGTATGACTTAGTAAAATATAATATGATATGGTAAAATTTATAAGTTTGGGGCCCTATCATAATTCATATATTGAAATAAGATTTTAAAAAATTATAAATTTTAGTGAATTATTTTCAAAAAATGAATAAAATATGTCCAGTTAATTTTCATGCTAGTTACCTTAATTTAGAGACGTATGAAACTACCCTACTAATTTCTTGCTGATTTCGTTGAAGTATGGATCATTATATGAAATGAAAGATAATGTAAGTAGAAATGACGACACTTTTGGTCTGCATGTCTAATAAGAAAGAAATGTGAATCATATTTTATCCATACTAGATTGGTCATTCATTATCAGAAGAAGAAACTATATGAAAAAAGTGATCATATGTAAGACTGAATTGTAATCTTGTAAATTTTATAACTAGAAGAAGTAATTAATGGGGCTAATAATAGTGGTTAATAGTTTAGGGTTTATAAACTTGAAATCTTAGAAACTGTTTAAAAAAGGAAAATTAAGTATTGGAAATAAGAAAAGCGTACTTGTTCCATGTCCTCACTCCTCCATCCAGCCAGATATGCTCTTGCTAGATAGTGCTATTATTTGTGCAAATTATCAAATTGTTGTATTCAATTAATACAATATTTAGATCCATTCATTGCTTCGGTAGCTTATACTTGTTTAATGTTTTATAATAAGGACTACATGAATATATCTATTCTGCAAGTGCCTTATAAAAATTGAAGAAACGGATGGACTACTTATAAAATTTTCACCAACATGATCTTTGCATTTATTAGCAAGATTTAAGCCCATTTGTTTAACCTTTTTTTTTCATGAAAACTTCACTTATTTTTTAAAAATATATTTTGTGAAATTTTATGATATTTGTTTAACATTTTAAAAATAATCAGAATCTAGAAGAAAAATTGATTTTTAATTATTTTGATAATGTAGGCCTTAGAGGACAATCCAAACTGAGCTGATTTCTGTTGATCTTGAGACCAAGCAACATCTGACTTCTCTATGCAAAAGAAAGAGAAGCTGAGAAATTCAGAAAATACATGGCAGAGGATAGTGGCGAAGTAGATATGAGACGATGCGTAGAGAGGTGAAAGAGAAAAGAAAAGCTACAAGGATGATACAATAAATATATCCATTTTGAAAAAGAGACTTAGAGCTCTGTTACAATGAAAAAAGTCAGAAGAGAAAAAAAATTGAAAATTGAAAAAGTTTTATGATCTATTGACTTGTAAAACTTACAATATATGCATAAAAAATAGATAATATTAATAATGAATACAAAATATTCATTAATTAAAACAGAAATATGCATAAATCAATCAAATAAATCCCATTCAATAATATAGTAATAATCTTTAATTTTTTTGTGATATGAAGGGGCTTGTACCTCTGTTTTCAGACCAATATATGAACTTCCCTCGCATAATTTTAAAATTCGTACAAATTCAATTTATTTTAATAAATTACTAAGTTGGCAACTTGACGTTGTTAAGAGTTATCATAGTATTTGGGTATTTCATCACTCTTGTAAGTCTACGAGATCAGTGCATCAAACTCATAGAAAAGTTGCACTTTTCATGACCCAAAAAAAAAAAAAACAAAGAAAAAAGAAAAAGAAAAGTTGCACCTTTACTGATTTACTATTTAATAGTTTAAGAAAAATTAATAAAATAAATTATTTGATATGAATATAAAAAATATTAAAAAAGGAAAGTGATTCAAACTAATAATGAGAATAGCACAATCACTTGAAATGTTGAAGTTTAGGATTCACATCATAAGTTATTGGTTTCTACCATTTGAATTGTCTCTTTAATCATAATTGACATTTATACCTAAAATGGGATGGGAATATGATGAGTGGCTTGAATCTACTTATTTAATATGTTCTTTGATTATAGTTATTGGATTTCATCAAAGTTTAAAAATTATCAAAATATATTTTTCCCCAAAAATTCATAGCAACCTTCATGATCAGAATACTCCTCACATGTCATCCCCTTCAAAAATTCAAAACAGTCATTGATTTGATCTGCAATCTGATCTAATTTGATATGAGAGGTGAGATTTTGGTACTCTTTGAATTTCACACAACAAAATCTTTAACAATCGGGTGGTTGCATCAACATTTTCTCTCGAGCCGTTTAACACACTCATAGAGTGAGTGGATTTGTATTGCTCATTGAATCTAAATCCTCCAAAAATGTCCTATCCTATTTTAATTAGTATTGAATTCATTTCCCATGGTACTCAAATAACTAATTAAATCATGAACTTGTAGTTTTAAGCATCACAAAATTAGAACTATCCTTAATTAGCCTAAATATTTATGTCTACTTCTTTATATCTAGGTTCTTTTTACCTCCCAATTCATTAAGATTACTCATAAATTTGATTAAATAGTGGTTAGTCATAAATTAATATAAAGAACAAGAAAAGTATATAATTGAAAAAATTAAAATATATTCATAAATCAAAATCTTTAAAGTCAAAACTCAAAATAGAGAAAATCGAAAAGTAAATTTTCTAGTTTGGACTACAATAATTCTTACTCCAATTGCATAATTTAGAAATACATAATAAAATTAACAAGGATTAAATGATAGATTGACTTTTAACCTATAAGTTCAGGAGCGTTTGGGATCTTAAACTTATTTTTTATGAACATTTTATTTGTCCTTTTTTTTACAATTTTTGAGGCTTTTTTCCCATCATTTACTAGTTAACTAACGATCAAAGTTTATTTTTGTTAATGATAAGAGTTACATTGTACGATTTTTAAAAAATGAAGGAAAGTATTGTATCAAAAATGAGTTTAGGTCCCAGATACTCCTATACCTATGATTTATGGGTCAATTTACTCTTTTACCTAATTAACAAATAACATAGTTCCAAAATTCCAATCATAATGAACAATTACAAGAAATTAAAGAGCAGAGAAAGATTAATATAATTTTATAATATAACACACACACACACACACGTTTTCTCACCATAGTCTCTCTTTTATAATACTTACAATGAATAGATGTGAATAAAACATAGCTTAGAAATACGATATAAATTTTTCGAAAATTAAAAAAAAAACATCAATTCACGATTCCTTGGTTTTCTACATATGTTCTACATCTAATATCGGACAGGGTATTAGGCTGGTTTCTAAATAAACAGAAAGCTTGTCTTGTTTGATTTTTTAAAATATTTTTTTTATTTGTTAGGTAAATATAATTTAGACGCTGGGATTTCTTCTTTTCTTTCGCAGAAATAAGGGACTTCCTTTTTTATTTTGCTTGCGTGCCTCCTAATTGCTTTCTTATTCAAACTTCGTAGGTGGAAGAAGAGGCGACTATTAATCTATTGTTGCTGCAAATTGCTGTATTCAGTATGCTTCAATAGCCAAAAATAATTAATTACTTTGAAATATTTTAGTGTACGATTTATTTGATGAGAAATTGAAGTACTCTATTCTTTATTTATTGATCAAATAGGATAAGAAAAAATGAAATGAAATGGAGCTCAATGAGGAAAACGGAGGAAGCCACATGGAAGTTATAAATGTATTGAACATGTTTTCTCGTGAAATATTAAGTTGCTATTTTTGCTGCAAGTTGTCAACTTAGCTGGGTTGTCTCAGGGGAATTAAAAAAAAAATTATTGTTTCACCTCTCAATTGAATATTGACTTTATTTACAGTAACCATATTTGCAAGCTAAGATAAATTTATTAATGTATTAATATTATTTAATTGCAACCAAATTAAAATAATATTTTCTTTTTAAAAAATCTCTATAAATTAACTTTCTTTTCATAAAATCTCTAAATTATCTAAAAATTACTAATTTATAATAACAAATTGCTGAAATTGTACATTAAATAACCATATATTCGACTTTCATGGCCACTTATAATAACAAATTGTTTGGCCATATATAATATACTTATGGATTTAACCAATTAAAGTATATCAATAATTCAAATTTGTCTCAACTATCAATTTGGTCCCTCAAGTTTAGCTTTCATCGATTTGATCTTTTATGTTTTTTAAAATTATTAGATGAGTCTTTTAAGTTTTAAAATATAAATTGACTCTTAAAATAATCTAATATGTAAAGTTTGACTTGGCATGAATATGTAGCTAAATAAGAACAAATTAACCTTGTGTTTTGTTCTTTTGTTTTTTAAACTTTCATATTTTTTCCCTACCAAATTAATCATCTTTTTTTCATTAATATACATGGCTGCCATCAATATTTTTCTACCAATATTAGCAAATTTTAACAATGTAACCTTATTTTTGAACAATGGCGACCAAATCAATAATTAAAGTAAACTTTAAATAACTAAATTTATAAAAATTAAATTTGAGAGACCAAATTGATAATTAAGATAAACTTAAAACATTGAAAGTTGTATTATCCCTTTTAAATCATGTTAAAATACCTATATATTATTTTTATTGTAGCCCTCTGAAGCCTAAGTTGCTTCCGCTCGACTATAATTCAAGGTAATTAATTTTTATTACTAGTAAAATATTTATTTTATTTTCTATATGATAAGAGCGCAGTGCAACCATTAAATAACAAATTGTTTGGCCATATATAATATACTTATAGATTTAACCAATTAAAGTATATCAATTATTCAAATTTGCCTCAGCTATTGATTTGGTCCCTCAAATTTAATTTTTATCAATTTAATCTCTTATATTTTTCAAATTATCATGGAGTCCTTTAAGTTTCAAAACATAAATGGACTTTCAAAATAATCTAATGTGTAAAGTTTATTATGACTTGACATAGATATGTAGCTAAATAAGAACAAATTAACCTTGTGTTTTGTTCTTTTGTTTTTTGGCTAAATTTCGTAGTTTTTTTTCCTATCTAATTAATCATCTATTTTTCATTAATCTATGTGACTGCCATCAATATTTTGCTATCAACATCAGCAAATTTTAACAATGTAGCCTTATTTTCGAACAATGGGGACCAAATCAATAATTAAAGTAAACTTTAAATAACGAAGTTTATAAAAATTAAACTTGAGAGATCAAATTGACAAGTAAGACAAATTTAAAGGACTGAAAGTTACATGATCCTTTTAAATCATGTTAAAATACCAATATATTGTTTTTATTATAGCCCTCTGAAGCCTAAGTTGCTTTCGCTCGACTATAATTCAAGGAAATTAATTTTATTACAAGTAAAATATTTATTTTATTTTCTATATGATAAGAGCGCAGTGCAACCATGCTCTTTGGTGATAGATAATTTTTTATTCTTTTATATCTGATTAATCTCTTAATTTTTCTTGATATAAAGGGGCTTCTACCTCTGTTTTTCAGACTATGAACTTCCCTTGCATAATTTTAAAATTTGTACAAATTCAATTTATTTTGATAAAATAATAGGGTATGGTTAGCAACGTTAGCAACTTAGGTTGGCAACTTGACATAAGTGTTAAGAGCTGTTGTCGTGGTTGGGGTATTTGATTGCTCTTACAAGTACGCGATTTGTGTAGTAAAAATTTTCAGGGTGTCCTGGGGTCAAAGCTAAGCCACAAGGAGAAGTTGTACTTTCACCAATTCAAATATTTAATGGTTGAAGAAAAATAGATCAAATCAATTTTTTGATGTGAATATAAAAGAATATAAAAATAAATGCAAGCAATGAGAATTAATTACTAGTTTCTACTCTTTAAATTGACTCTTTAATCAAGTATAGTGATAATCATTCCTAAAATGAGATTGAATTTGGTAAGTGGTTCAAATCCACTCATTCAATGAGTGTTCTAATTACAACCATTGGATGTTTGAAAATTATCAAAATACATTATCCTCCATAAGTTCAAAACAACTCTCATAATCAAAACGCCCCTCACTTACTCCATTGCCTTCAAGAATTTAGTAGATCCATTGATCTGAATTGTCATATAATTTGATTTGATGTGAGAGGTGAGATTTGATACTTTTTTAATATCATAGGACAAAATTTATAAGTCATTTAATTAAATCAACAATTGCTATCATGTCACATGAAACACTTATTGAGTAAGTGATTCATTCATGGCAAAAGATTACAAGATAGTTTGATTAGGTAAACCCCTGTTGGCAAGTTGGCAAAAGATTACAATTAGATTATATTACTATTGCTGTTGCTGTTGCTACGATTGCCACTGCTACTGCTATTTTTAGGATGCTGCTGCCACCACCTGCTGCTGTTAAAGGAAAAACCTTTGCTAACTTCAAACGAGGCTTCATCTCCATTAATATCAGTTTCACTAGTTCTTCACTAAATCTGATGTTGTTAGAGTAAGAGGCACACTTTTGGCTCTGAATATTTTACAAAACAAACCAAATTGTTCAAGCTTCACATGACCCTTTGTGTAAATGCTTTGAAGAAAATTTGTCTGTGAGCTTCCACATCTTGAAAGCCTCTCATGGCCATAGTGAACATGGCTGATCGAAATAAGTTTTGGAGTGTAAACCTTTTCATTTAAATGTCGGATTGTAAGGGGCACTCTGTAGATACAACACGTTGGCAGCAAGTGACCATCTGTGCTATTTTGTATCAGTTTTTTAATGTCAACCATCACTTCATCTTCCATCTATATATCAAGTTTAATAATTTTAAAAGCAATCAGCAATTGTAGAAGCAACAATAAAAGCATGAAATACTTCTGAGATCTAAATTATGTTCTTGTTAACTTAATAACTCGTTTGTAATCTCACAAATTATATTGTTTCTAGCTAAAACCAAGGCTGATTATATATCTTTAGAAATGAACAAAAGTAGAGGATGACACGAGCGCGCGCGCGCACTTGTTCTTCAGCACTCTCACGCCAATTCTTTCTGCTTCATGTCCGCCATCGGGAGAATGTTAATGCAAGAATTGTCAAATTGTTAGATTCAATATGCTTTAGATCCATTCTTGGCTTCTGTGTGTGTGTGTAATAGTCAAAACCCAAATGCTTTGATATAATTTAATGGTTAAGAACGTTGGCATTCTTCTTCCAGGAAGCAATAAATATTTTAGAGGTAATAAACTGAAAAGTTAGGCAACCCATCCTCTCTCAAGACTCTCTCTCTCTCTCTCTCTCTCTCTCTCTCTCTCTCTCTCTCTCTCTCTCCCCCCCTCCCCCATCATCTCGACTCCTTCAAATCTCTGTTCATCTTCTCCTCACTTCGTTTGTTTCTTTCATTCTTTCTTTAATTTCTCTTTTTGCCTTCTTGGCTTCTTGCAGTCCCTCTTAACATGGACGTAGACGACAAATGAACAAGGATATAAGATAATTAAGCTTTGGTAATTGGCTGAAAACAAAAGGACAAATAAAATCATTTTATTTAAACAAAATGAACAAGGAAATTGGAATGATTTTTTTTTAATGATTTGGTCATCATTATATTAGTTTTTGTTATCATTTTTTTAAATTAAAATGACACCTCTTCAACGTGTTCCGAGGTACGTACATGACAGCCAATAAAAGAATTGGGTGAATGAAAGGAAAGTCTCGTACGTATACGCCATGTTTGGATTGAACCAATTTTACTGGGGGAAAAACAGAGAGAGAGGGATTGGAAAGTGGATTTCATAGAAAAATGATTTTTAAACTAAAAATATATTTGGTAGATAATTAGAAGAAATAACTTCGTTACCTTGCAATATTTAAGTTGAATTTTCAAAATCAATGGCTCTATTTTAACATGAAATAGAAGGCAAATATTTTTTAATTGATAAAATAATTTCTAAAATTTAAAAATTATGGTGCAGAAAATTATTAGGATAAATTAAAACAAATAAAATGAGATTATACTTTCTCTATAACCACGTGGTGCAGCTTAATTTCTGCTTTTAAAAAAGTTAAATTTGGTTATCCAAGGAAGATTTAAGATTCATCCAAAACTTTTTCACCTTGAATCACCTCGATGAATAAACCTATAATTGAGATTAGATATTATAATACCATACAACATTTATCTATATCACTCTTGATCATGATTAGAGAAGCTAATATTAATTATGCTATCTACATGGCTTGGCAAGCCCAACACATCAAATGACATTGATTTTATATGATCTAAACTTTAGTGCTTAATTAGGTCCTTTTACTAATTAATTATAGTTGTTAAGGTATGTCACTATCGCATGCCTATTTTTGGTTCTACCTATAATTCAATTGATTGGATTTGGTTAAAGCAAACTGCTGTCAAATTATTTTGCTAAATGATCTATAGATGCATATCATTGGCTTTAATTTGTTTATAATAACTTATAACTAAATTTCGACCTCATTATGCTTCACTACCACGAAACATTCTTCCATATAAAACATTCTTCAATGCCACAAATAAACAATTGTGGTTGTTATAATCGATATGTTAATATTCATCTAAAGCAGTCTAAATTAAACAAGTTGACAATTTACCCTAATAACTACAATAATATGAGGTGGCTATGTTTGTGAATGTTTGTCCCAAATCAATTTTTCTCTTCGGTAAGTCTTCTTCAGTAATTTTACTGCAAACAACACCTGAAGTCCCTTTACTTTCACTCAAGTTACACATTTAATTCAAGAGAACTCTGTTGCCTTAGTCTCTTTTTCATTGTAAAAATTTAGATATGCCTTGCATGATTCCAAAAAGAGGAAAAATACCCATGATGATAACCAATTCATAATTGTTCCCAATAATTTCGTTAAATTCAAAACAGAAATTATTTTATCCACTTAAAATTTTAATCATAATACATTGTTAATCATGCAAGGCATACCTAAATTTTTACCATGAAAAAGAGACTAGTGCAACAAAGTACTCTTGAATTAAATGTGTAATTTGAGTGAAGGAATAGGGGCTTTAGGTATTGTTTACAGAAGAAACAATATGATAACATCGTATTGATTTTTTTTTAATAATACATCATATTGCATTCGCTTGTGTCAGTAATGTGAAATGCTTTCAATTTTTTTTTTCGCCAGAAAAAGAACCAGAAATGCTTTCGTATTTCCAAAATAGCAGGAAAATTAACTTTATTTCCTTTAAATTTATATATAAGTAGTACTATTCCCCAATTTTCAAACTATAAGCCTTAAAGATCATTATATAAAGTTATCTTGGAAGAAAGTTAGAATAATACAATTTTATATCTTCACCTCAGAATATTTTATAACAATGCTTCCCGAATTGTGATAAGTTTGAGATTTTTCACACCATTCATTAAAAAAAACTTCAACAATAGAACACTCAAATATCAGTACGAGTACAAGCTTTGAATCTACTTCACTACTTGGAGGATAGAAAATAAGGTCTGAACAACAGAGAGGATGACGAGGATGATTCCAGCAATAGAGACGACAAATTGCCACGGTGTACGACAATAATCGCGTCTCAATGTTACCTTCTTCTTGTGCCACCAATGTTCACAAAATCCATTCAACCTTCGGCATATATCAGTATATTCAGAATTGAAACCCAAATGAAGGACATTTATGCCCAGACCATTGACTAGTGTAACAACATTGTTAGCGTCACCTACAGAGGTGGCCATTATTTCCTTGTGAACAAGAACATCCACATCTTTATGGGTGTTGATTAGCCAATCCATTAACACAACATAGTCAATAATGTAAGATTGACTGTGATAATGACATTGCTCCAGAGCTATCATATTACGAAACAACATTTCTGTTCTATCTTCCACCAAAATTTGTGAGATCTCAAGAGTATGTCCAGAAAATTTCAAGTCTAGTGAACACTTACTTGTGCTTGCCTTCAACTTCACTCCTGCTTCTTGTAATTCATTTGCACCATATAAAAGTACATAGTTGCTGATGACCTCCGTGAATAAATTCCTCATGGGTAGTTTTGTTGGTAAGTAAAAGAGTCTAAGAAGGTCTGTGAAGTGCTTTATGCAAACATCAGTATTAGGCCTTAAGTATTGGATGTTAAAATATTTAAAGTACTTATAAGAGAGATCAAGAAATGAAGGGAGGTCATCATGATGATCAGCGGGAAAGGCTATGTTGAATAGCTCTTCAATAACAAAGTAAGGAAGTTGATTCTCGAGTAAAACCAAATCGTCCTTTATAGTACTCGCCAACCATGGTTGTGACAGCTTAGCATCATTAGGAATCTCTTGATCAAAGTTATGATACCTCATGAAGAGTTCAATGATGAAACCACCATCCACTAATATCAGTTTCACAAGTTCTTCTTCATTGAGTTTGATGTTCTCAGAGTAAGATGCACGAACTTTTGGCTCTGAGTGTTTTACAAAACGAACCAAATCGTCCAAGCGTGACTTGGCTCTTTGTGTGAATGCTTTGAAGAAAATTTTTTTGTGAGCTTCCATCTCTTGAAGCCTCTTATGGCCATAATGAAAGGGGCCAATGGAAATAAGTTTCGGAGTGTAAGCCTCTTCATTTAAATGACGAATCGTAGGGGGCACCCTGTAGATGCAGCATGTTGGTGGCAAGCAACCATCTTTGCTTTCTTCTATAATTTGTTTGATATCAACCATCACTTTATCTTCCATCTATATATCAAGTTCAACTCTAAAGGCAATCAACAATAATAGAAGGGAAAATAAAAGCAAGAAAAAATCATCGACCATAATTAATTAAGCTTCTGGAATTTAAATTATTTTCTTCTCAAGCTAACTGATTTGAAATCTCACAAATTGTTTATAACTAAAACTAAGGCTCACACACACACACACACACACACACACACAGAGTATATTAAACATCAGCAAACTTGAAAAGGAAAAGTAAAGAGATTAAGAAAAGGCTATAGAAATGAACAAAAGTAGAGGATGGTATATGTACATGTTGCTCCGAATGATTGGATGATAAACCTGTGGAATTAGGTGTCGAGAGAAGTGGTTGCATTTCCACAATTTCTTCAGAATTCTCACTTATCAATTCTTTCCCCGTCATGTCCGCCATCTCCGAGCAGTAACCTAAGTGCAGTGCTCTCTCAAGTTGTTGGATTTAGTGTTCTTTAGATTCATCATTATTGTCTTCGGTTATTTATAGCAGCCAAAAGTTAAATATTTTAAAATAATTTGTTGGATAATAATTTAGTCCACTTATTTTTTTTTTGTATTGTTGTTATGATATTACATATAAAAATGAAGTAATAATAAAATGTTTAGAAGGTGAATTAAAAAAATATTATTGGGAAGAAAAAATTTTGTACGTCACTTTCCGTCGCGATCTATGCCCAACGTCCAATAAAATGATAAGGCAGACCTAGTCATATCATATATTCCCCTTTGTTCTATGTATAAATTATTTCTAGCGTATTTGTTAGGAATGAACGAAAAATTATAATTTTTTTAAATTTACTAAGTTTCTACCTTTATCCTCTAATAAGGATAAAATGATAAAAATGAATATAAAAAATGGTGAAGTACCCAATAAATAAAATCAAAATTAATATTCTCTTACTATCCTATCAATAGGAACAAAGGAATATGACAAGTAGGTCTCCTGAGTTTTGGTAAGGTCTGGCTAGTCAAAATTGATATTAACGGTTCAAATCTAAAAGTTTAAACATGTAATTTTTCATATAAAAAACTATTTTTTTGCCAAAATGACAATTATAAAATTATCTTTATTTTAAACTCTTCTTACTAATATAATAATTTTAAAAAATATATAAATTTTTTTTTAATCAAATAAGGATATTTGGACGATCTAGATTCACTAAAACTAGATCCTTCCATAGGGTTAAGGAAAGGTAATACTCCCTCTGTCCCAAATTATAGGACACTTTTTAAGGAGTTTTTCATCCTAAAATATAGGACACTTTGAGTAGATTAAGGTTTCATTAAATGCACTAATTTTAATATTATCCTTTCTCTCTCTATAATTAATTTTCACACTTCTCTTTTCAATATATTAAATAATGGGTATTTTGGAAAGTTTATATTTTTTTTAAAAGATAAGATTGTTAAATGTATTTAAAGATGTTTATTGATATGTGAGATTTTATTTAAAAATATCTTATAATTTGGGATGGAGGGAGTATTAAAAAGAATGACTTTTCAATTTCGCTCTAAGATATAAAATATATATTGTTTATTTTGATCTCTCATTATTTAAAATACTTTAATTTTTAAATTTTAAATATTATTTTATCAATAAAACATGTTATTTTTCTATTTTATATTAACATAGAGCCGATGATTTTGAAAATTCAACTTAAATATTGCAAGGTATCCAAGTTATTTCTTCTAATTACCTAGCTACCAAATATATTTATTTAAAAATCACTTTTCTGTCAAAGTCCCTTTCCATTCCCTCTCTTTTTTTTTTTGGAGAATAGTATTTAAAGTTAAAGTTCTTTTAAGGAAATTTATTGCAATAATGGTACATCAATTTTGTATTGGATATTATTCTATAAAAACACATATATATTATTGTTAAAAGCTAAAGATTAACTTGTTAAATTTCTAAAGAAACCCTAACAAAATTGATTGGCTCTTATTACTGTAAATTCTCTTGGGAGGGCCTTAAATGGCATTCTATGTAATTTTTTTTTTTGGTTTCAAAAAATGTTTTCCATCCCAACATGGCATCCATAAACGGATTTTCTTTCATTCACCTGATAATCATTTTATTGGCTATCATCTAAGTACTCAATGCTCCCTCTGATACTTGTTATAGGGTGCTTTCTACAAAGACTAACTGGTTTTTAATACTCCCTCCATCCCAAATTATAAGACATTTTTTAGAAAAAATATAAGACACTTTAAGAAAATTAATGTTTCATTAAATAGGCTTATTCTAATATTATCCTTTCTCTCTGCATTTAATACTAATTTAGTGTAGATTTAAGGTTATTAAATGAAAGATATTTTTAGAAGTTTATTATTTTTTTGAAAAATTAAAGTTGTTAAGTTATTTAATGAAGTTTATTGGTATGTGAGATCTTATATAAAAGTATCTTATAATTTAAAATGAAGAAAGTATAAGGTAATTGATGAGATATTAATTACATTTTTTCAATATTATGTTTATTAAAAATCATTAACTATGAGAGATAATGTGATGTAAATTTAAAATTTCTAATTTAAAGTTAAATAACAATAAAATTTCAAAGTTTATTTTATTTTTAAACAAACTCTAACTATAAGATAGTGACTCAATCTTTAAGAGTGTGTTTGGTTCAAGGGAAGAGGAGAGATTTGACGTTACCTTGTTTGATTTAGATGAGAAGAAAAATAATTACCCTCATTTTATTAGTATTAAGATATTGAAGAAGTATATCTACATTTTTTGAACTTATCTTGGAAGAAATATTAGTTAGGGTATGAAAACTTTTACTCCTCCCCTCCCAATCCTGCCCAATTTGGAGGGGAGGAGAGGGGAGATTTTAAAAAATTTCCTTCCAATTTTTTAAACCAAACAAGAGAAAGGAGGCAAAATCCCTCTTCTTCTCTCAAACCAAACACCCCAAGAGCTTTGAAGGAGTCAAATAGCTAGCATTTTATTTCGTTTCACGTTTGCCATCTCAGGTTTTAAATTTATTATTGCTTTAATGTCAGTCATCACTTTATCTTCTATCTACATATCAAGTTCAACTCTAAAAGCAATCAACAATTACAGAAACAAAACTAAAAGCAAGGAAAACAAAATCATCGACGGTAATTAAGCTTCTGAAATTTAAATTATGTTCTTATTAATAACCTAACAACTGGTTTGTAATCTCACAATTTGCTTATAACTAAAACCAAGTAATTAAGGGGCGCGCGCGCCCACACAGAGTTGAGATATTAAACATTAGTAAACTTGACAAGAAAAGTAAAGAGATTATAAATGAACAAAAGTAGAGGATGATAGACAAACACATACTTGTTGTCCCAAATGATTGGACGGCAAGTAATCAGTGGAATTGGGTGTGAGCACAAGTGGTTGCATTTCCACAATTTCTTCATCATTCTCACTTCTCAATTCTTTCCCCGCCATGTCCGCCATCTCTCTCAAATTGCTAGATTTAATATGCTTTAGTTCAATAATATTATTGTCTTATGTATGTATAGTAGCCAAAAATTAAAACTTTTGAAATAATTTGTTGACTAATTTGGTCCATTTTTATTTTCATAGTGTTTTTTATGATATTAAATATAAATATGAAGTAATATTTCCGTTCTTTTCTCATAATGTTAAATGGTAAGAACACTCTCAAAGTCACAACTTAGTGTTTGAAGGCGTGTTTATGTCTTATCTACCCTAATTTTTCCATTCTGTAGCTCAAAACCCACAGCAAGAGTTAAGCCATGTGCCGTGGCGTGTTATCAGTGCATCATGACGTATGTGGCAAAATGTTAAATTGCACCACAACGTATTAGTAATGCGCTGTAGTGCTATTGCATCTCTAGAAACTCTATGTCTATGTCACATGTCGCAACGCACTGTGCATGCACCATAGCACATGACACAATGCCTCTAAGTTTATGATATGAAAAGAAGAGGAGAGGGAGGAGTATAACAGGGATTGTAGATCTATGAAAATTTGATCTAGGTGAAAGGGCATTTCAGTCAAAGAAAATTATTTATCATGTGTACAGTCCAATACAATCCATTAAATGGTGAGGGGAGAGAGATGATTAAAAATTGTATTTCATTGTGGATGCAGCTGCCTTGGATTGACGAAGACGTTGATCCAACATTACCAACGAGGAACATTTTAGGTGAACAATAAATGTATAAAAAGTGATTTCTTTTCTTTATGTTAAGTGGGATTTGGTTTGAATTGAAGTGTGAAGAATGTTTCATGGTCCTTTTTTGAAAAAAATAAGTAAATTTTATAAAAAAAAATAATGTTTCTGTAATTTTTGGGTGTAAAATATATAAAAAAAATGAGGTCAAAAAATAAATTGATCCCTAAATTATTGATTTAGGAGCATCTTGAACTCCAAACTCATATTTGATATAATGTTCTCCTTCAAGTTTAGAAAATGATGAATTTTGGCCCATATTATTAAGAAAAATTAACTTTTATAATCAATTGATTAGAAAATAATAAATGACTTCAACAATTACAGAAAATAATTAAAAAAATACAATAAATGACTCAAAAATTACAGATAACAATGATATAGAAAATTAAAAAAAAAAGGATCAAGAGAATTCTAATAGTCATTTTCTATCATTTTTACATCATTTTTTATTATTGTTTGATTAATTAATCATCACGGTTAACTTTTGTTAATGATAAAAAAATATATTTTATTACTTTTAAAAATTGAATCAAAAATGAGTTTATAATGTAAAAGTTTCATCCTTAGAGCAAACGCGTGGGTTATGGCGCCATAAACCTATCACATTTATGAATAATTAATTAATTATGACCATTTGTCCCTTCTTGGCCCTCACTTTCAATGTTACTGCCCGCAGTACTTTTTATAGTTTTTAAATTTATTGGACAAAAAGAGGAGCCAAACAAATGAAAGCCATGTGAAATACAGTAGTTAATGTTGACAAGCACTTCAATTTTTATAAAAAGTCAAGGTCTTACGCGCCATTTTAATTTTATATCCACATCGTGAAATGACAAGCACTTCAATTTTTATACGTTCCATGGTGGGGATTGGGATGACTCCTCATGTGAACATCTGAATTTTTGGGAGAGGATGACAGTTAAATTCTAACAAAATTAATTAATTTAAATAAAGTATCTTAATAAATTTTAGAGTGTCAAATCTGTTCTTCAATAGTAAAATTACTCTAACTAATAATTTAGAGTATTGGGTGATTTTCAAGGAATACTTTAGGAGGAAAAATACGTTTTTACCCAAAAAAAGTGCTAAAATAATTTAAATAGAAGGGAAAATGATAATAAAATTCATTTGAATTATGTAAATGATATTTTAATCTCTTAAAATATCATAATTTCTTGAAGTTTTTAGGGACTTTTTTGTCATTAAAAAATTAGTATAAAAGATCAAATTGCTCTTGATTGAAATAAAAATTCCAACCCTCAAAACAAATATTTCGCTCCCTTGATTCACAACTTTTGTTCTAAAATTCACAATTTTTTTTTAAAATCATAAGAATTTAACAGCAATTCACAAGTTTGCATTTAAAATTTTAATATTCTTCAAGTGTTGCAAATATCATTTTTCATTCACAAGTTTTATTTTAAGATTTACAACTTTTTTTCTTAAAATCACAAGAATTTAACAACAATTCGCAAGTTTGCATTCAAAATCTTGATATTTTTCAAGTGTTGGAATTACTATTCACAAGTTTTGTCTTAAGATTCACAACATTTCTTCTTAAATTTGCAAGAATTCAATAACAATTTGCAAGTTTACTTTTAAAATCTTGATATTTTTCAAGTATTGCAATTATCAATTGCCATTCATAAGTTTTGTTCTAATATTTATAACTTTTCTTCTTAAAATTGCAAGAATTCAATAATAGTTCACAAGTTTGCAAGTAAACTGTTATGAAGCTTGGAATTTTTATTTGAATCAAAGGCAATTTAGTTTTTTATATTAATTCCTTAAACACATGAAAGTCCCTAGGGACTTCAAAAGAATTATAATATTTTGAGGGATCAATGTCATTTAGACAATTCAAAGGAATTTTAATGTCATTTTTCCTAAATAGAATGCTTATATTTAACTTGCTAAGATATGAGTATAAGGAACAAGTTTATAATTTTAGGGAGAATGAGAATTAGGTCCATAACACTGAATTAATAATAGTTATTTTTTTTTGAAAAATTGGTTGAAAATATCAATATAAATAATTACAAATTTAGGAGTTTGAATTGCAAATAAGTATCAAAATATAACTCTTGGATTGCAGTAGAAATTTTTATTTGTAATTGTTTGAATATTTACAATTTATTTTGTAAAAAATTTAGTGGGGACCTAATTATCATTAATTTAGACTTTCGAAACCTAACTGTGATTAATTTAGAGTAATGAAATCTAACTATCATTCTTCCATTATTTTATAAAGACATAAAAACTGAAGAAATTATGGGAAGAAAAATAGAAAGAAAAAAAGAAGGGAAATTTTCTCTACGACAAAATCTAGTAAGTTTTTTTTTTCCCATTCCTCATAAGTCCTAATAATAAATACCTAAAATATCACTTGTACTTGTAGATTCATACTGCTTGTGTATTTCAGTGTTCTGTCCTTCAAGTAGCATAATAATAATCGCAATCTTCATGCTTCGTTTTCTTTACGCATTTGTCTGTGGCAGTTGCATAAGTTTAAAGACTTTTTTCCCGCAAAACTTTCTCTACGCTTCAATTAAAACTTGATCTCACTCAACAGAAAGAAGTCATTTTTTGTACATTCATTGCTCAGCTAATAGGTTCCTCACTAGTGAGATTTCATCAACGTGGATCAAAGTCTTCGTCAAGCGACACATTCTCTTATCCAAAAACCACCTAACTTAAGAAATTATTCAAAATTTACGACTAATCCTGTGAATTTAACTAATCATTTTTATGTAATATTTTTAGAAAAAAATAATGTATTGGAATTTCAATTATCATTATTAAGATACTTATACAGCATATTTAATGAAGGCATAATTATAAAGATGTGAAAAAAATTTAAGAGATTAAAGTTTAATTATCTATTCTGAGTATTGCCTTCTTCCCAATTTATAGGACAGCAAAGATTTGATATCTAAAAATATAAGATACTTTAATAAAAATAAAATTTTTTTAATAAATTTTTTTTAATATTATTCTTTTTATTATATTTTATTTCTTTTTAATATTCTTTCACAAATCTGATGCTTTTGATCCATTCATGGCCTCGGTTATATGGGTGTGTATGTATAAAAACCAAAAATATAATAATCATTTTTCCCGATCCCAAGGCGATGCCTTTCGTTATTTTCCTTCCTGTTCAGTACTCTTTCACGGTTCCACGCGCTTATCTCTATATTAAAAAGTAAGTGACCCATTTTAAACAATTACATAAGACTAGCCAGCAACCAAATACGCGTTGCTCACATGATCAGGAACCGTGTTGGTTTAATCGAAAAATGATTACAAGTTAAAAATTTTAAATCTCTTGATCTTTATCACAAATTTCATATATATTATTTTTATTAAATCTTTTTAAACATAATCTGATTATAATTAAATTATAATTTCTTATTCTACTTAGGTTGATCAAATATCATAATTATTATAGTTATTGTAGATTTATTTTATATTTACTAATATATCTCGTAAACAAATTTAACTAGTGATGAAATCGACTATGCGTTCCAGTTTTTAACCAATGCCTACAACTATGGAGACGTGAAAGATTATAGGATTAATCAAAAGCTTGGTTATATGACACCTAGAGCTGCATGTATAGATTATGGGGATTCATTAAGGTACTCAAATGCTAAGTGGGAGCCATGGCCATCGCGTGATGCTGCCGTCTTTAGCGACTACTGCATTAAAGCCATATGTCTCATCAAAAGCGAGGTCTCTGAAGATCATCCTCTTATGGCTGGATCAGGGAAATTTGTAACCTCCCGATGTAAGATGGTACTGTTACCTTGGATCATATGTCGAGAGAAGCCAATCGCATTGCAGATTTACTGGCTCGTCGAGAACACCAAATGGATACACTTAATTTTATAAATATATATAACCATAATAAATATGCACCTTCATTTTTAAAGTTTTTCTCACCAATTCTTTATAGATAAAAATCGTCAACAAATGAGAATTACACTTTTTAACATCGATAAAATTTTGACGCAGGTACACAATTCAAAGCTTTGTTCAATTTAAGAAGCTCTATTATTTGCTCACTAAATTTATTATTTAACTATTCAATTGATAATTTATGACAATGGTAAATATATTAATATAGTAATTTTGATCAACTTTCATATATCTAATATTTAATATATTTTTTTAGGGAAATAAAATTTCTCTTTTTAAATATCATTGTATGCTTAGTAATTATGTAAAGTTAAATTTCGTTACTATTAAATACAAACAAATATATTTTGGGGATTGAAAACATATTTAAAAAATTAAAAATTTAAGGGGGTTATGGCACCCCTGATCCCCTTGTCTTCATCACTAGTCATAAAAAAGGGGAAGTCGCGCTAATGTTCCTCTTAATATTTAACGAGTTTTCAATAAAGATTTTATTCAGTATCTAGCATTTTTTTAGCACAAATTCAAATGTACAAAATACTGAAAATTTCATGCGGGCGAGAGAAAGGAATAAGGTTTCACACTTTCACTTCTGGATAATTTAGAGGACTTTTGAATAGTATGCTTTGATTTGATTGTTAGTCACGCAGAGCGACTCAAAATGTGGGCCTAAGCAGAAATTTCAATCCAGAAAACGGTTTATAGCAAGTTATTGCAACTATCGGTGTGCTCAGTTAAATAAATTATATTACATTATATATACTATAAGATTTGAGTGTTTCTCCTTAATTTGAAGAGAGAAACACATTCTGAGATTATTTTCAAAGAGAGATTTCGTAGATGACAGATATGAAGAAGCTGATAAACTTGACCCCCAAGAAGACTCAAGAAACGGTAATTAAGTTTCAATTTAGTTATTAATTACTAGAAACACAATAATTTATATTTTACAAGCTTTATGATGATCACCTTATTCTTTATTTTGCTAATGCGCAATTGCTGCATGCCTTCATGATAGACATAAGAGCAATAATGACAGAGAATAGAGAAGATGGTGGTCTTTCCTCCCTTTTGCGTTGTATCTACAGGGTGCCTCCAATGATTCGTCATCCAAAAGAGGAAGCTTACACCCCACAGGTTGTTTCCATTGTTCCCTCCCATCATGGTGATGTGAGGCCGCAAGACATGCAAAAGCACAAAGAAATAGTGTTCAGAAGATTTGTAGAAAGATCAGCTATGACAGACTTGGACACTTTGGTCAACTTTGCAAAACAGTCTGAGCCCAATGTTCGTGCTTCTTATTCAGAGAGAATCAAGCTTAGCAAGAAGGATCTTGTTAAATTGATATTAGTGGATGCTGCTTTCATCATTGAGCTCTTTTGGATATTCTATGAAAGTGTTGATGAGATATTCATAGATGCTAAACTATCACAATTAAACTTGCGGGAAGCTGTACGTCTTGATTTGCTTTTACTTGAGAATCAACTTCCCTTCTTTTTTCTTGAAGAGTTATTCAATATAGCATTTCCACTTCATCTTAGAGTTGACCGCCCTTCATTTCTTGAGCTTACATGTTCCTACTTTTACAGTCTTAACATTCAAAGTTTAGAGCCTCGTTCCAATATCAGGATAAAGCACACTTCACAGTTCTTCTTAGTTTATTTTACTTACCGAAAAGAAAATCAAGCAGGCGTCGGTTCAAAAGGGATAGATCTGATTTTCCTTTATACAACGCAAATGAGTTATAAGAAGCAGGAGTAAAGTTGAAGGAAAGTACAAGCAAGTGTTTACTAAACTTAAAATTTTCAAGACCTACTCTAGAGATTCCTCAAATTTATGTCGAAGATAACACTGAAACTTACTTTCGTAATGTGATAGCTTTAGAGAAGTGTCATTATCCTTACGAATCTTACTTTATGGACTATACTTTTGCATTGGATTGCCTAGTCAATACCAATATAGATGTGGAGGTTCTCACTCATAAAAAGATTATCAACAACTGGTTATGTGATGCTGATGAAGTTGCTACATTATTTAATGGTCTTGGGAAAAATATAAGTAACTGCGATTTCAGTGTGGAATACCTTGACACTTGGAGAAGGTTGAATGAGTTCTGTCAAGATCCTTAGCACAAAAGAAAGGCAACTTTGAGAAGAGATTACTGCAACACAGCTTGGTGGCTTCTATTGCTGGAATCATACTTCTCATTCTCACCATTGTTCAAACCATATTTTCCATCCTTCAAGTAGTATAGAAGCATAGCAAACTAGATTTGAAGCCTGTAGAATTAATTTAGTGTTCTGTACTGGGAATTTATGAACCCATATTCAGCCTTTCTACAGCACCATGCGCAACCATATAATAACAATCGCAATCCTCATGCTTCATTTTCTTTATGCATCTGTGTATACATTCATTCCTCAGCTAATGGGCTCCTCATCGATGGCATTTCTATTATAAGGTAGGTTATACTTATGAAGTTCAAATAGAGAATAAATTAATTTTATATTGTATTGGGATAACTGTGTTGATGGCTTAGTGGGATCCTTCTGGGCTCTTGTTAAACAGGTCTAGTGTTCGAATCCCATGGTGCACAAAAGAAAATTTTTGTTCTAATTTTGCTTCAGCGTGTGCAATTACCATTTTGCCCCTCTGTAATTAAAAAAACACAAAACAAAAAACAGAGAGAGACCGATGGAGATAAAGATGCACGGCTCTTCTCTTTCCCTTTTCATTTCTGAAAGCTCTAGGACTAGCTGAGAGAGGGAGATCCTGACCGTAGCTTCTGCTTCTTCGATTTACCTTCTCCGTTTTCTTCTTGCTCTACCGACACCGACGCTAGTGACTGTAATCTTCTTCTTATTTCTTCCTTCCTACTCTAGCTTGTGTTTGGTCTGTGCGAAAGCAAGAAAAAAAAATTACATCCAGATGCTTTGAACTCTCGATCCGCCAGTCACATCCGTCCTCCACTGCTTAACTGGCCTTCAAAGGGAGTAGGATGTCACGGCCTTAGAACTCTCTTCCCTTGAACCGTGCCTGCCTTAGCTTGATCCCTCTCTTGATCTTTGCTAAGTCAGCCGAATCCCACAAGTAGGCAAAGAGGCTAAGAGAGCTAGATGCACAAGTAGAGAGTAGAGAGCTTGAGTGGATGAACTTTGAGAGCTTTTACACTACGCTTGAGTGGTTACAAACGAGGGGTGAGGGGGTATTTATAGGCCTCCCCCTTTCTCTAAAAAATTCCCACCTCCTTAATAGACAGTTGGGATTGATTCGATCTAACGGTGCACATTCTATCTCTAGATAATTCTATAGAAATATCTACAAGGAATATCTTGATATTTACAAGGAGACTACTAGAATGTACAAGAGCAAGATATCCCTAGAATGATCTAGATACTTCAAGTGCTTTCTACACTACGCTAGAGATATCTAGGTCTTTCGAGGTCATACCGGTATATTCCAGAAGACTCCGGTGCATTCTTGATTGTCCTGGATCGTTCTGGAAGCTTCTAGAATATCTTAACCTCATGAAAATTCTAACTTTGTCACATTCTCCCCCACCTATTCGAGTGACATCCTCGTCACGATATCATCTCTATAAGATCGAAGTAGTTCTTCAAATTGCCAAAGATCTCTTTGAGATTCCCATGTTGCTTCGCTCTCTCGCAATCCCTTCCACTTGATCAAGTATTGTGTGTCTGGTGGCACACCTCTTTTTCGCACAACTCGGTGACTAAGTATTTCTTCAACTCCTTGATCATATGCCTTAGTGATGGTCGGTGGAGCACGTGATGATGTTCCTCGCGTCGGGTCATCCTGATCTTCATGATAAGGTTTCAACATGCTAACATGGAAGACAGGATGAATCTTTAAATTAGTAGGGAGATTCAACTTATATGAGACTTTCCCTACCTTCTTGATTACCTTATAAAGACCTTTATATTTACGAATGAGGCCCTTGTGTACTGATCTGAAGGCTTTGAATTGTTGTGGGAGAAGTCCATCGCTTGAAGTGGGTACCGTATGAACAACTCCTCCCTCGAGGATGCAGAATACATTATGATATGGCATGATAAAGGCTTTTACCTTTCGCATGAACTCCAAACCAAGTACCACCTTGTTATCGTCCATACGAGCAACTGAGAAATTTACCTTTCCATGCCAATCCCCAAGACATAGCTCGACCCCTCGAGCAATGCCAACTAAGGGTTAAGGAGGAGAATTAGAGACTTTCAATAAACCTCCTCCCTTTTCAAATTTGAGACCTACCCTCCTGGCCTCTTCTAGAGAAATGAAGTTGTGGTCAGCCCCAGTATCCACCATGATGCTGGTAGGCTTCCCATTTAGCTTAGCCTTCACATGTATTAACCCACTGCCTTGTGAAGGTTGGGCTTTAGAAGTATTGAGGAGTTGGATTGATCCTATCCTAGGATTTTCCTCTTCCTCTTGCGTCTCTTGCCTTTACACCAAAGCAAATAACGACCCCAACTTCGGGCAATCCTTCATCCTATGGGGGCCTTGACATACAAAGTAGCTAAGTTCCCTCTTCTCCTTCTGCTTTGTTTGGGATCCATTCCTAATGTCTCCCTTGTTACTCACCTTCCCTTCAAGGTTTGTCCCTTTACCGTTTCCTCCCCCACCATTCTCAAGGTTAGGGTTAGGAAATCTATTCTTAGGAGACTCACCTCTTTCCCTTTGAAACTCTGAGAGACTCTCGGCAACCACTATGGCTTCGTCGATAGTCTTGACACACCGTCGTTGCAACTCATGCTTGGCCCAATTTTGAAGACCATCAATGAAGTAGAAGAGACCCTCTTCACTGCTTAGATTTGGAATCTAAAGAGTTAAAGAGGTGAATTCCAGCACATAGTCTGAAATAGTGGTCTTATGTTTAAGCTCTCTCAACTTCTTGCGAGCTACATAGACCACGTTCTCCGGATAGAATTGTCTCTTTAACTCTTTCTTAAAATCTTCCCAAGTATTGATGGTGTAAAGCCCCTTCTCTATGTCTGCATGCTTCTTTCGCCACCATAACATTGCATTATCAGTAAGGAAGTAAACAGCAGTACGTACCTTGATTTGATCATCTGTTATCCCCAAGGTGTCGGCATAGCGATCCATCTGCCATAAGAAGTTCTCAACTTCTTGGGCATCCCGTACACCTTTAAATTCTTTTGGTTTGGGAAGATCCATCCTCACTTCCCTGATTCCACTATTTCCATCCAATAGTGGATTCCTTCCTTTTGCCTCTAAGGACGTCTTGAGAGTGTTGAGTTGTTGTTGCATTGCAGTGATAGCCTCCATCACCTTCACCTCCAAGGATTTAACGGCATCCTCCCATTGATCCTCTGAGTTTTGCAAGGCATCCACACTACTCTTCATCCCTTCAAGCTCTTTGAGAGTGTGGTTCTCCAATGTACCCATGTCACCCTCAACCTTCTCTACTCTAACCACCATCTCTTCCATAGCTTTCTCTAAAGCATCAATTTTGATGGAGAGTATAATAAGGTCTTCTGCATGTACTTTACTAATACCTCGTGCCTTCTTGCCACCTTGGTATGGAGATTGGGATTCCCTTCCTCTCTCCTCATCGTGAGCAAGAGTCTCCTCAGTCACACCCGACATTCTTGCCTACCAGTAGCACTATCGAAACCACGGCTCCCTCGAACCTTAGCTCTGATACCATGTTGTCATGGCCTTGGAACTCCCTTCCCTTGAACCGTGCCAGCCTTAGCTTGATCTCTCTCTTAATCTTTACTAAGTCAGCCAAATCCTACAAGCAGGTATAGAGGCTAAGAGAGCTAAATGCACAAGTAGAGAGTAGAGAGCTTGAGTGAATGAACTTTGAGAGCTTTTACACTATGCTTGAGTTGCTTGTGTTTACAAATGAGGGGTGAGGGGTATTTATAGGCCTCCCCCTTTTCTCTAGAAAATTCCCACCTCCTTAATGGACGGTTGGGATTGATTCGATCCTACGGTGTACATTCTATCTCTAGAATATTCTATAAAAATATCTACAATAAATATCTAGATATTTACAAAGAAGTTTCTAGAGACTATTTCTCAAGATATGTGTGGAATATTCTAGAACATCCTAGAATATTCTAGATATCTCCACATTCCTCCATAAGTTTCTAGAACCTTCTAGAAACTTCTAGATCTTTCTAGATTTTTCTAGATTGTTCTAGATGCCTCTAGAATATTCTAAAACATATTGGACCCTTGTTGAAAGCTCTGGAATTCTCTCCGTTATTCTGGAGGTTTCCAAAAATTCCACAATCTTGTAAGTTCTCTTATATTTGAATATAGGTTGTGACAACGTGGTATCAAAGCCAAGGTTCGAGGGAGCCGTGATTTCGATAGCGCTACTGGTAGGCAAGAATGTCGGGTGTGACTGAAGAGACTCTTGCTCACGATGAGGAGAGGGGAAGGGAATCCCAACCTCCACACCAAGGTGACAAGAAGGCACGAGGTACTAGTAAAGTATGTGCAGAAGACCTTACTATACTCTCCATCAAAATTGATGCTTTAAAAAAAGCTATGGAAGAGATGGTGGTTAGAGTAGAGAAGGTTGATAGTGACATGGGTACATTGGAGAACCACACTCTCAAAGAGCTTGAAGGGGTAAAGAGTAGTGTGGATACCTTGCAAAACTCAGAGGATCAATGGGAGGATGCCGTTAAATCCTTGGAGGTGAAGGTGATGGAGGCTATCACCGCAATGCAACAACAACTCAACACTCTCAAGACTTCCTTAGAGGCAAAAGGAAGGAATCCACTATTGGATGGAAATAGTGGAATCAGGGAAGTGAGGATGGATCTTCCCAAACCAAAAGAATTTAAAGGTGTACAGGATGCCCAAGAAGTTGAGAACTTCTTATGGCAGATGGATCGCTACGCCGACACCTTGGGGATAACAAATGATCAAATCAAGGTACGTACTGCTGTTTACTTCCTTACTGATAATGCAATGTTATAGTGGCGAAGGAAGCATGCAGACATAGAGAAGGGGCTTTACACCATCAATACTTGGGAAGATTTTAAGAAGGAGTTAAAGAGACAATTCTATCCGGAGAACGTGGTCTATGTAGCTCGCAAGAAGTTGAGAGAGCTTAAACATAAGACCACTATTTCAGATTATGTGCAGGAATTCACCTCTTTAACTCTTCAGATTCCAAATCTAAGCAGTAAAGAGGGTCTCTTCTACTTCATTGATGGTCTTCAAAATTGGGCCAAGCATGAGTTGCAGTGGTGGTGTGTCAAGACTATCGACGAAGCCATAGTGGTTGCCGAGAGTCTCTTCAAGTTTCAAAGGAAAAGAGGTGCGTCTCCTAAGAGTAGATTTCCTAACCCTAACCTTGAGAATGGTGGGGGAGGAAACGGTAAAGGGACAAACCTTGAAGGGAAGGTGAGTAACAAGGGAGACACTGGGAAGGGATCCCAAACAAAGTAGAAGGAGAAGAGGAAACTTAGCTACTTTGTATGTCAAGGCCCCCATAGGATGAAGGATTGCCCGAAGTTGGGGTCGTTATCTGCTTTGGTACAAAGGCAAGAGACGCAAGAGGAAGAGGAAAATCCTAGGATAGGATCAATCCAACTCCTCAACACTTCTAAAGCCCAACCTTCACAAGGCAGTGGGTTAATGCATGTGAAGGCTAAGCTAAATGGGAAGCCTACCAGCATCATGGTGGATACTAGGGCTGACCACAACTTCATTTCTCTAGAAGAGGCCAAGAGGGTAGGTCTCAAATTTGAAAAGGGAGGAGGTTTATTGAAAGTCTCTAATTCTCCTCCTCAACCCTTAGTTGGCATTGCTCGAGGGGTCGAGCTATGTCTTGAGGATTGGCATGGAAAGGTAAATTTCTCAGTTGCTCGTATGGACGACAACAAGGTGATACTTAGTTTGGAGTTCATGCGAAAGGTAAAAGCCTTTATCATGCCATATCATAATGTATTCTGCATCCTCGAGGGAGGAGTTGTTCATACGGTGCCCACTTCAAGCGGTGGAATTTCACGATTATCAACCATGCGGGTACTAAAGGAGGATAGTATGCCAGGAAGGCCAAGGATGATCTTATCTCAGGGGGAGATGCATCGTAAAAGGACCAAGAAGAAGAAGGATCCTTGCGGGAAGAATCCTCAACACATGAATCAAGTCAGTGATGAGGGCGTTACTGGATTAGGTGGGGGAGAATGTCACAACCTATATTCAAATATAAGAGAACTTACAAGATTGTGGAATTTTTGGAAACCTCCAGAATAACGGAGAGAATTCCAGAGCTTTCAACAAGGGTCCAATATGTTTTAGAATATTCTAGAGGCATCTAGAACAATCTAGAATTATCTAGAGAAATCTAAAAAGATCTAGAAGTTTTTAGAAGGTTCTAGAAACTTATGGAGGAATGTGGAGATATCTAGAATATTCTAGGATGTTCTAGAATATTCCACACATATCTTGAGGGATAGTCTCTAGAAACTTCTTTGTAAATATCTAGATATTTGTTGTAGATATTTTTATAGAATATTCTAGAGATAGAATGTACACCGTAGGATCGAATCAATCCCAACCGTCCATTAAGGAGGTGGGAATTTTCTAGAGAAAAGGGGGAGGCCTATAAATACCTCTCACCCCTCATTTGTAAACACAAGCAACTCAAGCATAGTGTAAAAGCTCTCAAAGTTCATTCACTCAAACTCTACACTCTCTACTTGTGCATCTAGCTCTCTTAGCCTCTATGCCTGCTTGTGGGATTCGACTGACTTAGCAAAGATCAAGAGAGGGATCAAGCTAAGGCTGGCACGGTTCAAGGGAAGGGAGTTCCAAGGCCGTGACAACGTGGTATCAGAGCGGGATGTACTTTACTACCGTGTACCTGTGGAGTCCCACGTTGAAGAAAGTTGACCTCGGCACCGCTCCAGTAGGCCTGCGAGGTGTAGGTGGGTCCAAAAATAGGGACTCGAGTGAGAAGGTTGGCCGTGGTTGACTCCACTTCTGTTGGCTCGCGGGTGCGAGTGGGTTCGAAGAGTGCAGGATTCGGGTGGCCATTCAGCAGTAAGCTGATGTGTTTGTGGCAGTACTGTACGTGCGATCTTTGGGCGGAGTCTTTATCACCTAGCACAAGGGCGTGCTAGATTGGGTATGGGAGAATGTCACGAATGATATCTTCATGACCGTGTAAAGACCAATGTAATGAACGATCCGCTGGTTAGCCTCGCACAATATGGGTAAAGGGGGCAACATTGGCATTGGGTGCGTTCTGCCTCAGTCTTCGAGCTGAGTGCACAACTAGTCGGGGGCTAGTGCCGCCTCCCTAATGAGCCCATGGCAGGGCAAAACCAGTGTGATCCGTATGTGGTAAGGCTTATCTCGGGGATTATGGGGTCCTCAGGACGCTGCACAGGTGCCGTGTGCTGCGCCAGACTCTCAGCCCGTGACAAGGAGCTCCAGTCATCGCTGCTGTGATGTCTGCTGAGAACCACTGTGTTGTGGTGCAATTCACGAGTCCATTCCTCCCCTGTTCAACCATTTAATATTTTTTTTATTTTAAGTTGATTTTCATTAATAAAATAATATTTTATTAAAAATATAATATAAAGAATGATTTAAATAAAATATAAATATTTTTAATATATTAATAATTGAAAATGAAATTTAAAATGTGTGTGTATTTTTATAATATATTGTTTGATATATTTATGTAGTCAAATAATATATATTTAATTTTTTATACAATGACTGTATGTGCCTTTCAGTTCAACTAACAAAGAATGAGAATATAAGACTTGAAAGGTATGAGGTTAAAGGGTTCAAGTCTTAACCTTGGCATAAACATAATGAATATGATATGATGGTAAGGAACAAGTAACATGGCGCAAGGTGGACAAAGACATATTATGAGTTCTCACATATGTGGCGGGTGATGAGGCACGAGATGGTAGGTAATATAACAGTTGATGAGGCATGAGGTTTTTAGTAACATGTCACAAGTTGACACACACATAATGGGTGATGTGGCATCATTATTTTCAAATATAGGTGTCACGCCCGGATTGTGATCTGTTCGATGAGGGAAGGTCGATAAATATAAAAAAATAGGAGTCACCACTAAAGTTTTTAGGAAACCTTGGAAAACTATATAATAGAAAAGGATGGTCTGCAAAAAGGGTTCGAAAGTCAATTGTGTGTGAGAAAAGTATTAGGCACCTCACAACACCTATTCATAAGAATGGTTACCCTAAGTTGATTATATAAAATCAATTGATCTTTTAATAATATCTTAATTACCCTTTATAATCACATAAAAAAGGAAACAAAATAAAAATGGAAACAAATGATTTATTTACAAAGGAGGACTTGCCATAAAATCAAAGCCTTGGGTATACATATCTTGCAATGAGAATCAAAGTTCACGTAGTTTGAGTATTATTATTTGTTTTTAACTCTTTTAATTAGTTTCTTTATTGAAAAGATTGATATTTTGGGTTATATTATTATACTTATTTGTTTTAAATAACAATTTGTTCCAAGGAACTACTTTTAGGTAAGAGAAAAATAATCAATATTGAAACCTACAGTGATTTAGTATCATTCATAGTCCACTGATTAACACTCTAAGTGCACACGGTGATTTAGTATCACTCATAGCAAACCCTAAAGGAATAAAAGGAATTTTTAAGAATAATTTTCTAGAAAGTATTTTAATAAGAAAATTTGGATAGACATTTTTGGAGATCCAAGGTGACTTAGTATCACTCATGGCATAACTCAAAATATGCTAACGAATTTGTTATTTTTACCTGAGGTGACTTAATATCATTTACGGCATCTCATTTGGTATTTTTTTTAGGGATTCACAGTGATTTAATATCACTTATAATATAACCTAAAATATGCCAACAATTTTATTATTTTTACTTGCAATGACTTAGTATCATTCAGGGGATTTTGTTTGATATTTTTATAGATCCATGGTGATTTAGTATCACTCATAAAAACCTAACAAACAATAATATTTTGTTTTATAAAATAAAATAAAGGAAATTGAGGAAAATCAACTATAGATCCATCAATATGCTTTGAGCATAATTAATTATTGGCCAGTCAAATATAGGGATGCCTCTAACTATCATGAAAAAATGCCAAGAGGAACATGAAAAGAAGGAAGGAAAAAAAATTGAAAAAGAGAATAAGTGGCAAGAATATTATCATCACTGGTTATGTAATTTTTTTTTTTTTGCCAGAATCTTTGGCTATGTAATTGAATCATTGAAAGAAAAAAAGAAGAATGGAAAAAAACGCAAAAGAGAAAGGAGAAAAGAAATGAAAAAATGAACATAAATACAAGCATTACATCACAAAATGAAAGGAGACAAATAAAAGAATATCACCCCACAATTTGTCAAACTTGGATGGCAATTCCAAGGTGGCTTCGCATTAGGTGAGAGGCAAGCAATAGTGAGATTTTATCACTCTTCCCTTTGTAGCCTGTGGTAGCTCTTTTTATTTCAAACACACTCTTTCACACTTTTTCATTCATGCATCTTTTATTATCTCAATTTTCTTGTCTTTCATACGCCTTTTTCTTCAATTTTTCTCTCCCCTTATGGCCTCCAATCCGTGCCTCCTCCCTAAAAATTTTTTCGTTCGCTCTCTCCTTCTTTGCTATCCCTTCTATAGACACCAACTAGGGTTTTTCTTCTTAAAGACAAAATCAAACATATCAAAGCAAATCCTAGTTTGACTTTTCTTCATTATTTCATATTCAAATTATTTTAATTTTTTTATAAAATCCTATTTTTCCTTTTTTATTTTATTTATTTAATTTACTCAATTCTATTGGGATTTTTATTTATTTTTAATTTATATCTGAAAGTCCAAACAAAATACGGTGTTCACAATAGGAATATTTAGCGAGAAATTAGTAAAGGACTAATCCTTTGCTAAATTATTGAATTTTGAATAGTATAAATGAGGAATTAGTGAGGGATTTAATTTCTCACTAAAATTAGGGAGGGAAGTATGATCCCTCACTAAATTTAACAAGCCTTTTTTTTAGTTACGAATTTAGTGACGGGCAAAATCCCTCACTAAAATGCAATTTAGTTAGAAAAAATGGCATTTAGCGATAGATTTGTTCCTTGCTAAATTTCATTTTTCTAGTAGTAATTCTTAATTGTCATTTTTTTGCTAAATTTTATTTTTTTAGTAGTGATTTTTAATTGTCATTTTTCTTAGAAAATTGACTTATTCCTAAAATTTCATACATTTTGACCTTGAGTTTTTTATATTGACACTAGGAGAATTTTTCGTTAATCCTTAGTATATAGCACATATATATATATATATATATATAGACAAAATGCAGAAGATAAAGCATAGATCTTTTGCAACTAGATTTGATGAAATTATTTTTAAGTTGTAGCAAATTAAAATAACGAAACTAGAGTTACCCCCCCCCCCCAATGTATAGTGCATAGCTAAGGGAAGAGTCCAAATGAAAAGGGCAAATTCTTTTTGTTATGATTGTATCTTCCTGCGACATTTTTCCTCCTGGCAGACGCTCTGCGTTCTGATTTCATTTTCTTCCTTTAATTTATTAGGTGAATGTTCTTATTTCTGTACTGGAAATACTGCTATGTCAGTTATTATTTGCTGAATCAATCCATTTTGTCATCTCTATTATTTGCTGTTATTGAAAAATTATTGTGAGATGAAGAAGGAATGGCATGGTGAAATGAAGAAGGTGCAAGAGTTTATGGAGGAGACCAACCAACAATTCTCCAAGATAGAGAGCTTCATGACTGCAGTAATCCAATCCATTGAAGAGCTGTGCATGGAGAAAGAGAAGAGCATAGCCGAGGGATCCTCTGACGCTACGAAGGCATCGATCATTCCATTTGCGAAAAAGAGCACGGTGTTCCTCTTGCAGCAGGTAAAAGTTGATTTCCCACACTTCGATTGTATTGAACCAGTAGACAAGTTGTTTCGTGCAGAGCAATACTTCCAGTTCTATGAAACCACCCAAGAGCAGAAGTTAGCAATGGCTATATTCACATGGAAGGAGTGGTTGTTCCATGGTTGCAAATTAATATGATGAATATGGTCGAAGCTACAAGCTCTGGCAAATAGATAAGAGGATATGACGGAAGAATCTCTCAATGATTGCCTCGTGGGAGGTTTGAAACAAAAGTTAAGGGTGGATGTAGTAGCTCAATGCCAACTACTCTGCTGAAGGCATAGCAGCATTGGGAAGAGTACTCTATGCAGATCGCGATAACTTGACGCTCATGCCTTCTCGTCTTCATACTACCTTCTTGATGTAGATGATCATAAGTAGACATAACGTACATTAGCATTCATATGTCACTTAATGTGTGAAGAAGTCAAGTATTGGATAGAGCTGAACTGAATTGTAGCGTGTCAGAAAAAGATCCAAAAAATTATATTCAACGTAATTAGCTTGTTTTTAATTATGCCGCATTACTGCAGATAGAGTATTTGTTAAGAATGAACCTGATTAATTTAGAAGTTTTATTGCAGGTTTGGTTGAATGAGCAAGGTAATAAGAAGCTTCCCCAATTTGAAACTGGAATGCTGAGAGGAGACAATAGCTAGCAAGGCATGGAATCCATGCATTGAATTGGTTGTTCCAAGCAATAATTTAGTCAGAAGGAACAACACTCTATTTAAAACAGCCACTAGCCATTAATCCTTTCCAAGGACTTCATGTATGACTATAAAAGTTTAGAGAGGCCTCCCACTCTAAGAGCTTGATTGTGTTTATTCGATTGGCAATTAGATGTGTAATTATCTAGTTTATCTCTGTTAATAAATAACTGGTTATTTCATTAACTTGCAACGTTTTTTAATCCTTTGATATTTTTGTAGTTATCTAGTTTATCTCTGTTAATAAATAATTGGTTCTTTGATTAACTTGCAACGTTTTTTTAGTCCTTTGATATTTTTTTACACATTTAACGTAGAGTTTAAATATTAAAAAAATTTTAATTAATCTTCTAAAAATTATATTTTAATTAAAAATATTTTTAAGTTAATTGGCTATCATATAGTGTGTGTGTGTGTATTTGTAAGTACTATGTTTCTTTTTGATCGACATATGATTGATCAATAATACTTCATAACTTTCAAGGTTAAAGGTTTTTTAATAAGTACTTTGCTTCTTTTTTATATATGATTGGCCCACAATACGATATATATAACCTTTAGAACGGTTAGTGTTTTTTCTATTTTTAAAATAAGCACTTCGTTTCTGTTTGATATATGATTGATCAACAATACTTTATAATTTTCAAGACACTTCGAATTAATTTTCTTCATAATTAAGTTTAAACACCTACATCGGATGGATTAATTAATGTTGAACATAAATTTCCATCATTCGGATACAAAAGTGTTGTACGTGAGATTGATTATAATGTGAGCTCTCATCTAACTGTTACGCGGCAACAAAGTAATGATCAGGTGATCTCTATATCTTGGCTTCTTCCATTAGCAAAATAAATTGTAGAAAACTTGCCTACTAAACAAAATTGTTGGAAAGTTTATTTTTTGTTCATAATAAATAATATATACCAATTTTCAAATTTCAAACTATAATGCCATAAGAGCATTATGGCGTTAAAATGGAAAAAAGTTAAAGAAAATAAAAAGAATGAGTACAATCACTTATGGCTTGTGGCTACTACAAGGTACAATCTTATTATCTTCATGTTGAACAATAAATATACCAGGCGTGTTAGAGACGTTGAGTCTCAATAAATAATAAAAAGGGTTTTGAGTTCTCTTACCATAATTCGTTCGGATATAAAAAGGTACAAGGCTTTGGTAAAACAAGAATATGATTTTATTGAACTGTAAAAAGATTACAGACTAAAAACTAAAAACTGAAAAGGGCTAACGAATGTAAAATGTGTGAATCTTGATGGAGTGTTGACTAGCCTCTTCTGTATTTTCTTCTTTCTATTTATAGTGTCAGAATGGCGGAAATCTTTTCCTTGGAACTTAGCACGTTCTGCCGAAAAATCAAGAATCTCGTGAAACTTATGGCACGGTCTCTCCATTTTAATAACTAGCCTGTTTCACCGAACTACTTAGGCGTAGATTTCGGCATTACTTAGGATTGTGTCTTCGTGCCAATGGTCTAATATTTGCAACTAACGGGATTTCAGCTTGTTTACTTGTTGTAACCTTTATTGAGCTTCGGGGCTGACCCTTTTTGTTTATATTAAGCCTGACGTTTCAATTACTTAACCCAACTAGCCTTATGATCTATTTGAGCGACATTTCATATTTAGCTCAAACACTCTAACACAAACATTACATGACATTGTTTCTCAAATTGAAAGTTTGAGAATTTTCACAATATTCATAACAAACTTTAACAATAGAAAACTCAAATATCAGTACATATGATGCATGGTTCGAATCTACTCCTTTCACTACTTGGAGGATAGAAAATATGGTTTGAACAATAGAGAGAAGGAGAAGCATGATTCCAGCAATAGAGATGACAAATTGCCATGGTGTACGACAATAATCACATCTTAATGTAGCCTTCTTCTTGTGCCACCGATCATCACAAAATCCATTCAACCTTCGGCAAATATCAGTATATTTAGAATTTAAACCCAAATAACTTACATTTATGCCGAGACCATTTAGTGTAGCAACATTATTTGTGTCACTTGTAGTAGTCCGCATTATTTTCTTGTGAATGAGAACATCCACATCTTTATGAGTGTTGATTAGGCAACCCTGTAACACAACATAGTCAGTAATGTAAGATTCATAGGGATAATGGCATTGCTCCACAGCTATCGTATTATGAAACAACATTTTTGGTGTATCTTCCACCAAAATTTGTGGGATCTCAAGAGCATGTCCGGAAAACTTCAAGTCTAGTAAACACTTCCTTGTGCTCACCTTTAACTATACTCCTGCTTCTGGTAACTCATTCTTGCTATATAGAGCAAAAGAGTCTCTGGCCTCCACGATTGATTACCTCTTGGGTAGCTTTGTTAGCAAGTAAAATAGTCTAAGAAGATCTGAAAAGTGCTTTATCCTGAGATCAGTATTAGGCTCTAAAGTCTGGGTGTTAAAACATCCAAAGAACTCATATGAGAGCTTAAGAAATGAAGGTAGCTAGGTCACCACGACGGTCAACAGAAAAGGCTATATCGAATAGCTCTTCAATAACAAAGAAAGTTGATTCTCAAGTAAAACCAAATCATTCCTTGTAGTATTAACCAATTACCACAGTTGTGATAGCTTAGCATCATTAAGAAACTGATCATCAAACTCGTGGTTACCTTATGAAGAGCTCAACGAAATGATGAAACCAGCATATACTAATATCAGTTTCACAAGTTCTCCTTCACTAAGTTTGATGTTCTCAGAGTAAAATCCATGAATTTTTGGCTCTGAATGTTTTACAAAACAAACTAAATCTTCCAAGCTTGAATTGGCTCTTTGTGTAAATGCTTTGAAGAAAATTTGCTTATGCTCTTCCATATCTTGCAACCTCTCTTCACCATGATGAAAGGGGCCAACTGATATAAGTTTTGGAGTGTAAGCCTTTTCATTTAGACGATGGATTGTAAGGGGCACCCTGTAGATACAATATGTCGGTAGAGCAATCGACCCATCTCTGCTATCTTGTATCAGTTTTTTAGTGTCAACCATCACTTTATCTTCCATCTATATATCAGTTTAATAATTCTAAAAAGCAATCAGCAATTGTAGAAGCATTAACAAAAGCAAGAAAAACTACTTAAATTATGTTCTTGTTGAGTTAATAACTGGTTTGTTATCCCACAAATTAAATTGTTTCTAACTATAGCTAAGTAAGGCGGATATATCTTTAGAAATGAACGAAAGTAGAGGATGATATATATACATACTCGTTCTTCAGCACTCTCACGCCAATTCTTTGTGCTGCTTCATGTCAGCCGTCTCTCCCAATGAATGTTAGTGCGAGAATTGTCAATTTGTTAGATTCAATATGCTTTAGATCCATTATTGGCTTTGGGGGGTTTGTGTGTGTGTAATAGACAAAAATCAAATGTTTTGAGATAGTTAAATGGTTAAGAACATTGGTATTCTTCTTCCATGAAGCAATAAATTAAAAACCTGAGATGACAAAACTGAAAAGAAAAAAATTTGACTCCTTCAAAGCTCTTTTCCTGTTCGCCTCCCTCCGTCTCATTCATTCATTCAAAAAAAAAATCTCCTTTTCAAACATGCACAACAATAATTTTAATTCTATCTTTTTAATTTCAAGAAGATAGATATAAATAACTTATACATACCACCGGAGAAATTACCTCATTCTCTCCATTTCTTATAACTTGACATAAGAGAGTTACGGTTTCCTCTTCTGAGATTGACACCTTACCCTCCTTTACGAATTCATGATTCACGTGTTGGCAATGGCACCAAAATGCCATTCAATTATATAATTAAAAATAATTTCATAATGTCCCATTTATTATTCGGATGAATAAAAAAAGAACTTCATGTCTGTTTGAATTATTGTGGTTTCAAATAAGAAATCCAAAAAATATCGTAAATTAAAATCCGATATAAATATAATCTTTTAAAATACAATGTATATGAAGTATAAACATCTATTAATCGTGTTAAAAATTTTGCAAACGATGTATCATCACCTGCCTGGGATTTCTCGTCTAGTCAAGGTGACAGGGGCACATGACTTCAACAACACCGACAATAATTATTTGTTTATAAATCATAAAAAATATAATATAATTTCTTCGTTGATAAGTTTTTTTTTTTTTTGTCAAAAAATTATTCACAAGAACTTATTTTCAATGGAGCTTCATATGATTAGCATATCAATCATCACTCAATACCTTAATCAAATTGTCTGAGAGACTCCTTGCCATCCCAACTCTGAATACTTTATAGATTATGTAACCACTAGGCACTAATAAAATTAAAGGTGATAATTTTGAAACAAAATTAAATTACTATTTTTTGTAAATAATTAATAAAAATAAATTCTGAAAATATAAAATATTTACTATTATAATCACATGTTTGACTATATATATATAGATATTTTTTTTTGAGTGAAAAGGGAAAATCATTAATCAATGGGCCAGGTGCAATATACAACCAGGCAAACATAACAGGCCTGAGGAGAGAAATAAACTTTACAAGAAAACAAAGCTAATTACATCAGTAATTTGAAGGTAGAGACAGTTTTAATGGTGTGGTCCACGAGAGCACTAACGTGACATAAAATGCCATCAGCTATAGACATAACATAATTAGATAACTCCAAAGATGAACTATATTTATAATACAATAAAATCGGATCAACACTTGAAACATGACCTATATTTATAATTAGATACCCCAAATATATAGATATATATTTGTCACATTAACACTTGAAACTGAAGAATAGAATAAAATCTTTTTTTTTAATATTTCAAAAGCAAAATAAGAATATCCATACCACAATAAGCAAGGAGAGACCTAGGAAAAAATTTGTACCTGGTGGGTGGAAATCAGTCAAATCACAATTGTTCCTAATTATTAAAGGGTTAAATGGTGTCAGAGTGAAGAGAATAGAATTCTGTAGTGTATTATTTACTCATGAGGGTTACATATATACATCAAGAAATAATAGAAAAAATCTTTCGGCTTGCTATCTTACGCTATATTCTCTATATCAGATATCATATACAAAATAATATTCTAACTACCTATAATATCTAAACAATTCTGAGAGTATCTCGTTGACACTCCCCCTCAAGTCAGTGCTTGTGTATTTGTCAGGCCCAACTCGCGAATAGTGTTCTCAAAGTTCCACATAGGTACTGCCTTTGTCATTTCTGCTTGTTGTTTTTGTGACCTGCCATAGGGAAATGTGATGGCACCTCCATCCAAATTCTCCTTGATAAAATGGCGATCAACTTCAACGTGTTTAGTACGGTCACGCTGAACAGGATTATGGGCTATTTCTATTGCCACCTTGTTATCATAGGGTAAATCAATTGGATCCTTATATTCAACTCCCAGATCGTGTAGGATTCTTTTTATCCATAACAATTCACACACTCCATGTGCCATTCCTCGGTATTCGGCTTCAGCACTTGATTTTGCCACCACCTTCTGTCGCTTGCTTCTCCATGTAACTAAGTTTCCTCCCACAAACATGAGATAACCAGAATCGGCCCTTCGAGTTGTTTGATCTCTTGCCCAATCTGAATCTGTGTATCCTTCAATGGCGATAGGATCATTCTTAGCGAAGAACAATCCTTTTCCTACAGTCCCCTTCAAATATCTAAGGACTCTCATCGCCGCTCTTAACTGGTCATCACTTGGTTCATGCATAAACTGACTTAGTACTCCAACTACATATGCTAAATCTGGACAAGTGTGTGTTTGATAAATTAATCTGCCCACCAGTCCTTGATAAAATCATTTATCTGTTGGAGTTTGATCAACATAGATACCAAGTTTATGGTTGACCTCAATAGGACTATCTATTGGTTTACAGTCCAGCATGCTTGTTTCAGTGAGAAGGTCCCGTATATACTTTTTCTTGCATAATGATATTCCATATTTGGTGCGTATCACTTCGATTCCAAGAAAATACTTGAGCTCTCCAAGGTGCTTCATCTCGAACTTGGAGATTAATTGCGTCTTCAATTATTCAATCTCTAGCCGGTTGTTTTCTATTATTATCATATCGTCTACATATACCAATAGAATGGTTATTGAACTTCCATTTTTCTTGATGAATAAAGTATGATCTACATTGCTTTGTTAGTAACCCAACTCATTCATTGTAGAAGTTAGTTTTCCAAACCACGCACGAGGTGATTGTTTAAGCCCATACGGTGAATGCTTTAGCTTGCACACTTTGTTTTTACATGAAGTTAAGCAAAGTGCACCTGATAGCATATCCATGTATACTTCTTCTTCAAGGGTTCCATTCAAGAATGCATTTTTTACATCAAGCCGTTGTAGTGGCCATTCTTTATTTACTGCAAGTGACAGTAGAATCTGTATGGTACTTATTTTTGCTACCGGTGCGAACGTTTTATCATAATCCACAGCATGTTTATGTGTGTATCCTTCAACTACCAATCGCACTTTGTAACTATCCAAGCTTCCATCTACTTTGAATAGGTGTCAATACCCATTTACACCTTACGGTTTTCCTGCCTCTAGATAAATCAACTAACTCTCATGTTTGGTTCTTTTGTAGAGTCGTTAGTTCTTCATTCATGGCTTCCATCCAATTTGGATGCTCAAGCGCCTCTTGGATGTTTGTTGGAATAGTAACACCATACAAGTCCTTTTTTCCTTCTATGCCTCTAATTGTTGAGGTATAGTTACAGATTGGATACTTATCTTTTGCCTTCAACTCTTGTTCATAGCGCTTCTTTGGAACTCCTTTCATAGTTTGCTGAGATATTCTATGCTCACCGTTCTCAACATTATCATGGTCAGCCTCAAGATTATGAGTTAGAGGAAGTTTGTCGTGCCCTGAAAATAAAGAGTTACCGGCATAGAATGTGAACCTTATCATACATCCTTTAAATTTTAAATTGAGAAATCTTTTTCTTTTTAAAACATAGTTGAATTTGTCCTAAGAATTATAACATACTGAATAAAAATCATTATAATAAAAGTTTCAATATTTTTATTGAAATTTCGACAGAACCTTCTCGATAAATAGCATTTTCTGAAAAATTCTACAATACTCTATCTTACACAAAATATAATATCAATCAGGAGCTCAACTCCTTCCAACCAGTAGATAACATATATCAAAATAGAATCCTAATCATAGGCCACGCGGAGCATCTAATCTTACTTCCAACATAAAATACATAAATTCAAATATTTACATCAAAGGGACATAGTGCTAAACAAAATTTCACCCAGAACAGTTGCATGCCCCTCAGAAGTCAACAATAGGATCAGCATCAGATAATAAATTTGAGACCAAAATAAATTTATAATGAATAACATCCCAACAATAAATCATTAAATATGTACAAAAAGAAAGTTTAACATGATTATATGTGCTAGAAATAACAATTTTCACAAATAAATATTTAATAAACTTCATCATAAAAGGACTTTATGTAACTTTAAATAAATTCTTGATTCATTAAAGTATTATATCAAACGTTATTATCATATAATTTCAATAAAGTAAATGATTGCATTAAATAATTATAAATATGTTATTAATCAAAATCAATGAAAAATAGATCCATTAAATAATTAAAAACTCATAATTATAGAAACTTATCAAAACAAGTAACAAACGTGAACACACAATCCACGAAAGTAAATAACCAAACGTGGCTTATGCCACGAAAATAAATGTGAACACACAGTCCACGAAAGTAAGTAATCAAACGCAGTTTGAGCTACGAAATGAATGTGAACATACAATCCACGAAAGTAATGCTAACCAAGCGCGACCCAAAGCCACGAAATCAAATGTGGGTATTAAACCCATGAAGATCAAATGTGAGTGAGATGCTCATAAAAGTCGAATTAGCTAATCATAACCATAACGCGTTAAAGGCTAACGAAACTACCACTAGCAACCAGTGCTCTATAATAAGTCCCTTTCAAATCCCATTTCAAACATGCAAGAAAATCATCAGTAATAAATAAAGTTTTCATTTTCAAAGTCGAATTTGCATGAATTATTTTCTGTATTAATCCAATATTTAATAGAATGAAATCTCATAATCAAAGTCTAAACTTGTATTTATTTATTAATTAAAATTTCAAAACCTGTAAAAGCAATTTCACAAAATAAAGAAGTTTAATAAACAAACTATTCAATAACCACATTGTTGTTATTAAAACAATTTGTATAAAAAATGTACTATTTTAGTAGAGGAAATCTTTATTGAAAAATTAGTTAAGACACTATCCACTTACCTGAAGTTTTTTCAAAGTATAAGGTCCTCTTCGTACCACATTAATTGATCTCCTCTCCTTCCAAACTTCCTATAAAATATATTAGGGCCTTAATAAACTTCTAACAATGCTCAAAAACTCTCTTCTAACATTAACACGTCCTCTATTTATACACACACATGTATATTTATATAATAACTATGAATTTAAAACTTTAGAACCATGATTTTCACAAAAATTTCTTCATGGACAAAACTAATTTCCCAATCCACTCAAGAACTTTGTAATATTCAAACCTCTTTTCACATAATCTATCAACAACCATCCATTTTCAAGAATTCACATAATTAAAAGCTAATTTCACAACTAAATTTTCTTTGCAACTTTCAAGATAAATTTTTAGACCAACAACACCTATACAAAATATACTTCTTACAATAATCAATAAAATTTCAGGGAAGCACCAAAATTAAGCATACTCTTCTCACAGGAATTTCATCTAATACCCTGTGGGTGTGAAACTTTCAACTAACACCAACATCTTCCATATCAATTTTACTTTTCCAAAAATCTTATCAACATCAATAATCAAATCAAATTTAACTAAAATTCAAACTGCACCATCATCATCTTTTTATTACTACAAGTTTCAATTTAAATCAAGCTTTTCCTCCATATCCCAACATATACGGTCACGTGCAGCAGTAACAAAGGGGAAGAAAATTCTTGTGACTTCCATCATAAACTCACACACTTAATCACAGAAGATCATCAAGAAAGAGAGTTCAAAGCCCCTCATCACTACAGCAACGATCTCTCTAACACATATACACATACAGAACCGAGGAGGGTGAAAGAGATTTGAAAATCCTTACCTTTGATCAATAATAACGAAAACTAACAGGATATACTGCTGCTCGAACAAGGAAGAGGAAGAAAGAGATCCTCACGCATGCACAACAGCCAGCCAAACAGAGATCAGAGAGCGTCACAAAATAGGAGAGTAGGAGAAATCATGTATTGGATCTCCAGCAGCGGCTGATGGCGTTCCGGCTCACAACCACACCGGTGATGTTGAAGGCAGTGGAGGAAGGAAGGAGAAGGCGAAAGAGATCAAGAATTTCAGTTCCTCTCCCACTCAAGCACCGGTAACAGATCAAAGAAAGAGAAATGGGAAAGGACGAGACTCAACGGCAATAGGCAGAGCCCTTGTGCTCACCAATGACAGCAACGAGATGAAGAGGAAGAGAGAGGGGGTGGAGAACGACAAAGACACAGAGCAGCAGCTCATTTGGTCAAAGAAAGTGAAGAGAGAGAATAAAATATCCAATGAGTTAGGGGTAAAATGGTAATACTATAAAGCCAGAATAAAAAAATAAATTTCCCTTTCGAGGGAGAGGGATCTGAACTCAAGATCTGAATAATAAGAGACTGGCTCAATTCCTACTGGACCAGCACTATCTCTTATTAAAATTGTTCCAAAATTAATAAAAGTACCATAGAAATAACTTACCATAGATTTTATTTTATTTTATGATTATCTTCTTTGAAATTAAAATTTTTTGGTTATTACAAAGTTCATCAACTCATGGTTCTAGATCAAGATAATTCTCAACATAGTTATTTTCTTCAACAATGTTTGAGTCAGAAGCACGCACTTAAAAGTGTATTCAAGACATCCATAGGAAGATTTTGGGCTTGTGGTGTAGGTGATGGTGGCAATAATAATGTATTTTCTATAATGTGATCATGCATTGTTTCTTTCATGAGTCTTTGTTCTAGGTCTTTTAGTTTTCTCAACCCTATTATAGCATCAATTTCTACTTGCAACTTCTCTTCCCTTACATTAGTCTCCCCCTGAAGAGAAGTTGAGGGAGGTGAGTAAAAAGGTTTCGTCTCAGTGAAGGTGACATCCAGAGTGGTATATAGTTTATGGGTTTGAGGGTCGTAACATCTATAACCCTTTTGGAAGTCAAAGTAGCCAATAAAGACACACTTTTGGGCACAAGGATCAAGTTTCCCTTTAAGAGCTTTCGGTATACGGATACAGGCAAGGCAACCAAACACATGAGGTTCAAGGTTTAGGACATGTAGAATGCATACAAGGCTTTGAAGTTTTTGAAGGGGGTTTGAAAGTTAATAGCACTAGATGGAATCTGGTTAATGAGATAAGTAGTAGATCTGACTACTTCACCCCAGTATGTTCATGGCATGTTAGTACCAAACAAAGAAGCTCGGATGACCTCAAGAAGTTATCTGTTCTTACATTCAACCAAGCCATTTTGTTGGAAGGTGTAAGCATAGGAGGTTTGGTATCGAATACCATAGGTAGACAGAAATTCATGTAGCTGAGAATTCACAAATTAAGTGCCATTGTCGGTTTTCCAAATACTGATTTTCTTATCAAATTGTGTTTGCACCACTTTATAAAAATCTTGAAATGCTATAAACACAATCATTCTTATGAGAAAGTAGGGATACCCAAGTCATATAAGTACATTCATCAATAAAAGTCACAAAGTAACGAGAATTAGAAAAGGTAGATACTTTTGCAGGACCCCCCAAACATCAGAATGAATTACCATCAAAGGTTCAGTACATTTATTTGGACTAGGAATAAATGACGTACGATGACTCTTAGCATATGTACAGGTCTCACAATGCAAAGAGGAGTTATTCAAGTGTAAAAACAAAGTAGGTTTTAGCTGTTTCAAATACCCAAAAGACAAATGACCTAAGCGTTTATACCAAAGCCATACATCCGCTTCTGCTATATTCTTGCAATGGATAGAGTTTGTCACTGGTGTATCTGGAGACTCATGTTCAAATAATATAAATTACCCTGCCTAACACCACAGCCAATTATCTTTCTGGTAAGGATGTCCAGAAACACACAAAAAAGGCCAAGAAGTCACTGTACATGTAAGAGTAAGGGTAATTTGGCTTACTGATAGTAGATTATACTCTAATGAGGGAACTAGTAAAACTGTGTCCATAGCTAAATCACGAGAAAGATAACATTGTCCCTGCCCTTTAAATTCATGCTGCTCCCCCTGTTGCTGTACTCACCACAGGAGCCGAGTATACCATGGTCATATGATCCGAGACACCTGAATCAATAACCCAAGAAGTGGAGGAAGATTTCGAGACTAGGGAAATCTTACCATAGTTTACTACATTAGCAATAGGTGGTTCAGGTTCAAGTGGCCGCTTCTACTCCAAGGGTATACTTACAGTATTAGCATTGACCTTCCTCCGTGGCTTCTTAGTAAAGTCCCACCAATCAGGATGCCCAACAAGTTCATAGTAGTATTGCTTAGAGTGACCCGTCTCACCACAATGAGTACATGTAAGTCAATCACCTTTCCGTGACTTTGACTTTGAGGAACCACGGTGCAATCCCTGCTGAGGTTGTTTAGCTAATAAAACAGTAGTTTCACTAGAATGACGTGGGACGTTCATGGTCTAATGTTGTTATGCTTCGCAACATACATAGGCGTACGAGCATTTGAGATCTAATTGAGTCTCCTTTCTTAGTATCTCCCCTCGGACCTGATCAAATTCAGGATCAAGACTGACAAGAAATATATGAACTCGTAGGCGAGTCATAGCCGTGTTAACGTAAAGGACACCACCAACAGAGGTAGCTTGTTCACAGGAGCGATGGTCGATCTCTTGAAACAGTGCTACAAGTTCATTATAGTAAAAAAAAAGAGGACGTCCATTCTGGCGGGTTGAGAAAGCTTTCTGGTTCAGTGAATAGTATTATCTCATTCAATGCATCATAGAAGGTTCAAGCAAGTGCATCCCAGACTTTTTTGGCTATGGGAAGTCGAATGAAATGTTGCATGAGAGTTGGATTCATTGCTTCAATTAGCCAGCTACGTATCCGCTGATTTTTCTATGATCTATGTATTTAACGCAGGCTCGTCGACGTTCGATCGTTTTGCTTCTCTAGTGAGATATCTGCCTTTGTTTTGAGCTGTGATCCACATCTCCATCAGTTGAGCCCACAGTGTATTAGTTTGATTCGTCAAGGATGATGGCCACGGGAAGGTGACCATGGTCCTAGTTCACCACAATTTGATTCATGATGTCTATTCGCTGTCAAGCGTTACTGTAAGCATATGGGTTGTCACAAATATAAAATATTTCAAAATTATTATTTCCATGAGAATTTAAGTAAATGAAGGTTAAAATTCACTATTAAGTTTTAAGATAAGTGAAGCAAAATCAAAAGTAAATTTGTGTAAAAGTAATAAAAATTGAATTAAAATTGTTTTAAAGCAATTAAAACTTGTTGAAACCTTAACTTCAAGAGATGAGGATTTAGGATTATCTCTCCCCTTTGCATTTCATAAAACTTAAATTAATTCCTCTCAAATAAATTTTTTTTTAATGAAAATAAGTACTAGTCTAAGATTTTAATTCACTTAAAAAAGCTTTCTCAAATCAAAATCAAATATATTTACAAACATTAAAATTTTACAATCTCTTAAAAATAATTAATGAAAATAATTTTTAGACTCCAATCTTAATGAGATTATGAAAGGTTAATAAAATAACTCTATTTTACCAACAAACCATTTATTTATCTTTATAAATTTTAAGTCCAACATTATTTATCCAAATTCTACACCTAAATTAGCTTTCTCAAGCACAATTCAAGTGAACAGAACAATCTAAATGGTGATCAATACTTAAAAGCGTTAAGCATAGGATAAAATAAACACATATATGTCATAAACTATCAAAAGAGAGGAATATTCAAATCTTAATCCATACAAAGGTTTGAAATAATCTTAAAACAAAAAAACTAACCACTCATATTCAGAAAATAGCCATAAATGTCACAATCTACAGCATCCACATTAGAAACAAGAAGAGAAAAAGGAAGAAAAAAAGAAAAAATGAAGGAAACCTACTTGAATCTTTCCAAATCTTCAATCATTAATCAAATCTCTTCCAAGAACCCTAAACCCTAGTAGAGCAAGCCTCAAGAAACCTCTCACAATTGCAACTCTCCTTCAAAGTGCAAGAAGTTCGCATATATAACCCTAGCTTTAAGTCTGATTCAAAAACACAGCTTCAGTAAAAAGCTTTTGGTCGCGGTCAATTCTTCATCGGCTGCAGCCAAAACCTCTCGGTCAAGACTTCGACTACAACCAAAACATGTCAATAGTATTCTATCTCTGGCTTTCCGCTGAGGCCAAAAATGCCTGAACTAACATTTGATTCTTCACTCTTTGTATTGACTTTTTCTTGATGTAATAATTTCATAACTCCTTTACTCCTCAAATAATGCTTCAACAACCTAAGGCAAGAAATTTTATGAATCCAAGATTAATTATACCAAGATAAGAATTATACATAATTTACACTAAGATTTTCTTATTTAAACCCAAGTATGAGATATGCACATTTTCCTATTATACGTACCCAAAGTATACACAATTTCATCAAAAAACATATGAAATTATAAGAAAATGTACTGAGATGACATAAATTTCTATAGGTTATCACACCTCCAAACTTAGATTTTTACTCATCCTCGAGTAAAACAACAAATAAAACAGCTAATTTAATAGATTATCCATCTACCAAGCATTCATGATTTTGTCCTCATCAATTGCCCAAGCAAGTATTCCCAATATGAAGAAAGTAGAACACCAATGAATGCATGATTCATAAAATTAAATCTAGCTTCTCAACAATTTTGAAGTGCGTGTGTGAATAGAGTCAAGACATATTTATCTTGCAATTACCAAAGTCAACAACATCAATTCAACTTGTATAAAACAATTTCAATTAATAAAATTTTTACATCTCAATTTCTCCCAATCTCTCTACCCACAAGTTATCTCATCAAATTCAAAAATCAAAGGGGTTTTATAAGCTTGTAATGTGATTAAAGGTAATTGAAAAAATAGGATCAAGGAATAAATTAAATACTTTAAGATAAATGCCTTTAAGCTCTTCCTCCTTGAACAAACAGAATTTTCTTCAACTACACATATACCCTCCCCTAAATTTGAACCCAATTGATCTTGTACACCAAGCTTTATTGAATTCAAAATGCACAACTTTTTTTTCTTTTTCTTTTTTTCGTGTATATATATTTCTTTTTTTTTTCAACAGTAACTTAAATTACAAAAGCCCCACATTTTCTTCCACGTAATCCATACCCAACTAAGAATAATGTAACTTGCCAACCACATCAAACCCTAATCAGCTATCACAAATATCCATTTATCTCAAAGCCAAGATAATTCATGATTTTTCAGGTTTATAAGGTTTGGATTTCATATGGATAGCCAAAAGAATTTATTAAATTGTTTTTTTAGGCTCAAATTATAGGTTCAAAAAGATAAAATCAACTTAGGTTAGCTTGAAAAGCTCAAACACATATAAAAATGGCCCTAATCATTTTTCAAAATCAAGTTAAACAACTAGAAGGTTTTAAGAAAGTTCAAAGCAAACTATAAAATCCCTTGATCAAAATAGTATCATACAAATTAACTTGTTACAATTTCTTTCAACAACAACATTCAAAATTATTCTTTGGCTACAGCTACGAGCTCTTGGCCAAAGCTTTTGCTGCAACCAAATTTTTCTTGGCTGCAACTAAAATTTTGTCAAATCCCATATCGATAATTTAGCCAAAATGGATCCCCACAATGCTAAAATGCAATCCAACACCACTCAATATGCCCTTCCACACCAAAATTTCATTGAATGACCATCAGTAACCATTCAAAAACATTCAACAAAATTGATACTCAATCAAATTCACAATAAATTTCTTGAATCAAGATCAAGCTTACATGAAAATTTACAGTTGTCAATTCTTTGCACAAAAACACTCTAGATCAATCCAAAACACTCAACACTAGATATGCACAAGTTTATCACATTCACACCACAACCAACTTCATACCAACAAAACATGCATAATGAAAACATAACTCAACCAATGATCAATTTCATATCAGATTTATACTAGTCAATGAGTGCAAATCATATCCAACTTTTTTTTCACAACTCAAATATCAGATTTAAAATCTAAAGTAAAGTTTAAGTAGCAAAATAGACTTGGAGTGAGATCACTTCCCTGAAAATGCATAATTCCACTAGACTTCTTGATTCCTCTCCATACACCCTTAACATACATTTTTTTTAATTCGAGGACTTTTCTTCACCTACAAAACACAAGACCAAACATAGTCTACTAAAGACACAGAAAAATCAAACTAAACACAAAAAGCGAGTTTAAGAGCTTGGGTTACCTTCCAAGAGCGCTTGATTTATAGTCTTTTAGCCTAACTCTTCACTTTCTTAAGTTGCATTAGATAATTGAATGGTGCATGCTTGACGATCCACTTCACCGCCCCAATAGTGTTGTCACGTCCTGAATAATAAGAGTGACTGGCACAATGTATGTGTACAAACCCACATCTCTTAAGCCTTAAGAAAATAAAATTTTTTATTTTTAAAATCGTAATTATATTTGCATTAAAATTAGGACATTCTTAATGTTTTTCCTTCAAATAAAAGTCTTAATATTTTTGTAAATATTTGGGCAGAACCCCTTTTGTAAATAGGAACCCCTAAAAACTCTACTATAAAATTCTCAAACGGAAATCACTATAGTTAGGGCCTCTCCTCCTTTTCCAACCAACAAACAAAATATATAATAAAATAATGACTCTGACTATAATATATGTGGAGTACCTAAACACATTCTTCATGGCTTAATAAATAAATATTTACATCAATAATAAATATTTACATAACAAATCTCTACTCAGCTTAGCAAAAATCCATCATTGGTAAGCAGGACGTACAGCGCTAGCTACGCTATCTGAGACCAAAATACTTTCCAGTGAATAATGTCCCAACCATCAACTTTTGCAAGATAAAATTTAATAATTGACAACAGTTATGAAAATTAAAGATAAGGTGATTCAATATAATAAAATTTGTAAATGAAGATTAATAATACCAAAAAATATAATTAAACAACTTCAATAACAAGAATATTTAAACCTATAATAACAAAGCAACTTTTAACATTTGATCTTAATAAGTCAAAATAATTAAATAATAAATAAGAATAACAATATTTATTAATTGAAAATCATTAAATAGGAAATCATCAATTAGTTTTAAAAAAAATCATATTTCTAGAGATTTATTACAACAATTCACAAACGTGGACACACAATTCATGAGAATAACTAACCAAACGCAGTTTACACCATGAAAACAAATGTGGATACAAAGTCCACAAGAATAAATAATCAAATGCAGCCGAAGCCATAAAATAAACGTGGACACACAGTCCATGACAATAAATAACCAAGCGCTAAGCCATGAAACAAACGTGGATAGTGACCCACGAATAACAAACGTGAGAACAAAACTCACAAAAATCAAACTAGCTAGTCGTTAAACATGGCACGCCAAGGGCTAACGGGACTGCCATTAGCAACCAGTGTCCTAAATAAAATTTCCTTCAAATCTATTCTCAAACATGCGAGAAAATCATCAACATACAAATACAATTCTCATTTTCAAAGTCAAACTTGCATGAATAGCTTTAAAGTCGATAATTTGGGCCAAGCCCGACGGGCCAGCCAGAACCCACCCGAAAAATTTAGGGCCAAGCCCGAAAAAAATATTATTAGGCCCGAGGAAATTCGGGCCAAGCCTAATTGGGTTCGGGCTTAGCCCGAATACCCAAATAAAAAATAAATTTTTAAAAAAATATATAAAATATAATAAATATTAATTAATTTTTTAAGTTTTATATCATTTTATACCAAAATACTATATGTATAAGTGTTTTAATGTAGTTATTTTTTAAAAAAATTAAAAATAGTTATATTTCATATTTTTATTATTTTTAATCAATAAAATATCTCAAAATAATATTTAAAATATATTTTAATATTGATTTTAATATTTTAAGACCCAATTTTTGTCAAAAAAATTTTGAGTCCTATAAATCATTTGCATATAAAAAATAATTTTATATTTTTTATAAATTAACATAATTAATTTTAAAGTAAAAATAAAATTAAAAATAATTTTAAAAATAAAATTTAAACATGTACGAATTCTCGACTTTACTACTAGTTAAACATAATAAATAGAATAATATTCTTAAATAATTACTTAATTATTATCCATGCTATATTTGGTTAAAAATTAAGAGTAAACTAAAGTAAGAATCCCTTTTATGTAAGAGTTAAACAATATAAAAAGTTAAAGAAAAATAATTTCAAAAAAATAATATTTTACTCATAATTAAATAATTTTTTTATATCATATAATGATGGCAATTTTTTTTATATTCATAAAAATGAAAAGTACAATTTACCTAAAAGTTATTAAAAACTTTAAATTAATCGAAATAATAATTTTAAATTAGTAGTCTAATTGTGATTGAATTGAGATCAACTTAATCATAATTAAAATAATATAATTTAATCAAAATATATAAAATATTTATATATGACTATAATAAAAGCAATATTTAAACAACTAAGACATTAATTTATAAGTAAAGAAAACATTCATAAATAAATTATACATAATACAATAAAATAATAACAGTTACTTAAATACAAAGTTGATAAGTTATTTTTAATTTTATTCTTTTAAAATTAAGATAATATTTTACGCTTAATAAAATTATTTAAAAATTAAAATTGGTTCAAAAAAATAAAGAAAAAATATTTTTAAAAATTTTCAGGTATTCGGGCCAGCCTGAATAAGCCTGAAGCTCGAAGATGTTAGAGCCGAACTTGGCTATATGGACTTTTTAGAAGGGGTAGGATGCTTTAAACCCGATTTGAATAAACCCGGCCCGAATTGAGCCCAGTCCGAATAAGCCTGGCCCGCCAAAATTACCGACTCTAAATAGCTTTGAGCATTAAAAACTTGCAAAAATAAAATTTCATGACTACTATCCATGTTTGGCATTTATTGACTAATCCAAAAATAATTAAAGTTGATAAAAGTAATCTCATCAATTTTGAAAGTATCATTCGTAAGGAAAAACACATACACAAGCCATAACTCCAATATCATTCAACCTCTCTTTAAAATTTTCCAACATAAAAATAATTTAATTAACAAAATATTAAATACATAATATAATTGTTATTAAATGATAAAAAAAATAATTTTGGAAATAAAATTTTATTGCTAAATTAACTGAGATGCTATCCACTTACCTAATAGATTTCCAAGCATATAACTTACTTCTAAATTGACCCTTTTTGCAAAAGCTCAAGGTCCTTAAATTCCTATTGTCCAAATAATACTATAGTCATTTTTTTATATAAACTTTACAATCTAAAATTTACAATTTAAATTTGTTTAAGGTAAAGAATAAATAAATAAATTTTATTTCTCTATTTTCTAACATTTTCTCAAACATTGCATCAATTGTTATTCCTTAAAAATTCTAAACACTAACATATCAATAGCAATCTAGTTCATGGATTTTCAATCAAAATACCTATTTCACAAATCTCTAATTTCTGCCTCAACTTTCATTAAAAAAAAATTATAATATTTTGTCTAACAACAATACAACCATCACAAGTGTCTTGCCATCATAGGTCAGATTCTTCTAAAACGCATTTTCCCAAATACCTTACAAGCACTATTGTTTAAACCATGATACCAAATTCTCCTCTTCTCCAATCCCCTTATGATATATAATAAGATTTAAGTAGACCCCCTACAACTTTAATAAACATCCTTCTCACATTAACACATCATAATCCATCCAAATAATTCAAAGTTTCCCAAACATCGTAGTTTATAACACAGAGCTTTCTCATATGACTTTAGCCATAACTAGATACGTACTCCCTTAAAATGCAATCTCCTATTAAGCTTTTTGTCAAAATACCAAATGTACATTATTTTCAAATCCCACAATAAAGCTTTTAACATTCAAATTCTTACTCAACAATTTCTTAACAACCATATGACTCTAAAGAATTCAATTATCTACACATTACTTTTATAATTAAATTCCTTGTCAACCTTCAAGTTAAAACTCAACTAAATAATATTTGTCTCACTCGTGCTTGTCAACATAACTAATAGAATTTCAAAAATTTCAAAATCAAGTAAAAGTTCTTCTAACAGGAATTTTGTCAAACACCTTTGTTACACTACTTCTTAAACTCAAGCCAAACTTCTTCCTTTTCAATTTCATCTCTAAAAGTTTCCCAATGAGTATTTGAACTAAATAAACCCCCCTAATTTTCATTCCTTGTACAATAATCAATCCACATCAGAAAAAGGATATCATTTGCCCCATTCAATCTTGCCTCTCTTTTACATTGAATTTTAGAAAATTATAGATTTAAGCAAAACTCATCTATCAAAGCTGTAACTAAGATGAAACTCCAAATTTCTTTCATATTTCAGTCACCAAACGACCAGCACAAAGAAAGAAGGAAAAAAAAAAATCAATCCTCCCATACCAGAACAATAGTGTCAGAACAAGGGGGAGAGAGAACAGGTCCTATCATCGAACAAGGAAGAGGAAAGAATGAGCTCCACATCGGCTCACGAACGACGGCAACAAAGATGAAGGAGAGCTTTATCATTGAACTGGAACATGAACAGAGGAGGAACATGGAGGATTTGCGAGCTCCCTCAAATCGGTAACAACAAAAGCGAAAATAAGAGTTGATTGAGCAAAAATGAGCAAAAACCAGTAAACCCACAGCCACTCACACAACCCAAATAGCAGCGTCAAACCAGCAAGAAGCAAAACTCATCGCACGAACAGGGGATGAATAGGGGACGAAGAACTCACAGTTGATGGTGCGGATGAACAGCAGAGCAACGTTCAGCAATAATGAATAAATGGCCACGCGAAGTAGGATGAAGAACGCCGGCGATCACGCCAGAAATGAAGATTAGAGGCAAGGGTTCTGGAGAGCTCTCTCTCTCTCTCTCTCTCTTCTGGTGTGTTCCAAAACGTGAAATGGAAGAGGAATGGAAAAAAATCTGATGCGCTCTATCTTTATTTTTAAAAAGAAGGGCATTATGGTAATTTCACAAAACTGAAACCAAAATAAAAATCCTCCCTTTTGCATTAGCAAGAATCGAACTCATTTCCTGATGTAGATAAATTATCAATGCTACTCACACTAGACCATCAATCCTTTTTAATATAATGTAAAATTAATATTAAAACATATCATTATATATTTTAATTTTTTTTACTTAAAATTCTTGGATTATTACAAATGTTTTAGTCTTTGGCCATTCACTTTGAATTTTTCACCATCTTAACTTCTAATTCAATAGCTTCATTAGTGAATACTTGAACCACCATAAAGGGACTCAACCACCTAAACTTCAACTTCCCAATAAATAACCTCAACTTCGAGTTGAAGAGAACATTTTGTCATGCTTCAAATTTTCTTAAAATGATTTTCTTATCATGCAACCTCTTAGTCTTCTCCTTATAGAGCTTTGAACTCTCATAGGCTTGCATTCGAAATTCTTCAAGGTTATTTAATTGTAGAAGCCTTTTCTCAACAGTAGCTTTGGAGTCAAAATTCATCTTCACAGCCAAATCGGCTTTATGCTCCAATTCCACAAGCAAATGACAAGCTTTCTCAAATACCAATTGGTAGGGAAACATGCTAATAAGAGTTTTATATGCTGTGCGATAGGCCAACAAGGCATCATCTAGCTTCAATGACCAATCCCTTTTAGTCTCTCATACAGTCTTCTTTAGAATAGACTTGATTTCTCTATTTGAAATTTCAGTTTGGCCATTAAATTGTGGATGATAAGCCAATACTATCTTGCGTTTCACCCCATATTTCTTCAATAGAACTTGAAATTGATTGTTGCATAAATTAGTTCCTCCATCACTCACAATAGCTCTCAAGGCTCCAAATCTCGTGAAAATGTATTTCTTTAAGAGTTTCAACATAGTTAGGGCATCATTTTTCACACAAGCAACAACTTTCACCCACTTAAAGACATAATCAATAGCTACCAAGATATATTCATTACTAAATGACTTAGAAAATGGTCTCATGAAATCTATCCCCCAAATATCAAATAGTTGCACCTTTATCACGTTTTTAAGAGGCATTTCATTCCTCCTTGAGATATTACCAATTCTTTAACATCAGTCATATTGGAGCATAAAAGCATAAGCATCTTTAAACAAGGTTGGCCAATAAAAACCACTTTGAAGGACCTTATGTGCAGTCTTCTCTCCTCCAAAATAACCTCCATACTCAAAAGAGTGACAGCTATGAAGTCTGTCATATCGCTCATACCTCGGCACGCATCGCCTTATCAAATGATCACAACATTGTCGGAATAGATGAGGCTCATCCCACACATAATGGCTCACTTTAGATAAGAATTTCTTCTTTTAATATGGTTTGAGGTCATGAGGAAGAGCATAGCACACCAAGTAATTTACAAAATCAGCATATCAACGTGCCTCATTGCACTTCATAGCAAAAAGTTGCTCATCCAAAAATTCTTCATTGATTCCTTCGTTAGATTCTCATTGAGCATCAGTACTTAACCATGACAAGTGATCTGCCAGTTAATTTTTCAATTCCCTTTTGGTCAACAATCTTTAAATCAAACTCTTATAGCAATAATACCCATCGAATTAGACTAGCCTTTGAGTCCTTCTTACTAAAAAGATACTTCAAAGTTGAGTGATCTTTGTAAATAGTCACCCTAGTGCCCACAATGTAAGCCTAAAATTTCTTACATGCAAAGACCACCTCTAACAACTCCTTTTCTGGATAAGCTGAGCACTATCAAGCGTTCGACTAGCATAGTAGATAAGATGTAACACTTTATCCTTCTTTTGCTTAAGCACTGCGCCAACCACATAGTCACTAGTATCACGCATGATGATAAAAGGTAAATTCCAATTTGAAGCTACAAGAATTGGCGTAGAGATAAGCCTCTTTTCCAACTCTTCAAAGGCTTTCAGGAATTTCTCATTGAACTTAAATTCAACTTCCTTCTCAAGTAAATTACATAACAGCTTGGCTATTTTTGAAAAATCCTTAATGAACCGGCGATAGAATCCCGCATATCTAAGAAAACTTCTAATTCACTTGACATATGATGGCAAAGGTAGTTGCTCAATCACTGATATCTTGACTTTATCCACTTTAAGACCCTTTTTTGACACCCAATGGCCAAGAATAATGCCTTCATGCACCATAAAGTAGCCTTTTTCCTAATTCAAGATCAAATTGGTCTCTTTATATCTTTGCAAAACCACTTTCAAATTGTCTAAACAACATCAAATGAAGAACCAAAGATAGAAAAATTATCCATGAATACCTCAATAGTCCTCTTAATCATGTCAGAAAAAATGGACATCATACAACATTAAAATGTCATTAGAGCATTGCACAAGCCAAAGGGTATATGCTTAAATGCAAAAGTCTCATATGGGCAAGTAAAGGTGGTCTTCTCTTGATCCTCTAAAGCAATAACAATTTAATTATAGCCAAAATATCTATCTAAGAAATAGAAGAATTCTTGATCAATAAGTTTATCCAACAGTTGATCAATGAAAGGTAGAGGAAAATGATCTTTTTGTTTGCTTGCATTCAATTTTTGATAATCCATACACACCTTCCACCTTATTATAGTATGAGTAGGGATCAACTCATTGTGGATATTAGCCATTGCAGTCATACCGCCCTTTTTGGGGACACATTAAACTAGGCTCACCCAAGAACTATTAGAAATGGGATAGACAATCCCAGCAGAAAGCCACTTCAAAATTTCCTTTTTCACCACTTCCTTACCGGATTCAATCTTCTTTGATACTCAATCAAAGTCTTTTGCTCATCATTTAAAAAAATCTTGTGCATATATAGAGAAGGGCTTATGCCCTTGATGTTGGTTATGGTCTATCTAATAGCCTTTTTATACTCTCTCAAGACTCTCAACAATTTTTCTTCTTGCAAATCGATTAGGATAGATGACACAATTACTAGCAATAAATTTTCCTCCCAAAGATAGACATACTTGAGATGTGGAGGTAGTAGCTTCAATTCAAGTATTGGAGTTCCTCAATGGAGGGCTTGAGTAGAGATGCAAGAGTAGTCAATACATCAAAAGGCTCTACTGGACTAAACTGCTTGGGTGGAAAAGGATCCACATCAAATATCCCCATGTAATCTTCTTCCTTTATTTCCATAATGTTCTTCTACCCCAGTATTAAAGCTTCCAAAGGGTCTTCAGCTAAGCGACCATTGAAGTCTTCATGTATCACCTCATCAAGAATTCCCATGTAACAACATTTAGGAGATTCATCCGGAAACTTCATTACCTTGCTCATGTTAAACACTACTTTTTCTTCATTTAATCTTAGTATAATCTCACCCTTTTCGACATCAATGATGGTTTGGGTAGTGCCTAGGAATGGTCTCTCAAAAATGATAGGAATTTCCAAATCAACATCACAATCTAGGACAATAAAGTTTACTAGAAAGATAAACCGATCTACCTTTACTAACATATCTTCAATAATCCCTCTAGGATAGAAAATGCTTCAATTAGCGAGAAGGAGCATTACTATTGTCAGTCTTGCCTCTCTCAAGCCCAACTTGTTAAAAATGGCCAAGGCATGAGATTTACACTTGCGCCCAAGTCACATAAGGCCTTCCTATCAAAATACTTCCCAATATTGCATGGGATGTAAAAGCTACCCGGATCTTTTAGCTTGGGTAGAACCCTTCTTTTTATGATGGCACTGTAATCTTCAGTCAATGCAACAATTTTAAATTCAGTAAACCACCTCTTTTGAGATAAGACATCTTTCAAGAACTTAGCATATTTAGGTATTTGCTCGATTGCTTCAGCAAAAAGGGATGTTAATTTGAAGCTGCTTAAATATGGTTAGAAACTTTTTAAATTGAGCATCTTCCTTCTTTACCTTAAATCTTTGAAGGAATGGAAGTGGGGGTGTTATAGTAGAAGAAACAATTGATTTTCTCTTCTTTTCTTCTTTCTTCAATTCAACCTCTGTATGTTCCTTTTCTTCTTCATCATAAGGAGCTAAAACTCATTGCCCCTTTTTCTTCTTATCCCTTTTTCATTTCTTGATGTCGTCATCTTCCCATACTATTTCTTCATCCACCTCCTCGCTATTATTAAAATTAGCCCCGCTGTGACTAGTCACTCTTGGGTCTATCACATTTGGTAGAGTCTTACCGCTTCTAAAGTGTATAGCATTCCATTCTTCTTTATCTTCCCTCTTTGGATTAGGGATGGTGTCACTTGGTAAGCCTTCTTTATTCAAGGCATTCAACTGTGCAACAACTTGGCCCATTTGCACTTTAAGGCTCTTAATGGTTGTATCATGCAAAGCTAGAGTAGCTTTATTCTTAGCTCGATCTGCCTATTGATTCTTTAAAATTTGAGCTAATATTTGCTCCATTTTAGAATCACCTTTTCTTGGTTTTTGTGGTACTTTCGAAGTAGGAGGAATAATCAATCTAGGTCCAGAGGATAAAGTTAGATTTAGAGTCTATTTTTGACTCCATAAGAAGTTTGGGTGATTTATCCACCCTGAATTATAAGTCTATGAGTAAAGATTGTGTTGAGGAGATCTCCGTGCATTATTCATGTAGCTCACTGTTTCAAGAGTGTAGGGGCAATGATGAGTCACATGTCCTTTACCACAATGCTCATAAGCTTGAGATGAAGCTTGTAATGCATTTACTCCACATGAACTTCCCCTTTTCATTTGAAGCTCAAGACTATTAAATCTTCAATTTATCACCTCTAATTAAGAAATAAGCTCCTTAGAAGAGCTAGATTCTTGTGAACCTCCCATAGCATGTCTCCTCTTATAGGATTGTTGCATAGTGCTAGAAGCAATGTCTTTATATAAGTTATACAACTTATTAACCTTCATCTTGTCAATTCCACCATTAGAAGCATTATTCAATATAGTTACTATTACATCATCCAACCTGTTTCAAAAAGCTTTCATAAGGACATACTTCTTTTATTCATAATTAGGATAACTTCTCACCAACTCTTTGAATCGTTCCCAAGCTTTATAAAAAATTTCTCCCAGTTATTGTTTGAACTTGAGAAGCTCAGTTCTTAATGTTGCTCTTTTACCTCTTAGAATGAACCTTGCCTTGAACTTAGCTACCAAATCATCCCATGTTTCAATTGAGTTCTTAGGAAGAGAATTCAACTAAGCTCTTGCTTTGTTCTTCAAAGATATTGGGAATAACTACAATCTTTATGCATCTTTAGAAACACCATTTTGCTTGAAATTCTCATACACCTCCATAAATCTTGCAAGATGATCATTAAGGTCTTCATCGGCATTACTCCCAAACTGTCCATACATTAGTATCATTTGGATTATGACTTGCTTAACTTTAAAATTTCTAGCTTGAATTTCAAGTAGCCGAACACTAGAATGATAAGATTATGCTTCCTGGTTAAGAAAGTCATCCAGAGTGAATATATCATTCTCATCTTGATCATCCCCCTCCATAACATTGCCTAGAGGAGGAATGTCTTCTCTAAGTTCAATTTCCTCACTTGTTTCACCCTCTTCTTCAACAACTCCTTCAAGAACAACTTCAAGTTCATCGAGAAAGAGTCCTTACATGAGTCAAGAAGGTACCTATAAGGTAAAACTAAAGAAACAAGTATTAAACTTATCAATAAAAATTTAAAACTATAAAATCTTTAATAACTAACTAAACTACCTATACCTATGAAAATGTCAAACTAAAAGCTCAAGCATAACCTACTAACGCAATAGCAAAAATTAATTAATACAAACAATTGCCGTTATCCCCAGCAATGGCACCAGGAACTTGTTCGTTGTCAAGCGTTACCGCAAGTGTGAGTCATCACAAGTGTAGAATATTCTAGAGTTATCGTTCTCACGAGGTTTTAAGCAAATGAGGATTAAAATTCATTATTAAGCTTTAAGATAGGTTAGGCAAAATCAAGAGTAGATTTGTGTGAAAGTAATAAAAATTGATTTAAAATTTTTTTTAAAGCAATTAAAACTTGTTGAAACCTTGACTTCAAGAGATGAGGATTTAGGATTATCTCTCCCCTTTATATTTCATAGAACTTAAATTAATTCCTCTCAAATAGATTTTTTAATGAAAATAAGTACTAGCCTAAGATTCTAATTCACTTGAAAAAGCTTTCTCAAGTCAAAATCAAGTATATTTGCAAATACTAAAATTTCATAATCTCTTAAAAATAATTAATGAAAACAATTTTTAGGCTCTAATCTTAATGAGACTATGAAGGGCTAATAAAATATCTCTATTTTACCAACAAAACTATCTATTTATCTTTATAAATTTCAAGTCTAACATTATTTTATCTAAGTTTTAACCTAAATTAGCTATCTCAAGCACAACTCAAGTGAACAAAACAATTTAAATGGTGATCAAGCACTAAAGAGCATTAAGCATATGATAAAATAAACATATAAATATCATTAACTATCAAAAGAGAGAAATATTCAAGTATTAATCCATATAAAGGTTCAAAATGATCTTAGAATAAGAGAACTAGCTACCCATGTTAAGAAAAGAGCCATAAATGTCACAATATATGGCATCCATATTAGAAACAAAGAGAGCAAAATGAAGAGAAGAAGAAAAATAAAAAAAATCCACTTGAATCTCTTCAAATCTTCAATCCTTGGCCAAATCTCCTTCAAGAATCTTAAACTCTAGCAGAGCAAGCCTCAAGGAACACTCTCAAAATCGTAGCTCTCCTTTAAGGTGCTAGAATTTTGCATATGTAACCCTAGCTTTAAATCTGATTCAAAAATGCACAGTTTCAATAAAAGGTAAGAAATTTTATGAATCCAAGTTTAATTATACGAAGATAAGAGTTATACATAATTTACACTAAGATTTTATCATTTAAACCCAAGTGTGAGATATGCAGGTTTTTCTATTATATGTACCAAAAGTATGCACAATTTATAGAAAAATGTGCTGAGATGACATAAATTTCTATAGGTTATCAATGCCAGATATGGTGATACTACTCATCATCATGGTAATGTAAAATATGAGAGGTGAAAGAGTTTAAAAGGGGAAAAAACTATGTCAAAGGTGTGAAATGCTCTGATACCATATCAGATTAAAGGGAATAGAATTCTGTAGTATATTATTTACTCATAAGGGTTACATATATACATCAAGAAATAACAAAAAAAAATTCTTTCGGTTTGCTATCTTACACTATATTTTCTATATCAGATATTATATACAAAATAATATTCTAACTACCTATAATATCTAAACAATCCTAAGAGTATCTTGTTAAGAAATGAAAATCTGCCACTAAAGTATTTCTTAAAGTATAATTGATATCTTTAAGTAATTTTAGAAGCAATGTTCCCCCAATATTTTAAAATCATAGCAATGTTGCCCAATTTTAATAGATTTAAAATTTGATTGTTAATTGACTATTTATACTAAGGTGGCACCTCTATGTGGCATCTACCTCACTTTATTCTCTGATTTATTTTTGCTTACGTGTTATGAGAGAGATTTTCCACTTCACTGTCTCTTTCTCTATTCTCTCTCACAAACAACAATGGCAATGAGTTTAGTTAGACGGTCAGCTTTTATTATTACTAATGTCCAAGTTGTTGAAGGCTCCAACCTACACCTCCAAAGCTCAAGCCCAAAAGGTGGAGAAGATGAGAGGGAAGGTGATGGGGAGTGAGAAGTAAGAAGCCTAGACACTTCCAGAGAAGTGTGAGATCCACTGGTTCTTTTTTTAGAACCTTTATCTAAAACTTGAAACCTTTACCTGTCTCTGCTCTTTGCCGTCACCCACCCCTTCTTCTCCAGCCATCATCCTCTTCTCCAATAATTAACATAGCAATGGTGAGGGTGCTTCAACAGATCTTTATTGTCTTTACCTGTCTCTGCTCTTTGCCGTCACGAACTTGTTATTCTCCTTCTTCAACAGATCTTTATTATCTTTTCCTTCTCCCTCTTCTTTAGTCGACTTTGATTAAAATGGTGCTTTACAATATTTTTAGTTCTTGGGTTTGATAAATCTAAAGTATCTTTCATATTTTTGTTTGGTTTTGTTGTTCATATTTGTTTTATTGGCTTTTTAGTTTGACAAATTTGAAGTATATTGGGTTCAACTTTATTGTTTAGATTTTTCTTTATTTTTTGGCAAAGATTATGTTTTTAGTCGATGGGGGTATGAAGATATAAAGTGTTTTAGGTTCACATCCTGCTATTCACATTTTATCCTCTTTTTCATGATTTAAAAGGGAGGGGATTCATCACTAAAGCAATGTTAGGTTCTTTAACTTGAGGTTTGAAATTCACCACTGATTACTCAGAGCTGCTTCTTAGATCCTCCTCTTCTATAAATTTCTACTAAATTGATAGAAAATTTTTATTCCCATATGTGCTAGTGACGAAGCATGGTAATATTTGCCCAATTTCTAAAATCTTTGAGATATTAGTAAAATTATTTGCTTGGCAATATTGTCATCTACAATGGGGTCAAAACTGAGAAGTGCAAGAGGGTTAGAGTGTTTGGTGGAGAAAGAAGGTCAAAAAATTTTCTAGAATGAAAAAAATGATTAATAGATGCCACGTCAATATGCCATATCTGTATAAATAGTCAACTAATAGTCAACATTTTGTTTTTGTTAATTTAGGGCAACATTACACCAATTTAAAAACACATCGGGACTTTAAAATATTTTAGAATACCAATTACACCTTTGAGAAAACTTCAAGGTTAGATTTGCATATTAACCCATTGTTAAAAATACTAGTTTGAATAGATATTAAATAAATATGATAGTAGAAGGTATTATAATTTTAAAATAAGAACAAAATACTACCACTGAAGTGAACATAACAAAATTAATTTTGTAAGACATATATTATGATTATGGTTTTTTTACAATATTATTTAAGATTATATTCACTAGTTCTTCATTGAATAAAATTATTGACTAACCTCATGGGAGAATTTTAATAAAAATCCTTGGATTAGACTTATTTAAATTAAAAGCCCTTAAATTTTTAAAATTTCACTGCAATCCTGGGGTACTGATTTGATATTACATTTTTAAAAAAAATAATAAAATCGTCCCTCATTTAAATTAACATCAGAACTTCTATACTTCACTTATTCATTGTTCTACTTCACTTATTAATTTACTCATGAAATGTTATTTATGGTCTTACTTCATTTGTTCATTATCAGACTTTCACTTGATTTCATTCCAGAGAAATGAACAAGTAGAGTAGAGCAATTAACAACATTTCATAAGTAAATGGATAAGTAAAATAGGACAATGAACAAGTCAAGTAGGGCAGTTCTGGTATCAATTTAAATGAGGAGTAATTTTATCATTTGTCTCAGAAATTTAATATCAAATCAGTATTCCTAAACGATAATAAAATTTTATAAATTTAGGGGTTTAAATTTAAAAAATCTAGTCCAAGGGTTTTCATTCAAATTCTCCCTAAATTTATTCTATGATCTCCTTTATTATAAAAATTTAAAACTTTGTCTTAGTCTCTGATGTATCTATTTAAATTTCAAAGAAATAGACCTTTAAGGATACTTACTTATATATTTATATGTCTATATTTATATATATTAGTATTTTACATTAGTTGCTCATTTTGAAACGTACATGACATGACATAACAAAATTGGTCAAAGGAACCCCACTCATCGATTTAACTTTGTCTTTGTACACAATTAAATGGGCAAATGGGACCTTTGAGCAATTTTCCCTTAACTTTAAGTGGTCTACTAGGATCACATTCTCTGGTTAGCAATGTAAAGAATCATTTTCATAATGAACACTACCTATATCGGAGTCATCTATTGGGCCATCTTCATGTACTACTTTTTTGCTCTTCTTTGGCTTGGCGAAATTCTTTCCTTCATCTTCCTTTTCATTGATAAAGGAAATAAATGATCGAATTCGAGCCACGTGCGACAAGCTGACGGTGAGGTTGTCGTCAGAGTGGTGGCTGAAACGATAGGCCATGCGAATGACATAACAAAGGAGAGAAATGAAACAAGTAATGCCACAAAGATGGAACAGACCCCAGAAACTCTTGAGCTCTAATCTTTCTATGCCTTCCTTTACACCTTTAGAACTACATGCACTTCTTAAAAGCCATTTGTCATGTATTCTTTGAAGATCACCATTCTCTGATAGCTTCAAGATTGCTGTTGACATGTCTATTGCTAGAGGAGAGTCTCTTGGAAAAGCCTGTATCATAATAACGTGCACAATAATGCATGACTTATGTACCCAATTCCTTAAAGTTTTGGGTTAATATAATAATAATCATTAAGAAATCAAAGAAGAAAAGGAACTTACAAAACCCCAACCCATTTTGGTGAACTCTTGGCCAACGATTCCAAATTCACATCTGGTTGCAAGAAAGAGCTCCATGTAAGCACGTTCATCAATGACTGCTGCAACACCACCATTGGCAGGTCCATCCTTCAAGGCTTTCTCATATTCTGATGGAGAATTGAGAGGCACAAGCCTAGATTTCAAAATGTTGAGCTCCTCAGTAAGGTAGGTCTCTGAAAATGAACCTCGCAAATAGCCAATGAGCTCTTTGCTGGTTACTAAGCTTTCAATTCCTTTCACAGGGAAAGAGAGCTGTTCCACTGTAAGAATGGAGGTTAGGCTTGCTATGTAGCTTGAGTTTAGTATCAAGACTACAAATAGCCATATTATCAACACTAAGCGACCAAGGTTGCTCAAAGTTCTCTCTCCTGCAAATAGTCAACATGGCAAATAGAAGTTTAATGACAGCAATTAAATAAATATTTTGAGTATTGTTGAAAGGATATAATGTTTTTCCATTTTCAAAATTAACACTCTATTAGTGTAATAACATATTGGCTAATGACAAAAGATCATCTATACAAATTTAAAAAAATTAAAATGAAACTGTAGTCTATCACTTACTATGTGCAAAAAACAGGGTTTAAAAACTAAACCTGCAAAGAGATATTGCACATGTTAACAGCAAAGTACATAATTTATTATAAGGTGTATGTGTAAAGCTTACAGTTTATACATTATGATTTAGTGTTTTGTGAACAAAAAATGGAGCTTCAATAATTTATTCTTTCCTTACCATATAATAGTCAAAAATTGTCTTCCAGCAGGACCTCTAAAATCATCATTTACTCGTCGTTCTAAAATCCATACAACTGCTCCCACAATAAAGAAAGACATTCCAGTCACAAACCACATCATTGGAGTAAATGGTCTTAGGAAAGCCCAAGCACTAGAGTATGACTTTCTAATAGGAGCCATAACAACAAGCCCGGACTCAATATATGGTTGTGTGAAATCCACTATCTTTGCTCTGTTTGTGGTAATGGTAATGTCACCTACCACAGCATCAAACTCCTGCATATATAGAGGCAGAGTCTTTAAATACAACAAAACTAATAAAAATACATGAATATGATAAGAAAGCAAAGAGATTCAATGCATTTTGTGGATTTTCAATCCAATTTAGTGAAAAAGATATTGGTAATTTATTTAGGTCCAATGACTATCATTGCATGACATCATTTGTCATGCTAAATAACACCCCAAAAAATTAAAAAATTGCATCCAATCATGTTATGCAATGACAACCATCAAATCAAAACAAATAGATGAGATTATTTTGACCAGATTGGATAAGATATCATAGATTGTAATGAATCTAAATCCTATATCATTTATACTTACATTGGTTGTGATTTTATGCAACAATTCTGTATTTAATGGATTAGTTTTTCCATCTCCGAATGGGACAAACTTGTATGGAACTGGATAAGGCAATAAGTCCAATGCAGCTGTGAACACATCTATACAATAACCTCCAAACATTTCAGATCCTTCAATTCTTGACATGAATTCATTATAACTAATTCTGAGAGGTACTCCAATTCTTAAGTGCCTTCCATCATTGGCAAAAACCCAACCGCGAGGTGTTATAGTTGTTTGGCCAGGCCATATCACTCTATAAAGCCCTTTACTTGAGTTTGAATGACTAGGTGCCTGTCTAGTGTGTAAACCAGAGGAATTGGACCAAAAGCCAATACTCCTAACCCCAGTACCAATCACATTAATGATCTCATATGCAGGATTCATAAGCTCACCATCTGGACTAAACATCATTTGGCCTGTTAAACCAGTTCTATTGACCTTCATAGTTTCTTCCAGTAATAAACTACCATTAGTAAAGACCCCTATTGAATTTAGGCCTAGTCTATCCCCTTTTAGTTTATTCATACTTGAATCATTTGAAAATGATAAATTCCCTCCATTATTGAAAAATGAATTAAGTGCAAATGCTAAGATCCAGACAGTGTCATAGGCATACAAGCCATAAGTGTTCCACATGAAAGGACTTTCATCAGGAGCTTTCTCCTTTATTAAATTACTCCACTTGGAAGTGAATTTTTTTTTCATTTTAGAATCAGGTATATACATCCTCAAGGTTATAACACCTTGGAGGTCATTCATGTGTGAAGATGACCCAAATGGATCAGTATCTAGTACTGTAGAAAGCCAATCAGTGGCCAACCAGACATACCCACTTGCCATCATGTTTAGTGTCTTAGCCATGTGAAGTACATCTAGACCAAAACTAGGGTATATGTGAAGGATTATAACCCTAGACTCCCTTATAATGACCTTAGTTAATGCACTATTTATCTCTTCCCTATTTATGTTATTAGGCCTAAGAGGGGCTTTATATGAGATCTTACAACGTTTCTCAGCTAGCTTATCCTCTAATGCAGCTATCCCATTTCTTCCATGATCATCATCAATGTAGATTGCTATCATATCTCTCCACTGATAGTAGCTAACAATATCTGCCACAGCAGCCATCTGAAACTGATCACTCATTGTTGTCCTAACAAAATATGGGAATTGAAGAGAAGTCAAGGTAGGGTCTGTTGCTGCAAATGATAGCAAGGGTACTTGAAGCTCATTGGCTATATGTGAAATCACATGAGCCATCACAGAGTACTGAGGGCCAATTATGGCCACTGTGTCTTTCTCCATCAACAATAATGCTGCCAGAACAAACAAATTGACATAATCATTAGGAATTTGAACCCATTTCAATGACTAAAATGTCTAACAAAAGAGAAAGAGAGATGGTGAGATTCATTAACTTGGATATTTTATATTCATGCATGCAAACACGTAAAATATCGAAAGAGTTGGTTATTGATAAAGTACAATGATATAGTATAATTAATGTAACTGACCCCACCTAGTTAGATAAGATTTATTGCAATTATTTTTTTTATATTCATGCATATAGACATTCAAAAAATGCAACTGTGGGTAGGATTCATATCTTATTCTTATATTTATCTTATCATTTATCTTAATGTCATTCTGCATTATATACATTGACAGAAGTGAATAGGAAGAATCCTAATTTAAAATCAACCTTGATAGCTAGATCTTTCCATTCTATTTCTCTCTTCTGACTAGACCCTCTAGAGTTCCAGTATGATGCAAAAGGACAAAAAATTAAAGAGAACATATATAGTTGAGAAGGACTTACAATCAATGATGCCGAAAAAACCAGTGGAGAATTCGGTGTCCTGGAATGAAATATTGAGTTTAGTTCCATTAAGAATTGATTCGTTGGAGTTTATATCATCCTTTGCTGCGTCAATTGCAACTTTTGCAACCTTGCCAATGGTTGAATTGAAAGATAAAATTGCCCCAATGTTGATAGAACTGGGTCTTGCAGGAAACCCATATGAATAAATGCCGCAACAGAAAATCACAAGCACAAGAAGCCATATTTTCTTCATGTTGTGCTGTTTGGCATACACACGAACAAATCAAACTTGCAACACATGTCACTATTAAATTGAAGAACAACAAATCTTGAAAGAAAAGAACAGACAACTATTGTGATGAGATATAGACACTAAACACATCAACTTTTGCATGGCAGCTGTATGTATGAGTGCTGTGTAGCAACTAGCAACATAAAAGCAAAATAAAAAAGAAAGCAACATTTTCTTTTATCAGAGAAAAAGGAAAACAGAATAAGCCAAAATGTTAACTTACTTTTTTTCCTTTAAAGAAGGCGGTGAAAGCTGAAAGCCAAGAGGTAGATGAATTCAAATGCTTTTTCCTTCCTCGGGCATTAAGGCTGATTGTTTTTTATGGATGTCACAATGAAGCCGCATGAAACCCTTTATATAAGAAGTGACCAAGCTGAGGTCATGAGCTATGACCTGTTTTGCGCTCTCATCGTGATGTTTTTCTAAGTCACTCCATTATTTGAAATTATATATACATATGCACACGCACACCAAAATATCCTTTTGTTTTTTTTTTCCCCGTCATAGTGGAAGCCAGCCGAAGCTAGAGGCTGCATAAGAAAAATCTAACAGTCAAAAAGAAAAACAAAAAGCAAGGTCAGTGAGACTGACACCCACTGTAGTCAGTCAAAATAATCTCCTCACACTCCCTAGGTGGGTCTGTGAGAAAACTCGAACCGTTTGGAAAACCTAATTATTAGTAGCATAAAATGAAAATGAAAACATTATTACAAAATAAATGATACCGAAACTTTTTATATTTCACACCTTTTATATTTAGTCCCTGCACGTATGTCCAAAAATTTCAATGAATTTAATTTTTGATTTAATATAATAAGAAATAAATTAGTCAATGTTATTTATGTTTTATTTTTTTAAAATGTTATTAATTTTAGCACAATATTTATTTAAATATTGTCATCATTGATTATCTTAAATTGGCCGAGGGGAGTAGATAATTAAATTATATGGACAAATTAATAATTTTAAGACTTTAACATAATTACAAAAAAAATTAAATGTTTTAAAATATTTAACAGTATATTCCTAACGATATTAAAAATTGTATCAAAATGAATGTCTTGTACACAAATGAGAGGTTTCTATAATCTTATCAAAACGAAAAAAAGGTCGGTACATTTTAATGGGCTTTTCGGCAATTATACTCCAATACTATGATATGGTATTGTCTTAGATTTTTAGGCTTTCATATGTATTTTTTCCTCCTTTTTTTTTCTTAAGCATTTTGTATCCTTAAGATCATTGAGGAGTTATCATGGAAGACAGTTAAACTATTAAATAACACAGAATATAAGGAGTAGAATCATTCAATGGCTTCAAGGCACAATTTTATCTTCAACACACAGAACATTATATAATTACGCTTCCCTAGTTGCGAGTTTGAGAAATTTCACAACATTCACAACAAACCTCAACAACAGAACACTCAAATATCAGTAAGATATATGCTTTGAATCTACCTCTTCACTACTTGGAGGATAGAAAATATGGTCTGAACTGCGGTGAGAAGGAGGAGGACGATTCCAGCAATAGTGGCAATAATTTGCCATGATGTACGACAATAATCACGTTTCAATGTTTGATAACAACCACGTTTCAATGCCATCTTCTTCATGTGCCACCAATCTTCATTAAATCCATTCATCCTTCAACTAATATAAAGATATTCAGAATTTAAATGCGGTAATGTGACATTATTTTTCAAAAGACCATTAACTACTTTCACAATATCATTAGTGTCATCTATCCATGAGTGCGCTATTTTCTTGCGAACAAGAACATCCACATCTTTTTGGGTGTAGGCAAAAATAATATTTTAAAGATGTAGTTAAAAAACTTAAATACGATTTAATATAATAAATTGCTCAACATAATTTACATTTTTTTAATTTTATTAATTTAACACAAAATTTAAATTTATTTATTTAAATAAAGGCATAATTATTTAAATTTTTAAAATTGGGAGAGAGTGAGTATACAATTAAATTAAAAGGGTAAAATAATAATTTTCAAAATTTTTAACATAATAATAAATAAAAAAATTAAATATTTTAGAATCTTTAACGAAATATTCATAATGATATTAACAATTGAATTAAAGTGTAGGTTTTAAAAATAAAAAAGAGATCTTTTTAATTTAAACAAAACAATAGGAAGATTATTGTATTTTGTACTTTTTTTATTTAAACATTATCCTATTGTAACTGCACAAGTTTATATAAAGTTGAAAAGTATCATGCAATATTGCTTTACTACTTCACAATTGAGATTTTTCATCCAAAAGAGTTGTATTAGGAACAATATACAATGAAAGCTTTAAATTAACGTAGCTATATATCACAGAACAATATTTGAACACTAGACACCGAACATGACAAATTTTGAGGATATACAACACTCAAATATATATACAACTTACAAGCTTCATAGGTATACTACTTGAGGATATAAAATACGCTTTGGAGAATGTGATACACTTTATTCTACTTAACATAGATAAAGTTAATCAAGTTGACGTTTATTAACTTCATATTAATTGCTTTAACTTTTTCTTATATTAAGGACAAAAAAAAATTCAAATCTCACCTTACATTAAGCATGAGAGGAAGTATATAAAATTTAGGGTCACCAACTGAGCAATTAACACTAATTGTCTTGATTAATCTAACGCTTTACTTGATGATAGAAAATACGGTTTGAAGAATGGGGAGAATGAGGATTATGAATTCAGCAGATATATTCATTGTACCTTTTGAAGATATAAATGTATTCAGAAATCATTATTAATTGCTTGACAGGCAATTATGTCCGATGAGCTATGATTCATACATTTAAATTTTAAAATATTCTTAAAATAAACGTGAGATTGAATGCACCTGAGGTCCGGAACCAACTCTGCAGACGTGTTTATTGTAAATTTAATCAACTTCAACCTAACTATTTAATTCGTGGACCAAACAGAGGGTCTATTTAAAATTTTAAAACAATTACCAATATAAACATCTAAAATAAAAATAAGTTAAATAGCATAATTAATAATATTTTGTAAATAAATAAATAAGTAAAATATAAAATTTTTGATATTAATTTAAAATAGAGGTAATTTTGTCATTTTTTTCATAAATTTAATATCAAAACAATACCGCTGAGTTGTAATGAAATTTTAAAAATTTAGATGCTTTAAATGTAAATAAGCTTGGTCAAGGATTCTTTATTAAAATTCTTCCTCAAATATATATTTGTCACGAGTGAACAGACCATAAGCTTGAATTACCAATATTGCTTTGCAACCAAAGTGTAAATCATTATTATTCTTGCGATTTTATTTATAAGGTATCAGGAAAAGATTAATTTTAATTTTATTTATATGGAATTTTATTATTTTTATATTTATCTTTACATTTTTATCCCTATCAAATGCTATAAAAAATTATTAAAAATAATTATTTTTGTTGTAAAAGATAGATGTAAAAGCTTATTAAATTTTAAGATGAAATTAATAAGATTTAAGATTTTTCTTATTTTGATAAAACATGTTACAAATGATTCATAAATATGACTAAAGGGTGTAACTAGCTAATTTATATTTCTAAAAAAAGTGGGTTAAAATTTTGATTTTCTAAAATTTTTTTATATGTTTCCAATTATTGATGAGTAAAATAAATATAATGTTTGACCTATTTAAAGTCTCACATTTAATTTAATTTATTTTCTTTGATAATAACAATAGAGAACATGACCAACGGATGAAAATGATAAGGAAAAATGGTAATAAAATCTCTCTAAATTATATAAATGATAATATAATTTCTCAAAATGTCATAATTTTATTGAAGTTTTTAAGAACTTTTCTGTCATTAATAAATTTATATAAATAACTAAATTACCTTTGTAGCAATATCAGAAATTTAACATGCAAAGTTATGATTTGCTATTATATTGTTGTGAATATAAGAAGTAAAGTTGTGTTTATTTAAATAAAACTTATAGTCATTATTTGTTATTTTCAATATTTGTAGCAATATCAGAAATTTGACATGCAAAGTTATAATTTACTGTTGCATTATTGCAAATATAAGAAGTAAAGTTGTAATTATTTAAACAAAACTTATAATCAATATTTATTATTTCCAACACTTGTAAATTTAACATGTAAAATTGTAATTTGTCATTATATAGTTTCAAATATAAAAAAAATTGTGATTATTTAAATAAAACTTATTATCATTTTATTTTTTAACAAGAATAATTTAATTACTTATATAAATTAATTAATGATAAAAAAGTTTTTAAGAACTTCAATAAAATTTTGATATTTCAAGATATTAAATTATTGTTTACATAATTAAAAAGGTTTTTATTATTATTTTTTCAAATGATAATAAAAAAAGTGAATTTACCACTCTTGAAATTTGTTATGATTGGAGAGTTCTTAAACTGGCATTTAACGAAGCACTTTGCAGTATATCATCATGTTTCCATGGATATGGATAATTAAATCACATCATCCATTTCCATTAATTGAATTCATGGTTCCATTTTTTATTTAAACCGTGTCCTATTGTACAGGGATAATAGGTACAAGGGCATTTCAGTCATAAAATATTACTATTTCTCATGTGTACAATGAAGAGTACAGCCTATTGATGGTCGTGGGGGGAGAGGGGGAGAGAGGGGGAGAGTCTGAGAGACATTCTGGATGCAGCTGGCTGGGGTTGACGAAGACTTCAATCCAACTTGATATTAAATGAAATGTCACCAGTCAAGGAAAAAAACATTTCTTCTTCACCAATCTTTGTTTTAAAATATAAATAATTTAATATTTGTAAAATATTTTTCTTATTTTACTCCTATATATATTAACCTCGATTCTCATATTTATGAATTTATAATATTCTTCTTATTCATCATAAATTAAAATTAAGAATAAAAAAATATTATATATATTTTTATGAAAATACAGATTTTATTGGTATACAAACTGTTTTAAAAAATTACTTATATTTTGAATAAAAGAAGCACAAGTTTAAATTGAAGCATGAAGAAAGTTCTGCAGGAAAAATGATATTTTTAAGCTCAAAATGTTATTTGTATAATTCTTTGGGAGTAAAATATAAAATAAATAAAGAAAAATTACTTACCAATAATGTTAATTAGAGGAGGAGGATAACAAGGAACATAGGTAGTTGAGGGAGGGGGGGAACCAGGGAACATAGGTCTCATTAAGAATTATATTCAAGTATAAGGGCATTTCGGTCATAAAATGTTATTTCTTATGTGTACAGCACTGTTTTGAAAACCGGATCGGACCGGCCGGTCGGACCGTCGACTGGTCTGATTTTTGATCTAGTTCAAAGGAAAAAACCGTTTTAAGAGTTGAGCCGATTTGAGCTGTTTCGAACCGGCGGTCGGACTGGAAACCGGAATCAAACCGGGAACCGGATTCGGTTTTCAAAAATCGGACTGTTCAAAAAAAACTTTTTTATTTTTTATCAAATTTTTTAAAAAAATGACTAATTTTTTTAATCATTTGATATTATATTGTATCATATGGCTTTTTAAGTCATAATAAACTTAAAATATTTCATTTTTTTAAGTTAAATTACAATTTCATATGTATTTCTTATATTTAAATTATTATATACATATATAATTTTTTTAATTTAATTATTACGTCACTAGTTGGACTATTGATCCAACCGGTTGAACCATGCGAACCGTGAACCGCTGACTTTTTCGGTTCAATGTCCGGTCCGATTTTAAAAACATTGGTGTACAGTGAAGGGTGCAACCTATTAAATGATCGACATAGAGAGAGAAAGAAAAAGATGCTAGAGATTGACAAAGACTTGTCAACATGTTAGCTGAGCACTAAATGTTACGGTGGGGAGGGAGTGTTTCACAATCTTAAACTTCGTTTGGTATGATAGAAGAGTTTTTGATAGAATCGGAATCAGAATTAGAATTGGAATCAGAATCAAAATCAGAATTGAATTGAGTTTTAAAAGTGTGTTTGGTATGAAGATGGAATCATGATATAATTTTAATAAATATATGTATTTAAAATATAAAAAATCAAAATACCCTTTATTTTATCTTTTAATGAAAAACTTAACAATAAAAAAAATAAAGAATGTACTTTTAAAGCTCAAAATACCTTTTATTTTATTTTTTTTAATGACACATAAGCCAATTCCATGTTGAGTTGATGGATTTCATGGTCTCTATAATAGAATTGGATTCCATCAATTTTGATGGAATCAGATTCCTTCAAGAAAGCAATTCTGATATACCAAACAAGTCAACCGAAGAATTCCATATCTAATTTCATTTCCCTTTTCACAATTATGATATACCAAACATGGCCTTAGAGCATATCACTACTTGCAACTTGCAAGGCTTTAGAAGCACTAAAAGTATGAAATAAAATATTAATGAGGTTAGATTTAATAAAAAAAAGTAAGTCTTTTATAGTGTGAAATCAAAATTTAAATTCTTATTAAAAAAATATTCACATTTTAATACTTAATAGTACCTCAAATCAGAGAATAAATTAATAAGAGAATACCTATAAAAAATATTAAAATAAATTAATGACAAATTTAGTAACATATATTATATGTTTTACATATGTATTATAATTTTTAATTTGCGTACAATGGCCTGAAACAACAAATATAAGCAACCGAAGGAAGAATAACGTTAAGAAAAATACCACCAGCTAGTTTGTTTGGAACATGATGATCAAGGCTGTCAAAATCAAGAGTTTAAATAAACTTGTAATGATAATGTAAATTCAAATTGTAAGTAAATTTATCTCTATTAATAAATAATTATTAAAAATATATAATTAAATAATTTAAATATAAAAAATAATTATAACTTAATTTAAATATATTTTTAACATAAGTCAAAGAAATTCAGTCTACATTAATAAATTATCAAACTTAATATAGAAATTTTAATGGGGAATTTCATTAAAGTCTCTTGGATGTGACATAATTTTAATCAAACTTTAAAAAATTTTAAAATTTCACTATAGTCCTTGAGCATTGAAATAAAATAAATTTTCTTGCTCGAATGAATAAAATACCCTTCAATTATAATTAGCATTACTGATATAACAAATCAACTTACAATTTTTACAAAAATAATATTAGTAGAATAACAAGTTAAATTATAGGTTTTACGAGTAACATTAATAGAATAAATATAACTTCTTATTTATCTCATAATATTACTTGTAAAAATTATAACTTGACTTATTATTTTAATTATATTACTTATACAAATCATAACTCAATTTGTTATTATAGTAATGTTACTTGTAAAAATTATAACTTGCCTTGTTATTTTGCTAATAATATTTATAAAAACTGTAAATTAACTTGTTATTTCAGTTATATTAGTTATAAAAATTGTATCTTGACTTGTTATTATAATAATGTTACTTATAAAAAATGTAATTTCACTTATTATTTTAGTAATATTACTTATAGAAATCATAACTTGACTTGTTACCATAGTAATGTTAATTATAATTGAAGGACATTTTAGTCATTCAAGCAAGAGAATTTATTTCTTTTCAGTGCTTAGAGCTTGTAGTGAAATTTTAAAATTTTTTGAGATCCGATTGGAATTATGTCATATCCAAAAGACTTTAATGAAATTTTTCCTAATTTAAAAAAAAAACTTATTTTTTGTATTTCTTATTTTCTCTTTTATTAATACTATTTTTTATTTTTTTAGTTTTTTTTTTGCACTAGATCCTATCGCTCGAGTTTATAAAATATATACCTAATTTGTCCAATTTGATAAAAAAATAATAAGTTTAGTGAATTTAACTAAATTTGTATTTAGTTTGAATTTATAATAATTTTATAAATTAAAAATATAAATACAGTAAATTCGGAGGGTTAAATCGGCACTTGAACAACAATAATCACAATGCAAAAAGTCCATCAACTCCAATTTAGAATTTAAAGAGTAGCGCACAAATTCCAAGGTCTATAATTGGAAGACAAATAAAGTCTGATAAAAAAAATCTAAATTTTAGAAAATAAGCCATAAATACTAAATTATCGATCAAGTTGTGACTTTTTAAAAATGAATTGTAAATTATTTAAAAATATTACATAAAATTGAGTTGTAAAATTCTTCACAGGATTAGTCATTAATTAGGATCCATTTCAAAAATTTCTAAATTATGTGATTTTTGGGTAATTTGATAATATTGTGTCAATTTGACGAAGACTTTGATCCATTTAATGCCACTAATGAGGAACATTTTAGCTAAGCCATGAATATGCACAGAAAATGACTTCTACTTTCTGTGAAGTGAGTGTGGTATTGCATTACTTGTTAATTGTTATTTGTCTTACATTACGTGATGAAAGTTCATTATACTTTGCTTATTGTCAATTATCTAACTTGTGTTACATCTATTACAGCTTATTATAACTTGTTAACTTACCCCCTTCATTTTGAAACGCGCGCGCACAAAAGAAAATAACCAATTCACTCAGTTTAAAAATGTTAGTTAAGTATAATAATTATATCTAATATTAAAATAATTGGACTAAATATTCCTATAATAAATGAAGCAAATTTATTTGGTGAAAATAAACATTGAATTTATTGGGACAATTTAAGAAAAATGTGATAAATGCTTTTTGTTACATATTATGTGTATTATCATGGATTTAACAAGTCATGTTATATATCACATCTGTCTCAAATTATAAAATATTTTTAAGAAAGATTTGGCATGCTAAAATATAAAAGACTTTAATAAAAAATAATGTTCAATCAATGATACTTTTTTAATATTACATTCCCCATTATATGCTTTCCCTTTAATATTTTTTCACAAATAGAGTATTAAATGAATGATATTTTTTTATGTTTATATTTTTTTTAAAAAAAATAAGGTTTTAAAGTGTATCGAAGTATTTAATAAGTCATGTTAAGTAGTGATTCACATTTAATTTTCTTATCTCTTTATTTCTGTTAAGGGACATTTAATTATTTGCCTTACAAAATTATTTTCATTTAAGTCTCAACAATATTTTTAAATTTATTTGGTCTTAATTTTTAATTAAATTACACCCATGGTGCTAATATGAAATTCTCCCAAAGTAATATTAGAATTTAGAAAAGCCAGGCTTGCTGTGCTCTTAAATTTCATTTCGACCTGCTCCATCTGTATGAAGTCACCTCCACTACCTCAAGCATAATCAGTTTAAAAACAGGTTTGTCACGTGTGCAAACACATGCTTGAATTGCCAATACTTCCTACCAACCATAATATAAATTGTTACTAATAACTAATTTACCTTTCTAAAAAAAGTTCCTTAGAATTTTTATTTTCTACAAATTTTTACATTTTTTCAAATTTTGAGTGAAATAAATATAATATCTGACCTATTCAAAACAATATCATTAATTACTTGAGTAAAATATAATAAAGTGAGTGTATAATTATATATATATGTATAACCTATATAATGCTTTATAGTTTGGACTAAGTGAGGTTTTTAGAACATATTATATATATTGTGGTTTAGAGAGAGTATTTTACAATCTCACATTTAATTTCTTTTTTTTTTCTATGATAATAACAGAAGAGATCAGGACCATCTCTGTTTGGTTTAATTTCTATTGATTTTTTAGAACTTGTATTTTAGATAAACTGTATTTTATTGAGAAGCATAAAATCCTTGTGATAAGGATGAGAGGGAGCAACTGTTTTCTAGTTATCCAATCAATACCTTATTTTTTATATAACAAATTAAATTAAATTTTATCCAATTAAATTTTATGTAGCTTAATTTATGTTGTGCTTGGCTCACAGAGGAAAATAGAAATGAGAGAAAATGAGAGGAAAAAAAATGAAGGTAAGAGAAAATGAGAGGAATATAATTTTCTCTCATTGTGCTTGACTGAGTGAGAGAAAACTCAAAAGAAAGAAAAGTTATTAATTTATAAAAATATTTATATAATAAAATTTAATATTTTAACATATTATATATATAATAATTTTTATCATATATTATTGACTCAACAAAAACAAAACAACAACAACAACAACAACAACAAGCCTTTATCCCACTAGGTGGGGTCGGCTACATGGATTGCAAGACGCCATTGTACTCTATCATTTATTAAGCTTTTAGAAATATTATTAATTAAGAGATCACGTTCAACAACTTCCAAGAGTGTTCTCTTAGGCCTTCCTCTACCTCTCTTAATCGGACTCAAAGTTATATGTTCCACTCTTCTCACTGGTGCCTCCCTTGGTCTTCTTTGTACATGCCCAAACCATCTCAACCGATTTTCTACCATTTTTTCCTCAATAGGTGCCACCCTCACTTTTTCACGTATGTGCTCATTTCGAATTTTATCTTTACGTGTATGTCCGCACATCCATCGTAACATTCTCATCTCTGCTACTCCAACTTTATGCTCTTGCTGTCCCGTTAGAGCCCAGCATTCACTACTATATAACATTGCCGGTCTGATAGCAGTACGATAAAACTTTCCTTTAAGTTTATTAGGCACCTTACGGTCACAAATAACTCCTTTAGCTTTTCTCCAATTAAACCACCCAGCTTGAATTCTATATGAAATATCTCCACTGATTTCGCCATCATTTTGAATAATGGCTCCCAAATATCTAAACTTTTCCACTTGAGGTATAATTTGATCTCCCAATTTCACTTCCAAATTATTTTCGAATAGTCCTTTACCAAATTTACAATATAAATATTCCATCTTACTTCTACTCAGACGAAAACCTTTCAACTCCAATGTCCTCCTCCATAACTCAAGTTTGCAATTAACCTCTTCTCTTGTCTCTGCTATAAGAACTATATCATCCGCGAAGAGCATACATTTCGGGATTTCCTCTTGAATATGTTCCGTCAAAACATTTAAAATCAAGTTGAACAAATAAGGACTCAGAGATGATCCCTGATGTAGTCCAATCTTTATAGGAAAATCCTTTGTTTGACCACTAGGCGTTCTTATACTAGTTTTTACCCCCTCATACATATCTTGTATGGCTTTAATATAAGCAATCCGTACTCCCTTTTTTTCCAACGCTTTCCAAAGCACTTCTCTTGGTATACGGTCATAAGCTTTTTCCAAATCAATAAAAACCATGTGTAAATCTTTATCTTTACAACGATACTTTTTCATTAATCCCCTTAGTAGATAAATTGCCTCTGTAGTTGATCTACCTGGCATAAAACCAAATTGATTCTCAGAAATACTTGTCTCCAATCTCAACCTGTGCTCAATTACTTTCTCCCACAATTTCATTGTGTGGCTCATGAGTTTAATCCCTCTATAGTTAGTACAATTCTGAATATCTCCTTTATTTTTATAAATAGGAATTAATGTACTTCTCCTCCACTCATCAGGCATTTTCTTGGATCGTAAAATCACATTAAATAACTTAGTTAACCATCTCACCCCTTCTTCACCTAAACATTTCCACGCTTCGATAGATATACAATCAGGTCCGTTAGCTCTACCATTTGCCATTTTCTTAAGAGCTTCCTTTACCTCCTTATCACGTATTTTTCGATAGAATGACAAATTTTGTTCTCCTTCACCAGTTACTAAATCCTCCAAGTTACTAGATGAATCCTCTCCATCATTGAAAAGTTTAGAAAAATAAGTCTCCCATCTATTTTTAATTTCATCATCTGTAACTAAAATTCTTCCCTCTTCATCCTTAATACACCTTACCTGTTCTAAATCTCTTGATTTTCTTTCCCTACTCTTGGCAATCTTATAAATATTTTGCTCTCCTTCCTTCGTCTCAAGGTTCTTATAAAATTCTTCAAAAGCTTTGGAACGAGCTTCACCCACAGCTCTCTTAGTTTCCTTCTTAGCCATACGGTACCTCTTCCAATTTTCTTCATTATTACACAAATGTATGGCTTTAAAACAGTTCTTCTTATACTTAATTTTGTCCTGTACACTATTATTCCACCACCAAGACTCCTTATCTCTCGAACCAGAACCTTTCGATTCTCCCAAAACTACTTTTGCAACCTCCCGTATCTTTTTAGCCATATCCTCCCATATGATGTTAGCACTTCCCTGAGAATCCCAAATTCCTTTATCCAAAAGATTTCGCTTGAAAATATCTTGCTTCTCACCTTTTAATTGCCACCACCTAATCTTTGGTGTTACTACTTGTCGACGTTTTTGGATTTTACTCATAATACACACATCAAGGACTAGGACCCTATGTTGTGTCGTTACAGCATCTCCAGGGATCACCTTACAATTTTTACAAAGTTTTCTATCTGTGTTCCTAACCAAAAGAAAATCAATCTGCGACCTTGAGGCTCCACTTTTGTAAGTGATGAGATGCTCATCTCTCTTCTTGAAACAAGTGTTGGCAATCTTAAAATCATACGCCAATGAGAAATCAAGAAGAGTTTGCCCTTCATTGTTTTGCTCTCCAAAACCAAAACCACCATGCACCCTCGCATACTGACTCAACAAAAACATAATTAAAAATTATTTTATCCAATACTAATAAAAAATTATTTTATCCAATTTAAAATTTTATTTATTAAATTATTAAATATACAATAATATTAAAAGTTGAAGCTATAACCAAATTTAAGATACTTAACTGAAAATTAACTTAAAATTTAAAATTAGCATTTGCTTAATTAATTTGAAAATTAAATATACTGCTTGCATGATAAAAATTCATAATTAAAATATAACTATACTACAAATATCATAATAAAAATAAAAAGAAGCAAAAGACGGCAATGAAAAAATTAATAGGTAAATTTAAAAATAAAATTTTCTTTCCAAAATCTCTCAATATTTAAAGAGAAAAATTAAAAGTAAAAATATGTGAATCTCATATATTATTTTTTTTCACTCTTTTTCTCCCTTCACTTTTTTTTTCCATAGTCAAGCAGGAAAAAATAATATTTTTCTTTCACTTTCTTCTCCCCCGCACTTTTCCCTCCCACCAAGTATATCATCAGCGACCAGCAATGGATGGGTTGACTATTTTTTGAAAAAGTAGAATAAAGAAATTTTAGTAATTAAACATAAAATTTATTAATATATAAAGGATATGAAACTGGACAGTATCTGTGCACTTCATGGAATACTAAACTTAATAAAATATTTATAAAAAGAAAAAAGAAAAAAAGCTTCGTCATTCATAGTCATTATTACGGATAACGACCAAGTCACGGCTCCACCTCTTCAAAATGGTGGGCATCGTCAAGGTCGTCTTCACTGGCTACCGTACCAATATAATTGACGTGTCATGACCAAATCTTATTATGGCTTTTTGCCAACGTGCTATCGTTTAGATTGTTGTATTTCATATTAATTTCAATTTCAATTTTATTTATAAGTTATTAGAATATATTTTATTAAAATTAATTTTTTAAAAAATTTAATAAATTTTTAATTTTATCCTTATTAAATATATACTACGTTCGTTTAAAAATATAATGCATTTTTAACTGAATCTCACTCCAATAAAATAATTACTTACTTTCAAACTAACTCTATCTTTTCATATTTACTCCTATTAAATACCATACAATAAATATAAAGTCATTATTAATAAGGATACTTTTGAAAAAAAAGAAATGATTACACTTCAAAAAACAAAAAATGCCTTACATTTTTTAACATTCAACTATTCAAAAAACGCTTTACATTATTGAATGAAGGAAGTATATCTTAGGCCAAGAGTTGTGTACTTAATTTTATTTATTTAATGTACTTTTATCCAATTAAATTAAAACAACTAGATTTTAATATATTAATAATATTTATAACAAGAATTTATTAGAGAATAAATAATATATAAAGGATTTATACGTCTTGATTTAATTGAAAAAAAGTACCTTCAATATATAATATTAAGTATATAAATTTTTGAAAAAAAAAATCATCTAAGGATGCTTGGAGAGTTTGTTATATCAAAGAATGATTTTAAAAATATTAAATTTTACAGCATCTCTAAGGTACCCATCCAAAAATAAGATTTTAGGAGAAAAGATATAATTACTTCTAACGTTTAATAATTTAATAAGCTATTAATTACGTATAGTTAGTTGTCAAAACCTAAATGAATATTTATTTTATATAAAATTAAGTCTTGTACAATTAAACCTATAATTTTATATAAAAAAAACTAAAAAAGTTCAAGCAAAATGGGAAGAAAGAATGGTTAAATGGTAATATAGATCTCATATTATAAGTTTGGTAGTAATTTGAATCCTAAATTTATTATTTTATGCATTATTTTAACTCCTAAAAAATCAAAAATCTGGCCCGCACCGTTAATATGAAGTTAACGCCACTACTTTAAGCCCCTCCCTCTGCCTCCGTCTTCCATGTCAGTAACACTTTTATGGAGTTGCAATAAAGGTTGGCATGAGAAATTTGTAAGTAGATCAGACATATCATATTATTTATAATTTATTTAATAAAAATATAATATTTAAAAAATATTAAATATAAATTAATTTTAAACATTAATAATAGTAGAAAGAAAAATTTAAAAAATTAAATATAAATTTTATTATAAGAATAAATTAATTAAAATAATGTCACATAAAATTTTATTTAGATGACTTGAGATATTTTAATTGAATAGATTATAAATAATGTGATGCATCCATTAAAAGTGTGAATTGCATTTAATGAATTTTATTTATCAAAATATAAATATATCTTATAAATTGAGATAGATAAAAATATTTAAATGTTCTATGGTTGAACTTTGTTATAAATGGAGAGCTCTTAAACTCACATTTAACAAAGCACTTTGAAATATATTATCATGTTTCAATGAATATAGATAATTAAATTGTATCACCATTTCCTCTTAATTGTACGTATTCCTGGGTCCATTTTTTTTTTTTATATATTTAAACATTGTCCTCTGGTAACAGCGCAAGTTTTCATAAAGTTGAAAATTATCGTGCAGTATTGCTTTACTGCTTCACAGTTGAGATTTTTCATCCAAAAGAATTGTATAAGGAACAATATAAAATGAAAGCTTTAAACTAACGCAGCTATATGTCACAGAACAATATTTGAACACTAAACACTGAACATGACAAATTTTGATGATATACAACACTCAAATGTATATACAAGCTTCATACATATAAGTAAATTGTGATACCTAGAGGATATAAAATTAACTAAAAAAAATATAATTTCATATCTCTACATTTTGTTCAAATTTTACTATAGGTCCATATATTTTTTTTATATTTTAAGTCTCTACATTTTTATTTTTTAATATTCTATGTTCCCATAAAACCCTTATGAAAGAACCTAAAATATAAAAAAATGCAAGGACTTATAGCAAATTCGAGTAAAATATAGAGACTCAAAGTTATGTTTTTTCAATTAACTAACTTTTATTCTACTAAATATAAGTAAAATTAACTCACTTCACACTTAAAATTAACTAATCTTAAAATTACAAAAAATGTAGCATTTTAATTTTACTTTTTTAACCATTAATAACCATAATAAATTTTTATCTAGTTCAAGCGACAATAAATAAATAATGGTTAAAAAAGCTTTTAAATTTCACCTTATATTAAAGACTTAAAGGAGTATATATATTTTCAATTAGGTGATTAAAACAAACCGTATTGACTAATCTTTTTTTTTTTTTTTTACCTGAAGTATTGACTAATCTTAACACTTTGAAGATATCAATGTATTTAGAAATCGCCACTGCTTGACAGGCATCATGTCCTATCATTTATATATTTAAATTTTAATTTTTCTTTTAAAAAAACATGAGATTGGATGCAACTGAGGTCCGGACCCACCTGTGCAGACGTGTTAGTTGTAAATTTACTCACCAAAATAGAGCAACTTGTTTATGGATAACATGGACACATTAATCATTTTTTAACTTTTTAATAATTAGACTGAAATAGCTTTTAATTTTTTAAAATAATATATTAATACTCTCTCTATTTAAAAATATAAGACATTTTTTAAAAAATTAAATATTAAAAAATATAAAATATTTTTAATCTTTTAAGGTATAATCATTGCATGCTTTTTAAAAATATTCCTATTGAATAAATCACTTTATATTTATTTTAAGATAAAATACTTTATTAAATAAGGATAAATATGAAAAGATAAGATTAGTTTGAAGATAAGTAACTATTTTATTAGGGGGGTGAGAGTTTAAATGGAGGGAGAATATATACATTATTATTTTTAATTTATAAATAATACAATAAAGATATAAACAAACATTCAGTGATTAAGTTCATAAAAATTTTAATTTGAAACACAAGAATAAAATTTTAAATTGTATAGTTTGAAAAAAATGTAATAACATTTATTTTTTAAAAAATAATACTGTTTAGTTTAATAAAAAATTCCCAAACCCACCCTCCCTTTTTTTTTTTCATAGCAAATTGTTTAGCTAGCGATGGCATTGGATTACAGTTACGGTTTTGGGTAGTCAGATAAGAGCTACACATATAGAACGATCAGGACCAAGGAAATGGAGGGGAAAAGGGGAGAAAGGAAAGGGAGAGATCCGGCGCATCCTCAACCTGGCTATTTAATTTGTGGGCCAAACAGAGAGCCTATTTAAAATTTTAAAACAATCACATGATCAAAAATCAATATTTATTTTTAGAGCATACTACTACTTCTTGCACGGTTTTAGAAGTATTAAAATAATGAATAAAATACTAATAGAGTTAGGCTTAGTAGAAGGGTTAATCTTTGAAAGCATCTATTAATAGAAATGCCCATATTTAATGTTTGATAGTGTCTCGAATAAAATTATTTTTAATAGGAGGATAACTCTAGGAAATCAAAAATATACTGAAGTAAATTAATGACAAATTTAGTAACATATATTATATTTGTTTACATATTTATTATAATTTTTTGAATATACTTAACCATTATTTATGGGCTGAGCTACGTAGGACCATATCAATGACAAAGTTCTTTCAACAAGTATTTAACATAATTGCATGTTTAAGATTTGAATTTGATATTATTGGTTTAGCTAACACAATTCCTTATTAGTTGAACTGCATGCTAGTTGATATATTTATTATAATTTTTAATTTGTGTACAATAGTCTTAAACAACAAATATAAGGAAACGACGGAAGAGTAACGTTAAAAAAAAAAAAAAAACCCACCAGCTCGTTTGTTTGGAACATGATATGGAAGTCCCTCAACTTCAATTCACAAGGCAACGCACAAATCCCGAGGTCTACAATTGGAAGACAGATTAAATCTGATGAAAAGAAAATTCTTTACTCAAGCAGTTATAAATTTTAGAATTTAAGCCATAAATACTAAATAATCAAGCTGTAAATTGTAAAAAATGAATTGTAAATTGTTTAAAAATATTACATAAAATTGAGTTGTAAATTAGGATTCATTTAAAAAATTTGTTAAGTTATAAGATTTTTGGATAAGAGAACGTGTCAATTGAAGACTTTAATCCGCATCGAATGGAATGCCACAAATGATGGAGATATTAGTTGAGCAATGAATTTACAGAAAATGACTTCTTTCTATTAAGTGTGTGTGGTATTACATTACTTGATAAGTTCATTATGTTATTTATTGTCAATTATCTAACTTGTGTTGCATCTTATATGACTTGTTATAAATTATTAACTTACTCCCTCCATTTTCAAATATAAAAAAAATCAATTCATACAGTTTAAAAATATTGGTTAAATATAATAATTATATCTAAAATTTAAAAATATAAACTATCTTATAATTAATGAAATAAATTTATCTAGTGAAAATAAAATATTGACTTTATGGGGACAATTCAGGGAAAATGTGATAAATGCTTCTCGTTACATATTACTCACTTTAATTTTATTTATAAATCATTTTCAATATGTTTTATTAGTATTTAAAAAAACTTTAAACTTTATTAACTTTATTTTAAAATTTAATAACTTTTCGTGTCTACCTCTAACAAAGACAAAACGAACTACTTTTAATAGTTTTTCTTAACATTTAATAAAGGTAAAAATATAAAAATAAACACAAAAATAGTGAAGTTCTTATAAATAGGATCAAAATTAATTTTCTCTCTTTATCTAATAAATAGAACCAGAGGAGTATGCAAATTCTTAGGGATTTAATAAGTTATATTACAATTTTTTTTGGTGAGTCATATTACAAATTTAACAAGTTATGTTAAGCAATGGTTCACATTCAATTATCTTATCTCTTCATTTATATTAAAGGCACTTTAGTCATTTGTCTAACACAATTATTATTATTTCAGTCTCAATAGCCTATGGTGTATTTTTAAATTTATTTAGTCTTAATTTTTAATTAAGTTACATTCATGGTGCTAATATGAAATTCATTGTGGATGAGCTGGCTTGGATTGATAAATACTTCGATCCAACATGACCCGATGAAGACCATATTAGTTGAGAAATAAATGTAAAGAAAATGACTTCTTTGTTCTGTCTATTAAATGGGATCTCTACTTGAATTGAAGTGTGAAGAAAGTTTCACGGCCCCTTATTTTTTAAAGAAACACAATTTTTATAAAAAATGATGCTTCTGTAATTGTTGGGTGTAAAATACAAAATAAAAAAGATAAAAAAGTAAAATGACACCTTAAAATATAAGTTTTGGAGTGTCTCAAACTCTAGACTCACTTTTAATAAAATGTTTCCTTTCAACTTTTAAAAAGGTGCAATTTGGCCCGTCAACAAAAGTTAATTGTAAGTTAATTTTGATCATTAGTTTATCAAAAAAATGATAGAAAATAAATTTCAAAAATTATAAAAAAAGATAAAAATGATCGAGTTGTAAATTTTCAAAGACGAATTATAAATTATTTAAAAACATTATGTAGAATTTAGTTATAAAATTTGATTAGTAGTAAATTAGGATCATTTCAAAAATTTCTTAAGTAATGAGCTTTTTGGATAAGAGTTTGTCAATTGACGATGACTTTGATTCACATTTAATGCAATGCCACCAATGATGAACATGTTAGCTCAGCAATGAATGATTGAATGTACACAAAATAACTTCTTTCTATTAAAGGGGTGTGATATTATATTACTTATTAATTCCCTTACATTATTTAGTAAATTTATTACATTGCTTGTTGTCAATAACCTAACTTGCCTTACATTTATTACGATTTGTTATAAATTATTAACTTACTCCCTCTATTTTTAAATATAGAAGAAAATAATCAATTCACCTAGTTTAAAAATGTTGGTTAAGTACAATAATTATGTTTGACATTAAAAAATTTAGACTAAATTATCTTTATAATTAATGAAACATATTTATCAAGGAAAAAGAAACATTGATTGTATGGGAACAACTAAAAATTTGATAAATGCTTCTTGTTACATACTCTCTATGTTTCTATTTGTAAAAGAAAAAAACTTTATTACATAGTTTAAAAAAATTAGTTAACTATATTAATTGTATTTGAAAATAAAATAATTGAACTACAATGCCCTTTATTAATTGTATTAATCAAACCTTCATTAATTATTTTTTATGACTATGAATGATAAAATTATGATGGATAATTTAAGAAATTTGTAATAAAAGTTTATTAAAAAATATAATTTTTATTATATAAAAAATAAATTAAAAGTGATAGTTTTTCTTATAAAAAAAAGCACAGGAAGTATTATGTAAATTCTCAAGAATTTAATAAGTCATGTTACATATTTAAAAAGTCACAATGATTCATATTCAATTCTCTTATCTTCATTTCTATTAAAGACATTTTAATCATTTGCCTTACAAATTTATTTTCATTTCATTCTCAACAACATGTGGTGTATTTTTAAATTTATTTAATCATAATTTTTAATTAAATCACACCCATGGTGCTAATATGAAATTCTGCCGAAGTAAAATTAGAATCTTAAAAAGCTGGGCTTGCCGTGCTCAGTAATGAACGCAGGCCTCCCCCCCCCCCCCGGGGGCCCCATCCAATAAAAACCACAATTTTACTGCTCTTCGGAAAGGAAAAAAATGTTTATGAAAAATGAAAAAATTAGCCCCATATTTTAAGCGATTTTCAATTTTGGCCCTCCAATATGTGTGTTCCGAGATTCGTTACTGGCTGTGTTCTTATCTCATTCCATTTCCAACCTGCGCCATCTACATGAAGTCACCTCCACCACGTCAGCATCTCAATCTAAAAAACATGCCCGTCACATGTGCGCAAACACAATATCAATACACCGTACCATGATATAAGTTTCTGTAATTTGCATTAAAAAATGATTTTTTAAATTTTTTTTCATCTTTTCAATTTTTGAATAAAATAAATATAATATTGTTGAGTGAAATGAATATAATATTTCAAATATTCAAAAGAACATTATTAATTATTTGGGTGGAATATAATAAAGTGAATGTATAATTAAAAAATATATAAAACTCATTCATTTCGTTAAAAAATATAAGATATTTTTAACTGAATTTTATTCCAACAAAGTAGTACTTCCTCTCATCCTATTTATGGGGCAGAGAGAGAAAATTTTTTTATCTTATTTATAAGTTATGTTATTAAATTTTTATCACAAATTTTTTCTTTTATCTTTCATTGAATGTTGGAGAGAGAAAGTATGTTATTGAAGTATGTATATTTAATAGGGACAAAGTTAAAAATTTATTAAATTTTAAGACAAAATTAATGAGTTTTAAATTTTTTTTGATACTGATGAAACATATTAGAAGTGATTTATAAATAAAATCAGACGAGTAATTGTTTTCAAACTAACTTCATCTTTTCATATTTACTCTTATTTAATGAAGTGATTCACTTTAAAATAAATACTTCTTCCATCCCAAATTATAAGACACTTTTAGGAGAGATTTGCCGTTCCAACTATAAGACACTTTAAGATGATTAAGGTTTCATTAATAGACTTATTTCAATATTATCCTTTCGTTTTCTCTATTTAATACTAATTAGGTATGGATTTAAAGTTATTAAATGAAGAGTATTTTTGAAAGTTATATTTTTATTTTTAAAAAATAAGGTTGTTAAATATATTTAATGAAGGTTATTGATATGTGAGATTTTATCTAAATGTGTCTTATAATTTGGGACAGAAGGAGTATGAAGTAACTTATTTATTACAGAGACTTTTGAAAAAAGCATAATAATTATACCTTAAAATGCTAAAAGCTATTTTATTTTTTAACATTTAACCTCTCATAAAATGTCTTATATTTTTTTAGAGAGAATATACAATGTCTTATATTTTAGATCCAATAAAACTTCTAAAAAAATATCACATTATGGTTCAGAGGGAGTATTTGACAATCTCACATTTAATTTATTTTCTTTTCTATGATTATAACAGGAGAGATAAGGACCATCGCTGTTTGATTTAAATTCTATTGGTTTTTTGAGAATTTGCATTTTGGATAAACTGTAATTTATTAAGAAACATAAAGTCCTTAGGATAAGGATGTGAAGGAGCAACTGTTTTCTATTTATCCAACCATCAGTTCTCAAATTTATCCAATTAATACCTTACTTTTTATATAACAAATTAAAATAAAATTTTATCTATTTAAATCTCATGTAGCTTAATTTGGTGACGAGCAATGCATGAGTTGAATTTTTTTAAAAAATAGAATAAAAATATTTTAATAACTAAACATAAAATTTATTAATAAATAAAGGATTTGTAACTTGAGTGTATTTGTACATTTTATGGGATATTAACCCCCCAACTCTCCAAAATTGTGAGCAATGAGCATAGTCAAAGTTGTCTTCACTGGCTCTTTTTTTTTTTTTTTTTTTGTTTTGTTTTGTTTTGTTTTTTGCCAACTTCTTCACTGACTACTGTAACAATACAATAGACGCATCATGTCCAAATATTATTCTGGCTTTTCGCCAACATGCTATGGGAAAGATTTGTGTGATTTATTTTATATGTTTAATATACTTTTATTTAATCAAATTAAAATAACTAGATTTTAATGTATTAATAATATTAATAACAAGAATTTGTTAGAGAATAATAATATATAAAAGATTTACATGTCTTGATTTAATTAAAAGTAAACACCTTAAGTATATAAAATTAAGTAAATAAATTTGTGAGAAAATATCATTTAAGCATGCCTAGAGAGTTCTCATATCAAAGAATAAGGATTTTAAAAGTTTAAAATTTCACCACACCACAATGTAACTATATAAAAATAAGATTTTAGAAGAAAAGATATAATCACCCCTAAAGTTTAATAATTTAAACAGTCATTATTAATTACATATAGTTAGTTGTCAAAATTTGAATGGATACTTATTTATTTATGTAGGATTAATAATTAAACTTATAATTTTATAAAGACATAAAATTGAAAAAGTTCAAGCAAAACATAAAGGAAAAAAAAAAAAAGAAGAAGGGTTAAATGGTAATAAAGGTCGTATGTTATAGGTTTGGGCGTTATTTGAATTCTAATTTTTTTTATATTTTAATTTCTAAACAATTACACTCATGATAATCAGACCCTCACGGTTAATATGAAATTAACGTCGTTACTTTAAGCCCCTCTGTCTGTCTACGTCCTCTATGTCAATAACACCTTTATGAAGTTGCAATAAAGATGGATATATCACCGCCGACGAAAGACAAAAATCCAGAGATCAGCAACTAGAAGAGGTACTCCCCCCCCCCCCCCCCCCTTTTTCTCTCATGCTAACAGAGAATATTTTTAAAAGCTAATACTTGATGCTATTTAAATTATAAATATTTTTCCTTAATAAATCTTAATTCAAAATATAAACAGCATAATATACGTAAAATACTTTGTTTCATTTCATACTTTATATTTATTAACCTAAATCTTTATATAAATGTAAGTAATTGGGATTAGAAGTACATAGAGAAAACAATATATATTTTTATGAGAACGAAGACTTTATTAGTATGCAGATTTTTTTAAAAAACTGCTTATATTTTGGATAAAAAAAATATAAAATTAAAATTTTAAATTACATTTAATGAATTTTATTAGCATGCAAAATTTTATCAAAAATAATTATATCTTAAAAATGAGATAGAGAGAATATTTAAGTGTCCTATGGTTGAACTTTGTTATGATTGGAGAGCTCCTAAACTGGCATTTAAGGAAGCACTTTGAAGTATATCATCATGATTCCACGGTAAATTGTATCACCCATTCCTTATTCGTGGTTCCATTTTTTTATTTATTTAAACTTTGTCTCCTACGGTAACCACACAAGTTCATATCAAGTTGAAAATTATCATGCAGTATTGCTTTACTACTTGACAATTGAGATTTTTCATCCAAAAGAGTTGTATCCTGAACAATATACAATGAAAGCTTTAAACTAATACAGCTATATAACAATATTTGAACACTAGTCACTGAACTTAACAAATTTTGAGGATACGCAACACTCAAATGAGGCCCTTTAAAAATATAAAGCAGTTTTAATTAGTTAGCTTTCTTTCAACTAACGTCATTTTGTTATATTTACCTTCTTTAATAGAGTATTTTACTTAAAAATAAATATTAAATGATTTATTCGCTAATGGCATTGTTGGTAAAAACATATTAGTTACACCTTAAAACATTAAAAATATCTTACATTTTTTAACATTTAACCTTTTAAAAAATACTTTACATTTTTAAATGGAAAGAGTATATACTATATATACAAGCATCATAATTCATAAGTAACCAACTTCATGTTTATTAAGAAATGTTAATTATAACCTCAAAATTGTTTTAAAAAAAGGCATGTAGCATTCGAATTCTACCCATCTTTACAATTAAGAACTATGAAATAAATTTTTATCTAGGAAATCAAGCAACAATAAATAAATGAGGGATACAATTTAAAAAAACATTAATTACTCTAACTTTGCCTAATAATGAAGATAAAAAAAGCATTCAAATTTCACCTTCCCTTTGGTCTTATTTTTAAGTTACTTCCATCATTTTTATTAGAATTAAAGAAAACCTTAAACCTTATTAATTTTATCAAAAAATTTAAAAAGTTTTCAACTCTCTACCCCTAATAAATATACTCACTTCAAAAAATAAAAGACTAGCATTTAATGAACTTCGTAACATTTTATAGTAGCAAAATGGTAAAGATAAATGTAATAATCATTAATTTACCTTATAAATAAGATCAAAATGAATACTTTATCTACCCTATAAATAAGATTAGAAGAGTATGTAGATTTTAGAGTCACCAACTAACGAGGTGATTAAAACTAATCATGTTGACTAATCTAACACTTCACTTCTTGATGATAGAAAGTAAGGTTTGAAGATTAATGGTGAGAATGCAGATTATGATTTCAGCAGAATATATTCGTTGAACCGTTTGAAGATATCAATGTATTCATAGAAATCACCATTAATTGCTTGATAGGCAATTCTGTCCCATGATTCACAATTTTAATTTTAATTTTGTCTTAAAAAAACATAAGATTGAATGCACCATAGGTTTTAAACATAATATTAAAAAAATCTTTAAAAATTTAAGAAAAATTCAAAAATTAGATCCCTACTAAAAGCCAATTCTATTTTTGGACAATTCACATGTATATGAAAAGATTTGAGATCATTTTTTATAAAGATATGTACAGTTATATGTACAAATACAAATACTTTTGAATCTATTTATATTTAATTTAACCAAGATTCACTTATATTTAACAAGTTATAAAATTATAATTTATAATATTGTTAATTTATGGTCATGTTATATTATTTTATTAACATACTATATATTTGTTTCTTATATTTATTTTATATATACATTTAATTTTATTTTTATTTAATTCTTACATAACCTGTCCAACTGCTAGTTTAATCAATTAAACCATAAAAATTGAGAGCTGTCGACTTTTTTAATTCAATGTCCGGTCTAACTTTTAAAATATTTTAAATGTCCGGTCTAACTTTTAAAACATTTTGAATGGTTGTGGGTAGAGGGAGAGAGAGATTTTGGATGCAGTTGGTTTGGATTGACGAAGACTCCAACATGATATTAAATGGAATGCCACCAGTGAAGAACATGTTAGCTGACCAATAAATGCACAAAATTTTACTCCATTCTGTCCAAAGAACAAACATTTTTTTAATTAATATTTTTTTAAAATATAAATAATTTAAAACATTTTTCTTATTTCATCCCTTATATATGTATTAATCTAGATTGTTGCATCCGTGAATTTATAACATTATTCTCATTCATCATAAATTAAAATTAATAATAATAAAAAAATAATATATATTTTCATGAGAATATGAATTTTATTGATATGCAGATTATTGTTAAAAATTATTTATATTTTTAATAAGAGGACTATAAGTTTGAATTAAAGCGTGAAGAAAGATCGGCAAGAAAAATGATATTTCTAAGCTCAAAATGTTATTTTTATAATTCTTGGGGACTAAAATATAAAATAAATAAAGAAAATTTACTTAACAATAATGTTAATTAAAAGAAGAAGAGGGGGAGTATAACTGCGATCATAGGTGTTGGGAAAAAGAAACACAGGTCTCATTGGAAAATTCCATACTATTCTGGTGCAAGGGCAATTCGGTCATAAAATATTATTTCCCATGTGTACAGTGAAGAGTACAACCTATTGAATGGTTGGGGGGAGAGAGAGATAGAGATGTTGGAAATTGGAGAAGATTGGGCCTATTTAAAATTATTTTTATTTTATTATTTTAAGAATTAATTTTTTTATAGAATATGTTTTGAAAATTTAAAAAATAATAGAAATAGATTTTTTTTATTCTTTCTTGTTCTTCAGTCCAATAATTTCAAAATACTTAAAAGATATTTTTATTTTTTTATTCTCTAAAATAATATTTTTAAACACTTTTTGAAAACACGTTATTAAACATATTTTTTTTTATTTTTTGTTTTCAAGAATAATAAACTATTTTCAAAACAGTTTGCCAAATAAGTCCTTAAATTCATAAGTAAGGAACATGTTAGCTGAGCAATAAATATAGAATTTGTTATTTTTTATATAGGAAAAATTAGATAATTAGAAAATCCACTTGCCTTAATTTATTTTGGATTAAAATATATTAAGTATATAAGATTAAGTATATAAATCTTGCCATTTTTATATTTTTAAGTTCTGCAGAAAAAACGGTAGTTTTAAGCTCCAAATTTTATTTTTATAATTCTTTGGGAGTAAAATATAAAATAAAGAAAATTTACTGACCACTAATGTTAAAGTATAATCCATCTGTTAAAAAATATAAAATATTTTTAATTAAATTTTATCTTTCAATAAATTAGCTAATTATTTAATGAGTGTTTCACTTTAAAATAAATATAGAGCTATTTATTTATTATGGACATTATTGTTGAAAAAATATATTAATTACATCTTAAAACATTAAAAATATTTTATATTTTTGAATATTCAGCCAGTGAAAAAATGTCTTTCATTTTTTAACTAAGTATGTACTAAACAGAATAATTTGCTAAGTAAGAATGACGTCCTCTTGTTTAATCATCAAGGCTTTTCTTAAATTCTATGCTTTCCCATTGCTTAAATTTTCAGTGAAGTTCAATATCGCAACTATTACTCGCTTTGGCCTTTATGCTTATTTTTAAAATTACAGAAACTATTGTTAAAGACCGATTAAATTTAAAAACACAAGAAATAATAAAAAAAAATTATAGGGATTAAAAATAGTATACATTCAAAGTACATGACTTACTATTATATTTTTACTAAAATCAATGTGTCATTTCGATGTGAATACTGTTTCATCAAATTATAAGATTTTCTTCTGTATGTTCTTCCTTTCTTTCTGAATATTTGTCTGTAATCGTTTTTGTGGAATTTTATTGACTTGTAGCCATGGCTGCTCGATGAATGAATAATATATCTGATATCCATTCGGTTACTCTCGCGCTGGTTCTAATTGTGAATTGGATGGCGAACGTGACACCCAGCTTTGAGAACTTGCAGCAAAAATAGCAACTAATTTTATTAGAAAACTCATGTTCAATATATTTATTATTATAATTACAACTTCCATCTGGCTTCCTCAGTTGGCTATTATAAATAGCCTACGCGAAGGATTCGTCTAAAGCATACTGAATACAACAATTTGCAGTCAAAATTCCAACTTCTCATCATCGTCAAGTACGCATCGCGTCCTCTTGTTTAATCGTTAAGGCTTTTCTTATACTTTCCTATTGCTTACAATTTTAGTAAAATTCGGTACCTCAACTATATATTAGCCTATTTTGATTGGTTTTTTTGTTTAGGTTGTGAAAAGATTTGCTAGATCACAATTTACGAGAAACACAATTTATATATTTCCTGATCGAGTTTTATGATCAGTCACCTTGTTTGTTTTGCTAATAGATATGGAAGATGAGGAGATCATGATAGATATAAAAGCAATAATTACAGATAATAGAGAAGATGGTCTCTCCTCGCCTTTGCGTTGTATCTACAGGGTGCCTCCAATGATTCGTCTTCTAAAAGAGAAAGCTTACACTCCACAGGTTGTTTCCATTGGTCCCTTCCATTATGGCGATGTGAGGCTGCAAGACATGCAAGACCACAAAAAAATAGTGTTCAGAAGATTTGTAGAAAGATCAGCTACGATGATAGACTTGAACACTTTGGTCAACTTTGCAAAACAGTCTGAGCCCAATGTTCGTGCTTCTTATTCAGAGAGCATCAAGCTTAGCAAGAAGGATCTTGTTAAATTGATGTTAGTGGATGCTGCTTCCATCATTGAGCTCTTTATGATGATGCGGGAAGGCGATGATGAGACAAACAAAGATGCTAAACTATCACAAACATGGTTGAAGGAAGCTATAAGTATCGATTTGCTTTTACTTGAGAATCAACTTCCGTACTTTTTCCTTGAACTGCTATTCAATATAGCACTTCCACTTCATCTTAGAGTTGGCTGCCCTTCATTTCTTGAGCTTACATATTCTTACTTTGCCGATCATAACATTCAAGAATTACAGCCTAGTCCTAATGTTAGGATAAAGCACTTCACAGATCTTCTTAGATTATTTTACTTATCGGCAAAAGCAAAACCAGATGAAAGGAAATAGTTTGAACAGGATGGATCTGATTTTCTTTTACACAACGCAAAAGAGTTAAAAGAGGCAGGATTAAAGTTGAAGGCAGGAAAGAGCGAGTGCTTACTAGACTTGAAATTTTCAAGACATGTTCTTGAGATTCCTGAAATTTATGTTGAAGATTACACTGAAACTTTGTTTCGTAATATGATAGCTTTAGAACGGTGCCGTTATCCTTATGAATCTTATATTATTGACTATGTTTTTGTATTTGATAGCCTAGTCAACACAAAAGAAGATGTGGACGTTCTCACTAATAAAAAGATTATCCACAACTTGCTAGGTGATGCCGATGAGGTTGCTACATTATTTAATGGTCTTGGAAAAAATATAACTGCATACAATTTCAATGTTGAATACCTTGACATTTGCAAAAACTTGAATGACTTCTATCAAAATCCTTGGCACAAGAGAAAGGCAACTTTGAGAAGAGATTACTGCAACACACCTTGGCAAACAGTGGCTTCTATTGCTGGAATCATACTTCTCGCTCTCACCATTGTTCAAACCATATTTTCTATCCTCCAAGTAGTATAGAAGTATATCTAGATTTGAAGCTTGTATAATTAATTCAGTGTTCTATCCTTGAATTTTTCGTTCACTTGCTAGTTTTATTCAGCGTTTCTACAGTACCATGTGTAACCATACAATAATATATAATCGTAATCCTTATTCTTCGTTTTCTTTACTCTCTTTTCTGTGGCAGATGCACAACTTCGAAGCTTTTTAATCATTTCTAATGAAATCCTCTGAATCACGATTTACGAGAAACACAATTTAATTGGTCTCTTTGTTTTGGTTATGAAAAGATTTGCAAGATCACCACTAGCAGCTGAATGCCAAAACTAACAATCAATGGCGACTGTTTTGTATCTGGTGAGAAAAGCGCTCTTGCTGATTCAAACACGGGACCATGTGAGGCAAAGGAAGAAAGACGCTGCCTTGCCATTGAAGCCGAATGCGCCCCTCGTCTGCAAATGACATTATTTTATATATAGCGATATAGTAATCATTTGCTTCAAACAATCATGCATGTTCTATTAATAAGTACTTTAAATTATCAAAAAATTATATTAAAAATGAAAATAATTATAATATATAATATTACCAACTGAATTTTATATGTGTAGGAAAAACTTGAATTATATATTTTATATCACCAACTGAGTTCTATCAAGATCCATGGCACAAAAGAAAGTCAACTTTGAGAACAGATCACTGCAACACAGCTTGGCGAACAGTGGCTTCTATTGCTGGAATCATACTTCTCATTCTCACCTTTATTCAAACCATATTTTCTATCCTTCGGGCAATATATAAGTATAGCTAGATTTGAAGCTTGTGTATTTTAGTGTTCTGTCCTTCAAATTTACATTCCCTTGCTAGTTTTATTCAGTCTTTCCACAGCACTATATGTGACCATATAATAATAATTAATCGCAATCCTCATGCTTTCTTTTCTTAAAAAAAAACCAAAAAGTTAAAATAAAGGGGCCAAAAGTTACAGATAAGGAGCCAAAAAAATTTAGAAAAGGGCAAAAATTTTTTTTGGTCATTTTTTATAATTTTTGAGGTCCTTTTATGTTATTTTTTAGTTAACTAATTGTCAAAGTTAACTTTTGTTAATGGCAGAAATTTGAGTGTACTATTTTTGAAAGTTAAGAGAATAATTTGCACAATAAATAGATTTAAAATTTATAGTGTTATTAGACTTAAAATTAAAAGGATAAATTGCTTATTTACCTTACTAGTTTTATATTTTTCTAAAGTTAACAATGATTTTACACATTATCATTGCAATGGTTAAAAAAATTCTTTATTTTTTGCTCCAAAGATCTTGAAAAATGGAGGCCACTTTTAAAATAATAGTTTAGTATAGTTATATTTAATGAAATACTTTTAATAACATCAACAATAAAATCATTATATACTTATTACAAAGAAAAAAATCAATTAGAGAATAATTATAACATATGTAATTTCAATTTAAAATTATCATTTTTGAGTTTGAAATTTTAAAAAATATACTGTATCTCCTGATCCAGGGTCCTAGCCGCCACTCCTTACAAATTTAGTTATTATTAGTTATAAACAAAGCCAACGATACATCTATTGATTATTTAGCAAAATAATTTGACAATTTTTGCACTAACCAAATCCAATCAATCAAATTTGGTACAACCAAAAAGAGGCATGCAATAATGAGAGACCTTAAAAACTAAAATTAGTATGGTCAATGACCTAGTTAAGCACTAAAGTTTAGATTAACTGCACCGAATGGTCCTCCATATCATACAAGCTAAAATTATTAATTAGTTATTTAGCGAATTTAGCGAATCATATACTGATATACAGATCTTCTAGGCTTCTTAATTACAACCAATGCATTTATAAGAAAAAATGAAACAAGAAGCAGTATTGCTTTACTACACAGTTGATGTTCATCCAAAAGATTTAAACTGATACAGCTATCACAGAACAATATATTTGAACACGACAAATTAATTTTGAGGATAGAACGCTTAAATATATATACAAAGCTTCATATGTATATTCTTTTTGCATAAAAAAAAAGCTTCATATGTATACCACTTGAGGATAGAAAATATATTTGAAAACTTGATGTCTAATAAACTCTTGCTCTTCATAGACCTGAACTTGACTCCAAATTCTTGCAGCTTTTTTGCACCATGTAAAAGAATGTCAACAGTCCAAAGTTATGGTTGCACTGTTGGTGGTTCTCTTTGTAAGGGCAAAAGCCTAAGCAAATCTGTGAAACGCTTTATGTTCTCGCTATAAGAAAATCTGTTAAAACGTCATCTTGATTAGCTTTCTCAATCATGTGAAATGGTTTCCTATGATAAAAAATAGCAGGACATTCTTTTTCATAAGCATCAGGAAATTTTATTTCCTTTCAATATAAGTAATACCATTTACCAATTTTCAATATATAAGCATTGAGATCATTACGAGTTAGAACAATGCAATCTTATGTTCAAAACTGAAGTCCGAACATTATGTAATAATGCTTCCCTAATTACGAGTTCGAGAAATTTCACATCATTCATGTTTTAAAAAAAAAAAACTTGGACAGTAGAACGCTCAAATATCATCAGTATCATACATACTTTGAATCTACTTTACTTCATCATCACAACTTAGAGGATAGAAAATATGGTCTGAACAAGGGAGAGAACGAGGACAATCCCAGCAATAGAAACAACGATTTGCCATGGTGTACGATAATAATCACGTCTCACAGTTGCCTTCTTGTTCCATGAAATTTGACAAAATTAAAGTCATTCAAACTTTGGAAAGTATCACGGTATTTGGAATTGAAATTCACATTACCGACATTTTTGTAGAGACCATCAACAATTGCAGCAACATCATTGGTGTCACCTATATAGTTGTTGATTATTTTCATGTGAACGAGGAAATCCACTTCTTTATGGGTGTTGATGAGGCAATCCACCACCATAGCATAGCCAGTAATGTAAGATTGTAGGGATAATAACATTGCTCCAAAGCTATCATATTACCAAACAACATTTCTGCGCTATCTTCCACCAAAAATTGTGGAATCTTGAGAACATTCCCCAAAAATTTCAATTCTAGTAAGCACTTGCTTGTGCTTGCGTTCAACTTTACTCTTGCTTCCTATAGCTCATTTGCACTACAAAAAAGAACATGGTTTGTGGCCTCTAGAAATGAATGCCTTCTAGGTCTTTTTCTTCGTAAGTAAAACAGTCTAAGAAGATCTGTAAAGTGCTCGATCCTAACATTGAGATGAGTATGTAAGTTTTGGATGTTACAAGATGCAAAATACTCATATGAGAGCTCAATAAATAAAGGGAGGTCAAAACGATGGTCAAGGGGAAATGCCATATCAAATAGCTTTTGAATAACAAAGAAAGGAAGTTGATTCTCAAGTGATAACAAATTTATCTTTATAGCAACTCTCAACCATGGGTGTGACAGTGTAGCATAGGGGTGTTTATGGGATGGGACGGGACTGGGACACCCCTGTCCTGTGTCTTGTCCTCAAAAAAGATCGGGACTAAATTTTTATCTCGTCTTATCCTGAAAGTCGTCCCATCTCGTTAGGAATCAGGATAAGATTGGGATAAGATCGGGATGTCTCGTCGTCCTGATAAATCAGACAATGTTGGAGTCGGGATAATAATATTCATTAAAATTTTAAATCATATAATTTATTAAGTTAAAAATCAAAACAGTACAAGTACATAAATCACAATAATTTAAAGTTAATTATTGAATGACATTAATCACAACTACACATTATAATAACAATTACAAGTGATCTCTAGGCTATAAGAGTAGCAACAACAGGCAAGTCAAACACAACATCAAATCATTATTCTTCTATTTTAATTGAGATATGCTAAGCTAGTTACTCTTTCAATAATAAAGCAAGAAATACGATATAAATAAAAATTATTAAATAGATAGATATAAAAATAAATTATATTAATATAATTAATATATTATAAAGAAAGATATTGCCCTGTTTACTCCATGTTATTGAAATTATTAATATAAAAAATTTTAGTTTTAAATAAGAATTACACGTATTGAAATTGTAATTGATATAATTAATATAAGTATAAATTATATTAACATAATTAATATATTTAATGTATATTTTTAAAAATAATAATATATATATATATAATATTCGGGATCGGACGGGACGTCCTGATGGTAATCCTGTATCTCGTTCTGTCCCGAAAGCCTTTCCTGTCCTGTCCTGCAAAGTCTTGTTCTGATTGTTTTTAGGCTGGGACAAAACCCGTCCTGATATGATCGAGACAATATCAGGCCAATCAAAATGAGTACAAGCTGAACACCCCTTAATTTAGCATCATTACGAGTCTCTTGATGAAACTTATGGTTCCTCATGAAGAGCTCAATGGTGAGACCAGCATCTACTAATATCAGCTTCACATGTTCTTCTTCACTAAGTGTGCTTTTCTCATAGTAAGATGCATGAACTTTTGGCTCAAAATGTTTTACAAAATGAACCAATTCGTCCAAATTTGACATGGCTTTTTATGTAAATGCTTTGAAGAAAATTTGATTTTGAGCTTCCATATCTTGAAGCCTCTCATGGCCATAATGAAAGGGGCCAATCGAAATAAGTTTTGGAGTGTAAGCCTCTTCATTTAGATGATGGACCATTAGGGGCACCCTGTAGATATATGTTCGTAGCAAGCAACCATCTTTGTTATGTAGTATCGGTTTTTTGATATCAGCTGTCACCTTGTCTTCCATCTACATATCAAGTTTGATTCTTGAAGCAATCAGCTAATTGTAGAGGGAAATTAAACAAAAAGGAAAATAAATAATAATGGTGACCATAATTAATTATGATTCTTTGAAATCTAATAAATGAAATATACGTTCTTGTCAATAACTGATTTTGATGGACCCCACGGCACGGATGACATAGCATTAATGGCAATGAAGCTTGAGGATGGTAATCATGAGTATGGTGACATGGAAGGAGCCCAATACTTCAAATCCAACGTACCTAAAGACCCATTACAACATATTAGAGGTCCAATGACAAGAGCCCAAACTAAAGCCATGAAGCAAGCATTGTTCAGTCTTGTGCAAGAAGTTCAAGAGCTTGGAGAGCATTGGGGCACTCCTCTCAAGCCCAAAGGAGAGCATTTATACATGTATAATATACTTAAGATCCAAACTCATGAAGAGTCAAGCCCAAGAGATGCAGACCCAAGCCCAATGCAAGGAAAACTACAAGTTGAGCCTCTTGCAAGCAAGGAGGCATGAAACCCTAGTGAAGAAATCAAGGGTGGCGTGATTTTAAATCCTTTATGATCCCTTGATTGTCTCCTAAATTATTTCCTATTTTAATGGTCCTTTGATTTGATTTCCTATTTTGAGTCTAGTCAAATGTTAGAATTAATTATAGTATTAATTTCTAAATTTTGTAATCCTATAATTTTAGGATCACATCTTCTAAATTATGTGGCTGAATATTTTATCATTATTTTATATTATTTCTCCTTTTAGTATTAGGAAATTAGGGTTTTAATTTTAAGAAATATTCTTTTCTATGAGCCTATATAAGTTAGGCATGCTCTCTCTTGTAAAGAGAACAGAAGTTGAATGAAATTATTTATTTTTAGAGTTTATAACTCTTGTGAGCCTTAGTGTTTTGTGGTGGCATCCCATGTGAGAAACAGACGTGATCAAGAGCGTGATCAACTCTTGTGGTGTCTTCGAAGGTTGAGGTTCCTAGAGGCAGGTGTTCTAGAGGATCTTTTCCTTGATCATTATTCTATTGTTTACTCCATATCTTTCTTTATTTTTATCATAAATTTTGTCTCTTTCTTTTTGTTCTTGTGTTTTTGTTGTGTCAGGGTTCTGTCCCTAAACTAGCACGATTCTGCTTCCGTGTCCCTTATCAGATTGGCATTAGAGCTTTAGTTGCTAGTTTTGGTTCAAATTCTTGTCCTTTCTTTTTCTTTTTCATCTTGAGTTATTTCTTTTTATGATCATCTCTTATCTACCTCATCTACTTCTATCTTTTGATTTTTCTCTTCTTTATCTTTGTGACTTTTTTATTTTATGTGAGTTTTCATTTTATTAGCCTTCTCAAAAAAAAAAGAAAAAAAATACCTAAAAATTCGTGCAAAAAAGGCAAAAAAAGTGTTAGTGTGTTAAAAAAAAGAGAAAAAAAAATCCAAAAATTCAAAAAAAAATTACAAAAGAAATATATTGCTGTGAGTTATGATTATAGAAAAAGACTATTCTTGAACTTAAAGTCACCAAGAGGTTGCCTAAAGAGAAAAGTCAACTTGGGTGATAAGAAAGTCTTATACGTTGATCACTTTCTTATTTTTTAATTTTTGATAGCACTTTTCAAATTCTCTACTCTCTTATTTGCTATTTGTGCTACTCTCTTATTTTATTTATTTTTTTATTTTTATCTTTGAGTATTTGACTCTTTGACTTTTATTTCTTTCTTTCTTATTTTTGTTGTCACATGTGGTTTTTTCTTTAACAAGTTTAATTTTATTTGAAAATTTTGCTTTCCTATTTGTTTCAAAATTGCAAAAAAAAAAAAATCCTCTTTTCATCTTATGCTTGTTTTCTAGTATCCTTAATTTAGAAGATATTCACTTAATTATTTCTTAGTTTCTTGATTTGTGTTTGGTTTCAACATTAGATTCTATCCACAAGCTTAGTGAGTGGTAAAAGGCAAGTGTGTTTTTCATCATTAAAAAAAAAAGCCATTAATTTTTTTTTTGTGAAACACGAGTGATTTTATTTATCTTGAGAGTAAACACGTGAGTTTGTGTGTGTGAGGATCCATTTTTATCTTATATGGTTTCTAGTGCTTCTGTGAACATGAGTAATAAGGATGAATCCCCTAGTATTGGTATGAACTCTGTTTTAGAACTTATGAAAACACAGTTGCAGCAGTTTTGCTTGGAACTTGATCATAGGTTCCATAAAGAGGATAAAGATGAAGCATGATGTTGACTTACCGGACCAAAAAGTAAAGTATCCTTCATTCAAGAGTAGCAACAATTCAAAAAAATACCTTGATTGGGAAATGAAGATGGACCAAATCTTTATGACTCTTGATTTGTTTGAGTCAAGGAAGGTAAAAACTGCTTCTTTGAATTTCACTGACTATGCTGTTTATTGGTGGCAAGATTTGCAGTACAAAAGAAGCTAGCTTGGGAAAAAGCCTATTAAAACGTGGGAGAAGCTTAAAAGGTACTTGAGAAAGGCTTATGTCCCCAGCTACTACTACACAGAGCTGAATAGAAAATTGAGAATGTTTTCTCAAGGATCTATGATAGTGGAGGAGTATGTGCACGAGTTGAATATCTTGAAGTTTCGTGCAAACATTCAAGAAAATGAACGTGAAGCAATGTCAAGAATTATGGATGGCTTGAGGCCAGAATTGAGAGATAAGCTTGACTTGTACACTTTTGCAGACAAGGAAGAGCTCATACACAAGGCTATAAAGTTAGAGCAGAGAAATAAGAACAAACGTTCCAAGTCCTCTTGGAAAGACTCCAAGACAATGTCCAAATGGAAGGATTCCAAAGCCAAAGATACATCTTAGGCCAAGGAAGAAATAAAGACCAAGTATGAGGGTAAAACTTCTAACCTTAAACCTTCTTCTTATTCATCTAACACTTCTCCTATTAAGTGTTTCAAATGTCTTGGTGTGGGCCATATCGCGAGAGATTATAGCAATAAAAGAGTTATGATCTTGAGAGATGATGGTGGCTATAATAGTGTGCATGAAAGTGATAAAGATAATACTGATAATGTTAATGATGATTCTACCTCCCATGAATCAAATGATGAGCTTGAATGCAATGGTGTAGTTGACTCTATCTTGGTGGTAAGAAGAGCTCTTAATATTCAACTAAAGGAGGATGACGAACATGAGCAACATGAGTATATTTTTCACACTAGATGCTTTATCAAAGAGAAAGTGTGCAGCATGGTAATTGACGGTAGTAGCTGCACTAACGTAGCTAGCACTTTACTTGTAGATAAATTATCTCTACCTTTAATTCCACACCCTAAGCCCTACAAATTGTAATGGTTGAATGATTGTGCTGAAATTAGGGTTTCTAAGCAAGTGTTAATTACTTTCTCTGTTGGGGTTTATACTTGTGATGTATTATGTGATGTAGCCCCTATGCTTGCTGGACACTTGTTATTAGGTAGGCCTTGGCAGTTTGATAGTAAGGCTACTCATGATAGTTTTAGAAATTATTACAAGGTGCCTTTTTAAAGGCAAGATTGTTGTATTAAATTCTCTTAGACCCATCCAAGCCTATGAAGATCAACTAAAGATTACTTAAGATTACAAGCAAAGGAAAGATCTCCTTGATTGTGGCATGAGTGAGAGAGAAAAGAAAGAGAGTATTACTTTACTTGAAAATCAATCAAAAGAGAGAAAAAAGAGTGGTGAGAAGGTGAGAAAAGAGAAAAATAGAATGGTGGGAGTGAAGGAAAATAGTGAAAAGAAAATATTATTGTGTGGGAAAAGTGAGATTCAAGAGGTTTTGATGAGTGAGCAAGCTCTTATTGTAATTCTCAAGAATATTTATTTTTCTACTGACACTCTTGACCCCACTTTGCCTTCTAGTGTTGTCTCTTTGTTGCAGGATTATGGAGATTTATTCCTTGATAAAATTCCTGATGGACTTCCTCCCTTAAGAGGAATTGAGCATAGGATAGATTTCTTGCCCGAAGCTGCTATTCCAAACAAGCCTGCTTATAGGGCTAACCCTGAAGAGACTAAGGAGATCCAGCGCCAAGTAGAGGAATTAATGATGAAAGGCTTTGTGCGTGAGAGCCTTAGCCCTTGTGTTGTCCCTGTTATCTTGGTGCCAAAAAAAGACGGATCTTGGAGGATGTGTGTTGATTGTAGAGCAATCAACAAAATCACTGTAAAGTATCGTTACCCTATCCCTAAACTTGATGATATGCTTGATGAATTGCATGGTGCTTCTATCTTCTCTAAAATTAATCTTAGAAGTGGTTATCATCAAATTCGTATGAAAGAGGGTGATGAATGGAAAACTGCCTTTAAAACTAAATTTGGATTATATGAATGGTTAGTTATGCCTTTTGGTTTGACTAATGCTCCTAGTACTTTTATGGCATTAATGAATCATGTTTTTAGAAAGTTTATAGGCAAGTTTGTTGTGGTTTACTTTGATGGTATTCTGATTTATAGTAAATCTTTGACCGATCATATGAATCATCTTAAAAATGTGTTTGACACCTTAAGGGAATATAAGCTATATGCTAATTTTCAAAAGTGTTTCTTTTGCATGGACTCTGTTATCTTTTTGGGATTTGTTGTTGGATCACAAGGAATTCGTGTGGATGAGGAGAAAGTTAAGGCTATTTGTGAATGGCCAACCCCTAAAAATGCAAGTGAAGTGAGAAGCTTTCATGGCTTAGCAAGCTTCTATAAGAGATTTGTTAGGGATTTCTCTAGCATTGCTACCCCTCTTAATGAACTTGTTAAGAAGAATGTAACCTTCAAATGGGGTGAGACACAAGAAAGGGCTTTCCAAACTCTAAAGGATAAATTGACTAATGCCCCTTTACTTGTTTTGCCTAATTTCTCTAAAGCATTTGAAATTCAATGTAATGCTTCTGGTATTGGTATAGGTGTTGTTTTAATGCAAGATTCTAAGCCCATAGCTTACTTCAGTGAAAAGCTTCATGGTGCAGCTTTGAATTATTCCACCTATGACAAAGAGCTTTATGCTCTAAAGAGGGCCTTCGAAACATGGCAACATTATTTGTGGCCCAAGGAATTTATTATTCATTCTGATCATGAAAGTTTAAAGTTTCTTAAGTCTCAAGGTAAGTTGAATAAGAGACATGCTCGCTGGATAGAATTTATTGAAACCTTTCCTTATGTGATTAAGCATAAGCAAGGTAAAGAAAATATTGTTGCCGATGCCTTATCTCGAAGGTATACATTACTTTTCTATTTGCATGCTCAATTACTTGGCTTTGAGATTCTAAAAGATCTTTATAAAACTGATTCTGATTTTGAAAATATTTAGAAATCTTGTGAAAATCATGGATATGGTGATTTCTTTAGATTTGATGGATTTCTTTTTAAGAAAAATAAATTATACATTCCTATTTGTTCTATGCGTGAGTTGCTTACTAAGGAAGCATATAGTGGTGGTTTGATGGGACACTTTGGTGTAGAGAAAACTTTAGCTATTTTGTCTGATCATTTCTTTTGGCCTCACATGCGAAAAGATGTCATATCTATTTGTGATAAATGTATTAAATGTAGATAGGAAAAATCTAAGGTCCAATCTCATGGACTTTACTCTCCTTTACCTGTCCTCTCTCACCCTTGGGAACATATCTCTATGGATTTTGTAATTGGATTGCCTAAATCTTCTGCAGGAAAAGATTCCATATTTGTTGTTGTTGATAGGCTGTCTAAGATGGCACACTTTATTGCTTGTGCTAAGACTAATGATGTTGTTAATATTGCTAACTTATTCTTTAAAGAGATTGTTCGTTTGCATGGTTTATCTAAGACTATTGTGAGTGACAGGGATGTGAAGTTTCTTAGTCATTTCTGGCGTACCCTATGGCATAAATTAGGGACTAAGTTACTTTTTTCCACTATTGCCCATCCACAAACTAATGGTCAAACTGAGATAGTTAACAGAACTATGACTACACTATTAAAAGCAATAATTCAAAAGAATTTGAAGAATTGGGTGAGTTGTTTACCTCATATTGAATTTGCTTACAACAGGGCTGTTCATTCTTCTACTTCTTATTCTCCATTTGAAATTGCTTATGGTTTCAATCCATTATCTCCTATTTATATTTTACCTTTGCCTTTCTCTGAGCATGCTAACACTGATGGCAAGAAAAAAGCTGAGTTTGTGTAGGACTTACATGCTAAGGTTAAAGCAAATATAAAGCAAAAGAATGAGCAATATGCCAAGCAAGCTAATAAAGGCAGGAGAAGTGTGATCTTTGAGCCTGGAGATTGGGTTTAGTTACATTTAAGGAAAGAGAGATTTCCTAATCAAAGGAAGTTCAAACTTCAAGCTCGAAGAGATGGACCTTTCCAAGTTTTAGAAAGAATTAATAATAATGCTTACAAGATTGATTTGCCTAGCTCTTATGGCAATGTTAGTGCCACATTTAATATTTCTGATTTATCTTTACATGATTCTGCAAATTCGAGGACCAATCCTTTCCAACTGGGAGGGAATGATGGACCCCATTGCATGGATGACATAGCATTAATGGCAATGAAGCTTGAAGATGGTAATCATGAGCATGGTGACATGGAAGGAGCCCAATACTTCAAATCTAACGTACCTAAAGACTTATTACAACATATTAGAGGTCCAATGACAAGAGCCCGAACTAAAGCCATGAAGTAAGCATTGTTCAGTCTTGTGCAAGAAGTTCAAGAGCTTGGAGAGCATTGAGGCACTCCTCTCAATCCCAAAGGAGAGCATCTATACGTGTATAATATACTTAAGATCCAAACTCATGAAGAGTCAAGCCCAAGAGATGCAAACCCAAGCCCAATGCAAGAAAGACTACAAGTTGAGCCTCTTGCAAGCAAGGAGGCATGAAACCCTAGTGAAAAAATCAAGGGTGGCGTGATTTTAAATCCTTTATGATCCATTGATTTTCTCCTAAATTATTTCCTATTTTAATGGTCCTTTGATTTGATTTCCTATTTTGAGTCTAGTCAAAGGTTATAATTTCTAAATTTTGTAATCCCATAATTTTAGGATCACATTTCCTAAATTATGTGGCTGAATATTTTATCATTATTTTATATTATTTCTCCTTTTAGTATTAGGAAATTAGGGTTTTAATTTTAAGAAATATTCTTTTCTATGAGCCTATATAAGTTAGGCATGCTCCCTCTTGTAAAGAGAACAGAAGTTGAATGAAATTATTTATTTTTAGAGTTTATAACTCTTGTGAGCCTTAGTGCTTTGTGGTGGCATCCCATGTGAGAAACAGACGTGATCAAGAGCGTGATCAACTCTTGTAGTGTCTTCGAAGGTTGAGGTTCCTAGAGGCAGGTGCTCTAGAGGATCTTCTCCTTGATCATTATTCTATTGTTTACTCCATATCTTTCTTTATTTTTGTCATAAATTTTGTTTCTTTCTTTTTGTTCTTGTGTTTTTGTTGTGTCAGGATTCTATCCCTAAACTAGCACGATTCTATTTCCGCGTCTCCTATTAGATTTGTAATCTTTCAAGTTGTTTTATAGCTAAAACTAAATAAAGCTAGATAAAACACACACACACACACACTCTTTTCTTGTTCCAAATGACTGGAGGATAAATCTGTGGAATTAGGTTCTCCGAGAAGTAGTTGCATTTCCACTGTTTCTCTTAGTTCTCTCTGCTCCATGTTCAATGCGCTTTAGATCCATTAATAACACCCAAAAATTGAACATTTTGAAATAATTTAACAGTAAGGAGTTTTGAAATAATAATTTTTTTTACGAGGTTATCTAACACTGTAGGAGGCACTAGTGAGGATAGTTGAACAAATAATTTTGACCTCGATAAAGAGAAGTAAATGATGGCAAAAAAGAATACTTATAAAAGTTATTAACTAAAACCTTTTAGTTAACAACATTCCTAAAAGCTTGAAAAATTAAATAATAGAGTACAATAATGTAGTATAACTTGTGTAGCTAACCTCACTTAATAAAATAAAGTTTATTGTTATTTTTGTTGTTGTATCTAACTAGGTTAGATTCGATCATTGCCGGACACATACAATTGATGGTAGCTGTCTCAAATATGTTTTCTATATTCGCATGGTTTCGAACTCAAACTCAAGTTCTCATATTTAAATGATCATAACTCCTTTTATCGATGCTTGTTAATTGAATAATATTTTTAATTATGGAATTAAAATTCACAAAATTTCAAGCGAATTTAAAAACTTATGACGACAAAAGTGAAAAGAAAATATCGATAGTTGACCTAACATTATGTGTATATACACATATCCTGAAGGAGAGTAGATTATTAAGTACCTTGTTCTTCCAGATGACTCGAGTTATGCAACACATGGCATATGGACCTTCATCTCATGTACAAGATTAAGGTGCTATATATGTAGGCACATATTTACAAGAATATAGTTTTATATTAACCGTGCAAGGAAGTAATATTCTTGAGAAATATTTGGAAGTAGTGATCCACGAAAGGAATAATAGTTCAAGGGGTAGCGAGAGACGCACTAGAATTTAATGACTAAGTTGAATAATAGTATACTCCCTTCAAACCACAATATAAATAATTAATTTATGTTTTAAAAAAACATTAGTTAAAATTTTAATTTTTAAAAAATTTTGATATCTTTCAAATCATAACCTTGAATGGAATAAATAAAAAATTTTGATATCTTTCAAATCATAGCCTTGAATGGAATAAATATGTGACATTTAATTTATTTAAAACACCCTCATTAATTATTTGAGTGAAATATAATAAAGTAAAGATGCAATTATATATATAACCAACCTAATATACTATATTTTAGATTAAGAAAGGTTTCTAAAAAATGCCCATTATTATGATATAGAGAGAGTGATATATAATGTGATAAACACCATCGTACTTGAACTCCTGATCCTGGACAAGACTCGCTTGCACGATCATTTATGAATGCCCCCCTTATTATCAATATTAATATCATTAATATCGATCTATATAACGAGATATATATATATATATATATATAAAGTGGTTCAGAGAAAAGTAGAGAGAGAGAGAGAAGGAAGAAGACAAAAGTGTATGGATGATCTGATTGATATTACTTCTAGAGAGTACAAAAGTTTATATACACGTGAGACCAGAGCGTGCTTAATAAGCTAAGCTGTCACATAAAGTTATATAATTAGTTAGAAACTGACTAAGGCTAACAATTACTTTAATTATTATCTAATACTCTCCCTCAATTTGAGGAACTCTCCAACTCCTAAACATCTTCTGAATGGATTAAAAATAGAACCAGATAATGGTTTAGTTGAACCATCAGCGATCTGATGACAAGCTAGAATGAGGAAAACTTGAATTTCTTTCTTGATAGCTCGTTCTCGAACAAAATTAAGGTCAATCTCCAAGTGCTTTGTTCTGGCATGCAGTATAAAATTAGCAATTATCAGAACAGCTCCTTGATTACCACATAAAATCTGAGGAGGAGCAATAAGCTTGACATTTAATTTCCTTAGCAAAGACTTGATCCATAGCGATTCAGTTACTGTAAAAGCCATGCTCCTATTCTCTGCTTCTGTACTAGAACGTGCGACTGTAGATTGTTTCTTAGATGACCAAGAAACTAGATTCTTCCCAAAGTAAATACAGTAACCAGTGGTGCTTTTCCTGTCATTACAATTTGTAGCCCAATCTGCATCACAATACGCAACCACAGATCTATCTTTAGATGATTGTAATCTGAGTACATGAGTGACAGTACTAGCTAAGTATTTGAGAATGCGTTTCACTGCCTTCCAGTGTTCTTCCAAAGGAGTCTGCATAAATTGACAGACCTTGTTAACTTCAAAACATATTTTAGGCCTTGTGATCATAAAATCCTGAAGTGCACCGACAATAGACATGTAGAGAAAAGGATCTTTCAACAATTATGAGCCATCCTTGTACAATTTGAGACCAGAAACCATTAGTGTCTTAACACCTTTGGCTTTACACATGCCAGCTGTACTCAACACATCTCGTATGTATGCTTGAGACAAGAACAAGGAGCCATCAGCTTCATGAGACACTTCAATACCAAGGAAGTAGTTGAGAGACCCTAAATCCTTAAGAGAAAATTCATTATGCAAGGCTGTAAGAATATATAAAATGTGAGTGGAAGAAGTTCCCATGATGATCATATCATCTACATAAACCAACACAGAGAGAATTTTTGAACCATGAATTTGAATGAATAGAGATTGATCACATTTACTGCTAACAAAACCAAGCTTATGAAGAGCTCCAGCCAGACGTTCGAACCATGCACGTGGCGCCTGTTTTAAGCATAGAGAGGTTTATCCAGTTTGCATACAAGCTGCTTATTATACTATTCATATCCTTGAGGTTGTTGCATGCAAACCTCTTCATGGAGAAAGCCATTAAGAAATGCATTATTCACATCTACCTGTCGAATGGTCCGTTGCTGAGCAATTGCAATTGACAAAATAAGCCGAATAGTAATAGGTTTGACAATAAGACTAAAGGTCTCATTAAAATCAAAACCTTCAGTTTGGTGAAAACTTTTAGCCACCAACCTAGCTTTGTATTTAACAACACTGCCATCTAGATTAGTTTTGGTTTTACAAACCCACTTATAGCCAATAGCTTTTTGATTAAGAGATAGAGAAACCAAATGCCAAGTACCATTCGTCATAAGAGCACCATACTCTTTGTCCATGGCCTTTTTCCAAACTGGTGAAGACAGAGCATCAGAGATAGAAGATGGTTCAGCAGTGGTAGAGAAAACCTTGGGCTTAAAAATCTCATTCATTGATTGAGTGACAACTCTTATTGGTTGAGAAGGCACCTCAGGAGAAGGTGAAGAAAGAACAAGCTGTGCTGCTGATAGAATAGTAGGAGAAGACAGTGCAAATTCAGAAGAATGAATTAAGCATGGTGACTTAGAGCTGCTGCTGTCAGAAGAACTATCTGCCTTAGAAACACTGTTAGTAGCATTACATTAGTTTAAGGAAGAGGAAGAGAGACACATGTAGGAGGAGTGGCAGAAGGAAAAAAAAAATGGAGGAAGGAGTAGAAGGGGACACAGATGGAATAAGTCTAGGATAAGGAAACTCATTCTCATTAAAGATAACATTTCTTGATATATATAGACAACCCTTGGGATCCTAACATTTGTAGTCTTTGTGAGAAGCACTATAGCCAAGAAACACACATTCAACAGAACGAAATTGGACTTTGTTCTTATTATAGGGCTTGGTGAATGGGAAGTATGAACAACCAAAAATTCTGAGATGCTTATAAGTAAGAACCGTACCACACAGCTACTGAAAAGGTGAAGAACCACCTATGGCCTTATTAGGAAGGTGATTAAAGAGATAGACAGAAGTGTGAAAAGCCTCAACCCAAAATGTTAAAGGAAGAGATGCATTTACCAATATAGTGAGACCCATTTCAGCTATAGTGCGATGCTTCCTTTCAGCTAAACCATTTTGCTCATGGGCATAAGGGCAACCTAACCAATAGACAATACCATGACTCTTGAGATATTTACCAATTTTTAGAAATTCTGCATTATTTTTAGACTACACAGCCTTGATTTTGGAGTCTTGTTGTAATTCACCCAGTTTGTGAAACTCAAGAAAGACATTATATGCATCAGCCTTGGAATGGATAAAACCATGTGAATTTTGACCAAGCGTCAGTAAAATGTATATAATACTTGTAACCATCAAGAGATGTATAGGGAGCTAGGCCCCAAATATCGATATGAATTAGTTCAAGAGGTTTGGAATATGTCAATCAGACAAAGAGTAAGGAAGTTAATGAGATTTTCCACGACAACAAGAACTACAGAAATCAAACACAGACTTTTTATTGATAGAAGGAAAATCACAAAGTTACATGATATGAGCTACAACAGGAGCAGAGGGATGCCCTAAATGATTACGCCAAGTATGAAAAATAGAAACAAAAGGACTAAGAGTATTACTAGTTTGTGAAGAAACAGACATATCAGTATCACAAATATATGCAAAATGAAAAGACTAAGATGCAGCTGAAGACTAGGAATTCTAAAAAGAAAGAGGCACGCCATGAATGAGGTTAGAGTTCATCTTGAGACGGCCTTGAAACAACAGCTTACTTGTGTGTAGATCCTTAGTGACACAAACATCATATTAGAAAGCAATGAGTATATCATTATCAAGACATAGCTTAGGAATACTGAGAAGATTTCTAGTAATTTCAGGAATATGAAGAATGTCATGATGTTTAAGAGTGAATTGAGTGTTTGGAAGGTTAGGAGAGGAGTTACCAATGCAATGTACAGATAGGCCGTGACCATTTCCAATAAAAATTTTGTCAATACTACATTTATCTGACTTATCAGTTATATTCTGATAATCATGTGTAATATGAGTAGTGGCACTAAAGTCTAGGTACTAATCAGGATTAAGAAGAGTATCAGTTGTCGCCATAAGAGCATGTGACTCCTTTGCCATATTATGATCAAACAAAGTAAGAGCTTGAAAAGACTCGTCATACCTATGCCAGCAATCACCAGCTAAGTAACCTCTCTTTCCATAGAGTTGACACAGAACAGAGGATTTAGTAGATCTAGTGTTGTTATTTGTGTTTGTGCGACCACGTCCACCATGATTATTGTTAAAACGACCACCACAACCAAAGCGACCTCCGCCTCTTTAAGGCTGCGTATGAACCAAATTTGCTGTCAGAGCAGTAGTAGTTTTCATATCTTTATCAATACGTGTTTCTTGAGCTATCACCAAAGATTCAACTTCATCAATCGAATACGGATCAATTCTAGGAGTCACCGCAGTGATAAAAGAATCATATTCTTCTGGGAGACCTTCAAAGATAAAGTCGATATGATCGAACTTAGAAATTGGTTGTTCGATTGCAGCAAGCTAGTCAGTAATTCCTTTAATCTTTAGGAGGTATTCATTTGTAGAAAGATTTCCTTTCTTGGTACCTTTGAGCTGTGCCTTCAATTGACGAGCTCGAGTTTAAGAAGCGAAGTGATGCTGAATGCGCTCCCAGATCTGTAACTGTAACATCTTGAAACAAAATTAACTTTAAGGTTAATTGGACTATCAAGAATAAATTAGATAATTCAAAGTTAACTTGACTTAAAAAAGATAATGTACGAATGGTTAATTGGCTTATCGAACCTTAATTAATGCTTAAAATTAGACTTTAGATGATATTGGATCACATTTGGACCCAATTAAATGGATAATATTTGAAACATTAGTTTTTGTTCTTTGGCCAGAGCCAAAAGCCTCTTGACTACAGTCAAAACTTAATTTTTAAACCTCCACATCTCCATTTTAGTTCAAAAAATTAAAGAGTTAAGTGAGAGTTCGAAAGTGAATGAAAAGAGATCTATTAGAATTTGTTATGGGCGTCTAACTGAGCCTATTTGGAGTTTCTAATTATTTGGGTAAGTGCCTACAACCTCTCTTCTTTCTCTCTTGTGCATTTTCATCTTTGTTTTTAGGGAGTTCTTTAGGAATAAAAAAATGTGTTGTGATTTTTCCTAAAATTCTGACTTCAAAGAGATTAATGGGTGTCTATTTAAGTGTCTAACCTAGTGAATCGCCCTCCATTGATTGATACTTCATCCTCTCCACCACTTACGTTCTCTACAACAGCAAAAAGCTCGCAAAAGAGGACATTAGATAGCCCATGATTGGGAGTTTGATTATGATGCTAATAATGTTTTAAGATTTTAAAGTAACGTTTGGAGTAAACTTTAGAGCTAATTGATTAAGCTAAGGAAGTTATAATTTATTAATGGTGTTGATTGGACTAATGGAAGTCCAAATGAACTAATGAAATCTAAAAATTAATTTGGTTGTAGGTAGATGACTACAATGAAATTTTTGGGTTTAGGATTTAATTAAAGTTAATTAAAGATAATTAGTCATTAATGACTATTGAAGTGTTTGATTGTAAATTGACTATTATTGGTGCTATTGAGCTATTTGGAAGCTCCGTTTGATATTCATGGGTACTCTTGATTAGTAAATCAAAAGTTGAGGTAATCGAAAATTTAAGTGTAGTATATTATTATGTTTGCATTTACACTTCAAGTGTTATTATGGGTGGCTTGAAATGAGCATAATGAGCTTATGGATGAATATATTAATTTTAAACTATTACCCAAATACGAAACATGACTCATTGTGATGAAATGTTTAGTGATTATATTTATATAGATGCTATTTGATATTGAAACATGAGATGTTAAGCCTAAATTGCCTATGACATGAATGTGTTAACATGATGAGTCGTCATAATGAATGATGTTGGAAGAGATGTGATAAATATACAACACTACTAGAAAAATAGAATTTAGCTAAATGTCATTTTTCGTAGTTAAATTACATTTTAGTTAGGAATTTTATTCCTTGCTAAATTTGTAGCTAAAAAAAAGCTCACTAAATTTAGCGAGGAATTGTATTTCCCTCGCTAATTAGTGAGAGATTTAGTGAGGGATTCAATCCCTTGCTAAAATTAGCTAGGGACTAAATCCCTCGATAATCCCTTTATAATACTATTCAAAATTTGATAACTTTAGCGAGGAATTAGTCCCTCGCTAATCCCTCGCTAAATATGCTTATATTTAAAAATAACTATACCACATCACCCTCTATGTGTGATGTCAATTAGTGATATGTCATCAACAATATCATGCTTTGTCAACTACCATATCACCTACCATCTCGCGCCCTATCACCCACCATTTGTGCGACAACTCATGAAACGTCATTGTCCACCTTGCGTCACCTTGCGTCATGTCACTTGCTCCTTACAATATCATATATTCATCATGTTTATGCCAAAGCCAAGGTTTGAACCCTTGACCTCATACCTTCCAAGCTTTATGCTCTCCTTCTTTGCCAATTGAACTGAAAGGCACTTGCAATCATTATATGAGAAATTAAATATGTATATATATTATTTAACTACATAAATATATCAAATAATATATTATAAAAATATACACATATACAAATTAAATTTTATTTTCAATTATTAATATGTTAAAAATATTTATGCTTTATTTAAATTATTCGTTACATTATATTTTAAATAAAATATTATTTTATTAATGAAAATCAACTTAAAATAAATAAAATATTAAAAAATTTTATTATGAATATTTTAGTTAATTTTTAAATTTAATTATTATTTTTAAATGAAAATAATTAAATGTATAATTAAAAGTCATTGTCAAAAGTTACTTTTTTTTGTAGTAATTAGTTAGGGATAGAATCTCTCGCTAAATCCCTCATTAATTATCTTATTTTAGAGAAGGATTGGCAATTCCTCGTTAATTTTCTCGCTAATTCTCTTATTTTAGAGAGAAATTGACAGTCCTTCACTATTTTTTTCTCTAATTCTCTTATTTTAGAAAGGAATTGACAGTCCCTCGCTAATTTCCTCGCTAATTTTAAATTAAGTTATGAAATCAACATCCCTCGCTAATTTCCTCACTAATTTGGTATTTTAGAGAGGAATAAATGATCCCTCACTAAATTTCCTCACTAATTTGCATTTTTTTAGTAGTGCAAGTTCTAGAAATTATGAGAATGATGAATTACTATAATATACATGAGCTTATATTCACACTTGTTAATTGAATTTGCATGATCATAATCATAATGGGTGGGAGTTCACCCTAGCATTGTAGAGGGATTATGACAGAAAATTCATGTGGTGTAGCCTTCACTGAGTTTGTATACAGTGGTTGGCATACTTCCTTACTTTATGTGCTTAGTATTGCCAACAACCTATGGGTGTGGTATGGGTTGGGCACGATGCTCAGTATTACTAATTTTGAATTGGATAGTGTGGGTCAGGCTCTTATGACACCTTAAAATTTAAGTAAGGAGAATCCATGATTTGAGAGTGAATGTGGGAGCCTTTGGCTGGGTGACCCTTCATAATTAAAGAGCGGGACTAGTCCAGTCACATGGGCTAGACCTATATGAGATAATAGCCTATGAATTTAGTTAGATGATATAAGGAGTAGTATAAGGCGATTGCATTTGATCATACAAAACACATTAAAAAGATGCATTGTGAATAATGTTGGTTTGCCTTATGTGATGTTAAATGCTTAATTGTTGTGATTGTCATACTTTAATATGCTTAATTAAATTACTTGATTATTGAGATGTTTATTTCACTCTCGTAGTTTAATGTTTACAGGCGAGGATTAAGCTAAGGGCAAAGGGGAGGCCTCTAAAACTAGAGACTCAGTAATCAATTGTAATGTTTTTAATATTATCTTTTATGTGTAATTTAAATATAATATTTGCCAACTACGGGTCTTTCATATTGACTTATATGTATTTAAAGTTTACTTACATTTGTAACCTTAAACATTAAATTTAGTCATTTTTAGATTGTCTTAGACATAAAAGAGTCCAATGACTATGGTAGTATACCAAGATAGTTTAAACAAGTATATTTTGACAAGTTAGATGAGTTTAACATGTTTTGAGTGATTATTTAGCTTGAATGCAAATAATTGCATTTTCACTCTCTTATCATGTGCCTTATGGTAGTTGGGTGGTTAATTCTTGTATTAAGAGTTGTTTAATGCTTCTGATTGTTTAAAAAAGTGTATTAGAACTTATTGAATGTGGTTCAAGCCCTTGTATGCACTAATGGCTTATGGTTTGAGATTTGGACATTTGGTTTAGAGGAAAAACATGTGAAATTATGGTTTTGGATGTCCAAATTCTTCATTTGATATCGGATTGACATGAAACTAAAACCATTAGCTAGATTATAAAATTATTGAAGTGTTGGCACTTGCATCACCTCAATTGAAAATTTAAGTCAAAAGTTATGTGCGTCAAAAGTTAGTGATTGGTAGTTGTCATGACAAATGCTGTCATATCTTTAGCCGTGGCTTATGGACTTTTGGCTGCAGCCAAATATTCTTTGACAGTGTCGATCATGGCTAAGTACCTTTATTAAGTAAAAATGATCCTTTTGACCCTATTTTGACTTATGTACAACTCTAAATATTTTTCATGCTTTCCAAATACTTTTTATTTTGATTTGTAATGGTTAAATGACATTCTATACTTGAGTTTGATATTAAATGATTTATAAGATTTTATCTTAACAAGGTTTTCTTACTTAACCTTATGAATTTTTAAACAGTCAAGGTTGATCTTTTTATATCATGATATCTCTATTATTGATTAAATTGATTGTAATTACTATAATAATTTTACTTTAAAGTTAAGTGGGGGTTAATTATATATTTAAGTGGAGGTTTTACAGTAACGATGTCTCGCATCCGACAACTCTAGTAAGGAGACCATCAGTCATAGAGCAAGACATCCAGGACATGAGCTGTTGATCCTGTTTTTGCCAAAGATGAAACTCAGGATTAACAGTGAATCCATCGGCATTATTGCTCACCAAATATTTGACTGGTGGCTGTGCTGATTTGTCGATAAATTTCTCAAGTTCATGGCCTCGTGTAGCGGAGACGATCTGGTGTTTCCAGATTAGGTAGTTGCCCTCATCAAGTTTGACGGAGACGAGATGGTTGAAGGTGATAACATGCTTCCTGAGAGAACTAGACGAACCAACCGAAGTGGTTGACTGAGAAGATGTCGACATGGCTCAGGGATCAGAGTTGCTCTGATACCATAAAGTGATTCAGAAAAAAGCAGAGAAAGAGAGAGAGAAGGAAGAAGACAAAAGTGTATGAATGATCTGATTGATATTACTTCAAGAGAGTGCAAAAGTTTATATACATGTAAGACGCGAGCGTGCTTAATAAGCTAAGCTGTTACAAAAAGTTATATAATTAGTTAGAAACTGGCTAGGGATAACAATTATTTTAATTATTTTCTAATATATATATATATATATATATATTAACAGATCATGAATTATGAATAGCACAGCATATTAAATTACCAGACTTTTCATAATATAATAAGTATGAATTAAGTTAATATTTATAATGAATCTCACACACTGTTCATGAAGTAGCTGACAACGAAAAGAGGACAATGAAAATATAAGATTCAATTATATATTTTATGCTATTTTTTAAATTAAAGATTAAATAGTACTATATAATATTGGAATAATAAGGTGAGGAACGTCACTTGAACTTGAAGCTGAACTTTTTTGGGGTGAAAAACGCGCGCAGCGCTAACTGGAGACCTCACGAAGATGTTATTAAGAATCTTTTTCTTTATGAGATATTCTTGTTTCTTGATTACTTTTATTTTTTCTTGGAGAATTTAGAATTGCTCAAATATCAAGTCAATCACATCCCTGAGATATAAATTATCAAGTCAACACTTGGTGTATTTAGCCAGGGCGCGCCTATATTGGTCCCTGGGGGGCTGCGGCCCTCCGCCCCCCCCAGCCCCTCAATCACTATAAGTACATGGTAATGTCTGATGCAATGCCCCCCCTCCAAAAAAAAAACAAAAACAAAAACAAAGCAAAACAAAAAAATCACCATGTATCCTAAATTTTTTTAATTAAAACAAAGCCACATTGCATCCTGGTTATTTATAAGAATATACTTATAGGTATTATATGCATATAATACAATATGCATACATTTCTTTTTTTCTTTTTACTTCTTTGGTTTTATTTATAGAAGAGAAAAAGAATATTCTTTATGGTCTTATTTATAAGACTTTCCAATGAATATTGTGTCTATATTTACCCTTTTGCTCATATTAAATGTTAGAGTATTTATTTTTAAAGTATATATATTTAATGAGGATAAAGTTAAAAACTTATTGAATTTTTAGATAGAGTTAATGAGATTTAAGATTTTTTTTGAATTTCGGTGAAAATGCTAGGAGTAACTTATAAATAATACTAGAGAAAATATATTTCAATAAAAATAGTATATATTATATTTAGTTATTTAGATAAATGGTATTTTGTATTTTTTTCAATTTTCTTGAAATACTTATATAATTATACTTTTAATAATTATCATATAATAATATATTTCAACTACTAAAATTATTTTTAAAAATTAAATAAATATTTATTTTTAAAAAAATTGGCCCTCCTCATTTTTAAGGTTGGTTACACCCTATAGTTAACCTTATATATTTAATATATTTATGTCCAATTAAATCATGACAAGTTGATCTGAATATGTTAACTAAATTAATAACAAAAATTTATTATAAATAATTCATAAAAGATCCACATGTCTTGATTAAATTAAAAATAACTATCTTAAGTATATCAGAATAAATATATAATTTTTCCCCTTTGCGCAATCTTTATGAATACAAAATTTATGGTAAGTCTCACTCTTCACAAGGCAGATATATAAATGCAACTTGTTTTCTATACATGAGATGTGCATATCTATTTATTCATATTTAAATAGCATAATTGTATTGTTGTAATTCAAAAATACACTGTTCATACGTGTTTACGAATTAGGAACCCATTTGGTTAACTCCATTGAAAAGCAAAAGCATTCCATGGCACTAAATTTAACTATTTGAGAAGTGAAATTTCTATTCTACAACTCCAGTTACTATTACCTTTCAATAACTGCATTTTTTTATTTTTAATTCAAAAACATAAATAATTATAAAAAAAACTATAAAGTGGGGAAGGATGTGAAGAATATGGTAGACCAGCAAGTACTCTTCTGCCAAACAATTATATTAAAGTGTAATTTGTGATAATTGATAATTGATTGGCTTTGTAATTTTGATGATAAGGCTATAAAGACGTGCCAGATTGCCGAGTTAATTATAAAATTTTCCCTACTTTGCTAAAGGTTTGTTCTTTTATAAAGTCGTAGATAGTCGAAGAAAACTCAATTAGAATCAGTAATATAATACTTTGGTTTTGCACTTTTAGATGTTCCAGTTTACTGAGCCATTTTCTGAAGAGGACATGGAGGAAATTAAGCAATGGTGGATGGAATATTTTATAGAGCTTCTTGGGTAGCAGTTAGTTTATTTTAAATTTTATTTCTTAGTTTTAATTTTGTTAGTTCAGTGAACTTTTTAATTGTACATATTTTAGGGTTTATTTTGAATTGAATATTATTTTGAATTGTTTATTATTTAAAAATATTGGATATTTGAACGTATTGGTTATTTGAAAATGCTAGACTACCGATATATGCTTGTTATTTGCAGGTGAAATGAAAATGATATCTTGAAAAATAGAGGGTAGGAAAGACAACAATAGAAACTTAAAAAAAAAAAAAAAACCTACTTTCTAAATTGATTGTGACATTAAGTGGCTTAGAAAGGAATTTCTAAAATAGTTAATGGCACAACAGGTGACAATAGTTCTACTTTCTAAAACCAGTTAAAGCTTCAACTGGTCTATAAAGTATCACTTTCTAAATTCAGTATGACTATAATTGGTTTAGAAAATCTTTTTTTTTTCTTTTCAATTTTTTTTTGACACATTTTAAACCGGCTTTACAACCGGTTTAGAAAAGCAGTTTCTCCCTTATAACTGGTTTTAAAACCAGTTTAGAAAAAGTTTTTCATTTGGGTTAGAAAATTTTTTTCCCCGCTAGTGCGGGCTCACCAAATCGCATACCAGTCACCCTAGTTAGCATGTTGTCTTTAGAGTTTTCTCTTTCCCTTGACTCTTGCACAACGTGCTTGGTCATTCACTTAGCACACCATTGGAGGTTTAATGTCTCATCCGTTTTCGAAGAAGTTTTCAGATAATGCACTAGTCTCTTCAAATAGAGCACGTTATGCAGACAACATTTCAAATTAAAGCCTATCAGCTAAGTCTCTTGCTTTCGAGAAGCGCTAACAGCATGCTACTCATCCTAGATTTAGCTTGTTATGTGATGCGAATTCATTAGTTTGAACTTGCTTTCTTCTCTACCATTCCAAATAATGTGTTAACCTTTTCAATTATCGTCTTCCTAGGATGTTATCCAAGCTTTAGAACCTAAGCTTCGCTCTAAGATTTGGATGTTAAGATACGCAAAGTACTCATAAGATAGATCGAGAAATGAAGGGAGGCCACGACAATCAAGGGGAAAGGCCATATTGAATAGCTCTTCAATAATAATAAAGAAAGGAAGTTAATTCTCAAGTAACAGCAAATCCATCCTTATAGCATCTCTCAACCATGGTTATGACAGTTTAGCATCATTATGAATCTCTTGATGAAACTTATGGTAGCTCATGAAGAGCTCAATGATAAAACCAGTATCCACTAATATTAGTATCACAAGTTCTTCACTAAGTTTGATTTTCTCAGAGTAAGATGCACGAACTTTTGGCTCTGAATGTTTTACAAAACAAACCAAATCGGCCAAGCTTGGCTCTTTGCTTAAATGCTTTGAAGAAAATTTGCTTGTGTTCTTCCATATCTTGCAGCCTCTTTAAGGCCATAATGAAAGGGGCCAATCGAAGTAAGTTTTGGAGTGTAGGCCTCTCCATGTAGATGACGGATTGTAAGGGGCACCCTATAGATACAACATATTTGTAGCAAGCAACCATCTCTGCTATCTTGTATTAGTTTCTTAATATCAATCATCACCTTATCTTCCATCTACATATCAAGTTTGATTCATAAAGCAATCAGAATTGCTGAAGCAAAAATAAAATCAAGAACAAAATGTCGATTGCAATTAAGTTTCTGAAATCTAAATTACGTTTTTGTTAAGTTGATGACTGATTTGTAATCTCACAAATTGTTTATGACTAAAACTAAGGCTGACACACACACACACGCACACAGAGTTGACATATTAAACATTAGTAAACTTGAAATGGAAAACTAAAGAGAGATAAGAGATGAACAAAAGTACAGCATCTTGAAAAGGAAAACTAAAGAGAGATTAGAGATGAACAAAAGAACAGCATGATACACACACCCACACTTGTTCCAAATGATTGGATGATAAATCTGTGGAATTAGGTGTCGGGAGAAGTGATTGCATTCCCACAATTTCTTCAGAACTCTCACTTTCAATTCTTTCCCCGCCATGTCCGCCATCTCTCTGCAGTAACCTCAGTGCTCTCTGAAATTGTTGGATTTAATGTGCTTTGGATTCATTATTGCCTTCGGTTATTTATAATAGCCAAAAATTCATTTTTTTCCCAAATAATTTGATGGCTAATTTATTAAGATGATTTAGATCCATTATGTTGATACTAGTATTCGTAAAATTTCATTTGACCAAAATATGTTGATATTCACATACTGTTATCTTCAATCCTGGAAAAATGAAGCCAAAACAAATCAAGGCCGCATGAATAAAGTAGTGATGGTGCTGTCTTCCATGCTTGGAACTTTATAACAATAATCAGGCGTCTCATATTTGCAAAATGATATCCAAGACCTAAGATTCTGAATTGTCTCCAAGAAAAGGTAAATTTTGTAATCTTAAAAAGTAAATTTTGAATATTTTATCTCCTAATATTATGAATTATTGGTCTTTAAAGTACAAATTAAAATATTCTAAAATTCAATATAAATAATACAAATCATATTTTTAAAGTGTGAACACATATTTTAAAGTTTAAATTTAATCAAAATATATAAAATATCATAATTTTTTAGGGTTAAAATAAATATAAACTTAAATAGATAGCCCAAACCTATTTTTTAAGACCCAAAAGGATTAGGTTCAGAAGTTTTTTTTATATAAAAAAAACCAAATTTTGAAAACCCAAGCCATTGTGCCAGTTTTTTTTTTAATTTATGAATAATATTTACCTTATGGTATTGTTTCTTGTTGAAAGTAATTATAAATTATATTATTTTTATGATTTTTTTAGATATTTTTTATCATTACAATTTTTTAAATCTTTTTTAAATTTAAAATTTGTTTTTAACTTATTACTATATAAAAATAATTGATATTGGTCATTCATTTGAACTTTTAAAAAAAATTACTTATCATATTAATGTTATTTTTATGAAAAATATATTTTAAATGATAATAATAAGCTTTTTTCCAAAGAAATTTTTTATTTTTCCAAAAAACTTGTAAAATATTTTTGGGTCAGTTGGGCCAAACCTAGCCTAAACAGTTGAGCACAAAGCTGGCCCAAATTAAACATCGGACCGGAATGATACCTGACTCAATCCTACCATGTGCAGCCCTAAAATTATTATCATCAAACATACTTAGACACATGCATATGCACGCATTATCAAACATACACAGACACATGCATATGCACGCGTTGTATGCCTTTTTTTTTAATCTCATCCTCCTTTAAGAGTCAGTCATTACCTTCCCCCCCCCCCCTTCCTCCCCCATTTTGACTCCTTCAAAGCTCTCTTAATCTTCTCCCATGACAAATGAACAAGGATGATATAAGATAAGCTTCGGCTGGCTAAAAACCAAAGGACAAATGAACATTATTGAGCATGTAGATGACAGCCATCAAAAGAATGAAGGAAAAATGACTTCAAAGTTCCTACAAAGATTTTAATAATCAAGAGATTTAATAAAATATATAAAATATTCTCAAATCTCAAAAAGAAAAATAATAACTTAAGATTTTAAGATAATTGAAATCCTTACGTGGGACTTCTCAGCAATTTTTCTCAGTTAATGAAATAATCTTGTATATGGATCAATGATTTCAAAGCCACATCGGACCGGTCAGATCACTAACCAGTCAGGCTAGCAACTTGGTTAGCATGGAAAACCCATTTGGGCAGTTGAATCAGGTTAGATCGGCCTTTAGACCAGGAACCAGGATCAAGCTGGCAAACCAGGTCCGATTCTCAAGAACTGGGATGTTCAAAATGTCCCTATTTTCCTTTTAACCGTAGGATTTTGACATCTCACGCCGACAGACGAGCAGTTTGCTCTCTGTGTAACATCAACCCTCTTCCACGGCTAGCCTCTAACAAGAAGAAAGAAGAAGGAGAAGTGGGAGAAATTGCCGGTGAAGAAGAAAGAAGGAGAGGGGGAAATTGCCTGTTTTCCGTTCGGTGAGATGCGCTCGCAACGGATGAGAAAAAATTCAAAAGACTACCTACTTAACTTGAAAATCGTAATACGAGCAGCGGTGAGATAAGAACTAAAAGTCTACACCCTGACAAGTACAGTGCTTTGTATTATCACGCCTTTTTAGTTTTTTCTTTTTTCAAATAAACTCTTTTACCCTTTTTATATTTATTATAAATAGATTATTTTTTACCATATATCAATATATTTCGAATGCTAAATTTTCTGTTATTAACTTATTTATTATATTAAGGATAAAAAAATTTTAATATTTAACTACTTTAATTTTGAATTAACTACTTATTTATTCATAATACATAATATTTAATTAAAATATTTTTTTATTATATCCAGTTTGACCATGGATGGACTGTGGTTTGACCAATAAACTATGAACTGTTATTTCAATTGATTCAATGACCAATTTAATTTTTGAAATATTGATATGAGTGTTTGGATGGTTTGGAAAAATTATGTTAAAGTCTTGTATAAGAAAATTAATTGTCACAAGGTTCATTAACAATTAACATAATGCCATTTCATATGAGTTATTAATAAATTTTATAGTAATTAATTTTTTTTATAAAAGATCTGTATGTAATTTTTCCAAAAACATGAAAAGGAGAGGGAATGGGAAGGGACTTTCGCAAAAAAATGATTTTTTAACCAAAAATATATTTGTTAGGTAATTAGAAGAGAATTAACCTGGATTTAGATACCTTGCAATATTTAACTTAAATTTTCAAAATTATCGGCGCGCTCTATTTTAATATAAAATAGAAGGCTAATATGTTTTATTGATAAAATAATTTGTAAAATCGTCTCTTATAAAAATATTTTCAAAATTTCAAAAATAAAGTATTTTAAATAATGCAAAGACAAAAGAAAGAAAATATATATCTCATAACTTAGAGCAAAATTGGAAATTCGTTCTCTTTTTTTATAGTCAAAATCGGAAGACTAATATGTTTTAATGATAGCATATATCATTGTTTCTCCCAATATATGGAAAGCAAATGATAAACTTCTCACAACTAAATTATTATATGCATAAGAGTTAAAATACGAACCTTCCACTACTTGTTTAAATGATAAAAAACCCGAATACTTAGATTAACTTTAGTTGGTGGAAATTCATTCTTCCAATTTTAGTAAGAAGCACCTTTGATTTCCTTAACCATATGGAGGAGGCCTACTTCTCTTACACTTTGATAAGTACTGAAATAATGTGTACCAAACATTTTAAAATAAGAAATACTCTCTCCATTTCCCTTTCTTGAAACCCTCTCAACGATCCCAAACATAATTGAAGAGAAAGGAGGCGAAAGAGGGGAAATTAAGAGATGCGTGACGGAATAATTAAAATCATTGAAAGAAATGAGAAGACATGTACAAGAGAAGAAAAATGAAAGGCATTTATTTGTTAATAATAATATATCTCATATGTTCACCAAAAATAATAATAATATGTCTCATGAAAGAATTTAACCAGTGAAATCGACTATGGTGTTTCAATTTTTAACCAGCCCCTCCAACCAAGGATCGGAGACAAGAAAGAATATTAAAAAAGTAAAAAAAGAGCAGAAAATTATTATGATCCAAAATGATGTTGATAAACAATAATCTAACAAGAAAAAACAATACTATTCGTTTTTCTTTGCCAGAAGAAAAAAATATTATTGAAGTCCAGGTAATTGGAGCAAAGTTGTACAACAGCTACCATTATTTTTTTTCCTGAGTGGAATCACAAGTATAAAAAAGGAATTGAAGCTGGAATCATAAAACAATGATGTTTGGTACATGTGAATTTAAATTCTCAAGAATCTTGATTCAAGCAAAAAAGGTTGAATTGAATTCTTTGATGGGAGCTATGGAATTGGAGCAATTCTATAAAATTGTATTTTTTGAAGGCAATTTTATCCTCATATAAAAATAGAGAAGACAACTATGCCCTTGCTCATTTGTGATTAATACCGAAAAAATTGAGCATGCAGACAGTCGTACAGTGAACAATTGAAAATGCTCAACTCGTGCTTTCATTTATATATATATATATATGCCCAATTCAAAATGCCCATATCAGACAATTCAAATTTTTATATATATAAATTATCATGTGTGTGTGTGTGTTTATATATAATTTAAATATTTATAATATTTCATTTAAAAAATATTTTACTTATTTTTAATATCCATCATCTATATAATATTTCATTTGTATATTAAATAGTATATGAGAAATTAAATCACAATATTAATATATTTTAATTTTGATTTTAATTTTTAGGGGTATTTTTGTCTTTTAAGCATAATTTCATTTCCTGTCTTACATACTAAACAAAAATAATACAAGGATTTTATATATTTTTTCTAACATACCAAACATATTTTTAAAATTTAATTCTATTTTAATTCTGATTTCGATTTTAATTCTGATTCCAATTCTGATTTCATCAAAAACTATTCAGTCATACCAAACAGGAACTTTTCAAAAAAGTGGAGATACAGATAACAATTGCGACGATTCAATTGGGTGGCACTAATTATAACATTCCTCAATGGATGTGATGGTAAAATCGAAAAAATATTATGAAAGTATTTTAAAATCATCGGCTCAATTTTAATATAAAAATAGAAGGCTAATATTTTAATAGATAACATGATTTCTAAAATTTAAAAATTAAAATACTTTAAATCATGAAAGGTCATAATAAAAAAATTAAATATATATTCTAGTATGACCTGGAGCAAAATTGGAAATTCATTCTTTTGATCTTAGTCGGAAGCACCTTTCCTTAACCATATGGACGCATCTGGTTTCGGTGAATCTGGACTGTCTAGAGTCTAGACGTCCAGATTTTTCAGGCCAAAACAAAAAAAAAAAAATAGACGTCCAGGTTTAATAAAATAAAAAATTATTTTCTTTAAGATAAAAAATTCGGAAAATAACTCCAAAATCCCTTACATGGATTTTTTTCCTTACCTAACCTTATATGCATTCTAACTAAAAAAAAGTCCCATAAAATGGACAAATTACCTCAAAGTCTCAATTCTTTTATTATTTAAATATATTTTATATTTAATTACCAAAGTATCCTCACTTTATCTTAAAAAAAACTATTCCACCGCCAGTCATCAGAGCTCCATCCAGCCGCTGGCAATCGGAGCCCACTATTGGAGCACTAGATCCACCACTGCCAATTGGTGAGGTTCCGACGAGCGAATTATTAATCATAAGTGGTTATGGGAGGATTTGACTATTTGAGAGCACAACCTCTAGGATCCCAAAGATTATATGCACCCCTAGTCCATTGAAGTGTATATATATATATATATATATAAAACTTGAGCCTTGGAAAGATAAGGTTTGTGAAATAGAATTTAGGAAGAATGACAATTAAGGATCTTCTAAGAACATTAATTTCAATTACGGATTATGAAATTTTGAAATTCTAGTTAAGGATCAAGGTCCTCAATTGTGATAAAAAAAAATATAGTTTGTGAGTTGGGATTCACTAACGTGATTTGAAAATTTATTAAGCCAACTTGAGAAAATCATTAACGTATATTGTAAAAATATGAAACCCCACTTAGGAGTGGAATGTTTAACAAAAAGCGCCGCTTGAAAATTCACTAACTAGACTTGAAAAAATTTCTAATGTATATTGTGAAAAAAATGAAACCCTACTTGAGAATCAATTGTTTAATAAAAAGTGATTTGTCCAAATTGATTTTTTTTATTAAACAATCGATTTTCAAGTGAAGTTTTATATTTTCACAATATACGTTAGAAATTTTTTCAAATCGAGTTAGTGAATTCTCAAGTAGCGCTTTTTGTTAAACAATTAATTTTCAAGTGGGGTTTTATGTTTTCACAATATAAGTTACAAATTTTCTCAAGTTGGGTTAGTGAATTTTCAAATGACAATAGTAAATTCTACCTCACAAACTATATTTTTTTATCATAATTAAGGACCATGGTCCTTAACTGAGTTTCAAAATTTCATGGTCCATAATTAAAATTAATGTTCTTAAAAGGTCCTTAATTGTTAATCTCCCTAGAATTTAATACTCATTGATTTATAAGGCATTTGTTATTCACACTAGATCATTTATAAATAGAGAATATACTTATTTAATAGTTACTGATATATAAGGTACCTGTTATTCATGTTGAGCCAATTGTAAATGGACAATATATTCATTTAGTTGTAATTGATGTATAAAGTACTTGTTATATGAATTATTTGTTTCCTCGAGCATGAAAGAATAAAGAAATTTTAATTCATAATCAGAGATGGAACTAGGAATTTTTATAAAGGAGAGCTGAGATGACAAAATTTATATAATAATTAAAGTATATCACTGACATAATATAAATATTTTGACATATACATTTATATTCAATTACACATATATAACAATATATAAATATATATAATATTTAAGTTTTGCTCATCAATTTTTCATAATACAAAAATCACTAGTTATTATGTCTACAATATTGTTTTAGCAATTTCCTTCTCAATTTAAATTATCATTAAATTTTCATGATTTTTTTTTTTTGAGTGCAGATAAAGAGAACCCCACATCATGCACCATTTAATTATGAGTAATTTTTTAATATTGTGACAAATTTTTGGAATATAAACTAATTTGAACTTTTTTTTTTTTGGGTACAAGATGAAGCTAACACAGCACACATGTAGATCAGAAACAATTCAACAAATAGCAAAAGGAAACATGCATAACAAATATGGAGAATACAACACTCAAACTCATAAGCTTGAAAAGAATGTATCTATAACTTCTTCAATACAACTTGGAGGATAGAAAATACGGTCAAAGTAAGGGTGAGAATGAGGAGTATGATAGCAGCAATTAAGGCCGTGGTTTGCCATGGTGTCTTGCAATATCATTCAAGCTCTTGCAGAGATCCAAATATTCAAAACTGAAAGTTATCGGAACAGTATTTGTCCACATTTTATTAAATAATTCAGCAGCACTCTTACTTTCACCAAGATGGCTGCGAATTATTTTCTGATGAATCAACACATCCACTTCTCTTTCTGCACCGATTAGGCAATCCAACAGACCAACGTAGTCAGTCATGTAATTATCATTAGGATAATGGAAATGTTCTAAAATAATCATATTAAGAAACAAAATTTCTGTCCCCATATCCACCGTAATCTCTGGAACCTCAAGAACATTCCCTGAAAACTTCAAGTCTAATAGGCATTTGCTTGTGCTAACCTTCAACTTCACTACTGCTTCTTGCAACTCAATTGCATTTGTAAGTTTCTAGAGGAGGAAAGCATATCTGAATGAGATAAGTTTCATCAGATAGGATGTATATGGGAACGGAGTCACAATGCAAACTGGGTTCAGGAACACAACAAGAGCATAGAGAGAAGAAAGAAAAGAGATGGGAGAAAGTTTTATAGGAAATGCAGGGTATCTATGTTTTTTCTCTGGCCTCTCCTATAAACCACCCACAAAGTGGTAATGGGGAGAATGTGTATACTCTTAGGAAAAACTGTTCCCACTCAAAATTCAAAAAAAAAAAAAAAAGAACAATGGGAGTATTGTACTTATGGTCCCAGTTTTAGTATACACCAAAACCCATACTTCCCAAGTGTAACATTTCAAAATTTAACTCAAAATTAATTAAGTTAATCAAGAGCAAATGAGTAGTTTTGAAAAAAATATTTAGAAATAAATAATTTTAATTAGGAGATTATTATTTAAATTTAATTTAGATAAAATCTTAACTTGTGATTTTATTAGAAAATGAAAATAATAACATTATTATTATTAAAAAAAGAAGAAGAAGAAAAGAAAGAAGAAGAAGGAAAAAGGACTATAAAATTAAAAAAAAATGAAAGGGGGGGATGATTTCAGTGCGTGAGGTGTGTGCATTAAACAAAATTAGAGAGAGAGAGAGAGAGAGGGGGGGTGTGAAATCTATACGTGGGACCCACACTTAAAAAAAAAAAAAAGCCAACACACCTCTTACATTTTCATTTCCTTTCCCCTTCTTTTCATTCTGCGTGTGGAGAGAAAGAGAGAGCGAGAGTGAGAGCGTTCCATGTCGGCAACAAGACTAATTTAAGAGATACTCTTTCTGATCCTATTTATAAGTCATATTTACCAACCTCACTAATACCAATACAATAACAGTATGAAGAATATTTATAAATGAAATTTCAAAACTACCTTTCAAATAAAAAACAAAAAAAAATCCAAACAATATAATATTATTTTCTACATATTTCTCTCTCATAGTACTTTACAAAAAAGTCTGTCAATAAAATAAAATTAGTAAAATAAAGGTTGTCAACTTTACTTTACGGGAAGGCCAAAATGAAATTGGTGGGGGGGGAATTTTTGGCCAGTTACATTCTTATAAAAATGATAGAAAAAGCAAATTGAGCAAAAGAACAAAAACGCACGGGACTACAATATTCTTTAGCTTTCACCACTGCCTTCCATCATGGAAAATTACTGCACGCCTTTTGATTTAAATGCTCCAGCTGAGGGAGATGGTGGGGACAGCAGCAACAGTTTCTTGGACTTAAATGCTCCTCTCATGTGTGAGAATGTCTACCTAGACAACAATCAAAGTGAAAATCAATATGCAATCAATGAAGAAAGAAATGGTAAGAATATCTATGTTTATGAAATTTAGAGTATCCCCATGTAAAATTTAACTTTCTAGTATCTATGTTCAGTTGCTGAGAAGAATAAAGATATCCAAATATAATCTACTTAAGAGCAATAATCACCTTTCATACTTTTTAAACATTTCAAGGCCCCTTAATATGTCAACCAGCCTATCATAAATATCCACATGCTTATTAAGAAAATAGATGTCCACATCAGAAATATTAAAAGCTTTTTAAACATTTCAAGGCCCCTTAATACCTCAGCTAACATACTTATTAAGAGCTTTTCACATGCATTGTAACGTACTAAAGACTTTAAATTACAGATCAATCAAGATATCTTTAGAACTTCACATGGAAAAGATACCTGTCACAACTTCACAAACTCGTTAGGTTCTTTAGCGAGATGCATGCCATGCCCTCCACCACCCACTATTGCCTTAGAAGCATAAAATGCTTGACATCTAACATTAATTGGCATATATTTTAGTCTTCTAATTCATCGCAATGCTGCAGTTGCACTTGAACATGAAAGAAATAAGAATTAAGAAACTTTATAAAGGTCATTCAGTCACCATCAACATCCCCTTAAAATAATTATGATAGTTAGTTAAGTACTCAGTCAAGCATAAAAATTTTCCTCATCCGAAAGATTCTAACGAATAAAGACAACTCTTGGGTGATGAATACCACTACTTCACATCACAGTTACGAATGCAAACCAGAATGTCAATGTTGCTATAGTGTTTTCTCCAATAAAGGATGCTAAAACATGAATGATTCCTCTAAGGCCCTTAAGAACAAATTATCATAGAGTTCAATCCAGAGGGGACTATATATTACATAAAGGGAAATAGAAAGATATCAATAAAGTTAGTTAGACACAGCAACAAATCTGTTTCTTTCTCTTGATTTATATATTACCAGCCAGCCTATTATTAATTCAATTCAAACCTAATACCTAATGCCGGGGAAGGGAATAAGAAGAGTTGGAGTTATTAAATTGTGCTCAAGTCATAAATTTCTTAACTAGGGAAACTAACTGGGATCATCCCTCTACTGATGTAATTAAAGAAGCTAGAAAGCTTGTCTTGAGGGAGTTGTAATTTATAGCCCTTAATACCACATCTGTAATTTAAAGTACTTCTATTAAATCCTAGGTTATAAGTGATTCAGAACAGAAAACCTTTTTTCATAAAAAGAGAAATATCTAGGCTTTAATTTTTGATAATAGAAGTTGCAGCTGCCATACCTTAAACTGGCAGCAAAGTAGCAGAGTTGTTGGCTTGATTTTCTTGTTCCACTTTTTTAAGACTCTTAACATCAAGCTCTAGATGGATTTTCTTCTTTAACATCTTCATCACCTACAACATTACAAATTGTTTGATCAGCTGAATACATGTGAATCCCATATAATTGAATGAAACTCTCTTATTATGTTCCTTAAAAATAAAGGTTATTTTCATTGAACAAGTGTAAGAGCTAGAGGATTAACTTACTCACTGTATATTAAGTCATGCACATAGAATTTCATATTTTATATAGAAAGTAGGGTGCACATAAACTTGTATAGACTTTTAATATCTAGTGTCAATACACTCTTGAAATAGAGACAGATATGGGAGGCAATACAATTGAATCATCAAGGCAACCACCATGTAAAAGAAGGTTCTTATCAAATGAAGAACGTGTAGTCATTTGTAAGATTTTGTTACACTCAAGTTGTGGAGGTAAATTGAGCAGCATTACAACAAGAGAAATAGCTTTAGCATACTCAGTTTCAATGAGAGTGATTCAACGCATTTGGAATCAAGTTAAGGAAACAGGTAATGCAACTCATAGAAAGATAAATACGTGTGGAAGAAAGGGACCTAATGTGAACATGGAATAAGTCATGGAAATTCTTGTACAGAAAAGAACTATTTATAGGTCTCTTGCAAGTGTGTTAGGGGTTAACAAGACATCACTAATCAAACTAAAGAAAAAAGGAGTTTTATGGCACTACACTAGTACAATCAAACCACATTTGAAGGAGCAAAATATGCTTGCTAGATTGAGGTGGTGTTTGTCCATGCTAGAATAAAAAAGTATACCAAATGATCCAACTTTTCAATCAATGCACAACATAATCCATATTGATGAAAAATGGTTTTACATGACAAAGAAATTCCAGACCTACTACTTGGCAATAGGGGAAGAGCCACCACATCAAACATGCAAAAACAAGAATTATGTTGGTAAGGTTATGTTCCTAGTTGCTGTGGCTAGGCCTAGATTTGATGCACAAGGAAATGAAATTTTTTCTGAGAAGATTGGGTTGTTTTCATTTGTTACAAAAGAGGCAGCAAGGAGAAAGAGTGCAAATGGGAGTAAAGGCATAATAGAAACAAAACCAATCACGTCAATTACAAAAGAAGTGATGAAATCTTTCTTAATTGACAAGGTGTTACCAGAAATCAAAGCCAAATGGCCAACAAGCCATGCAAGTGAAACCATTTATGTTCAATAAAATAATACTCCTTGTCACATTCATGATAGTGATGTGGACTTTTGTATGGCAGCAAGTAATGGTGGGTTTGATATTCACTTGATTTCCCAACCCCCAAAATCCCCTGATTTGAACATTTTAGATCTTGGTTATTTTAGAGCAATTCAAGCACTATAACACCAAGAAGCACCTAAAACTATAGATGACCTTGTCAAGGCTGTGGAGAAGTCATTTGAAGTTTACACATCTAAGCAATTGAATAGGATCTTCCTAACACTATAAGCTACTATGATTGACATTATGAAGGACAAAGGTTCAAACAAGTATAAGCAAGGTCATTTGAAGAAGGATATGATGGAAAGAAGAGGTGACTTGCCTAATCAACTTAAATGTGATCCCTACCTAATTGAAGAAGTTTTGGAGCACTTAGCACAAATGGATAGATGATTGAGATTAAGGGGTGGATGTTTCTATGAATTCTCTATGTTTTGGTGATTAATATTTTGTGTTACAATTTGTCATGTAAATTGCAACACATAATATTAACAGTTAATATTTTGTAATAGATGCTACTGGCAATGAAAAATGATGTTAAACAACCCCTAATCATAAAAAGAATAAAACTGATTAAAGTTAAACAATATTAAACAAAGAACCCCTGATCATAAATTTATTTTGTAAAGGAATAGTATTGATTTTGTAAACAAAGAACCCCTAATCATAAAAGGAATAATATTTTGTAATCAACTTATTTTCTAATAGATGTTAAACAAAGAATATAAAGGAAGAAACTAATCAAAGTAATGAAAATCTGAAGCAATTGACACAAGAGAAATTAATTCACTACTATTACTTACTCAATCAATAAAACAACCCCTGTTTTGCTATATTTCATAATGATGCAGCTTATGGAAAAAACAAACTTGTTATCAAACAATAGAGACATTTCTACCTTCCCCCATTCGGCCCTTCCTATTTTGATTTTGAAAAGTAACTCGGACAGGCTCTTACACAATCACAATTATATTTTTTAGTGACAAATCTATAATTATATTTAACACAAAGCTACCCTACTTAGTTTAGCTGCCAGTAGCCAGGGGCTTAGGTGGTTTACAGAAATCTCATGTTTAATATCAGTAGGATCATAATAGGGTACGAACAGAATATTGCTACAAGAAGGATCATAACAGCATGCACATTTGATATCCTTCAAAATATAATTAACACAATAGGATTAACATAATATAATATCATCATCCATTAGACTAACAAACCGTGAGCATCCTAGACCTACTCCTTAGTCAGCATAAGCTTAAATGCTAGATTAAACCAAATTACACAAAAGGTATAGAAATTTGAGACAAATCAGAGCATATAATGTAAAGTGTCATACACAAATCGCTTACGGTCCTTCTCTTCCTCAGTCAGATGCGCATAGTCTTCCTCAGGGAATGGAAACTTTTTCAAGTCGAAAGGGTGGACTATCTTCTTCTTTTCACTTGCTTTTATGAACTCCAGCACTGCATTGCCGTCACTTACTTCTTTACCATCCTTGACCGCCTCTTCGTTCAAATCAAACGAGTGAGCTTTCTTCACATGCACGACCTTAGCGAAGTTAGAAGACGTGAAGGAAGAACCATTCGGACGAGGAGCCCTTAAAATCTTTTGATTCAGAGAGTTTAGCTCTCCAGAGAACTCAAGCAGTTGTGAATCTTCTTCCCCTATAAGAGAATCATCCACTACGCATGCCATTAATTGATCCTACGACAGACCCTCAAAACGCTCCTCTATCGGACTTAAATGGCGAGATCCAAAGATATTGCACACCACAAAATGATCAACGACACTCGTGCGAATAACAGCAGAAGAGGAATTATAGCAAAGGAACAATGAGCTCGGCGGCGATGATGGAAGAGGCGATCGATGAAAAACCGAGCAAAGATGGTGAGAGAAGAGGATGAAGACAGAGTGAGTGAGAGAGGATGCCAGTGAAATGTCAGGTCAGTCAAACGAAGATGAGTGCTAGGGGTATTTTCAAAATTTCACTTTAAAATGGGAAGTCTTTAGCTGTCAGTGACTTATAATGGGGACCAGATATATCTTCTAGAAATGGTCTTATAATGCGTACCGGAGGGAGTAGAGCTTTATAATAGAATATTTTGGATGAAATTTTAAGTATTTTAAAATTATGTAGGTGTTTTAAACATTTTTCTTAGTTATTTTTTACTCTTTAATTTTTGATTTTTAGATTATGAAAAATTTAGGATTTGAAAGAGGGATGAATCTTTGATGAATAAATCTAATTATTAAAATTGTTGGTAGTATAATAAATATTCTAGAGTATTATTTTGTTGATGAAATTTAAATTTGAAGCTTTTGGGTTAAACCCTAAATCTCTATAGCTAGATTTTTGGTTAAATATGAAAATATAAATTAATTTGTTAATGTTTAGATAATTATTTAGGATGAGAAATAAATTATTATGGCTATTAAATATTGATTCTAGGGCTGAGACTAAGTTTGTAGTCTTTGAGTATTTTTAAGTGCAAATTTTTGAAATAAAAAAGTAAATTTTCATATTAGAAAATTGTTTGAATAATGATTTTAGCCAAACTTCAATGAAATTATTGTGAAGGAAGCTATTGAACTAAGTAGATAGGTTAAAATATATGAAATTGAATTTTAAAACTCAAAAGGCTAAGACTAAGGTTTTAAAAAAATGAAATAAAATCAAATAAATGCCTAAATGTTGGAATATGAGTGAAAATTATGTTAACAATATTATTGACACATTTAGATATGATTAATTGTAGATTAATTTTCTTTGAGCACCATTCAAGCTTTGAAAATGTTGTAACTTAAGGGGTAACCTTTGATCTCTCAAAGGTTGAGGTAACTAAGAAAAATTTATTTTATACATTTATGTGTTAATTAATTATTTATGTTTGTAAAATAAATGAATGTGTGTGTGTGTGTGTATCTAAATCTTGAAATTATTGTTTGTAATGCATATGTGGCTTTATTGAGATCCTATAATTATGACATGATTTGAGTAACAAGATTGAGGGTTGATGATAATGTGCATACTCTTGATTATAAATTGTGGATTATGCATGATGATAAAATTGTAAATGAGCATGTTGAGTTTTTATATGATGCTAATGTGATTTATGTGGCAATATAAAAATTGATGCATGAGGCATGATTGAAATATGATGATTCTTGATGCTTGTTGAGCAAGAAAGTTGATGAGCATGTGGGATAATTGTGAATTACATATATGAGAGTTATTAAAATATATTTTCTCATAAGCATAATCATATGGAGGGAATTTGCCTTAGTGAAAGAGCTAACAATTATACAAAATCCATATGATATTTAGTTATTAACTGATAATTTTAAGGGTTATAGTCACTACTTATCTTGTAGGATATTGTAGCATTATTTCTATTAATAGACTTAACCCTACTGGTCTACTTAGAGTTTTGGGTAGAGCTAGTCTTGGATATGACACCCTCTAGTATGTGATTTGAGGAAAACCGTGTTCATAGGTGAGTAAGGTAACCTTGGCTCGGTAGCCTCTCATGATATAATTAAGGTCTCAAGTAGTCTCACCATATGGACAATTCCTTTCGGTTGTTGGCCCTCATATTTTCTGTCAGAGAAAATAAGGAGGATATAAGGAAGAGATTGATCATATGTATTATTATTGTGCCATTTGAGTGATTGATAGCTATGTTTGAGACTATGATTATAATTATGAAAATGAGAACGTATGGTAAATATGTGAACAATATATATGTGGCCACTTGTGCCAATTTTATACTTGACTTTATTCTTGAGATTATTCATTTGAGTTGAATGTTAATGTGATTAGCATGATCTTAATATGATTGTTTTCATGATTACCTTAATGAATTTATTAGCCACTTGTATTTATGATTAATTATGTACTTGTATAACTTAAATGTACTTTGATTATTGAGTAGTTGTACTCACCCCTCTATTTTATCATATTACAGGAGCTAGTTCATCTAAGAAGAACAGAGAAAAGAAGCATTAGGCCAAGTGATAATAAGCACTTCTGTATGTCTTTCTCTTTTATTTTGATATGTGTATTTAGTTTATGATATTGTCAACTAGGATAATATATTATTAATCCACTTGCATTATGGGTTTTGTGTTGGGTGGAAATGTATTTTGGGCCCTTGGGATTGTGATTTGGTGCTTATGTTTATATTAGTAGGCCAAAATATTTGTATAAGTGAAAATAATTATTATATGCATAAATTGAGAACCAGAATATTGTTATGGACTTCCATTGTGTTTTGATATCCAAAGGTAAGTAGTTGATATTAATTATATATGAATGAAAAAAAAATCCATTCATGTAATAAACTATTATTGAATAGATTATATATAGAGTATGATCACAAGTTAATAATCATTGCGATCAATGTGATTAAAACCTTAGCCCTCTGCTGCCAGTTATAAAAAGGTTTAAATGACCAAGTGTTATGGTGGTGAATATATATTATGTGGAGTAAGGCACAAAGAAAAAATAAGGGGGAAATTTTTTCTCCCATTTTGACATGTGTTTCCTTAATCATGCTTCCACACATGTTTAATTGAATAATGAGAGCTCTTAAAATATTTTAAGACTTGGGATCCCTTTGTTTTATATAGTTTGTGAAAATACATATTAAGGACTTGTATAAGTTAATTACTATAAAATAACCCTTTTAGGCTAGTTCTTAATTAACATGATTAGTATGATGATTTAAGTCCTAATTTAAGGCACCCTATTTACACTAAGTAGGGCTGCACAAAGGATTGGATTGGACGAGACGGGACTAAACTTCAGCTTAACCTGAAGTCTGGTCTCTTTTATCAAAAGGACTGGGTTAGACAACCCATAGTCCAATCTAGTCTAATGATAACTTAGAGATTAACAGGACTGAACTTGGTCTAAAGAACTGGGAGATTGGTTCTATTAGTCCAATACTTACTTAACTTTTTTTTCCTTTTTTCTCTATGAGAGGCAATAATTTATTTCAATCTAATAAACTCAATTAAGATAATAAAAACACTTGTAGTCATAATAAATTCATAAAAATAGTACCCAACAAAGTTTAAGAACATTACATTAACAAACTCAATAAATCTTTATACAATCACATCCTTAGTATCAATTACACTTGAAGCATCTGTCAAAATAAATTATGTTATATCAAGTGATTAGTAAGTGTAAAATGCAATATATAAATTTAATTAAGAGTCATAAAATTGAAAGTATTACTTGTAACATTAACAACATCGTCAGTCTCTTGAAAATTGTCAAACTCGTGAACTATAGAGATAAATTCTAAGAGAGATTGCCCTGCAACTAGCCAATTCTTGGCATAAATGAGTGCTTCAATCATCTTAGGAGATAAAGAACTCCTATAATCATCAACATGTCCTCTAGCGCTAAAAGGTGATTCAAAGGCAATTGTAGATACTGGTATAGCCAATACATCTCATGCTATCAAGGAAAGCACTCTATACTTGGTAGAATTAACCTTCCACCATGTCAATATCAAAATCAGAATCATCATCATCATCATCATCAATAGGGAGGTCTTCAGATATAATAGTAGAAAGGTATCTATTCAATGTTAATTGGGTATCAACTAATGAGCGTTTTGCTTCAGGGATGCTAACCATCTACGACTAGGGTCTTTTTTTACTTTTATTCACATTTGAAGTGTTGATATCAAGAGCATTTGGAGAGTTAGTACTACCAGAACTACTTGTATCAGGGCTAATTGTTGCAGAGTATTCCTCAAATAGGCTATACAAAATGTCTCTTGCCTTATTCTTCATGGACATATAAAGATCGAGATCAGGAAAAAGCTAATCAAATACATGATTGATATAGGCAAGCTTGTATTGAGGATCAAGAATCACAGCAATAATCAACAAAGGGTTCAAATTATCTGCTACCCCCAATACTTATCATACTTACTCTTCATGCTCAAAGACATCTCCCTAAAAAGAGGGTTATCACTTTCAATATTCTCATCTAACAACTCTTAAATTAAAGAGATTTGATGGAAGCATGTATGTGCAGTAACTTTTAGTATGCTAGAAAATTACAAAGTGACATCATAAAACACCTTCAAGAATTTAAGAAAAAACCATGCTTTATTCCAAGCTTATTTATTTAGAGGGTCATTACACTTAGGAGGAGCTTGCCTAGAGTAAGCAAAAGAATTCATGTTGTCATTGGGTCTAGCACCTTGCCTATAAATATAGGCATCCATGCTATCATCTAAACAAACAAAGTCACTCTAAGCATGATGCTTTGAACCTTTGTTGAAGTAGCTAACAAAATCTTCATCCCCATCCTCTAATCTTTCAAATGCCTTTTGAAACTTCAAAGCAACATCCAACATTAGATATGTGAAATTCCATCTAATGCTGACATCTAGGCAAACAATACTTTTTGTGTCCAACATTTCTAATTCATAAACATCTTTAAATCTTTGCAAGCGAGCAAGAGATGAACGGACATATCTAATAGCATTTCAAATGGATCCAAAGGCATCTTTGAACTCCTTCAAATCGTCATTAATAACTAGATTAAGAATATGTGCAAAGTATCATAGTTGTAGATAATCACCACCACAAACAAGACCCATCAAGTTCTTTAGATGTCTTTTTAAGAAAGCCAAGGCTGTGTCATTGGAAATTGCATTATCCATGGTTATGTGAACACATTTTGTATGCCCTAGTTTGATAAGAACCTTTTAATTGTTTTGCCTATTATATCACCCTTAAGATTCTCAACCATATAAAAATTGAGAATCCTCTTATGCAAGTTCCAATCATTATTAATGAAATGGGCTGTTAGACATAACTAATTGAAGTTTTGAATTAATGTCCAACAATTTTTAGTAAGGCAAAGACGATTAGTACACTTATTCAATAAATTTTTCAAGACTCTGATTTTACCTAGATATAGTTGCAAGCATCTCTAGCCACTGTTGTTCTTAAAAGGATATGAAATCATGGTTCTAACTCCTTCACAAACTTTTTAAAGCCTTCCTTCTTAACAAGCCTTAATGGCATCTCATCACATATGATGAACTCAACTAATCTAAGTGTTTAGGTTTTATGCATTAATGGTATTTTGGTCTAAAAATTAAACTTTTGAGAAAATGTATGAAAAAATTAGTCAAGATGTATCTTAAGTACAGAAGTTGAGTGGTCAAATTAGATTTTACAAATTTATTTTAGTTTAAAAGTAATTACATAAAAGTCAACACGTGTCACTGACTTTCTTAAGTGTGCTTGTTTAACCTAATTTTGAATTTGCATTTGTGTGAAAATTTTTGTATGATTTTTTTCACACGAAGAATTGGATATTTTAGTAAATTATTCCTTCTAAATATGAATACAAAGCTGTACTTTAATATATTTTATGATGTCACAAATTATTAAATTGAATTATGTGTATTTTGTGACATAGGTGACATGTGACTTATGCATCAATTGATGGGTAAATGAGGTCAAAGCTTCAAAGAGCCAAATCTAATTTATTTTAGACATGCAAGGACTGCCATTTAGTGGAATAAATCTATTTAAATTGTGGATGAAGCATGGGATTAACTTGACATATATTGGAATCATCTACAAACTAATAAAAAAGTGTCACCTAACAAGCCTCTTCCATATGAATTGGTCCCATTTGAATTTGAATTTTGTTTTTCTTTTATTTTTAATACTTGGATTGGCTGAAGAAACAAAAACACACACATCATTCACTAAAAATTCAGATTGACAACTATTTCATTCATGTCTTCCATTTTCTCTCACTTATTCTTCATTTTCTTCTTCAAGCTTTTGCACGTCCAGCATTCTTTTCTTCATTTTCATCCTCAAATTCACATAATTCCTCCACCATTCTCTTCCCCTTGCTACTAAATCCATCCACTACCATTTGCAAAGAGGTTTGAAGCTTGAATCCACCATTTTTATGAAGTTTTATAAGGGTAAGTCAAGTTCTTGGGAGAGCAAGAGATGATGATGATGATTTCTAGATAAATTCTCAATGGAATCTTAGGAAGGAGTTGATGGAAGAGGAGCATTGAAGATTATCTTTGACTAAGCTCATCCTAATTCTCATCTTGTTTCATTTTAATTTGTAAACTATGATTATGATTGATTTGTAGTTTATTTTCACTTTAGCATCATAGTTGGTTGTGAATGGTTGTATTGAAATAAGATTATTAACTTAATTTCTCTTCTTCTCTTGTCATTGGATAATTCGGCCACCTATAGTTTATTGCATTGGAATGTAATTTTCAATTGGTGATGATCTTGCATTGACTTTACATTGCGTTTGATTAGTGTTTGATCAAGTGCTTAAGTTACATAGTTTTGTGCTTGAGTTACCTTTGGACCATGGCAATTAGGAGGAGAGATTTGACTAAACACTTGGTTAATTTCTAAGCTAAGTCAATGAGGTAACCTAAGATCTTGTAATTAGGCCTTAAGGGATTGAATTAACGAAACTAGTTTACTTAAGATAGTACTCTTAAGTGATCATCATTTTTAGCTAAGCAAGAGAAGTTTGAGTAAGCTGCCACATTCATTTGCAAGCTAGAATTATTCCATTAGTAGTGTCCTAAGGTTCTTAATAAGGGAAGTTCACTACACACACACTTTAGGTTAGGTAGCAAGTTTAATTTATTAGATAATCAGTTAACAACTTTAATCATTTGGTTAATCTATTCACCTAGTTTGCTTGCCTAAGAAGCCTAAATAACTTCCTTGTGAGAAGACCTATGGTTGGCCTAAATATTACATTTAGATTAGTTCTGGAATTATCTTAAGGGATAAGCGACTAAATTTCATAATTGCTTGAAGCCTCTTACTTCATATTTTTCTAAAATAAAAATAAATATGATTTTTTAGGAATTCTTTTAAACTTTTAAAACTTATAAAAGGCACTAAAAAAATCTCAAAAAAATAAATTCCAAATTTACCTCAATATAGGCAAATAACATATCAAATTAAAGCTATCAAATTTAGGAATTTTTTTCAAGACAAATTGCGTATCAATTGGAGGTCCCACACGCCCTCACTTGCCTCAAAAAGCTCATTAGACAAAAAATTTCTGAAAAGTTGAAAAAAATGTAGAGAAATCTCACTCTTGAGTTGGATATAACCCACACACCACCTTGCAGTTCCGTTGGGTACACCGTTGGCCCATTGTACTCTACTTGTATCCTCTTTTGAGTGGGGTCCTCCAATGTCATTGGGCCTTTATTCACCACGTGTTTCTTTTACTTAAAAAAGCGTTTGTCAGATTGCCCATACCTGACCCAAGAACCCAACACCATCATAGCTCTTTTTAAAAAACATTATTGGTTGCTGTCAGCCTAGGTCCAAAAATGCTTTTTAAAAAAAAAAAACAGAGAGGGTTTAGGCTCACCACCCCAGAACCAAAAACCAGTTTTTCATTTTCTGGTGGGGTTGAAACAATGCTGTTTCGCATCTTCTTCAAGCCCACCTGTTTCTCTTTCTCAGACGGATGGCTTGAATTTGATGAAAATTCCCCTATTGAGTTTCTAATTCCTAGAATGGTCCTTTTGGACACTTTTATACTTCTTAAACTTGTTTTTGGACACTTTAGTCTCTAGAAGACATGCTTCACAATTAAATAAGCTTTATAACATCATTTTCAATTTTAAACATTTGTTTTTAATGAAATCCCACGTGGTACTCATTTAATTAATTTATTTATTACTAACTTACCATAATAGGCTTGATTTACTAGTTATTAATCTTATTGGAAAAACTCAATTGAGCGTTATCGGCACCCTATAGAATATAGGTACAACATGATGGTAGCAAGCGACCATCTCTACTCTCTTGTATCAGTTTTTTTGACATCAACCATCACCTTATCTTCCATCTATATATCAAGTTTGATTCTAAAAGGGATCAGCGATCCCAGAAGCTAAAATAAAAGCAAGAATATAATGTCCAAGGTAAGTAAGCTTTTGAGAAAAATCTAAATTAGGCTCTTAGTTAAGTTAATATATAACTAGTTTGCAACCTCACAAATTGTTTATAACTAAAGAAAAATACTTAGATAGACTGGGTGTATCATATCATTTATGATATGTCCAATAAAAACATAACATTTAGATAGCATTAAATATAAATTAATTATAATATTAATGATAATAGAAAAAAAAATATAAAAAATTAAATGTACATTCTATTATAAAAATAAAATCAATTAAAAAAATGTCACACAAGATTTTATTTAAATTACTTAAAATATTTTAATTGGACAGACCACAAATGACGTGATACATCATGTCAACCTAAGTATTTCTCATAACTAAGTATTTGTTAGGTTGATATATATATATATATATATATTTGAGATATTAATTAAACATAAGTAAGCTTGAAAGGAGGAGTGAAGGGAAAAAAAAGAGGCTTCACGATGAACAAAGTAGAGGATGATATGCAAATATATAGAAATTGTGGTTGCATCTCCACAATTTCTTCAGAACTTTCATTTCTCAATTCTTCCCGCGCCATCATCACCATCTTCCCGCTGTAACCTCAGTGCACTCCCAGATTATGTATGGGATTTAATATACTTTAGATTCATTATTTTGAAACAATTTGATGGCTAATTTAGTCCACTTTGTTATTTTCGTATTGTTTTCATGATATTAAATATAAAAATGAAGTAATCTTTCCGTGCTTTTCTTATAATTTCAAATATGGTTAGTAGATGAAAAAATATATTCGATTGGATGTGTAAAATTTGAATTCATCAAAATATGTTGATACGCACTCCCTTACTTTCAACTATCATTGGGAAAGGATATGTAAACAAATCAAGGTCACATGATCAAAGTATATGAGACAGCACATGTGAGGACGTGAATTATTGCTTGTCCTTGGAAACACGTGCATTAGTTATATCCTTGCCCTTTTATGACCGTGTCTCTTCCATCAACATTTTGTTTCGAGGGCGATGACACTCAGATGTCAAATATTTAAATTGAGAAAAATTTATTTACTTATTTTTATATATTTAGAGTACTTGCTTATAATTAAATTAAAATATGTGCTTTTTTTATAGATTATTTAATCTACAAAAAATCATGTTATTAATATTATTGACATATTAAAATCCACATGTATTAATTTAATTAGATAAATGTGTATTAAGTATATAAGACCAAGTATATAAATATTGCTCTTAAATTAATAATGGTTAGTTTTTAGAATATTTCAAATGGAATTAACGGATTGGGGTAATTATGCTACCTGTTTTCAAAATAGAGAGTGGTGAAAGTATTTTGCTCGAAATCTCTTTACTTGATAAGCAACATAACTCAGTTATTAATTTAAGAACATGATCTACAAGTACTGAAGTTTAGAATATTAAAAGATAGGAGGAGGAGGAGTATAACAGGGATTATAGCTAGTCACATTAGCAAATTTGATAAAGGTAATTTCAGTCATAGAAAATTACAACCTATTGAATGGATGGAGAGAGAGATGATTTGAAACTGCAATTCATTGTGGATGCAGCTGGCTTGGATTGACGAAGACTTTGATCCAACCTGTACAGAAAATGACTTCTTTGTTCTTTTTATTAAGTGGGATCATCTCAGCTTGAATTGAAGTGTGAAGAAGGCTTTACAGTCCTTTTTTTTTTTTTAAGATAAGAGAATGTGTCAATTGACAGAAGACTTTGATCCACGTTGAATGGAATGCCACCAGTGACATTGAACATACTTGTTAATTTCCTTAAGTGAGTGTTGTATTACATTACTTGTTAATTTTTTTATATTACTTGATGAGTTCATTATGTTATGTATTGTCAATTATCTAACTTGTGTTACATCTATCATGACTTGTTATAAATTATTAACTTACTTCCTTTATTTTTAAATATAAGAGAAAATAATCAATTCACAATTTAGAAATGTTGGTTAAGTATAATAATTACACTTATAATTAAAAATTTTGAACTAAATTATCTCTATGAATTTTTCTAGTGAAAATAAAACATTGACTTCATGGGGATCATTTGGGAAAAATGTGATAAATACTTCCCGTTACATATTATGTGAATTCTTAGATTTAACAAGTCATGTTAAACAATGATTCATATTTAATTCTCTTTTTTTTAATTTCTATTAAGGGCACTTTAATTATTTCTCTTACAAAATTATTTTCATATCAGTATCAACAGCTTATGTTAGGCAAAAAAAAAAAAAAAAGCTTATGACATATTTTTAGATTTACTTAATCTTAATTTTAACATGAGAAGCCAGGCTGTGCTGATATCTTATTTCATTTCAACTTGCGTCATCTCCATGAGGTCACCTCCACTGCGTCAGCATCTCAATTTGAAAACATATTCGTCATATGTATACAAACGTAAACTTAAATTACAAATATTCACTTCCGACCATCGGTTCTCAAAATTTATCCAATAAATATCAAACCGATTAAGATTGCATTAACGAGTGGGATATGGTACCATGAACCTACCAAAATTAAGAATAATTAATTAATAATTAATTATGACCATTTGTCCCGTTCTAGGCCTCCCTTTCAATTTTACTGCTTGTAGTACTTTTTATACTTTTTTATTTTTATTGGACAAAAAGAGGAGCCAAACAAATGAAGGCCACGTGAATAAAGCAGGGAATGGTGATAATGGTGTCTTACAAAGTCAAGGTCTTGAACGCAATTTTATATCCCAATCGTAAAATGACAAGCACTTCAATTTATGCGTTCCGTGGTGGGGATTGGGATGGCTCCTGCTGGCGTGAACATGTGGATTTTTTTTTTTTTTTTTGAGAGGAGGACAGTTACAATTTAAAACGATTAATTACTTTAAATTAAGTGCTAATAAATTTTAGAGTGTCAGATCTGTTCTTTCAACTGTAAAATTACTCTTAACAAATAATTTAAAATGTTAAGTGATTTTTAAAGAATATTTTAAGGATAAAAATATATTTTTATTCAAATAAGATGCTAAAATTATTTAAATATATTTAACTTGCTTTGGTGTGCTGTAAAATATGAGTACAAGGAATAAGTCTATAATCTTAGGAAGAATGATAGTTAGATGCATAATACTGAATCGGTTTTTGACAATTTTTTTTTAAAAAAATCAGATGAGAATATCACTCTAAATAGTTATAAATTTAGGAGTTTGAATTGCAAATAAATAAATATTAAGATGTAACTCTTGAATTGTAATAGAAATTTCTATTTGTAACTATTTAAATTGTTACTTACAAAATTTAAAATTTTAAAATCTAATTGTCATTAATTTAGAGTTATGAAATTTAACTGCCATTCTTCCATTATTTTATAAAGACAAAAACTGACAAAATTATGGGAGGGAATATAGAAGAAAGAAAGAAGGGAAAATTTTTAGAGTTAGATTTTCTCCTTTACGAAAGAAAGCAAAGAGAGACCATTGCAAACCGTTAAATAAAATTTAAAAATTTAAATTTAATAATTTTTAAAAATATATATTTAATTTAAAAAATTCAAATTTATAGTGGAGTGCAGGAACGAATGCGGCGGGGAGGGGGGCGTACTTGCCCCCCTACAATTTGATTGGTCCTTGAGAAAGTTTTAGAAATTTTTTTATTTTACTTGTAAAAAAAGTAAAATTAATATTAGGTACCCCATATTTTGAGCATTTTTCATTTCTGCCCCTATGTGTGCTTTTCTTGTTTCGTACCTGGTGGAGAGACAGTAGAGGAAAAAAAAAAAAAAGTAAAGTAAAAAAATTCACCCCAAAATTTTCTCCGTCACTAAACTTATTAGTTTTTTTCTACTTCTCATAAGCCCTAATAATAAATGCCTAAAATATCACTTGTAAAGTTAGAATGTTTGAGTACTGAATATTGATAAATTATTATATTATTTTTTTTATCCTTTTTTGGTTTTCGCCCGAAGATATTATTTGTTTTATCGAAGAATGTTTTGTGGTTGCCAAGTATGATGAACTACAAATTTATTATATATCAGCTAACGTGTATTTTTGATAGTTTAATTTTATATAAATTTTTAATTTATTTTTTACTTTTTTAAAATATTTATGTAATTTTTTAATCCTAATATTGTTAGTTTTAAATAATTACTTTTTGTGATTATTATTATTATTATTTTACAAAATTAAACTTAATACATTAATATTTAATAATATTTTTTCAATATTTAAAAATTTAATGTAAATTTTTTTTGATTAAACTAAATAGTGTTAGGATTAAAAAATTGAAAATAATTTATAAAATTAAGCTATTAAAATAAAATTTTGTGTGAAGTTAAAAAAATGTGCACTTTAGCCTTATATATGAGTAGGAGTGTTCAACTTGTATCCATCTTGATTGGCCCAGTATCTTCTCGATCATATCAAGACAAGTCTCGTCCCAGCTGAAGACAACCTAAACAGGACAGAAAAGGAGTTTGGGACATGGGATTACCATCGAGACGTCCTATCCAATCTCGAATATTATATATATTATTTTTATTTTAAAAATATACATTAAATATATTAATTAGATTAATATAATTTATACTTATATTAATTATATCAATTATAATTTTAATACTTACAATTTTTATATAAAATTAAATTTTTTTATATTAATAATTTTAATGACATAGAGGAAACAGGGTAATACTTTTTTTTATAATATATTAATTATATTAATATAATTTATTTTATATCTATGTATTTAATAACTTTTATTTATATCATATTTCTTATTTTATTTTCAAAAGAGTAATTAACTTAGCACATTTCAACTAAAGTAGAAGAATAATGATTTGATGTTGTGTTTGGCTTACTTGTTATTGATACTCTTATAGCCCAAAAATCACTTATAATTGCTATCATAATGTGTAGTTGTGATTAATGTAATTCAATAATTAACTTAAAATTGATGTGATTTATGTACTTGTGTTGTTTTGATTTTAAACCTAATAAAATATAATTTAAAATTTTAATAAATGTTATTATCTATTTTTTTTTTGACATTGTCTGATTTATCAGAAAGGTGGGACGTCATCGTCCCGTCTCAATTTCTAACAGGATAGAATGACTTTTAGAATAGGACGGGATACGGGATAAAAATCCAATCCCGCTCTTTTATTTGGGAAAGGACATGGAACAGGAGTGTCCTAGTCCCGTATCGTCCCATGAACACCCTTATATATGAGCTACTCTCTCTATTTTTAAATGTAAGAAAAAATAATTAATTTATACATGTAGTTTAAGAAAGTTGATTAAATATAATAATTATATGTAAAATTAAGAAAATGAGACTAAATTATCCCTATAATTAATGAAACAATTTTATCTAATGAAAATAAATAGTGATTTTATGTCGGAAAAGTTATGAAAAATGTGATCAATATTTTTTAAAATTTATAGTTTTGTTTATAAATAAAACAAAGAACCACTTTCTCATATGTTTTAAAATGGTGGGAGTATAAACAAAGCCAATGATGCATCTTTAGATTATTTAGCAAAACAATTTGACAGTTTGCACTAACCAAATCAAACAATTAAATTAGGGAGAACAAAAAAAAAAGCATGTAATAGTGAGAGACCTTAAAAACTACAATTAGTATAATTAATGACCTAATTAAGCATTAAAATTTAGATTAAATGCGCCGAATGGTCCTCCTTATCATACCAAATTATTAGTTATTTGGAAAACTTAGCCAATAATATACAACATCTTCTAGGCTTAATTACATGTTACAACCAATGCATCTTTAAGCAGAAAATGAAACAAGAAGCCAAGCAAAATATCAAAGCAACAGAAGTCAACTACGGCCCTTCAGATTTTAACAAGCCCTACTTAGGATACATGAAAGAATTAAAATAAATTAGCAAAAAATTATTAAGATCCAAAGCGTCTTGAAGTGAATGGTATGAAATAATAATAATATAATTAGTCCCTCTTGTGACAAAATACAGTTTGACTCTCTTTTTTTTAGTGAAAAAAAAATTCATCAGATAAAACTATCTACGCAATATGTATAAAAAGGTAAAAAGTAATTACATCATATTTTTAAAAATAAAAAAAATTAATGAGTATAATTCACAATAGCTCTAATGCGTATTGGAAGGAAAATTCACCAATAACGTCCAAGGTGAAAATGCTTGGAAAGATATACATATATTTAATGCCTCTAGTTGTTTTTGAATAATAAAAAATAATAAAATAAAAAGAAAACAATACTCCTGCCCTTTCTTAATTATTTCTATTAATCTCATCAATATCAATATAAAAAAATATAAAGAATAAAAATATGTAAAAAAATTTCAAAATATGTAAAATTTTAAATATGTTCTAATATAATAAATTCAAAAAATATGTTATATTATTTTTTATTTTAAAAATATTTTTAAATATTATTTAAAAAGCTATAACATAATTTATAAATAAAATTAAATAAATTTTTTAAAATATATCTTATGAGTGAGATTGGATGGAGAATTATTGTGGACTTGGGTTCTCTCCATTTTTCTCTCTCTCTATTTTCTCTTCACTTTCCATCTCAATCTTTGGATCTATTTATGAATGGTTGAGATTTGATGTTATGAAATATTAAATTTTAACTATTTAAAAATAAATTTAATAATTGAGATGAAAAGTGAGAAGAAACTAGAGAGAAGAGAAAATGAAGATAAGCAAATTCTAGAATTATTATTCAAGGGCAGGTAAATGAAATGAACACAAAGTCACAGTCGTACAAGAAATGGAAGTGAATAACTAGAAGAGATGAGGACACTGACAATACATGGTGAGACATGGCAATGATAAAAGCGAAAAATAAAGAAAACCGACAATAATTTTGAGCGCGTCAAAGTCTTCTCAGCAACAAGACAGCCGATCTCAGGGTCCCATTTACAGATATGGATATACAGATGACAAGTGAGACAGGAGAACCATGAAATCACTTGCAAGGTGGATCACGAGTTTGAGATTGGGAATTACTTTAAAGAGAGAATTTCATTTAAAGATTAAGAAAGTAACTTATACTCTTAAATAATTTTAAAATATTAATTTAATTTTATAGGATTAAATTAAAAATAAATTTAAAGTAAAAAATACCAAAAAACTCTCAATTCCAATATTAAAAAAAAAACCACCAGCCGCCATTGTCGATGACCGAAGCTTCACCGGCAACGGAAACCACTAAACCTTTATCACCGGAGCTCTGGCCTTCGGCTGGACTATTGTCGGCAGTGGTTAGAGAATTGTGGAGAATTAATTTTTTCAAAGGTGGCAAAGGTGGGTGTAGAATTCAAGACCCCTTGGTTCACCAAAAAATTTTGGACGACAAGCCACTCAACCCATTCAATCATATAATACATAAAATTATATATATAATAAACCTTGTTTTCAAACCACTTGATTATTACATTATTTGTTAATTGTGTAACTTCACTTGTTAATACCTTAAAAGGACTTGTTAATTACTTAACTTTTCTTGTTAACCCCACGACTCCTATAACAGAAATAAATTATTTATTAATCATGTAACTATACTTATTAATATCTTAACAGGACTTATCAATTACTCAACTCTTCTTATTAAATTCATTAACTCTAGCATGAATTATTAATTGTGTAACTGTTATTGTTAATACCTTAATAGGACTTATTAATTACTTGAATTTACTTGTCAAATCCATAATTCTTTCAATTGAACTGCATTACTTGTTAATCATGTAACTTTACTTGTTAATTACGCAATAATACTTGTTAATTGTATAGCTTGACCTGTTAATACCATAATAAGACTTGTTTAACTGTTGCTTTGAAAAAGCAACCAAATTACTTATTAATTGTATAACTTTACTTGTTAATTTATCAACAATACTTATTAATTATCTATTATCACTTGTTAAATGAATATATAATTTACATAAAAAATTGAATTTTTCAGATAACAAAAATGATGATAGTTGGGTCTCCCTTATCAGTTTGATAAATACTGATCAGACTAGAGGTTTGAAAAATTTTATACGATTAAAGCCTAATATATTTTAACAAATATGCTTAATACTGATAAGGGAAACCTGATTGTCATGGCTTTTGTTATCTGACAAACTCAATTTTTTATGTAAATTATATATTCATTTAACAACTGACAATAGATAATTAACAAGTATTCTTAAGGAATTAACAAATAAAGTTATGTAATTAACGAGTAATTTGGTTGCTTTTTTGAAGCAACAGTTAAAGAAATCTTGTTATGGTTTTAACAAGTCAAGCTATGCAATTCATAAGTATTGTTGCATAATTAACATGTAAAGTCAAGTAATTAACAAGTTATATTAAGGTATTAACAACGACAGTTACCTGATTAACAAGTAATGTAGCTTTGTTATGGGAGTCACAGACTTAACAAGGAAAGTTAAGTAATTGACAATTCCTGTTAAGGTATTAACAAGTAATTTATTTTTGTTGTAGGAGTTATGAGGTTAATAAGGAAAGTTAAGTAATTAACAAGTTCTTTTAAGATATTAACAAGTAAAGTTACGCGATTAATAAATAATGTAATAATTAAGTGGTTTGAAAATAATGTTTATTATATATATAATTTTATACATTATATGATTAAATGGGTTGAGTTGTTTGGTGGTCCAAAATCTTTTGATGAACCAAAGAGTCTTGGATTCTATACCCACCTTAGCCACCTTTGGAGAAATTAATTCTCCATCATTCCCTAGCCACTGCCGACGGTAGTCTAGCCGGCGGCCGAAGGTTTGGCGACAGAGGTTTAGTGGCTATCATCGTCGGTGAAGCTCTGGCCATCGACGACGATGGTTGGTGATTTTCTTTGTTTTTTTTATATTTGAGCTGAGGGTATTTTGATCTTTTTACTTTCAACTTATTTTTAGTTTAGTCTCATAAGACTAAATTAATATTTTAAAATTTTTTGAAAGTTATCTGAAGATAAATTGATTCTGTGATCCCTTAAATGAAATTCTCACATAATAACAAATCAGCAGCTTCAAATTTGCGAAATGATATTCCAACATAAGGTAGGGAGAGAGTGATAAATTTTGTTACTTATATTTTTAAGTAACATTATTAATATTTTATCACAAGTTTTTTACATTCCATTAAATTCCAATAAAAAAAATATTATTAAAATATATATTTAATAAAAATAAAAATAAAATTTTGTTAAATTTTAAAATGGAGTTAGTGAGTTTAAATTTTTTCCATTTTGATATATAAAAAATTACGGGCAAAAAATCAAGTAAAGACAGGTCCTCCATTCCTGATTTCTGGCCATTAGAAATAATAAGAAATAACAAGCCCTAATTAATGAGTTTAATTTCTATTTCAAAATAATAAGCCCTAATTACACCTCTTGTTTAAGAAATAAAAATTTTATTTTGTAAATCATAATAGTTAAACAAGAAATCACAATTTATTAAATGTGAATTTTGTTATTGAAAACAAATTCTTAAAATAATAAGTTTCAATCATAACTTTTATTCAAAGAATCGTAAAAATTAACAAGAAATTATAACTTGTATAAAATAATTTTTTTAATTTAAAACTTACTGACAAATTTTTTTAAAAAATTTTAATAAAATTATGGTATTTGAGGATTAGATTATTATTTATCTAATTTAAAGAGTTATTATTATTATTTTTTCACCATTCATTTATTAAATATATATATATATATATACACTTTTTTTTTTTTTTGCCGTATTGCTGTCACTCTCAACATGCAAATGACAGCTAATAAAAGAATTTGGTGAACGAAGGAAAAGTCGCAAATGGACGCGATGTTTGGATGGAACCATAGAAAAGGAGGGAATGTAAAGGGAGTTTCATAGAAAAGTGATTTTAGATTAAATACTACAACAAGGATAATTAATGGCCTTAAAAACTACAATTAGTATAATTAATGGCCTAATTAAGCATTAAAGTTTAGATTAAATGCACCGAATGGTCCACCATATCATACAAAATTATTAGCTATTTGGCAAACTTAGCCAGTAATATACAGGATCTTCTAGGCTTCTTAATTTCAAGTTACAACCAATGCATTTTTAAGCAGAAGATGAAACAAGAAGCCAAGCAAAATAACAAAGCATCAGAAATCAACTATGGCTCTCCAGTTTTTAACCAGCCCTACTTAGGATGCATGAAAGAATTAATATAATTTAGCAAAAAAATTATTAAGATCCCAAAGCGTCTTAAAGTGAATGATATGAAATAATGCTGGTAAGGAAAAAAAAAAGAATGATATGCAATAATAATAACATAATTAGTCTCTTCTATGGTAAAATAAGGTTCAAATCTCTACTATAAAAGAAATATATATTTAATATTTGATCATGTTTTAAATATAATTTTTTAATTAAAATAATAATAAAATGAAAAGAAAACAATATTATTCAAGGGCAGACAAACGAACGCAAAGTCGCATAAGAATTGAAAGCGAATAAATAAAAGAGATGAGGACTACTCACATGAGGAGACACGGGCACATGATAAAAGCAAAAAATCAAGAAAACCGACAATATTTTTGAACCTGTCAAAAATCTTTTCACCAGATGTCAGGGTCTTGTTTTTCCTCTTCGAATTTTCAATGAAATGAATAAACAGATAACAAGTGAGGCGAGAGAGTCATGGAATCACTCACAACGTGCTTCAGCAACAAAGTTTCGATTCTCTATCTCGCATAAGATTATTTTTAATAAAATAATATATATGAGTAATAAAGAAATAAAACTAGAAAAGATCACATAAAATCAATATCAATTAATTTAGAGAGAAATAATTATTTAGTCTTTATAGTTTTGATGCAGTTGTGTAATTCAATATTTAAATTTTTACTCGTTCTAATTCAATCATTATAATTTTAAATCAATTATAATTCAATTCCTGAATTTTTTTCTCTTACAATTTAGTTTCTATAGTTTCAACTATTTAAATATTGATCTCTATATATTAAAAAATAAAATTATAAAAATTAAAAATATTTTGAACTTTAATATTTATAATATTTACAAAGATTTAAAGGGTATTTAAAGTATTAATAATAAATTTTAACATAATTTTAATCTTTACAATTTTATTACTAATATTATAAGATTCTCTCCGTTAAAAAATGTAAGGTATTTTTTGAGAAGTTGAATGTTAAAAAATATAAGGCATTTTTAGTCTTTTGAGGTGTAATCATTGCCTTTTTTTTAAAGTGCCCCTATTGATAATGACTTTATATTTATTATATGGTGTTTAATAGGGATAAATATGAAAAAATAGAGTTAGTTGAAAATTAGGTAACTACTTTATTGAAGGATGAGATTCGGTTAAAAATACCTCACAGTTTTCAACGGAGGGAGTATTAAAAGTTCAAAATATTATAAATATTAAAAATTTAAAATATTATAATTTTAATCTTTTAATCTTTAAATACTATAAATATTAAAGGTTTAAAATATTTTTATCCTTATAATTTTATTTTTTAAAATATAGGATCAATATTTAAGTGGTTGAAACTATAGGGACTGAATTTTAAGAAGACAAAGTTTAAAAACTGAATTACAATTAAGTTAAAACTATAAGAACTGATTTATAATGATTTAAAGTTCATAAATTAATTTATAATTGAATCAAAATTATAAGTATCAAATAATTAATTTTTTTCATTAATTTAATAATATGATGGGCTTGCTAAGCCACGTAGATAGCATAAATATTAGCTCCTCTAATTACTAGCCACGTGGCAGTTGACGTAACATTCAAGGTAATAATAATAAAATAAAATATTAATAAATTTTTTAAAGTAATTATTGATGTACATGCAATGTCACATGTACTGTTTATGATAACTTCTATTTATGCGATAACTAAAAAAATAATAGGAAGTGTGAAAAGAATAAAAAAAATTAAGAAAGTTAATTTTAATTTTTTAAATTTTACCCAAATTTTAAATTTGTAGGGATTTGAATTGATATTTGTAATTTATTTTTTTAAAAAAATTATTTTTAAAAAACATAAATATCATTAATTAGCTTTTTTTGATTGAAACTTTTTCATATTTTAGGCTTACTATTTTGATTTCTTAATGTAAGATGAATTTATATTTGCATGCATATATATATATATATATATATATAAGAGACAAATGATTCAAAATTTGAAATCCTTATAACATATCATATATAAATATATATCATATTTATATATTTAAAAGGTCAATTATACTACTTATATGAAGGGTATCAATTGTTGTAAATTTTAATTTTGCATTAATGATTTTATCTTTTAGATATAACCTTAAAAGATTAGTACAAAACGGTTCAACATCTAATGTTTTTTTTTTCCTCAAAAAATGAGTTTAAATGCACACAACCTATTGAATATTTTAATCGGATCGCATCATCCATTTTTTATTTAAACATTTTCATATGATAACTGCTATAACATGTGTTATATCTGTAAAAACTGTTAAGTTTATATATGGGAAGATATCTTCTAAGAATTCCTTGAGAGTTTTTATATCAATAAAATATTTTAAAAATATGAAATTTCACTGCATTCTCCAAATACCTATCTGAAAATAAGATTTAGTGAGAAAAAAGTCAATTACCTTGTCAGTTAAATCTATTACAATTTGTTATAAATTATTAACTTATAGCTTAGCTGAAAAATCCATTAGCTTACTTGGTAAAAAAAAAAAATTTCATTATGTTGAAAAAGTAGCATGATGAGAATTGTCAGGGATTTAACAAAGCCATATTACATATTATTTAATAAGTCATGGTAAGCACTAATTTACATTTTCTCTTTGTTTTTATTAAGGACAATTTAGTAATTTGCCTTACAAAATTATTTTCATTTTAGTCTCAACAATTTGTGATATATTTTTTTAATTAAATCACATCAATAGCACTAATAGTAATTTGCTCTCCCTAGATAATATTAGAATTTAGAAAAGCCAGGCTAGCTGTGCCCTTATCTTATTCCATTTCAACCCTGCACCATCTGCATAAAGTCACCTCCACCACTATCAGCATTTCAATTTAAGCTGTCTTTTTTTTTGAATTTTTTTCTATAATTTTTTAGTCAACTATCAAAATTAACAGAGATTCGAGTCTCATGTATCAGCCAGCTGCTTCGGTGAAGAAGATCACTAAACGCGACCCATGATTGAGCCGCAAGGAACAATCAAGTTGGGTATTACTGAAGAGCAGGAGGAAATTCATCAACAACCTCCCCAACAAGTAAGATTGCTACTGTTTGATGCTTAGATATATGTATGGTATTATAGATTCTTTGGCATTTCATTTCATTTTTACTTAGTAAAAGATTTGTGAGAGATTACAAGAAATTAGTGCTATTGAATGATCAAGTGTGTACTGTAGTCGCTCTCTAGTTTCTTCTCAATTTAGATCTCATCCCCTTATCCCAAGCTTATGTTCCTCTTTCCTCCTATTTTGCTTATGCAAAATTGCTGATTTCTCTTCTGAATCAAAATGTAGTTGGCAGATCATGTGATCATAAACATGGAAGCAATGATTCATCGAAACCAAAGGGGTGACTTGTTACCTAGATGCTGTATCTACTATCTAGCTATAAGGTGACTTTGTATGATCCATGATCGATACGTAAATGCTTATTCCCTAAATTTTATTTCACTTGGCCTCATTCATTATGGTGATAATAGACTACGAGATATGGAAAGGCATGAAGAAATTTAATTTACAATATTTGCCGGTGAATCTCAGAAAAGCTGGAGTGATTTGGTTAGTTATGTTGCCATATCTTCAGTGTAACAAGTTCATGATTCTTGCTCAAACATCCACCTTAGTGACATGGTACCTGTGGAACTTAAGAGAGAGCATGGAGAGGATTCACATCCCTCTTATTAATTCCTCTTATTTTGTTGCATACATAATTATTGTTGTTTTCGGAATCAAATTTGATAAATGGAAGTGATGTGATGGTTAACATTGAAGCATTGATTCAATATAGCGGAGAGATAATTTTTTGGTAACAGATTGTTGTATTGAGCTTTTCATTTAGTTTTAGTTATAAAGAAGATTTAATTACTTTGTAAGATTTCAACTTATACAAGTACGTGCTTGTATCATTAATTTCGCTTATTTGGTATATATACGTAATTGTTTATTGTTTTGTTAGGATATTCAATTGTAAGTGAATCTAGGTTAATTGTTTATTCATAGAGATTGGCTTGTATAAGTTAATTTAGGCTGTAGGGATTGTAACTGTTTTGCTGACCTTCTTGCTAAGAAAGGTCATAGTCTTTGCTCTGATTTTGAAATCTTTAATTATCATCCAAACTCTGCAGCCTCTTGAGTTAGAGGATGATGAAACGTTGCCTTTGGTTTTCTCTTATTAGGCATGTCATTTCTTTGCTATTGCTTTATTTATAGTTATTCAGTACTTCATAAAAAAAAACTAAGTCTTATATTGGATAAAATTGAACTTAATAAATAATATATATAATAAAGTAAAAAGGCATATAAACCTAAACTCTAAAGATTTTAGTTAAGTTGCGGCATCGATTTCACTACTTACCATTTATTTGTTCTCTCCCTTTGATAGATGGAACAATATGATGTACTGGTAGACATTGAAGCAATGATTCAATATAGTGGAGGGTCCATTTGGTAATAGATTGTTGTATATAGTGTTTCATTTAGTTTTTAGTTATAAAAAAGATTTAATTACTTTGTAAGATTGCAAAGTTACTAGTCTGTGCTTGTGTCATTAAGTTGATGTGAAGATGAAGTTTCACGTTGAAAAAAGTTAAGTCTAATAAATAATATATAATAAGTGAAAGGACTCATGCTTTAAAGCTTTTATTTTAGTTAAGTTGTGCCTTTCACTGCTTATCATTTTTTTGTTCTCTATTTTGTAGATGGACCAAGATGATGTGATGGTTGACATTGAAGCAATTATTCAACAAAGTAGGGATGGTCTTTTGGATCCAGATTGTTGTATCTCGAGGGTACCTTACACGTTACGTGATATAAAACCAAATGCTTACGCCCCAAAATATATTTCGATTGGTCCCTTTCATTATGGTGAAGAGAGGCTTCAAGATATGGAAAGGCACAAACAATTCTTCTTGAAAATATTTAAACAAAGAACAAGTACAAGCTTGGAGGATTTGGTTTGTTCTGTGAGACGTTTAGTGCCAAAAGTGCGTGCTTCTTACTCAGAGAACATCAACCTTAGTGATAGCGAACTCGTGAAATTGACATTAAGGGATGCTGCTTTCATCATCGAATTTTTCTACTCATTCACTAGAGGAGGATTACTGGGTGATGCTATGCTGTTAAGCCCAGCATTAAATGGAACCATACAAGTTGATTTGGCTTTGCTTGAGAATCAATTACCATTCTTTGTTATTGAAGAGCTATTCAATAATGCTCTCTCCCCCCTTATCCATAGCAAGGACCTCCCTTCATTTTGTGTTCTCGCTTGTGAGTTCTTTGCTCAGGCATTTGATCTCCAGAAGCCAACTCAGGATCCTTGTAATGGAAGCATAAAGCATTTCACAAATTTGCTTAGGCTTTTGTTCTTGCAAAGAGCACCAAAAATGGAACCATATTTTTAGATTGTTGACATTCTTTCGCACGGTGCAAAACAGTTGCAAGAATTTGGAGTCAAGTTCAAGGCTAGCGAGAGCAAGAGCTTATTAGACATCAAGTTTTCAAGACATGTTCTTGAGCTTCCACAGATTTTGGTAGCAGAACCATTAACTGGAACTTTGTTTCATAACATGATTGCCTTTGAACAGATCCATTGTCCTCTTACCATTTACATTTCTAACTATGCTACTATGTGGGGATGCCTAATCAAGAGAAAGGAAGATGAAAATGTTCTCATTGATACAAAAATAATGCGCAGCTTCAAACCTGATACTGAGTGTTGTTTCATTTTTTAGAATCATGGGACAGAATGTCTTTGAACCAAGGATGATTTTTGAATACATTGACATCTTCAAAAAGTTGAATCAATTCTGCCAAAATCCTTTGAATCGGGGAAAAGCTACTTTGAGAGGTGGCTATTGCAGGACCCCTTGGCAAACTGTGGCCTCTTTCGCTGGAATCATAATTCTTATACTCACCCTTCTTCAAACCATATTTTCTATTGTCAAGTAGCATACATACAAAGCTTGTATATACATTTGAGTGTTTGCATCCTCAAAATTTGTCATGTTGTGTTCAAATATTGTTCTGTGATAGTTGTATCCGTTTAAATCTTTTGGATGAAAATCAACTGTGAAATAAAGCAATGTTGCATGGTATTTTCAACTTCATATAAACTTGTTCAGTTATCAAAAGACAATGTTTTATTAAATAAAGGATTAAAGACCATTTTCCCTTAAACAAATTTTTTAGGTCAAAAAGCTTTCATTAGAGACCCATGACCTTTTTCATTATATACTAATGTTAAATAGTTATGGGGCCCGCGTACAATGATAGCGAGGCATTTTGATCTATTTTTTTTGTTGGTTCAATACTAAAATCAGGCCTAGTTCTTGCCAATGCCAATGCCACTTTCAGTCCCTTTAACCCACATCAAATGATTAAAATGGGTCGAAATGTGTTGTTGTCATTGTACGTGAGCCTCACAACTATTTCATGTTAGTGGATAATGGAGAAAATGATAAGTAATCTAATAGAAGGGTAATTTTGCTTTTGAAAAAAATTATTTAGGGGGGATATTACCTCATTGTTCGGTACAAGGTGCCTAACACTCTTCAAAAAGAAATGTAGATGAAAAAAATAGCCTTTAACCCTTAAATTAAAAAAATGGAATCATGTAAGAGTACAATTAGCCTATGAATGGATGTTGCAATTTAATTTTCTGTGTTCATAAAGACACAATGATATACTTCAAAGTTCTTCATTAAATGAGAGCTTAAGAACTCTCCAATCATAACAAAGTTCAACCATATATGCTACACACTCCAATATAATCTCAAGAGAAGGTCCTAACCTAACTTCCACCAATATCTTGGTGATTGATAAAGCTTTTCTATGTGATTTTGAAGTTGCCTACACAAGTCATAACGTAATTTATTGGACCGAAGCCACTAGTCCAATACGCAGAGCAATACAATCTAAACTCGAAAAGACACAACACAAGCTTGAGAAGGCTGAAATCTGATGGTCTTTAATTGTCTTCTTCTTTCATCTCCAAGGTCAAATGTATATACATATGCGCGCGCGCTATAAAATACACACACATGAAGGTAAAAGAGTGAATTGACATCTAAACTATAAGTTTATAAATCTCTGTAATCTTATATTCATTTTTAGTATAATGTTTATCTTTAACTTTTAAAAATAGCACAATTAAGCCCTTATCATAACAAAAGTTAACTTTGATAATTAATTAGCAAGAAAATAACAGAAAAGAATATAAAAATTATAAAAAAATGACAAATAATTAAAATGAAGGATGCAAAAGTTACAGAAAATGACTAATAAAAATTATGATCAATGAATAGTTAAAGTTAATTTTTTTTAATAACATGGACCAAATTTTACCATTTTCAAAAGTTGAAAGGAAACATTGAATAAAAAATGAGTTTATGGCCCCAGACGCTCTGGAACCTATAGTTTAAGGGTCAATTTTTTATTTTATCCTATATGTAAGTTACTTTTTTAAATGATTTAGAATTTAACACCTATATAACTCCAGTCAACATTTTTCTTGCATTTATGTTAATTACATCTTTCCATTAAAAATTCATTGTTGGGAAAATTGCAAGTAAGTCTTTCCATAGTGTCAAAATTGTGCAGGAGGATCAAAGAACAAAATTTTAGTCATTTAATTTTACTCTGTTCCATGTGATTCCTTTAAATAATAAAGTGTGGTAAAAAAAGGGAGAATAAAATTATCGATCCTTATAATTTTATTGTGTTATGCTTTTAGTGTAATTTTTTTTGAATATTTTTAGTTCCTGTAATTTTAAAAAGACTGGGAGACATTTGTTTTTAGGTCCTTATAAGAATTGAAAATATTAAAAGAAAAACTACCTCAACAAAACTTTATAAAATTATGGAGATTTATAATTATGTCTCTAAAAAAAACTTTCAAGCACTACTAGCGAAAGTGCTTGGTTCAACCGGCTTAGGATATATAGCCATATAATGGGAAAAAAAAAATACTTTTTAAACACTCCGATCCCTCCTATTCTAATTGTATTGCGAAGTTAAGAAAAATATAAAATAAAGATATACTTTTTTTGAATTATAATATAAGATATTGAAAACTGTTTCACAGTTATAAAAAAAATTAGGTGAAATTAATTTTATCCTTATTAAATATTTTATATAAGTTCTTTAATTATAACAATTGAAATCCTAATACATTATTTTTTTAAAAAAAGATTAATAAATGAAGGGTATAGTTGAAAAAATAATTATAAAAATTATTGTATACCTTATATCTTGAATCAAGCATGACTTTTAAAAAATGTTTTATATTGTGTTACAAGAGAGGGTGGAATTTATATATTATTTCAATTTGACCCTTTTTTATTATACAAAGTTGTTGGCAGAGGGTACTTTTAATTTTGATGCCCATCTCAGTTTATAAGCTGCTTTTTTAAATAAAATTATACATGCACACAATAATAAAATTCATAAAATATAATTTATAATATTATTTTTTAAGGAAAAATATTTAAAGTGTCAAAAAATAAAAATAAAAATATTTATTATTTTTAAATATAGGATAATTTCAATCAACTTACATAATTTAAAAAATTAGTTGATTATAACAATTATATTTAAAATTGAAAAGTTTAGACTAAAATGCCAATGTAATTAATATTTATTTTTTCTCAAATCTAATGAGACAATTCATTGTGAGGGATGATTTGAAAAATATAATTAATGTTTTTTAAATTGTAGTGTTGCTTATAATAAATTAAAAAAAATTAATCATTTAGCCCTTGACTTAGTTGTAATATAATCCTTGAACTTTATTATAATTTAGTTTCTAAATTTTTAATTTAATTATAAATTAATTTCTAAATTTACCTCTTGAAATTTAGTTCTTGAGGTTTCAACTTCTTAAATATTAATCCCTATATTTTAAAAAATAAAATTATAAAGATTAAAAATATTTTAAAATTTATTACTAATATTTAAAATTATTAAACCCTTTTAATCTTTATAAATATTATAAATATTAAAATTTTAAAATATTTTTAATCTTTATAATTTTATTTTATAAAATATAGGGACCAATATTTAAAAATTTGAAACTTTAAGGATTAAATTGTAAGAGATAAAGTTCAGAGATTAATTTATAATTGAGTTAAAACTTCAGAGATTGAGTTATAATGAACCAAATTTTAGGGACCGTGTTACAATTGTGTCAAAATTATAAGGACTAAATGATTAATTTTTTTAATTAAAAAAGAAAAAAATGGTAATTTCTCTTACACTCAATCAATTAAAAAATGTAAAATATTTTTAAGCAAATCTTATTTTCAATAAAGTAATTAATTATTTTTAAACTAACATCATCTTTTCATATTTATACTTATTTAATATTATATTTTTTACTTTAAAATAAATATAAAGTGATTTATTTATCATAAATACTTTAAAAAATATACTAAATATATTTTAAAATACTAAAAAGGTTTAAGGTGCATTTTTATTTCTGAATTTTTTCATGAAAAGCAATTTTATCCCTATACTGATAAATAAATAATTTTACCTCTAAACTATTTTTTGAGAAACAAACCTTTCTACAAGGTGTCGAATGCTCCTTAAAAAAATAGTTTAAAAAGTAAAATTATTTTACTTATAAGTACGGAAATAAAATTACTAATGGAAAATAAATTTAAGAATAAAAATGTGCTTTGATTAATCCTATTAAAAATACTTCACAATTTTTAACAAACAGTTTTTTTGAAAATGTCCGTATTTTTGTACCAAGAGAGCATTGAAAACGGACTAGTCTACAATTTAGGGGTAATTACAGTGTGAATTATTTTATTGTAATGGGAAACGCGTGGGTTATGGCGCCATGAACCGACCACATTTATTAATGAATTAATTAATTATGACCATTTGTCCCTTCTTAGTCTTAGGCCAGCCTTTCAATATTACCGGTCGCAGTACTTTTTATAGTTTTTAAATTTATTGGACAAAAAGAGGAACCAAACAAAGGAAGGGCACGTGAATGATAATGGTGTTTTAAAAAGTCAAGGTCTTGCACGCCATTTTATAACCACATCGTAAAATGACAGGCACTTAAATTCATACGTTCCCGTGCCGTGGCGGTTATTAGGATGGCTCCTGGTGTGAACATCTGAATATTTGGGAGAGGATGACAGTAAATTTTAAGAGAATTTATTAATTTAAATTAAGTCTCAGTAAATTTTAGAGCCTCAACAGAGTCTATTAATTTTTTGGTAGTAAAATATTAAGTTTAATACTTTCCTGGATTTACAAGTTTTTTTGTCAACAAATTTGCAACTTTATTGTAATATATTTATAACTTATTTTTTAAAATTTTAACAGTGAATACAAATATTTATTTTTTATGTTGAAAATTATTAAGTCTAATAACACTACAAATTTACAAGTTTGGCTCCCACATTTGCAATTCCTTTGTGATGAATTTGCAGCTTATTTTTTTAAATTTAACAAGGAATAAAAATGTTCATATTTAATGTGAAAAACTATTAAATATAACAGCTCTAGACATTTGCAATTTTAGTTTTTAATTTTACAATTTTGTTGTAATGCAATTGCCACTTATTTTTTTAATTTTAACAGGAAACACAAATATTCATATTTAATGTTGAAAAATAAAAGGCTTAATAAATTTGTTTATTTTAAAACTTAAAAAATAAGTTACTTATTTATCATAACAAAATTGTAAAATTAAGCACTGAACTTACAAATTCTTGGAGTCATTAGACTTGATATTTACCACTAAATGACCAATAAACTTTGTTGGTACTCCAAAATGGATTTAGATTTAACTTGAACTCAGTCCCCTTGGAATATAACTCTCATTCTCCCTGAATTTTATCCTGGTTCAAATTTCAACCAGTCATTTTTTATTATTTAATCTACTTGATAATACTCAAATTAATTCGAACGACGTGGCTGTAAACTGACACTCAAAACCATTCATTTCTTCAAGAAATTTTGGTCGTAGACGGTAAAAATACATTCCCCTATATATATAAAACTAAAACACAGAATTGCGGGAAATTAATCGATGGGAGAAGAGACAGGGATGGAGTCAGGAATTTTTATTAAGGGGCTGAAATAATAAAGTAAATATAATAATTAAATAAAATTTAAATAAATAGATATATATGTCATTGACATAATATAAATATTTTAACATATATTTATATTTAATTTTACACATGTGTAACAATATATATATATATATATATATTAAGTTTTGCTCATTAATTTTTGTGGTATAAAAATCATTAGTTATTATATATATGATAAATGTTTTAGCAATTTCCTTCTCAAAATGAATTATTATTGATTTCATGAAAATTTTATAATCCTTGTGAGCATTAAATGATTTAAATACATCATTAAAATATAAAATTCTATTCAATGTAATAAGCTATATTACTTACTTATTAAATTTACTATTTAATTTTTTTAATTGATAATTGTAGTTAATAAATATATCAACATATTAATAATGTACAATTGTCATAAAATATTTATGTCAATAAGATCAAATTATATTAAAATAAAAATTATTCATATAATAAATTTTAATAGCTTGATTATTTTAAAAAAAGTAATTTTTTTAGAAGAACATCTTTATCAAACCTCTTGACTTTTAGATAAGTAATTTTATAATAGATATCAAGCACATAATATTCAATATATCTTGAAATTTTTGTTACAGTGCTGAACAAAGTTTGTTAATAATAATTCTCACAATTTCTTTCATTAAATATAAAATGAAAGCAAAATAAAATGGCATCAATACTTTAAGAGTATATATAAATTGTTTTATACATATATAAAAGATTACATATAGAATTAAAATAAGAATTTCATCTAGTGTTTCATAATTTCTATAATGTGTTAACTTAGGAGAGCTGAAAATATATAATTCACACATTTTACTAAGAAAAAAAATTAAAAGTTAGGAGGGTTGAGACTCCTACTGGTCCCTCTCTCTCCTTATGTGAGACATGTTTGCAATTCTCCTAGACAAGAAAGCATGAATGAAAGAAAGTGAAAGAAGTCAAAGAGAAAAAGAAATAAGACTTAGAAAATTATTGCTATTGTTAGCAGCAGAAAGTAGCAAGAATCAATGGTGATGGTATGTTCAATAAGGGGGTGGGGTGTCTCCATCTGGAGGGAGGTGTCTCCACTTTTTTCCTGTCTATTTCCCTCCACTTCCCCCATCCCCACCATTCATTAATTTTATCATTTAAAAAATTATTTAATAAAATAATTTGAATGGTGGGGATGGGGGAAGTGAAGGGAAATGGAGGGAAAAAAATGGAGAGACCCCTCTCCCATCTCGATTTTTCCCCTCTCTATTTCTCCTCTATTTCCTTAAACCTGTACTATTTTATTTATTAAATAAGTATCAAAAAAATAGAAAGCAATAAAAAATGAAAGCAATAGACCTAGCTTCTCTCTCCCACCCTCCCTCCCTTGCACACAATCCAAATTAATATTTTAATTTTAATTTTATATGTATTAAAATAAAAAATATAAATTTTTTTATTAAATCTAATCATCAATTTGGACAATCCAAATTTAATATGGATAGTTCAAATTTAATATTAAAAACTTTATCTGTGTTATTCTATGTCACCCCAAAAATCAAGTGTGATCGGTGCGGGATATGGGCACAAAACTCATATCCCTTAAACCTTGATTGGAGAAACTCAGAAATTAATACGTTAAAAACACTAATAGAGTAATTAAAAATTGTTACAATATTAAATCAGATATTCAATTTTAAAAGAAATGTAAGAATCCTACTTGTAGTCTATGTGGAGCACCTAAAGCCAGACGCCAACGTAGGTATAAAGTTCAAATTTTTTATCAAATTAGGATTTAACTAAAATAATTCTTCTGCTTCAATTTAGCAATAAAACTCTTCAGTGGATATCTCAAGTCACGAGTTCAACTATACCATCTGAGACCAAAATATCTTTTTCAGTGAATAACATCCCAACGATAAATAATTGAACATGAATAAAAGAAAAGTTTGAAAAAAATTATGCAATTCAAAGAGGCAACAATTTTCATAAAAATTTGATAAACTTCAAAAATAAAAGAATTTTATAAAGTTTAAATAAAATCTTGAACTATTAAAATATCATATCAAGTATTATTATTACTTGATTGCAAGAAAGTAAATAAATAAAATAAATAATTATAAATAATTCACTAACTAAAAACTAATGGAATGTAAAATCATCAAATGATTGGATTCATACTACAGGGACTTATCAGAACAATTAACAAACGTGAATACAAAGTCCATGAGGATAAATAACCAAATGTGACTGTTGCCATGAAGACAAACGTGGACACATACTCCATGAAAGTAAGTAACCAAATGCAGCCGAAGCCACAAAACAAATGTGGACACATTATCCATGAGGGTAATGCTAACCAAACGCAACTTGAAGCCACGAAACAAACTTGAGTACAATGCTCACAAATAACCATATTTCCGTTCCACATGCGTTGGCCATCACACGGGGCTAGTACCTCTTAAAAACACCTTACTAGTTAGGTGAACCATAGCATGCTAAGGGCTAACGAAACTGCCGTTAATAATCAGTGCTCTGTATAAAGTCCATTTTTAAAACTATTTTTAAACATGTGAGAAAATCATCACTTTTCAGATTCCATTCTCATTCTCAAAATCAAACTCGTATGAATACTTTTAAGTATTAAAACTTGCTAGAATCAAATTTTATATCCAATGCTCATGCTTGCATTTATTGAATAATTAAAAATTGCTAATACTAATGAAAAGAAATTTTATCAATCCTGAAAGGATGTCTCATAAGAGTAAAACATTCATATATTATGATGAATCGTTTTTCACTAACATCTTAAGACTTAAAAATAAAGAAATTTGGTTAACAAAGTATTTGCTTATTAACATAATTATTATTAAAATAATCAATGTAAAAAAATAAATTTTAGTCAGAAAATTAATTGATAAATTACTTGGGACGTTATTCACTTACTTGTAGAATTTTCAAAACTCAAAATTCATTTCTTACAACTCCAATCAAGCTACCTTCCTTAAAATTACCCTATAAAGTATAATAAGATTTTAATGAACTTTACTTTTGAATCAACAAATCTCTTTAAAGGGAATTCATTCAACAAAACAAAATAAAAATAACTTTGAAATTTTAGCAATAAAATTTATACATAAAAGTTTTTCCTTAGGCTTTTTACCAAGCATCTAATGTACGACATTCTAAACCATTGAATAAACATATAACCTTTAATTCTCTAGACTAACCATTTTCAAACACCCCAAGTATGTCTTCTAAATTGATAATATACCTTATACACTCTTCAACCTTAGAATTCTCAATAATTTTAGAGCTTAGATAAGATCTCAATAATGCTTTACCTATATCAACCTATTTACTTGAGATAACATCTTCTCTTCAGTACATTGTTTCCAACCATACAATAGAATTTTCTAACCTATCATATTTTATCCAATACTTTATTAATAACCATTCTATCCCCAAGAATTTAAAGTCACATACAAATTCATAATAATTAAATTCCTTTAATTTGTAACCTACAAGCTAAATTCATGGATCAATGATAATCAAACTAAATGTATCTATCACGATAACTAATCAAATTTTATAAATCTAAGATATTCAAGCAAAACTCTCCTAGAGGTATTTTATCGAACACTTATCATCCATTAATTCTCAGATTAACACCAAACCTCTTCCCCTTAAATCTCATTTCCTACAAATCACAAAATTGATATTGAATTTAATCAGCTAACCCAATTTTGATTCTTTAACCAAAAAATAATAATAATAATAATTGGAATATCAGTCAAAAATCATGTTCTTAAACTCAAGCTTAATTTGATTATCCTTCTAACACATATAACAGCTGCAATTTAAGGGGAGAAAATAAAAACCCATTTTCAGCCACATCACACATATGCACGCACACAATAGAAGAAAGATGTATCTTGACTTACCACCAATGCAGTAAAGAAATGAAGAGAAGAAGTTGAACCTCCCTAACTCACGTGTGATCACGACAGAGCAGAATAAAAGGAGGTTCTAGTCAAGCAAAAATGGAGAAAGTAAGACACAGAACGAAGGAGGGAGAAGAAGATCTTGGAACATCCACACAAGCAGCACAGACGAGAGATGGTCTTATGGCAGCGCATTAATAGAAGAGAAGAAAGAAAGACTCAGGCATCACCGTCGCATGAAGAGAAGACCAATGGATGAACAGAGGAGCGGATGAATTTGTGAGTTTGGCCTTAACAGTGGCAAATTCAAGGTGATCACGGACACTGGTGACGGACTTAATGGCTGGCCTAGCTCCACTCGTGCAAGCTACTAGCGACCGCATGGGGGACGGAAAGGAACTGTGGAGGAAAGAAGCTTGAGCAAAGAGCGAGTAAATTGACTTGAACAACTTTCTTGCAACAACAAACTTTGGTGATCTGAACACAATAGCAACTAAGGAGGAATAAGAGGCAAAGACCAAGCACACTTCATCAACAGTGAGTAGAAATCAACGGCAACTAGAGACACGGGAAACAAGAAACAGTGCCGTTTCACGGTTGATCCTCAATAGAGAAGAAACAAGCAAGCTCAGCGGCAATGAGGGAAGAAATAAAGGACAATGGCGAGGAGGAGATGAGCAGAGAATGAATGAAATGACTCTCGGTGGTTCTAGATTTTTCAAAAATACTGAAGGAGAACGGAAAACAAATGAGGCGGTGCATGCTTACTGAGTGAGAGAGAATATAAATCTGAATTTTATGAAATTGGAAAAATTACAAAAGAGGGCCCAAAATTTCTTCTGATAACATAAAAGGCATGGACATTTTGGTAGTTTTTCCACAATCTTAAACTAAATGAAATTAATCTATTTTAAAATAATTTTAAATGTTAGACCTTCAAGTAAGCCATTAGCATGAGTTTCACTAACTCACCCCTCTCCATTTGTCATAATATTAATTTAAATAAAATATAAAGTAAGAGGATTTTTTTTAACTTAAGGTCATTATGTTCAGATTATATTTGAATATTTAATTTTATAAAAATTAAAAAATATTAAATTTAATTACCAATATGAAAAATTCAAATTTAATATGAGTAGTATAAATTTAATATTAAAATTTTTTATAATTTTATTATTGAACCTGCACTATCCAGAATATATTTGGATAGTTAATTTATAAAAATTATGAACAAAATTTTAATATTAAATTTGGACCATATATATTAAATATGGACTACTAAATTAAAAATAAAACATATTATTAAATTTTTTTATAATTTTTAATATACATACAAACTGTGCAGGGTTAGATAAGATAACGATGCTTTCATTTTTTTTTTGCTTTTTATTTTTTTGGGTATCTTTTTAATAAGAAAAAAAAAGTTTAGTTTTAAGGAAATGGAGGAGAAATGGAGGGGGGAATGGAGAGACCCCATGCCAGTCCAATGGCTATGAAATCAGGAGTGGATGATATGTATCCTTACTAATGACAATCAAGAAAAATTATAAATTATAAATTTTTATCTCGTGTCTCATCTCATCCTGAATGTCTTCTAATCCCATTATGAATTGAGATAGGATTAGGATGTCCCAGTAAAGTGAACAACATAGTAAAAAGATTTGGATAATAATATTCATTAAAATATTAAATCACATAACGTATCAAATTTAAAATTAAAATAATATAAGTACATAAATCACAATGATTTAAAGTTAATTATTAAGTTATATTAATCGCAACTATAAATGTACAATTTAAAGTCAAGCATACAAGAGATATAACATATTATAATAAAAATTATAAGTGACCTCTCGGCTACAAGAGTAACAACAACGGACATGCCAAGCACAACATCAAGTCAATGTTGTTCTTCTTTAATTAAGATATTTAAAGCTATTGACTCTTTCAAAAATATAATAAGAAATACAATATAAATAAAATTATTAAATAGATACATATAATAATAAATTATGCTAACATAATTAATATATTGTAAAAAAAGAGATTATCTTGTATTATTTGCTCTGTGTCATTAAAATTATCAATATTAATAACTTTTAGTTTGAATAGGAATTGCAAATATTGAAATTATAATTAATAAAATTTATTACTAATATAATTGATATAAGAATAAATTATATTAATATAATTAATATATTTAATGCATATTTTTAAGTAAAAAGAGACCATCACACCTATTGCTCCTCCAGCACAAGTCACACTTACTGAGCCCATATCATCCACAGACTCTTGACCCAATCATGTAAGAAATCCTCTCTCTTACCTCAATAATTACCATTATTTTTCCACTATTCTCTAGTTTCAAGAACCTAAATCCTTTAAGGAAGCCTCTCATGATCTCTTTTGGCAATAAGCTATGGATGATGAATTACAAGCTCTAGAGAAAATGCATACTTAGGATCTTATTAATCTTTTTCTTAGTAAAACTCTGGTTGGGTACCAATGGGTTTACAAGAACATAACTCATGCTGATGGCTCTTTGAAGCAATGTAAAGCTCGCTTGGTAACTTAAGGATTCACTCAGGAGTATGGTGTTGACTATAAGGAGACTTTTACACTTGTTGCCTATATGACTTCTATTCACAGCCTTCTAGACATCATGACTATTAAGCACTGGCCTCTTCATTATGTGGATGTTAAAAATGCCTTTGTAAATAGAGATCTAGAAGAAGAAGTGTATATGAAGCCTTCACCCAGGTATCAACATTTAAAAGACAAGGTCTGTCGTCTTCTTCAAGCTTTATATAAGCTCAAGCAGGCTCCACGTGCATGGTTTGCTAAGTTTGTAACACTATGAGTTAACTAGATTTTACTTATAGTCCTCACAACTCAATTCTTTTTGCTCACTCCACAGCTCATGGTATTGTTTTGTTGCTATTGTATGTTGATGACATGATTATCACAGGCAATGATGATATGGGAGTTTAGGAGCTCAAGACATACTTGGGCCAGCAATTTGAAATGAAGGATCTTGGCAAATTAAACTATTTTCTTGAGCTTGAGGTGCACCATGAGAGTGATGGTATATCTCTCTCTCAAGTCAAGTATGCCATCGATTTCATATCTTAAGTTCACCTTTCTAACGAGGAGGTTGAAACTACTCTTATTGAACTGAATGTTCACTATAATTCCACTAATGGCACCTTATTGGATAATCTCACCCGTTACCGCCAGCTAGTTGGGGCCCTGATCTATCTTATTGTCATCCATCCTGACATTGCTCATACAGTTCATGTTGTTAGCTAGTTTATGTTTAAACCTTGCATAATCATTATGCAGCAGTTCTTCAAATCATTTGGTATATCAAAGACACTCTGTATCATGGGCTTCACTTTTCTACTAGCTCCTCTCTTACGCTGCAAGTTTACTCTAATGCTGATTGGGGTGGTGATCGTGATGATTGACAGTCTACAATAGGTTTCTGTATCTTCCTCAGTCATTCCCTTATCTCTTGGAGAAGTAAGAAGCAGAAATTAGCCTCTTGCTTTAGTGCTGAATTAGAATATCATGCACTAGCAGACACCACTGCTGAGGTACTCTAGCTTTGTTGGTTACTTAATGAGTTGGGAGCATCTTAGAGCTCCTTCATAGACATTTATTATCATAGTCAAGCTGTAATCAAGATTGCTCACAACGATGTATTTCATGAGCCAACCAAACACATTGAGATTGATTGTCACTTTACTCGACAGCATATTGTTTAGGGCACCAGCTGACTTGTACCAACTCGAACCAAGTATTAGTCGACAAACTTATTTACAAAGTCTTTTCATTTAGGTTGCTTTCAGTTTCTAGTAGACAAGCTCAAGTTACTCTCTGTTAAGCCACCTTGAGTTTGAGGGGGGATGTTATCTAGAATATTCTAAAGATATATTTCTATTTATTATTTGCCATTATTTGAGAGATATTATTTAATAAGATATTATTGTAAATAGTCTTTATTAGGTTATCTCTTCCTCCTTGTATATATTATATTGTACTTATCATAATAATAATTGATATGACATTTTTAATTCTTCTCTAGTTTATCTCTCTCGCTCATCTCTGATAGCCCTCAGTTACAAAGATATTGTAATTAATAATCAACCAAAATATATATTAATCTTTTTTAAAATTTCAAGTCATGTAGAAATATTTTGAATAAAAAATATGGTAATACAAATAATAAAATATATGATATGTATTCACATTGTATTTGGTATCAAATACATATTGGATAAAGGTTTATTTATGAGTTTTCATTTCAGATTATGTACTCCTTGGACCACAATATCAATATAGGTATTTTTTTAGAAGTCTTACTTGGTATAAGACAAGGGATAATTTTCATAATAGTTTTTCAAACTTACCCTTGGCCTACTTTATTTATAACTCTTTTTTTTAAAAAATAATACATTAAAATTCTAATTATCATTATTAAAGTATTTATATAGGGTATTTAGTGAGTATATAATTGAAAAGATATAAAAAAATTTTAAAAAATTAAAATTTTACGTAACTTTTTTTAAGAATCATAAAGTAATTATCAATGACCTATATTATGGTTTATGAAGGGAGCAATTCATTTAGGAGTCATATCAAGCATTGTTCTTTCGGCACAGATTCAAATGCAAATTATTGAAAATTTCATTTGGGAGAGAGGAAGGAATATAGTTTTTGCATTACCAAAAAAAAAAACGGAAAACAGTTTTACTTTTGGATTATTTAGCACAAATTCGAACGCAATTTATTCGAATGCAAGTCAAGTTGTTGAGACAAAAGATGCCAAAAAGATAACGCAGCAGCGCAGTCAGAAGCTAAGGCACAATTGGAGATGACGTGGCAAAAGGTCAATTGAAGAAAGTTTATTTAATTTGACAATGAGGGATGATTAATTAGAAGCAAATTTGACTCCTAAACAATCAAATCAAGAGTGTTTCACTAAAAACAATCAGAAGCAGGGTAATAATTCATTATGAAGTGACTGACTAATTTATTAATGTAAGCCAGACAAAATGCTAAGGGAAAAAGAAAAATGATAGAGAGGTCTCAAAAGAATTAATTAATTTAAGTTAGGTCTTAAATGTTAAATTTTATGAATTTGTAATTCAATCTCTCAATTTTGCAACTCCATTGTGATGAATTTGCAACTTATATTTCAAATTTTAATAGAAAAAATAATTTTTTTATTTTTTTAATCATGTTAAAATTTGAAAAATAAGTTACAAATTTATAACAACATAGTTGTAAAATTGAAAGATTAAATTATAAATTTTTAAAGTTTGACTCTTGAGACCTGACTTAAATTATTTAGTTCTTTTCAGATTTCTTTGTCATTCTTTCCTAAGGAAAATGTGGTCATAACATTACAGTTGACCAATATAAAGACACCCATTATTTAATGTTATATCAACGAAACTTATCATTACTGAAAAAAAAAAAGTAATTGCCATTGATCCGACTACATATTTTATTTTTATTAGAATAAAGTAGAAAAGATGAAATATGTTTTTGATATTAAATTGTTTCTCAATATGTGTGTCTCATTTCACTTGTTGCTTAGTGTGTGTGTGTTTTACAATTGAGGGACTGTCATAGTTTTTTTATTCCATGACTACACACACACACACACACATTTTTACCAATCATAGCCAAATTCGAATAAATATATTTATACATAGACGCGCATACAATCTTATTCCTACTTATCCAATAAAACTATAGGGTTTGCATTTTAAAGATTTATTCCACGATATCTTGTCAGTCTTCATATTTGATTACAACGATAACTCAGTATATAAAACCGTAACTCCGCAAGTCTTAGTCTAAGGATTTTTCAAAAATATTGATATTTTTTAAAAAAATTGTAAATAAATACAAAAATGTTTCTTATTTTATATATAGAAGACAATAATTGAAAAAAATAAAAACGAAATTGAAAAGTTTGAGTTTTAAACAAGTATTTTAGGGGATGAGTGCAAGTATTTTGAGTTTTAAACAAGTATTTCTAAAATGTTGCAAAGATATTATAATTAATAATCAACCAAAATATATATTAATCTTGTTTAAAATTTCAAGTCACGTAGAAATATTTTGAACAAAAAAATCTGGTAATACAAATAATAAAATATATGATATGTATATTACCAAAAACATTGTATTTGGTATCAAATACATACTGGGTATAGGTTCATTTATGAGTTTTCATTTCAGATTATGTACTCCTTGGACCACAATATTAGTATAGGGTATTTTTTAGAAGTTTTACTTGATATAAGACACGGGATAATTTTCATTATAGTTTTTCCAACTTATCCCTACTTATTTATTACTCTTTTTTCAAAAAATAATGTATTAAAATTCTAATTGTCATTATTAAATTATTTATATAAGATATTTAATGATTATATAATTGAAAAGATATAAATTTTTTTGAACAAAATTAAAATTTTACCTAACTTTTTTTTAACAACCATAAAATAGTTATTAATGACTTATATTATAATATACGAAGGGAGCAATTCATTTAGTTGTCATTTCTGACATTATTCTTTTGGCACAGATTCGAATGCAAATTATTGAAAATTTAATTTGAGAGAGAGGAAGGAATATAGTTTCTGCATTACCCAAAAAAAAAAAAAGGAAAACAGTTTTACTTTTGGATTATTTAGCACAAATTCGAACGTAATTTATTCGAATGCAAGTTAAGTTGTTGAGACAAAAGATGCCAAAGACATAACGCAGCAATGCTATAGGAAGCTAAGGCACAATTGGGGATGACGTGGCAAAAGGTCAATTGGAAGAAGCTTATTTAATTTGACAATGAGAGATGATTAATTAGAAGCAAATTTGAATCCTAAACTAGCACATCAAGAGTGTTTCACTAAAATCAAGGGGGAATCGCATTATGAGTCATAAGAACACACATTTTTTTATTCTCCATGACAATATTTTATTTTTTTATTTTTTGAAATACTTTTTAAAAATATATTACTAAATATATTTTTTTTATTTTTTATTCTAAATAGTAAAAAACTGTTTCTATAATAGGTTGTCAAACAAGTCCTTAGATTCATAAGCGAAGAACATGTTAGCTGAGAATAAATATACAATTTGTTTTTTTATATAGGAAAAATTTATATGATTAGTAAATCCACTTGTCTTAATTTATTTTGATTAACATATATTAAGTATATGAGATTAAGTATATAAATCTTGCCCTTTATATATTCTTAAGTTCTGCAGAAAAAAAAGATAGTTTTAAGCTCAAAATTTTATTTTTATAGTAATTTTTTGGGAGTAAAATATAAAATAAAGAAAATTTACTGACCACTAATGTTAAAGTATAATCCATCTGTTAAAAAATATAAAGTATTTTTAATCGACTCTTACATTTCAATAAAGTAGCTAACTATTTAATGAGTGTTTCATTTTTAAAAAAAATATACAGTGATTTATTTATTATGGACATTATTGTTAAAAAAGTATATTAATTACATCTTGAAACACTAATTTTTTTTTTTTTTACATTTTTGAATACTCGGCCACTAAAAAACTGTCTTTCATTTTTTAACCCAGTAGGTACTAAACACAATAATTTGCTAAGTAAGAATGACGTCCTCTTGTTTAATCGTCAAGGCTTTTCTTAAATTCTTTGCTTTCCCATTGCTTAAATTTTCAGTGAAGTTCAATATCACAACTATTGGTCGCTTTGGCCTTTATGTGTATTATTAAAATTATAGAAACTATTGTTGAAGACCGATTAAATTTAAAAACAACAGAAATAATTAAAAAAATTATCGGGATTAAAAATAATATACTTTCAAAGTACATGACTTACAATTATATTTTTACTAAAATCATTGTGTCATTTCGATGTGAATACTGTTTCATCAAATTAAAAGTTTTTCTTCTGTACGTTCTTCCTTTCTTTCTGAATATTTGTCTGTAATCGTTTTTGTGGAATTTTATTGACTTGCAGCCATGGCTGCTCAATGAATGAATAATACATCTGATATCCATTCGGTTACTCTCGTTCTGGTTCTAATTGTGAATAGGATGGTCAACGTGACACCCAACTAATTAATTTGACAACTTGCAGCAAAAATAGCAACTAATTTTACTAGAAAACTCATGTTCAATATATTTATTATTAGAATTATAACTTCCAGCTGGCTTCCTCAGTTGGCTATTATATATAGCCGACGCGGAGGATCATCTAAAGCATAACGAATACATTAATTTGAAGAAACAATACCAACTTCTCATCATCGTCGAACCCTGATCCCTGGGAACAGGTATGCATCTCCTCTTGTTTAATCGTTAAGGCTTTTCATAAATTCTATACTTTCCTATTGCCTACAGTTTTCAGTAAAATTCGGTACCTCAACTACATATTAGCCTGTTTTAATTGGTCCTTTTTGTTTTGGTTATGAAAAGATTTGCTAGATCACAATTTATATAATTCCCGATCGAGCTTTAATTATGATCAGTCACCTTGTTTGTTCTGCTAATAGATATGGAAGATGAAGAGATCATGATAGACATAAGAGCAATAATGACAGATAATAGAGAAGATGGTCTCTCCTCGCCTTTGCGTTGTATCTACAAGGTGCCTCCGATGATTCGTGTTCTAAAAGAGCAAGCTTACACTCCACAGGTCGTTTCCATTGGTCCCTTCCATCACGGTGATGTGAGGCTGCAAGACATGCAAGACCACAAAAAAATAATGTTCAAAAGATTTGTAGAAAGATCAGCTATGATAGGCTTGGACACTTTGGTCAACTTTGTAAAGGAGGCTGAGCCCAATGTTCGTGCTTCTTATTCAGAGAGCATCAAGCTTAGCAAGAATGATCTTGCTAAATTGATATTAGTGGATGCTGCTTTCATCATTGAGCTCTTTAGGATGAGTTTCAATGAAACGTTTCATTGCAGAAACAGTGATGCTAAACTATCACAAACATGGTTAACGGAAGCTATAGGTATCGATTTGCTTTTACTTGAGAATCAACTTCCGTACTTTTTCCTTGAACAACTATTCAATATAGCATTTCCACTTCATCTTAGAGTTGGCCGCCCTTCATTTCTTGAGCTTACATATTTCTACTTCCACAATCATAACATTCAAAGTTTAGAGCCTCGTTCCAATATCAGGATAAAGCATTTCACAGATCTTCTTAGATTATTTTACTTACCGGAAACAAAATCGAGAAGGGGTCAGTTCAAAGAGGATGGATCTGATTTTCTTTTATACAACGCAAAAGAGTTAAAAGAGGCAGGAGTAAAGTTGAAGGTAAGAGCAAGCAAGTGCTTACTAGACTTGACATTCTCAGGACATTGTCTGGAGATTCCTCAAAATTTTGTCGAAGATTCCACTGAAACTTTGTTTCGTAATATGATAGCTTTAGAACGGTGCCATTATCCTCATGAATCTTATATTATTGACTATGTTATTGTATTGGATAGCCTAGTCAGCACAAAAGAAGATGTGGAGATTCTCACTCATAAAAAGATTATCCACAACTTGCTAGGTGATGTCGATAAGGTTGCTACATTATTTAATGGTCTTGGGAATAATATAAGTATATACAATTTCAGTATTGAATACCTTGACATTTGCAAAAGATTGAATGAGTTCTATCAGGATAGTTGGCATAAGGGAAAAGCAACTTTGAGAAGAGATTACTGCAACACACGTTGGCGAATGGTGGCTTCCAGTGCTGGAATCATACTTCTCATTCTCACCCTTACTCAAACCATATTTTCCATCCTCCAAGTAGTATAGAAATATAGCTAGATTTGAAGCTTGTGTATTTTAGTGTTTTGTCCTTTAAATTTATATTCCCTTGCTAGTTTTATTCAGTCTTTCTACTAAACCATGTGTAACAATATAGTAATAATCTCAATCCTTATGGTTTGTTTTCTTTACACATTTGTCTGTGTCAGCCGCACAGGTTTAATTTTTTTTTAATATTATTTCTAATAAAATCCTTTGAAGTTTTCTTTGGTAAAGATATGTGATTTTTTTTAAATGAATGACAAGTTGTTATAAAAGTTAAACTCACTCAACTTTTGCTTATATAGAATATATAGATAGTGGGTTAACTTAATCAGCAGAAAAAATGAGAACAAAAAAAAAATTACATAATAATACCCTAGGTTTTTATATTTCACATCTCATACAGTTATAATATGGGATAACAATAGTTTTAGTCCCTACACTTTCTAACAATTTTAAAATAGGTTCCTATAGTATAATTTGCAATTGGAAGCGTATAGTCGGATGTGGACAAAACGTGTTACAAATAGGATGATGTGGCAGTTAAGTATGCGACGTGGCTGCCACATCACATTACAATATGGTAAATAGAACCAATGATGAGAGCCTGGTCACATTTAAGGGGGAAAAAAAAGAGGGTAACCAAAGGTTTATCTGCACTATAAATAGTTACAGGACCTGGTCCTGTGATGATATCTGGACCATCCAACTTATAATCTGGATGGTCCAGATTTAAAGTATTATTATATATTTTTATTTTATATTTATTTAAATAAAAATTTACAAAAAGTATAAAATAATAGTAATAATTTTTTTCATTTTTAATTTCATCTAAATTTAATTTGGAGGGTCCAATTTAATATTATTTTTTATGATTATTATATATTAATTATCTAAATGTACTTTGCACAATTTAGATTTAATTTGGTGTTAGTCTGGATTGTACATAGTTCATTTGAATAATCAATACTATATACATCAATTACAAAAATTTAATATTAAATTGAATCCTCTAAATTAAATCTAGACCACATTAAAAATAAAAAACTTATTAAAATTATTTTATTATTTTTATTTTAATAAATATAATATATAATAATACTTTAAATCTGGATCATCCAAATTTTGATTTAGATGGTCTAGATCTTATCACATGGTGCTTATCCATGTGATAAGGAGGGAATGCAGTTCCACCAGTTACATCATACAAATGCCTTTAAAACCTGCCAACTAGCATAGGGCGAGTGGGATCAAATATTCAAAACTAAGTGAAGTTAAAATATAAGAAAAATGATAATAAAATTTCTCTGAAATGTATAAATAAAAATTTGATCATTCAAGATATCATAACTCCCTTGAAGTTTTTAGGAACTTTTCTATCATTAATGTATTTATATAGAATACCGGATTGCTTTTGTTAAAAATAAATGATTTACAAAGTTTGTTTAAGTATTCACAACTTTTCTTCTTATATTCATAACAACACGATAGCAAATAAGAAATTAACATGCAAAGTTGTGATTTGCTATTACATTATTACAAATATAAGAAGAAAAGTTGTAAATATTTAAACAAAGTTTATGAATCATTTATTTTCAACAAGGATAATTTAATAATTTATATAAATTTATTAATGATAGAGAAGTTCCTAAAAACTTTAGGAGAATTATTGCATTTTGAGGGATCAAATTATCATTTATATATTTTAGAGAAATTTTATTGTCATTTTTCCTAAAATATAGGCATATTAGCAATTGTTACATTGTATGTAAAATTATACTAAAATATGTAATAAACTATTTAGGTGAGTTAGATTCTAAAAACTTATATATTAGAATCAAGATATGTCTTTAGATTTAAAAAACACTTATCAAGATACTATTGCTATTATTATTATCATTATTATTATCTGTTTTATAAAAGACGTTTTGTGATAGTGAACCATAATGAGTTACAGCTTACAAGGCACAGCCACGTATATTTGATGGGATGCATCATTTGGGAGAAGTTACATAAAAGTGGTGTAAATTCTGATATTTTGCCCTCTCTAGCGGCAATTCCCCCCCCCCCCCCCGGGGACGGCCTCCTCCAACAATAACGTAGTTGCGCCCCTGAAGCTAGTCTAACTAAGAAGATCTGTAAAGTGCTCTATCCTAACATTGGGATGAGGCTATAATTTTTGGATGTTATCGCAGTGGGCACTTTGTACATGCAACATGTCGGAAGCAAGCGACCATCTCTGCTATCTTGTATCAGTTTTTTAAAGTCAACCGTCACTTTATCTTCCATCTAGGTATCAAATTTGATTCTAAAAGCAATCAGAGATTGCAGAAGCAAAAATAAAAGCAAGAACAAATTGTAGACTGTAATTAAGTTTCTAAAATCTAAATCATGTTCTAGTTAAGTTCTTGATTGGTTTGCATCTCACAAATTGTTAATTTATATCTAAAACTAAGTCAGGCTCTGATATATATTGAATTAGCTGAGATATTGAACATTAGTAAACTTGAAAGGAAAAATAAAGAGATTAAGAAAAGCTTTAGAAATGAACAAAAGTAGGGGATGATACACACACACTTGCTTTTCCAAATGATTGAATGATAAATCTGTGGAATTAGGTGTTAGCACAAGTTGTTGCATTTCCACCATTTCCCCAGAACTCTCACTTTCAGTTCTTTCCCTGCCATCTCCCAGTAATCTCAATGCTCTCTCAAATTGTAGGATTTAATATGCTTTAGATTCATCATTGTCTCTCGCTATTTATAGAATATCAAAATTTAAATTAATTTTGTTGAAAAAAATTTGATCTCTAATTTATTTATTCATATGCTTCCAATTCATTATGGGATTCGGTCATATATGATAGCCCAAAAATCAATATTTTTGAATGATTTTGTTTACTTTTCTCAAGATGTTTCATATTGTTATTATGAAATTACATTTTAAATACAAAACAATGAAGTACACTTTGCGTTCTATTTCATATAATAATATTAAATATGACTAGAACCGAAAATTGGTTTGATGTTCATACCGTTATCTACAATACTGGAGAAATGAAACCAAACAAAGCAGGCGTCTTTACAAAATATATAGTGGGAATACAGTATAACAATCAGGTGCCTCAAATTTGCAAAAATGATAGATATCTCCAAGAATTAAGATTCTTAATTTCCAAAAGAAAAAGATAGATTTGTAATACTTACAAATATTTAACATAAATACTAGCTACATAGTTGATCGAGTTGCAAATACTAACTTTAGAAGTGCTCTTGTAGGCAAAAAATAAGTGCATCGCAGCAAGTTGAGAGCAAGAGAGTGGAGGTGGTGACATGGCAAACAGTATATGGCTTACGGTGGAAAATCAATGGATGTCAGACATTTTTTATGGTTTAGGGAAGGATGCACCCTTTAAAATATAAGATTATGGGTATTCTTGCACCATGATTCACTAGAAGATATTGTGTGCTTCTAAAGAAAAAGTTGGTGAATATGTTGGCCTCTTAATCTTTCTAAATTATTTAGGGTAACCGTACAAGCATTTTGAGTTTTAAACAAGTATTTCTAAAAGATAACGCAGCAACGCTACATAGGAAGCCAAGGCACGATTGGAGATGACGTGGCAAAATGTCGATTGGAGAAAGCTTACTAGAGCATGACAGATAATTAATTAGGAGTAAAATCATTATTATTTCACTAAAATCAATCAGAGATAGGGTAATTCTTCGTTATGAAGTGATTGACTAATTTAATGTAAGCAAGACAAAGTGCTAACGGATAATAGTACTTTTAATCCATCAAATTTGTGTTAATTATCAATGTGGTTTCTCAAACTTATCTTTTATCGATTGCATCCCTTAAATTTACCTCATTTATTAATTTATTCCTCATTATTTAAAGAGAAGACAGCATGATTAAAATTCACTGACATATATAAAGGAATATTGATGGCAACCATGTATATTAATGAAAAGAAGTGTAATTATTTAGATAAAAAACATATTCAAGAATTTTAAAAAACAAAAGAGCAAAAAAAAAAAAAACAAAAAGGATTATATTAACAAAAATTAAGCTGATTTGAGGGCTCACTTTGTTGCATATATATGTCAAGTCATTAATATACTTTATAAATTAGATTAATTTGATAGATAATTTGTACTTTAAAACTTAAAAGACTAACATAATAATATTAGAAAATGTACAGGATCAAATTAATTAAAATTAAATTTGAAGGACCAAATTAATAATTTAAGCAAACTTGAAGGATGAAAATTTTCATTATCCCTAATAATTAATATTAATAGTTATCAAAAACTATAAAAACTAATTTTAATGACAGTAATGCATCTCAAGATTAGTTGGAAAAAAATACAGTTAGGTCTCAAAAAATTAATTTAATGATAAAAATTCTAAAAGATGAGTTATAACTGTTTATTTAGGCAATTATAAATAGAATTCTCAATTGTAAATTGAAAGTAACATTTAAAATCTATTTGCCTTATTTTGCAAATAAGACCCTCAAATTTACAGCTGTCTATATTGATATTTGCAATTCATATATTGATTTGATAGTCTGCCCTAAGTAGGCCCTAAGTATATACAATTAATTAAATTAGGGAGAACCAAAAGAACGTAACATTTACCAATACATGTGTGTGTGTGTGTATATATTGGATTCAATACACTAAGACTCGGGAATACAATTGTCAGATTTTTAGGATGCGTATGAGACATACATACATACATACATACATACATACATACATACATACATACATACATACATACATATATATATATATTTTTTTTTTTTGAGTGTCAAACAAGCATTTCTAAAATGTTACATAGATATTATAATTAATAATCAACCAAGTTATCAATAGCACAAATTCGAACACAATTTATTCGAATGCAAATAAGGTTGTTGAGACAAAAGATGCCAAAAAGATAACGCAGCAATGCAATAGGAAGCTAAGGCACGATTGGAGATGACGTGACAAAAGGTCAATTGGAGAAAGCTTATTTGACAATGAGAGATGATTTATTAGAAGTAAATTTGAATCCTAAACAAGCAAATCAAGAGTGTTTCACTAAAATCAATCAGAGGTAGGGTAATCATTCATTATGAAGTGACTGACTAATTTATTAATGTAAGCCAGACAAAGTGTTAAGGGAAATGGAGAATGTTAGAGAGGTCTCAAAAGGATAAATTAATTCAAGTTAGGTTTTAAATGTCAAATTTCATGAATTTGTAATTTAATTTTTTAATTTTACAATTCTGTTGTAATGAATTTGTAACTTGTATTTTAAATTTTAACAGGAAAAATAATTTTTTTTATTCTTCAACTATTGTAAAATTTGAAAGACAAGTTATGCATTCATTACAACGTAATTGTAAAATTGAAAGATGGAGTTATAAATTTTTAAAATTTAACCCTTAAAATCTAACTTAAATTAATTGATTCTTTTCAAACCTCTTTGTCGTTCTCTCCTAAGGGAAATGTGGTCATAACATTATGGTTGACCAATATAAAGACACCCATTATTTAATGTTATCTCAATGAAAAATATCATTATTGGAAAAAAAAAGAGTAATTGCCATTGATCCGACTACATATTTTGCTTTTATTAGAATAAAGTGGAAAAGATGAAATATGTTTTTGATATTAAATTGTTTCTTAATATGCGTGTCTCATTTCACTTGTTTCTTAGTGTGTGTATTTTACAATTGAGGGACTGTCAATAGTTTTTTTATTCCATGACTATATATATATACACACACACACTTTTACCAATCATAGCCAAATCCGAATAAATATATTTATATATAGACACACATACAATCTTATTCTTACTTATCCAATATAACTATAGGGTTTGCATTTTAAAGATTTATGCTACGATATCTTGTCAGTGTTCATATATATATATATATATATTTGGCCAACGTCAGTCTTCATATTTGATTAATAAACCGTAACTCCGTAAGTCAGTCTAAGGATTTTTCAAAAAATATTGATATTTTTGTTTTAAAAAAATGTAAATAAATACAAAAATGTTTCTTATTTTATATATAGAAGACAATAATTCAAAGAAAAAATAAAAATGAAATTGAAAAGTTTGGATATTACAAAAGGCATTAAAGAAAGACACATTATTAGAGACCGTAGCCCAAAGTTTTTCCTTCTGAATGTTCTTCCTTTCTTTCTGAATGAATAACATATTTGATTTACTCTATCTCTTGTTCTGGTTCTAATTGTGAATTGTAGGGTGAACGTGATACCCAGCTAATTAATTTGACAACTTGCAGCAAAAATAGCAATTAATTATACTAGAAAACTCACGTCCAACATAATTATGATTATAATTTTAATTATAACTTCCATCTGGCTTACGCAGTTGACTATTATATATAGCCGACGCGGAGGATCATCTAAAGCATAATGAATACATTAATTTGAAGTAACAATACCAACTTCTCATCATCGTCAAACCCCGATCCCTTGGAACAAGTAAGCATCACGTCCTCTTGTTTAATATAGTTATGGCTTTTCTTAAATTCTATACTTTCCTATTGTTTACGATTTTTAGCGAAATTCGTACCTCAATTATATATATAGCCTGTTTAGGTTATGAAAAGATCTGCGAGATCACAATTTACGAAAAACACAATTTATATATTTCCCGATCGAGCTTTATGATCAAGCACCTTGTTTGTTTTAGATAAGGAGATCGTGGTAGATATAAGAGCAATAATGATAGAGAATATGGTCTCTTCTCGTCTTTTCGTTGTCTCTACAGGGTGCCTCCAATGATTCGTCTTCTAAAAGTGGAAGCTTGCACTCCAAAGGTTGTTTCCATTGGTCCCTCCCATCATGGTGATAAGATGTTGAAAGACATGGAGAAGCACAGAGGAATAGTGTTCAGAAGATTTGCAGAGAGAGCCAAGACAGACTTAGACACTTTGGTCAACTTTGTAAAGGAGTCAGAGCCCAAGGTTCGTGCTTCTTATTCAGAGAGCCTTAAACATAGCAAGAAGGATCTTGTGAAATTGATATTAGTGGATGCTGCTTTCATCCTTAGCTATTCTAGGAAGGGGAAAATATTGCACTTAGTTTCAAAAATCGAAGGAGAATATTACATTGCAAACAGGTTTAGAGCCCCATACGCTTATGAACCCATAGTTTAGAGACAGATTTGCCATTTACCTCTCATATAATGGTTTGAGTGTTGCTCCTTTGAAGAAATAAGCACATTTTGAGATTATTTTCCAAGAAAGATTTGGTAGATGGACGATAAGAAGCAGAACATCAAGACCACTGAGATTACTTCTCATGAAACCGTAAGATTTCAATTGAGTACCTACAAAAAACACAATCCATACTTCCCAAGCTTTATGATCACCACCTTCTTTATTTTGCTAATGTGTAATTGCTGCGTGCCTTCTAATTCAAATTGACTAATTATTTGCAGGCAAAAGTGAGTAAACTCATAGTTTGAGTTGTCCCTGAAGACTCTGTCCTTAAGAGCTATCCTGCCACACCAGATTGATTGCACTATAGCTCTCTAGGATTAAACAAATTTTTACTGCTAAAAGTAGGGACACAGAATAATAAAAATTTACGAAACAAACTCAGCTAACTACGCACTGAAGCAGTGTGTTAGAAGAGAAGAGAAAGGCCAAGAGCACAAAGGCTCTTTTAAAACTTGTGGCAAGCACTACCTTTTATAGGTAGATCTCGTAATACTGGGCAATAAAATCACTTTAATCACAATTACAAAATTCGTTGCAAAAACAATGAGGCTAAATAAATAGATTTAAATAGGAGGTTATAGTAATCAATTTTATTAAATTATAATACTTCCTTTTGAAATACCCATGAAATTTTATGATATTCACTCATTATTAACATGACAGAGAACAATGAAGATGGTTTATCCTCGGACCTGTGTTGTATCTACAAGGTGCCCCTAATGATTTGTCTTCTAAAACCTGATGCTTACACTCCACAGGTTGTTTCCATTAGTCCCTTCCATCACGGTGATCTGAGGTTGGAAGAAATGGAGAGGCACAAACAAATAGTGTTCAAAAGATTTGCAAAAAGAGCTATGACAGACTTGGACACTTTGGTCAACTACTTGGAGGAGGAGTTAGAGCCCAAGGTTCGTGCTTCTCATTCAAAGAGCATCCAACATAACAAGAAGGAACTTGTGGAATTGATAATAGTGGATGCTGTGTTTATCATTGAGCTCTTTAGGATGCTTTATGAAGACGACGATGAGGTGAAAAATGATGCTAAATTGTCACAATCATGGTTATTGGAAGCTATACTTATTGATTTCCTTTTACTTGAGAATCAACTTCCGTTCTTTTTTCTTGAAAAACTATTTGATGATATAGCATTTCCACCAAAGCTTAGAGGTCACCTCCCTTCACTTCTTGATCTTACATATTGCTACTTTGGCCATCATAACGTTCAAACATTAAAACCTAACCCTGATGTCAGGATAAAACACTGCACAGATCTTCTTAGATTGTTTTACTTACCGAAAGAAACAAAACCAGAGAAAAGGCAACCATTCAAAATGGATGGATCTAGTATTCTTTTATACAGTGAAAATGAGTTACGAGAAGCAGGGGTAAAGTTGAAGGCAAGCACAAGCAAATGCTTACTAGACTTGAAATTTTCAAAACCTCCTATTCTAAAGATTCCTAAAATTTATGTCGGAGATGACACTGAAACTTCATTTTGTGATATGGTAGCTTTGGAATAGTGCCATTATCCTTATAAATATTCTACCATGGACTATACTTTTGTATTGGATTGCCTAGTCAATACAACTAAAGATGTGGAGGTTCTCACTCGTGAAAAGATTGTCAACAACTGGTTAGGTGATGCCAATGAGGTTGCTACATTATTTAATGGTCTTGGGAAAGCTATAACTTCAATTTCAGTGATGAATACCTTGAGACTTGCGGAAAGAAAGTTGAATGAGTTCTGTCAAGATCCTTGTCACAAGAGATGGGCAACTTTGAGAAGAGATGACTGCAACACACCTTGGCGAACACTGGCTTCTATTGCTGGAATCATACTTCTCATTCTCACCTTTATTCAAACCATATTTTCTATCCTTCAAGTAGCATAGAAGCATAGCTAGCTAGATTTGAATCTTGTATAATTAATTTAGTGTTCTATACTTGGAATTTATGTTTCCATATTCAGCCTTTCTACGGCATCATATGTAACCACATAATAATAATCGCAATCCTCATGCTTCGTTTTCTTTTCGCATTTGTCTGTGGAAGCTGCATAAGTTTAAAGACTTTTTCCGCAGATCTTTCTTCCCCCATCAATTAATAAAACTTGATCTCACTTAACAGAATAAAGTTAATTGTTGTACATTCATTGCTCAGCTAATAGGTTCCTCAACAGTGGCATTTCATTCAATGTGGATCGAAGTCTTTGTCAAGTGACTCATTCTCTTATCCAAAGATCGCATGACTTAATTTTTTGAAATTTACGACTAATCATGTGAATTTTACAAATCACTTTTAAATAACGTTTTTAAATAATTTACAATTCATCTTTGAAAATTTACAACTCAATTTTTTAGTATTTATTGCGGTTCATGTGCTAAATGGCTAAAACATGGAACCACAATGTAACATTGTTCAGAAGTTTTTAGAAGTCATACTTGATCTAAAATATATGGCATTGGATAGTTCCTATCATTATTTTTACAACTATAACCCTCCTTCATTGATTGCTCTTTTTTTTAAAAAAATAATACATTGCAATCTTAATTATCATTATTAAGATACTTATATAGAATATTTAATGAGGATATAATTGAAAAGATGTAAAAGAAATTTTAAGCGATTAATATTTTAACTAACTTTTTTTGAGCACTCCCTCCATCGTAATTTATAAAACACTTTCACGAGAAATTTGACACCCAAAAATATAAGACACTTTGACAATAATAAAATTTCATTAATGATGTTTTTTTAATATTATCATTCATATTATATTCTCCCTCTCTTTAATATTTTTTCACAATTGAAATATTAAATGAGAAGCATTTGTTTTGAAGTTTATATTTTTATTTTTAAAAATAAGGTTTTAAAATTTAATGAGCCTTTTTAATATGCATGATTTTATCTAAAAGTTCTTATAAATTGATATGGATATAATAATACTATAATGTAGGGAGAGAACTAAAGGAAGCTAAGCATACGTGTTATATACATGTGTATGTATAAATGTATAAAAGCCAAAAATATAATATATTGAAATAATATTCATTGAATGACTATATTGTTAAGAAGGCATACTATATTTCATTTTAATGAATTATTTATCAAGGTATATATTAATGGACGGTTTCTTTATTCTAAAAAAAATATGTAATTGTGAAAAAGAAACGCTAAACAATTTTTTATCTATTTATTAAGAGAGAATGATAGGTAAATCTTTTAAAGAAAACTCAAATTAATGATAGTTAGATTATATACGAAATACTTAATTAGAGGAAAGGTAATTTAAACTATTATTACGTTTTGTAGAATAGGGTGGCACCCAAGGAGGGATGAATTGGGTAACATTTAAAAACTTTCAAAAAATTAAAAGAGTGATATGCTTTAGTATGAAGAAAAAAGATGTACACACAAGAATTATACTAGTTCAGCCCCAAACTTGACCTACGTCCAGTCCTCAAGATCACATTTGAGATTTTCAACTAAATACATAAGTTTCAATGGGTGTTTGTCATCACAATACAACTCATAAGACTTTACTTGTCTTGAATTAACCAACAAATCTTGTTACAATCCAGCAAGTTGTTACAAACATTTAAAAAAAATACCTTTTCAAGATGTTATATGTAGAAGATAAATTATTACAGAAACTCTCCTAAAGAGTATATGAAATTACAGTTAAAAGCTTATAAATTTGTGAGATCTTTTTCACAATTTTTTTTAAGAATAATGAATGAATGCTAAATGTTTAAGTACAATTTGAAAACTTTTTAAATGCACATATAAAGATAAGTTCGCTCAAGGATCAAAAATTCTACTTTAGATTTGAATTATATCACATATATAGTTTTGGTAGTTGTCAGACCGTTAGAACAGTGTTTCTAGCCATTAATGCAATTTCTTGCAACAGGCCTGTTGAATCACGCATGAAATTGCCTTCAACATGTTCCAAATATGTATATGTGATAAACCACGCATGATTCTTAGGGTGTCTCATGCATGGTTTGCACTATATGAATATGCAATTTATTCTATGTGCAGAAACTCACGTGCAACCTTCTTGCTCTTATGCATGGTTTAGCTTACAGAAAGCCAACACTAGTTTTGTGCGATGAATCTTGCGTGCAGACAACTAGTCATCACATGTGAAAATGCTTACAGAAAGTTGAGCTAAAATTTGTATGATAAAACCTACGCAGAAGCAAAATACCATCACGCGTGAAATATCCAGCTTTAGATTTAGTCCATTTAGGAGGATAAATCACACATGGAACCCAACATTATTCATGCGTAAAATAGCATTTAGTAAGGCTTAAACTAGTTTGGTTATAAATCACGTGTAAAAATGCAATGCACTAAAGCAAGATTTGGCATGATCAAGAGATATAAATATATGAATTATAGATCATACAAGTGAGAAAACTAAACTTGGCTTGAGATGACTTAAAACTTAATATAGCAAGACTTGTTCAAAGAATAAGTAACAAATCACGCATGACTACTATCAATTCTCACGGGTTAAATGGCTCATGACGCAATGTAAAGAACACAACTGCTAAAACTTGCACACAAACTAGTGGATTACTTGTGTGATTTTGAACACAGAAGCAAAGTTAGGCATCACATAATACAAATTATAAATTATACGTGAATCACTCTTTAACTCTTGCGTGAAACGTCAGTTAGTGTGTCCGATATGCTAAAACTTATAAGTAACTAAGCAGAATCACGCGTGGTTCTACAGTCCACACAGAACTCAGCTTCTATAAACCTCAACACTCTAAAATGACATAATTTGTAAGCTTGAGTATATTTAGATGAGTCTTGATGTACACAAATGAGACTTATAAGCTAGAGATGATGCATTCATTTTAATGATTATGAAAAGTGATTAAACTCTCAAAGTTTTCAATATTGAATCTAAGAGAATTAAAATGACTTATCCTAAAGTTCTTCATCTTCTCTTGATTCTTCATGCTCTTGAGGTTTTGTCTTCATCCATGATTTTTTATACATCTGTACACATAACAAATACCTCATCTCTTAGTTTTGTAATTATCAAAACATATGATCTAACATGTTTGGATGAGTGGTGATTTAAATACATTATTTTAATACATGGATCTTGATTTAATCCAAATCCAAGCAAACTTATTTTAGTATTCCTTTACACTATGTTTGGGAGATCTTTTTAAGGGGGAATAAAATGGAGTGAGATGGCTAAAAGATATAAACATTGTTTGTGAGTTATTTTTAAAGAAGGATGGAATAGTAAGGAAGGGCCTTTAAAGCCCTCTTTTTCCATCCATAGCTCAATATTTTTTATCCCTCCAAATTGGGGGGTTAAGGATGGAGTGACACAGTGTAATTATTTCGTTTACAAAATTACTCCCAATCTTCTATCCTAATAAAAAAAATCTCATTCGATATCTATTTCACCTCTTGCTAGGGTTACACATGGGCAAGGTCAAGCCAAGTATCACCCTAGCTTGATGCCAACCCGATGTGCACTTAGGCACCAGGCTAACCCGATTGTCTTGAAGATATTTTTACAAATATTTTTTAAAAAATAAATAAATAAAGTTTTCCTTGAAAAAATATTATTATTATTATTATTTAAAATATATTCTTCATAAAATTAATATTAGAATCAAAAGAAATTTTTTAAAGGTTTAAATGAACAACAATTGCAAATTATTTTTATATATAATAAGTTAAAAACAAATTTTAAATTTTGAAAGAGATTTAAAAAATTGTAATGATAAAAAATTTCTACAAGATCATAAAAATAATATAATTCATGATAATTTTCAATAAAAAATAATTTCATAAGATAAATATTATTCACAAAAAATTAAAAAAAAAACTTGCATATTTTTGAGCAATAACCCCTACCAATGCCTGGCCCCATGTTCCCTAATGCTTTGAACAAGACAAGGCTAATCGGGTATTCAGGCATAGTGCATAGCCCTACCTCCTGCCATATCTCTCTTGCTCTTGCTATCTCTCTCTATCGCACCTTTCAACACTACGACTTTGATGTGTTTTCCTCTTGTGCAATAGGAATTTTTGCTTAAATAGCTATTACTTGCTTTCTCTTTTTATTCTTAATCCTTGAGTATCTTGTTTAACCATTAATTATTATTATTATTATTAATTGGATAAATATTATAATTATTTAATGGGCATTATTATTTTCTTTAAATTTAGTCATATGTGTAATATTGGAAGAAGAAAGTTTTAAATTGTTTTGTTCCATTTATTTTATAATAACTCCCAAACAATGGTTATGTAAAACCATTCCTTCATATCATAAAACTCCCAAACAATGAAAAATTTTGTTCTATTTCACTCTACTCCGCTCCATTCTGTTCCATTTCATTAATGACCATTCCTTTTCATTCAATTATAAACTCTCAAATGCACTCTAAAAGCAATCAACAATTACAGAAAGAAAAATAAAAGCAAGGAAAAAAAAATCATCGATTGTAATTAAGCTTGTGAAATTTAAATCATGTTCTTGCTAATGACCAAGTAATTAAGGCTAATATATATATATATATATATAGTTGAGATATTAAATATTAGTAAATTTGACAAGAAAAGCAAAGAGATTAGAAATGAACAAAAGAAGAGGATGATATACACACACATACTTGTTGTCCCAAATGATTGGATGATAAATAATCTGTGGAATTAGGTGTAAGCACAAGTGGTTGCATTTCCACAATTTCTTCATCACCCTCACTTCTCAATTCTTTCCCCGCCATGTCCGCCATCTCTCTCAAATTCTTAGGTTTAATATGCTTTGGTTCATTAATATTATTGTCTTAAGTATATATAGCAGCCAAAAATTAAATATTTTGAAATAAATTGTTGACTAATTTAGTCCATTTTTTATTTTAGTATTGTTTTTATGATATTAAATATAAACATGGAGTAATATTTCCGTTCTTTTCTCATAATATTAAATGGTAAATATGATACTGAAGTTTAGAATATGAAAAGAAGAGGAGAGGGAGGAGTATATATAATACGGATTATAGGTCTCAGAAAATTTGATCCAGGTGCAAGGGCATTTCAGTCATAGATAATTATTTATCATGTGTATAATACTCCTTTCGTCTCAAATTATAAGATACTTTTGAGAAAGATTTATCATCTCAAAATATAAAACACTTTAAGAAGATTAAAGTTTCATTAAATAACTTTATTTTAATATTACCCTTTCTTTCTCTCTATTTTAATACTAATTAACTGTAGATTTAAGATTATTAAATGAAGAATATTTTTAAAAGTTTATATTTTTATTTTAAAAAAAATAAAGTATTAAGTGTGTTTAATGAGATTTATTATTATATAAAATTTTATTTAAAAATATATTATAATTTGAAAGAGAGGAAGTATAATACAACCTATTAAATTGGGGGGGGGGGGGGGAGGATGATTTGAAATTGTTAGTCATTGTGAATGCAGCTGGCTTGGGGGGGGTGGGGGAGATGACTTGAAATTGTTAGTCATTATGAATGCAGCTGGCTTGGATTGACGAAGACTTCGATCCAACATTACCAATGAGGAACATATTGGCTGAACAGTAAATATATAGAAAATGATTTCTTTTCTTTATATCAAGTGGAATCTCGTTTGAATTGAAAGTGTGAAGAAAGTTTTGATGGTCATTTAAAAAAAAACAATTTCTATAAAAAAATGATGTTTCTATAATTTTTGCCGGTAAAATATAAAATAAAAAAAGAGGTCGAAGAATAAATTGATCCCCAAATTACCAATTTAGGGGCTTCTTGAACTCTAAGCTCATTTTTATATAATGTTCTCCTTCAATTTTAAAAAATTATATATTTTGGCCCATACTCTTAATAAAAATTAACTTTAACAGTTAGTCGGTTAAAAAATAATAAAAAATTTCAAAAATTATAGAAAATAACAAAAAAATTACAATAAGTGACTTCAAAATTATAGATGAGAATGATCTAGAAAATTATAGAAAAAGAATTAAGAAAATTATATTAGTCTTTTCTGTCATTTTTTACATTATTTTTTGTTATTGTTTAATCAATTAATGATAAAAAAAATATACTGTACCATTTTTAAAGATTTTTAAAAAATATTATATTAAAAATAAGTTTACAGTGAACGCGTGGGTTGCGGCGCCATGAACCAACACATTTATGAATAATTAATTTTTACCATTTGTCTCTTCTTAGCCTTCCCTTTCAATATTACAGCTTGCAGTACCTTTTATAGTTTTCCAAATTTATTGGACAAAAAGAGGAACTAAACAAATGAAGGGCACGTGAATAAAATGGCGAAAGGTTGGAGTGTTCAACTTATATTTATCGCAATTAGTTTAATTTTGTCCTTACCATATCAAGATAAATCTCATCCCAATTTAAAAACAATCAAAACAAGAAAGAAATTCTTATTTTTTAAATATACACACACAAACATTAAAATACATATATATAAAATGGATATGTGTGTGTTTGTATTATATATATGTGTATATTATTTTTATTTTTTGTTTTTTAAATATACATTAAATATATTAATTATATTAATATAATTTATATTTATATTAATTATATCAATTATAATTTCAATACATGCAATTATTATTTAAAACTAAATTTTTTTATATTGATAATTTTAATGATATAGACATATAAAGTAAGCAATACAGGGTAATATCTTTCTTTATAATATGTTAATTATATTAATACAATTTATTCTTATATATATCTATTTAATAACTTTTATTTATGTTGTGTTTGTTGCTTTATTTTCATATCTCAATTAAAGAAGAAGAACAATGACTTGATATTATGCCTAACTTATCTGTTATTGTTGCTCTTATAGCCTAAAAATTACTTATAATTGCTATCATAATGTGTTATACACTTATAATTGTGATTGATATAATTCAATAATTGACTTTAAACTGTTATGATTGATGTACTCATACTGTTTTAATTTTAAACTTAATCAATCATGTGATTTAAAATTTTAATGAATATTATTATTCAAACTTTTTTCTTGCATTATTCAATTTATCGGGATGACGTGACATCCCAATCTCATCCTGGTCCAACCCTAATTCCTAACGGAATGAGATGGGATGTAGGATCAAAATTTAGTTTTAATCTTTTTTTAAAATAAAAGACAAGGTATGGAATATGAGTGTCTCAATCTCGTCTTGTAAATGCCCCAAGTGAATGGTAATAATGGCGTCTTAAAAGTCAAGGTCTTGCACGCCATTTTATATCCACATCCTAAAATGACAAGTTAAAATTTTTATACGACGTTTGATGGGGGGGGTTTGGGATGGCTCCTTGTGTAAACATTTGAATTATTGGGAAAATCACAGTTAAGTTTTATGGAGAATGACATAGAAGTTCAAAAAGAATTAATTAGTTTAATTTAAATTTTAAGTGTTAAATTTTAAAAATTTATAATTTAACTCTCAATTTTATAACTTTATTGGATGAGGATTGTTGGGAGAATCAAAGTTAAGTTTTAAAAGAATTAATTAATTAAAGTTAAGTTTAAATAAATTTTATAGTGTCAACAAAGTTTATTAGTCTTTCAATAGTGAAATATTAAGTTTAATAGTTTCATAGATTTGTAAGTTCTTTAGCTTTCAAATCTACAACTTCATTGTGATGCATTTGCAATTTGTTATTTAAATTTTAACAATTAACACAAATGTTCATTTTTAATGTTGAAAACTATTAAGTCTAACAGCGTCACAGATTTACAAGTTTGGCTCTTAAATTTGTAACTCCCTTGATTTGTAACTTATTTTTCAAAATTTAACAAGAAACACAAATGTTCATATTTAATGTTGAAAAACATTAAATATAATAGTTTCAAAAATTTGCAATTTCAGCTCCCAATTTTACAATTTTGTTGTAATATAGTTGCAATTTATTTTTCAAATTTTAATAGGAACTCAAATGTTCATATTTAATGTTAAAAAATAAAATTTTTAATAAATATTGTTTATTCTTTAACTCTATTAAAATTTAAAAAATAAATTACTAATTTATCATAATGAAATTGTAAAATTAAGAGTGTGTTTGGATTAATTTCTAACTGAGGTTAGGATGTAAAAAAGCCAAAAAAAAAATTGTTTGAATTAGCAAAATATTTGAACCTCAGTTAAGGTCAAAATGAGATTTTTCTCCGAAGGCATTATATCTAGCTTTTGCGTTCACATTAGTGCTAGTGTTGATACGTTGCTCACACAGTCACAGTCTAAGGTCTTGATCTCTACTCTCTCCATCCCTCACACAATTGCACTCTTGGTCACCCTTTCACGGAGTCATGGTTGTTGCTCACGGCATGGTTTAGGCTCACCACACTAGTCACCCTCATAGCCTCACCCCTCAGACTCAACCTTCTTCTTCTTCTTCGAGTTCGAGCACTCTCTCTCACTCTTGCTCACAATTGCAAACTCACGGCTCACCAATGGCAGTCACCCTCAACCCTCAACCTTCTTCTTCGAGTTTGAGTCTCTCTCAATCTCTCTTGCACTCTTATCCACCCATTCTCAATCTTTCTTAGCTTCTTTCCTCTACCTTGCGCCTGGGAGCATGTGTTCACCGTTGCTATAGTCGTCACTTGTCGTTAGTTGTCCTTAGTCATTGGGCATAGCTAATTGATGGTTGTCCCTGGTCGTCGGTCTAAGTTGTTGCTTAGCTTGCCATCATCATTCTAGCTTCGCCTTCATCACTGCTTCTTCTTCCTTTTCTTTATCGCTTCAGACTCGCAGATCATTTTTTAGCATATAGAAAGATTTTTTTTATATAGTCAAGGAGTATTATAAATTTTTTACTTATTAGTTGTAATTTTAAATTTAATATTTTTAGTCAAAAAATTTATGCTTATTTTTATTATTAAATATTTCAACTGACTTTTAAATCAAATCATTCAAACAAATTTCAATTTATCTAACTAACTTCTAAAAGAAAGGCATCGAAACATAAATCACATTATATTAATTGACTTTTCTTCTAACCTCAGTTAAATCGTAACTTCAATTACAAGTTTTTTAATCTAAACACATACTAAGTGTCAAATTTACAAATTTTTAGAGCAGCTAGACTTGATATTTACCATTAAAGAATTAATGGACTTTGTTGGCACTATGAAATTGATTAGGACTTAACTTGAATTTGGTTCCCTTAAGACTTAACTCTCATTCTCCTTGGACTTGTTCCAACATGAATGGGATGAACAAATTGCTGCTCATATAGAAGAAGTAGATGAGCATGGAGTTGTATAAAAGCATGTGATGGGCACCAGTATGTCATAACAATTAGTAAGAAAGGAAAATGGAATGTAGTGAAAACAATCACCAATCTTTTTCTTGTAATTGTCGAAAGTTTTGAACAATGGAGGATTTTATGTTGTCGTGCATTGAGATTATTATCGTGTGGAAGTGAGGATGCTTCTAGCTAATAAATATAAAACGAAGTGGTGGACAAGATCTATAAGATGCAGTATAATTCATGATGTTCTTGGGAATAAGTGCTGACCCACAAATGGAAAGCTCAAACCGTTTTATGCAAGTGTACCCATTGCTCATAAAGTTGGGGCATCATGCTATTTAAAGTAGAGCCGATAATTTGGGTGGGACAGCCTTATTCAAAAAAGGCTCAATTTAAGTCAGGCTTAAGATAACCTATCCTTTAAAAAAAATCATATAATCAAGCTTAATCATAACTTTTTTTAGACTGATACAAGCTAGTCTGAATTATCGACTCAAATCCAGAGGCATTTTGTATTTTCTATGAAGGTGTGCTTAAACTTGACAAAGAAGTTTAAGGAGTTCGTATGAAGATGATGCCTCAAAGTGAGTCTCCTTCCTCCTCATAATTGCTCCTCTTGAAGGTATGGGACTTGAGCATAAGGAAGGAAAAGGATTCAAGAAGTAATGGATGAGTTGGGCTGACAGCCCGCATTCCAAAAGAAAAAGGAACGTTAAATCCTTTCAACTACCTAAAGCTAATCAACCCTCACTTTTAAATAAAATTTCAGTTATAGCCCCCTATAAAATAATTTGTGTATTCATCCTTGCCTAGTATCTATAAGTGAACAAGTATAAGAATACCCATTTGTTATAATGAGTGCAATTGTTTTCATTCTATTAAATTTGATCAATGTCCATTAATATTGACTATTAAAAAAGAAGTAAATATAAGATACAAAAATACTCATAAACTTTTCATCTCGAAGCTTCTCAAATCCTAAAGTCAACAATAATAATGTATGTCACACCCATTAATTTTATAAAACAGGCCAATATTTATCAATACATTAGGTTCGATTCTTAAAACTTTATGATCAATGTCAAGTTGTTTCAACAAATTGGAAAATGTTAAAGTTAATAATTTAGGTTAAGCTTAACAAGTCAACTTGAATAAGCCTGACAAATCTTAGAATCAAGCTTGAGACTTTAGATTTTTTTTTTTAAATTTCAAGGTCGTTCAATTTATCAGAACAAGCCCAAAGAAATTCAAGCCAAATCCAAACCTTGAATAAAACTTAGCTCAAATACTCAAATTTTTTATTATTAATAAAATAAATTTAAAATTAGATAAAAATTTAAAATCTCAAGTTTTAAGATAAAAATTGGAATTGGTTGAAAAAATAAAATAAAATAAATTAATATTTAATAATTTAGATATTCAAGATAGCCTGAAAAACTTAAGTTGTTAGGGTTCGAGCATAGTCATATGGCCTCTTTTATGAATTTAATGGATACTCATACACTATTATTGTTGATTCTATAATATTGTAAGCTCTTAAAGAAAATTTTTTTAAGTATTTTTGTACTTTATATTTACTGTTTTTTTTAATGGTCAACGTTAGTGAAATTTATTAGAATGAGTATTATTGCACTTATTATAATATACTCATGAATATTCTTATACCTTTATTTATTTATGGATACTAAGTACTTCTAAAAAAATTGATGAATACTTTTGTCCTTTAGCCCTTCCTCCCAACCTCCTGAAGAGGATTAGGGATTAACACAGCACTCATAGCGTTTGATTGGAAAGAAAATGACATTAATTTTTTTTAAAAAAATACTGAACGGTTAGGATTTATTGTGAAAATGAATTAAACACGACTCTGATTGCCAGTTCAAAGGGACGTCATTTGAATTAATATGAGTATCAACTATTGGATCAAATAATAAAAAAAAAAAAGGATAATTGAGATTTGGACAAGGAGACGTCCCGATCCACTCCATGGTGGGAACGTAATAAAAAATCAGCCGCCTTAAATTTGCAAAATGATAATCCAACATAAGGTAGGGGGAGAGTGAGAAATTTTTTTACTTATATTTATAAGTAGCATTATTAATATTTTATTATATTAAATTCCAGTAAAAAAAGTATATTATTAAAGTACATATATTTAATAAAAATAAAAATAAAATTTTGTTAAATTTTAAAATTAAGTTAATGAGTTTTAATTTTTTTTATTTTGGTAAATAAAAAAATTACGGGCCAAAAAGCAAGACAGGTCCTCCGTTCCTTATTTCTGGCCATGAGACATGCCATTACCGTTGGTTCTGACTCAGTCTCATTTTTTTTTTTTTTTTTACTTCTTCCACTTTTTTTCACGAGAAAATAACAATAAAATTTTCTCAAATTATATAAATAATAATTTATTCTCTTAAATTATTATAATTTTATTAAAATATTTAAAAAATTATGTATTTATAAATTTTAAAATGAAAAAATTATTTTATCTTTATTAAAAATAATAAGTCTCAATTACAACTTTTACTTAAAAAATAATAAATTTTGTTTTGTGAATTATAAGAATTAAATAAAAAATCACAACATAACTTATCAAGTGTAATTTATGTTTCAAAATAATAAGCCCCGATTACAACTTTTGCTTAACAAATAATAACTTTTGTTTTGTCAATCACAGAAGTTGAACAAAAAATCATAACATATCAAATGTAAATTCTATTATTGAAAATAAATTCTTAAAATAACAAGTTTTAATTACAATTTTTTTTAAAAAATAATAATTTTTATTTAAAGAATTGCAAAAATTAACAAAAAATTATAACTTGTCAATAAAAATAAAATAATTTTTTTAATTTAAAATTTATTAACAAAAAATTTAAAATTTTTTAATAAAATTATAATATTAAGAATTAAATTATTATTTATATAATTTAAAGATATTTTATTATTATTATTTTATCATTCATTCATTGGTTATTATTATTATTATTATTATTATTATTATTATTATTTTGGCCTTATTGCTGTCACTCTCAACATGGACACAAATGACAGCTAATAAAAGAATTTGGTGAACGAAGAAAAGTCGTAAATGGACGCGATGTTTGGATGGAACCACAGAAAAGGAGGGAATGTAAAGGGACTTTCATAGAAAAGTGATTCTAGATTAAGTACTACAACAAGGATAATTAATGGCCTTAAAAACTACAATTAGTATAATTATTGGCCTAATTAAGCATTAAAGTTTAGATTAAATGCACCGGATGGTCCTCCATATCATACAAAATTATTAGCTATTTGGAAGACTTAGCCAGTAATATACAGGATCTTCTAGGCTTCTTAATTGCAAGTTACAGCCAATGCATTTTTAAGCAGAGGATGAAACGAGAAGCCAAGCAAGATATCAAAGCATCAGAAATCAACTACGGCCCTCCAGTTTTTAACCAGCCCTACTTAGGATGCATGAAAGAATTAATATAAATTAGCAAAAAAAAAAATATTAAGATCCCAAAGCGACTTAAAGTGAATGACATGAAATAATGCTGGTAAAAAAAAAGAATGATATGAAATAATAATAATATAATTAGTCTCTTACACGGTAAAATAAGGTTTAAATCTCTACTGAAAAAGAAATATATATATATATATATATATTTAGTGTTTGATTATGTTTTAAATATGATTGCTTTTTAATAATAAAAAAATAATAAAATGAAAATAAAACAATATTATTCAAGGGCAGGCAAGTGAACGCAAAGTCGTTTAAGAATTGAAAGTGAATAAATAAAAGAGATGAGGACTACTCACATGAGGAGCCATGGCACATGATAAAAGCAAAAAATCAAGAAAACCGACAACATTTTTGAACCTGTCAAAAATCTTTTCAGCAGGAGGACACCAGATGTCAGGATCTTGGTTTTCCTCTTCGATTTTTCAGAGAAATGGATACACAGATAACAGGTGAGACGAGAGAGCCATGGAATCACTCACAACGTGCTTCAGCAACAATGATTCGAATCTCTATCTCGCATAAGATTATTTTTAATAAAATAATATCTATGAGTAATAAAGAAATAAAATTAGAAAAGATCACATAAAATCAATATCAATTAATTTAGGGAGAAATAATTATTTGGTCTCTATAGTTTTGATGCAATTGTGTAATTCAATTCTTAAACTTTAACTCATTCTAATTCAATATTTATAGTTTTAAATCGGTTATAACTCAATTTTTAAATTTTTTTCTCTTGTAATTTAATTCCTATAGTTTCAACCATTTAAATATTGATCTCTATATTTTAAAAAATAAAATTATAAAGATTAAAAATATTTTAAATCTTAATATTTATAATATTTATAAAGATTTAAAGGGTATTTAAAGAATTAATAATAAATTTTAACATAATTTTAATATTTATAATTTTATTACTAATATTATAATATTAAAAGTGCAAAATATTATAAATATTAAAAATTTAAATATTATAATTTTAATCTTTTAATCTTTAGATACTATAAATATTAAAGGTCTAAAATATTTTTATCCTTATATTTTATTTTTTAAAATATGTGGATCAATATTTAAATAATTAAAATTATAGGGACTGAATTGTAAAAAGATAAAGTTTAAAAACTGAGTTATAATTAAATTAAAACTATAAAAATTGATTTATAATAATTTAAAGTTCAGAAATTGATTGACATATTAAAATTATAAGAATTAAATGATTAATTTTTTTATTAATTTAATAATATGGTGGGCTTGCTAAGCCACGTGGATAGCATAAATATTAGCTCCTCTAATTACTAGCCACGTGGTAGTTGACGTAACATTCAAGGCAATAATAATAAAAAAATATTAATGAAAAAATTTTAAGGTAATTATTAATGTACATACAATGTCACATGTACTGTTATGATAACTTCTATTTATATGATAACTAAAAAATAATAACGAAGTGTGAAAAAATAAAAAAAATAAAAAATTTAATTTTAACTTTTTAAATTTTACCCAACTTTTAAATTTGTAGGGATTTAAATTGATATTTATAATTTATTTTTTTAAAAAAATTATTTTTAAAAAACATAAATATCATTAATTAGCTTTTTTTATTGAAACTTTTTCATATTTTAGGCTTACTATTTTGATTTCTTAATGTAAGATGAATTTATATATATATATATATATATATAAGAGACAAATGATTCAAAATTTCAAATCCTTATAATATATCATATTTATATATTTAAAAGGTCAATTATACCATTTATATGAAGGGTATCAACTGTTGTAAATTTTAATTTTGCATTAATGATTTTATTTTTTAGATATAGCCTTAAAAGATTAGTACAAAACTGTTCAACATCTAATGTTTATTTTTTTCCTTAGAAAAATGAGTTTGAATGCACAAAACCTATTGAATATTTTAATCTGATCGCATCATCCATTTTTTATTTAAACATTATCATATGATAACTGCTATGACATGTGTTATATCTGTAAAAGCCACTAAGTTTATATATGGGAAAATATCTTCTAAGAATTCCTTGAGATTTTTTATATTAATAAGATATTTTAAAAATATGAAATTTTACTGCATTCTCCAAATACCTATCTGAAAATAAGATTTAGTGAGAAAAAACTCAATTAGCTTGTCAGTTAAATCCATTACAACTTGTTATAAATTATTAACTTATAGCTTGGCTGTAAAATCCATTAGCTTACTTGGTAAAAAAAAGAAACATTTCATCATGTTGAAAAAGTAGCATGATGAGAATTGTCAGGGATTTAACAAAGCCTATTACATACCATTTAATAAGTCATGGTAATCACTAATTTACATTTTCTCTTTATTTTTATTAAGAACAATTTAGTGATTTGCCTTACAATATTATTTTCATTTTAGTCTCAACAATTTGTGATATATTTTTTTAATTAAATCACATCTATAGCACTAATAGTAATTTGTTCTCCCTAGATAATATTAGATTCTATAAAAGCCAGGCTAGCTGTGCTCTTATCTTATTCCATTTCAACCCTGCACCATCTGCATAAAGTCGCCTCCACTACTGCCAGCATTTCAATTTAAATTGTTTTTTTTATTTTTGAATTTTTTTCTATAATTTTTTAGTCAACTGTCAAAGTTAACAGAGATTCGAGTCTCATGTATCAGCCAGCTGCTTCGGTGAAGAAGATCAAGGAACGCGACCCACTATTGAGCCGCAAGGAACGATCAAGTTGGATATTACTGAAGAGCAGGAGGAAATTCATCAACAACCTCCCCAACAAGTAAGATTGCTACTGTTTGATGCTTAGATATATGTATGGTATTATAGATTCTTTGGCATTTCGTTTCATTTTTACTTAGCAAAAGATTTGTGAGAGATTACAAGAAATCAGTGCTATTGAATGATCAATTGTGTACTGTAGTCGCTCTCTAGTTTCTTCTCAGTTTAGATCTCATCCCTTCATCCCAAGCTTATGTTCCTCTTGTAGGCGACACCGGTGGCAGACGTGAACAGTGAGCTTCTGATTGCTTGAGTCGTGCCCGGAAGGACACTGTCCTTAAGAACTATTCCGGCACATCTAGACGACAGGCCGGCAGCTCCCCAGGATTAAACGAGTACTTCCTGCGATAGAGCAAGGGAACAGAATAACAGAGACTAAAGCAAACACACACGAACAGAAGTCTGAGGGAGGAGAGAGTTGCCCCGAAAACTGTGGAGGCTTGCACTTTATTCTGTCCTCACCCATGGGTATATATTGGCCGAGGAAGGAGACACAAACGTTGGGTTATAATTACCGATTAATGGTTCGGTTATACACACATTAAACAACGAACATTCAGTGTTTAACGCTTCAGTTACAGACACCTCAAACAGCAAAACGTGCATGTCCATTAATTCGAAAACGTTCAGCGTTCATTAATCTAGAGACGTTTGGCAGACAAAACATTAACCTTCAAAATTCAGTTTCCAGAAGAGGTTTAATGTCCAGAAACTGCCAAAGCCTCAAGTTTAAATTTAAAACAACAAAATTAGATGTTGTTCAGGTAAGTTAAAAATAATTATTTATTTAATCATTTTTGTAAAAATAACCCGGTAAAAGGAACCCAGTGCCTCTTGAACTGGCGTGCAGGGAGGGCGAATCGGCTGATTTCAACTGGGATTGCCCTGAGTTGGCCTGTCTCATGTGCACGAGGCCACTTCTCCTCCAAGCCTATTTTACTAGCCCACTTCATTCCTTAGTATATATACACTAGGAGATTCCTTCTTTTAGTCAATGTGGGACTTTGACACACACACTTTTGACACATATATAACAATCCCCCACATGTGTCAAAAGGATCTATGTTCATCTGAGTTATTCACACGGAGGATAATTACTTTGAATTTGGTGTCTGTTGACTTGAACCAAACCTAGACTAATAAAACTTAGCACACAGAAAAGTTGGTGTAACTTCGTTATTGAACCAACAGATCTTGAGCTTGTGCTAGAGGTCTTATTAATCGGATTATACCCCCACAGTCTCTGCTATTAACGATGGTTTTGCATGTTATCGGCCATGCGCACGCTTGGTTTTAACAAATGCTCTAGAGATTTCACCACGATCTCATAGGAGCGGCCCCACTCCACATTTGTATAGGTATTTTCATCAAGTATATCTGCAATGAATACACCATCCGTAAGGACTATGAAAATATTAAGAGCTATCGCTCAGCCTCCGTTCAATGCATTCTAGCACTTTCTCAAGCCATAGGAAGGGACAAAATTCAGTGCTAGTAGAACTAACAAGTGACTTGTTCTTACCCATTGAACCTTCATCATGGGATCTCCAATCACAAAGGTTGGGTTGCCATCACTGTTAATTTCAAACAGGCTTAAGTCCCATTCCCCTCGACGTTTCAATAATAAATTTCTTCCCTAGGAATTTAGTTAACGGATCCGCCAGATTTAACTCTGATCTCATATAATCGATTAAGACCCCGTCTTTGAGCAGCTGCCTTATAATATTATATCTCAATCGAATATGTCTACTTTTGCCATTGAAGGTCTTATTTTTAGCCGTTGCTATTGCAGACTGGCTATCACAATGTAAAGACACTAATGGTGTGGGCTTTTCACCTATTGGAATACTTGCTAAGAAGTTTTTCAACCACTCAGCCTCAGTCCCAGCCAGCTCCATGGCAATGAACTCAGAATCCCTTGAGGATTTTATGTTGATTATCTGTTTTGCAGACTTCCAGGTTATTGCACCACCACTAAGAGTAAATATATAACCACCAGTGGATTTTGTCTCTTCTGAACCTGAAATCCAGTTAGCATCACTGTATCCTTCCAATACAGCAGGAAATCCACTATACAATATACCATAATTCATGGTACCTCTCAAATATCTCAAGACTCTCACCAGAGCCTCCCAGTGTTTACTGCCTGGACAGTGAGTATATCTACTCAATCTGCTTACAGCATAAGCTATATCAGGCCTAGTAAAGTTCATCAAATGCAACAGACTCCCAATAATCTGTGCATACTCAGAATGAGCAACTGGGTCACCCTTGTGCTTTTTTAATTGCATACTCGAATCATAAGGAGTACTTAGAGGAGCATCTTCAAGATGTCCAAACTTTCTGAGAATTTTCTCAACATAATGTTCTTGGGAAAGCAAGATTCCATTTTCATTCCTTATAATTTTTACACCCAAGATTACCTTGGCTTCACCTATATCTTTCATATCAAAATTTGAAGAAAGAAAATTTTTTATTTCATTAACAACACACATACTAGAGCCAAAAATCAACATATCATCCACATACAAGCATATAATCACACATTCATTATTCACAAACTTTGTATAAACACATCTTTCTACTTCAACAGTAGAAAATCCACCAGTTGTCAAAACTTGATCAAGTTTCTCATGCCATTGCTTAAGCGCTTGTTTTAAGCCATACAAAGACTTTACAAGTTTACAAACTTTATTTTCTTGCCCAGGAATCACACATCCCTCAGGCTGTACCATGTAAATTTCTTCTTCTAAATCACTATTTAAAAAAGCAGTTTTAACATCCATTTGGTAAACAAAAAGTTTGTAAATTGAAGCCAAAGCAATAAGAACTCTTATAGAAGAGATTCTAGTCACAGGAGAAAATGTGTCAAAATAATCTATATTTTCTTTTTGAGTAAAACCTTTAGCCACAAGCCTTGCTTTATACTTATCAATTGAACCGTCTGGAAAATATTTTTTCTTTAAAATCCATTTACACCCAATAGCCTTAACACCTTGGGGCAAATTTGATAAAACCCAAGTTTTATTTTTCCTTAAAGAATCAATTTCAATTTCAATTGCTTCTTTTCAAAATTTGGCATCAGGAGAAGAAATAGCTTCATAAAAATTTAACGGTTCATCCTGTACTAAATAAGTGTAAAAACCATCCCCAAAACTTGTTTCTTTCCTTTGTCTTTTACTTCTCCTTAAAACCAAATCCTCATTTAAATTTTGTTCAAACTCTGAATTCTCAACAGGTTTAGAAACATGCTTAATTTTCAAGGGAAAAATATGTTTAAAAAATTCAGCATCTTTAGTCTCTACAATTGTGTTTTGGTCTAAAACATCACTTTTTAAAACTAAAAAATGACATGCTGCACGTATTGCCTTACGGTTTGTGTCTTCGATGATGATGTGAGTGATCAAGTCAGTCAAGGATAGCTGCTTCTGTTTGTGTTTCAGCTGCTGTTTGTAGTCAGACCATGATTCTGGCAGCTTCTCAATCAGTATCCCAGTAACGAACTCGTCTTGAAGGTTGATGTTTTCAGCACGAAGCTCCTCCAGCAGCTTATGATATTCGTTGATTTGCTCCTTCACATCCTTATTCTCGGTCATCTCCCATTTGTAGTAGTTGCCCACAACGAACTTTTGTTTGCCGGCATCCTGAGCAATGTACTTTGTCACTAGGGACTCCCATATCTTACAAGCTTCCTTGTAGACACAGTAGACATCGAACAAATCATTAGATAAAGTGCTAATGATAGTGTGTCGGCTACTTTGTTTGCATGAGTCCATGCAACTTGCTGGGATTGATCAGTATCAGCAGGAGGCTCAGATTGAGCAAGAGCAGCAGCCACACCATGCATGTCAAGGACGATGAAGACACGTTCTTGCCAGCGTTTGAAGTTCTGGCCATCAAAGACTTCTATCTTCGATATGTCCGAGAACGGCCTCGGTAGGGGGACAGCAACAGCGGCAGGGACGTACTGACCTGCAGCCGATCCACTTGGCACACCTTCGGGAGTGACATTTTCAGCACTGTTGGTCGCTATTGGGCTGAATAGTTCTTAAGAATATAGGCGACATCGGCGGCAGACGTGAACAGCGAGCTTCTGATTGCTTGAGTCGTGCCCGGAAAGACACTGTCCTTAAGAACTATTCTGGCACACCTAGACGACGGGCCGGTAGCTCCCCAGAATTAAACAAGCACTTCCTGCGACAGAGAAAGGGAACAGAATAACAGAGACTAAAGCAAACACACACGAACAGAAGTCTGAGGGAGGAGAGAGTTGCCCCGAAAACTGTGGAGGCTTGCACTTTGTTCTGTCTTCACCCATGGGTATATATTGGCCGAGGAAGGAGACACAAACGTTGGGTTATAATTACCGATTAATGGTTTGGTTATACACACATTAAACAACGAACGTTTAGTGTTTAACGCTTCAGTTACAAACGCCTCAAACAGCAAAACGTGCATGTCCATTAATTCAAAAACGTTCAGCACTCATTAATCTGGAGACGTTTGGCAAACAAAACATTAACCTTCAAAATTCAATTTTCGGAAGAGGTTTAATGTCCAGAAACTGCCAAAGCCTCAAGTTTAAATTCAAAACAGCAAAATCAAATGTTTTTCGGGTAAGTTAAAAATAATTATTTATTTAATCATTTTTGTAAAAATAACCCGGTAAAAGGAACCTAGTGCCTCTTGAACTGGCGCGCAGGGGGGGCGAATCGGCTGATTTCAACTGCGATTGCCCTAAGTTGGCCTGTCTCATGTGCGTGAGGCCACTTATCCTCCAAGCCCATTTTACTAGCCCACTTCATTCCTTAGTATATATACACTAGGAGATTCCTTCTTTTAGTTAATGTGGGACTTTGATACACACTCTTTTGACATATATATAACACCTCTTTCCTCCTATTTTGCTTATACAAAATTGCTGATTGCTCTTCTAAATCAAAATATAGTTGGCAGATCATGTGATCATAAACATGGAAGCAATGATTCATCGAAACCAAAGGGGTGTCTTGTTACCTAGATGCTGTATCTAGCTATAAGGTGACTTTGTATGATCCGTGATCGATAGTAAACGCTTATTCCTTAAATTTTATTTCAATTGGCCTCATTCATTATAGTGATAATAGACTACGAGATATGGAAAGGCACGAAGAAATCTAATTTATAATATTTGCCGGTGAATCTCAGAAAAGCTGGAGTGATTTGGTTAGTTATGTCACCATATCTTCAGTGCAACAAGTTCGTGATTCTCGCTCAAAGGACATCCACCTTAGTGACATGGTACCTGTGGAACTTAAGAGAGAGCATGGAGAGGATTCACATCCCTCTTATTAATTCCTCTTATTTTGTTGCATACATAATTACTGTTGTTTTCTAAAACAAATTTGATAGATGGAAGTGATGTGATGGTTGACATTGAAGCATTGATTCAATATAGCAGAGAGATAATCTTTTGGTAACAGATTATTGTATTGAGCTTTTCATTTAGTTTTAGTTATAAAGAAGATTTAATTACTTTGTAAGATTTCAACTTATACAAGTACGTGCTTGTATCATTAATTCCACTTATTTGGTATATATAAGTAATTGTTTATTGTTTTGTTAGGATATTCAATTGTAAGTGAATCTAGGTTAATTGTTTATTCATAGAGATTGGCTTGTATAAGTTAATTTAGGCTGTAGGGATTCTAACTGTTTTGCTGACCTTCTTGCTAAGAAAGGTCATAGTCTTTGCTCTGATTTTGAAATCTTTGATTATCCTCCAAACTCTGTAGCCTCTTGAGTTGGAGGATGATGAAATGTTGCCTTTGGTTTTCTCTTATTAGGAGTGTCATTTCTTTGCTACTGCTTTATTTATAGTTATTAAGTACTTAAAAAAAACTGAGTCTTATATTGGATAAAATTGAACTTAGTAAATAATATATATAATAAAGTAAAAAGGCATATAAACCTAAACTCTAAAGCTTTTAGTTAAGTTGCAGCATCAATTTCACTACTTACCGTTTATTTGTTCTCTCCCTTTGATAGATGGAACAATATGATGTACTGGTGGACATTGAAGCAATGATTCAATATAGCGAAGATGGTCTATTTGGTAACGAATTGTTGTATATAGTGTTTCATTTAGTTTTTAGTTATAAAAAAGATTTAATTACTTTGTAAGATTGTAAAGTTACAAATCTGGTCTTGTGTCATTAAGTTGATGTGAAGATAAAGTTTCACGTTAAATAAAGTTAAGTCTAATGAATGATATATACTAAGTGACAGGACTCATACTTTAAAGCTTTAATTTTAGTTAAGTTGGGCCTTGTGCTGCCTATCATTTATTTGTTCTCTCTTTTGTAGATGGACCAAGATGATGTGATGGTTGACATTGAAGCAATTATTCAACAAAGCGGGGATGGTCTTTTGGATCCAGATTTTTGTATCTCAAGGGTGCCTCACACGTTGCGTGATATAAAACCAAAAGTTTACGCCCCAAAATATATTTCAATTGGTCCCTTTCATTATGGTGAAGAGAGGCTTCAAGGTATGGAAAGGCATAAACAATTCTTCTTGAAAAGATTTAAACAAAGAACAAATACAAGCTTGGAGGATTTGGTTTGTTCTGTGAGACGTTTAGTGCCAAAAGTGCGTGCTTCTTACTTAGAGAACATCAACCTTAGTGATAGCGAACTCGTGAAATTGATATTAAGGGATGCTACTTTCATCATCGAATTTTTCTACTCATTCACTAGAGGAGGATTATTGGGTGATGCTATGCTGTCAAGCCCAACATTAAATGGAACCATACAAGTTGATTTGGCTTTACTTGAGAATCAATTACCATTCTTTGTTATTGAAGAGCTATTCAATAAAGCTTTCTCCCCCCCTTATCCATAGCAAGGACCTCCCTTCATTTTGTGTTCTCGCTTGTGAGTTCTTTGCTTAGGCATTTGATCTCCAGAAGCTAACTCAGGATCCTTGTAACGGGAGCATAAAGCATTTCACAGATTTGCTTAGGCTTTTGTTCTTGCAAAGAGCACCACCAAAAATGGAACCATATTTTTGGACTGTTGACATTCTTTCACACGGTGCAAAACAGTTGCAAGAATTTGGAGTCAAGTTCAAGACTAGCAAGAGCAAGAGCTTGTTAGACATCAAGTTTTCAGGGCATGTTCTTGAGCTTCCACAGATTTTGGTAGCAGAACCATTAACTGGAACTTTGTTTCATAACATGATTGCTTTTGAACAGATCCATTGTCCTCTTACCACTTACATTTCTAACTATGCTACTATGTGGGGATGCCTAATCAACACAAAGGAAGATGCAAATGTTCTCATTGATACGAAAATAATGCGCAGCTTCGAACCTGATACTGAGGTTGTTTCATTTTTTAGAATCATGGGACAGAATGTCTTTGAACCAAGGATGATTTCTGAATACATTGACATCTTCAAAAGGTTGAATCAATTCCGCCAAAATCCTTTGAACCGGGTAAGGCAACTTTGAGAGGTGGCTATTGCAAGACCCCTTGGCAAACTGTGGCCTCTTTCGCTGGAATCATAATTCTCATACTCACCCTTCTTCAAACCATATTTTCTATCATCAGGTAGCATACATATGAAGCTTGTATATACATTTGAGTGTTTGTATCCTTAAAATTTGTCATGTTGTGTTCAAATATTGTTCTGTGATAATTGCATCCGTTTAAATCTTTTGGATGAAAATCAACTGTGAAATAAAGCAATGCTGCATGGTATTTTCAACTTCATTTAAACTTGTGCAGTTATCAAAGGACAATGTTTTATTAAATAAAGGATTAAAGACCATTTTCCCCTAAACAAATTTTTTAGGACAAAAAGCTTTCTTTATAGACCCATGACCTTTTTCATTATCTACTAATGTTAAATAGTTATGGAGCCCACGTACAATGATGGCAAGGCATTTTTATCTTTTTTTTTTGTTGGTTCAATACTAAAATCAGGCCTAGTTCCTGCCAATGCCAATGACACTTTCAGTCCCTTTAGCCCACATCAAATGGTCAAAATGGGTCGGAATGTATTGTTGTCGTTGTACGTGAGCCTCACAACTATTTCATGTCAGTGGATAATGGAGAAAATGATAAGTACTCTAATAGAAGGGCGATTTTGCTTTAGAAAAAAATTATTTTGGAGGGATATTACCTCATCTTTCGGTATAGAGTGCCCAACACTTCTAAAAAAGAAATTTAAGTGAAAAAAATAGCCTTTAAACCTTAAATAAAAAATGGAATCATGTAGAGCACAATTAGCCTATGAATGGATGTTGCAATTTAATTTTCTGTATCCATAAAGGCACAATGATATACTTCAAAGTTTGTCATTAAATGAGAGTTTTAAGAACTCTCCAATCATAACAAAGTTCAACCATATATACAACACACTCCAATATAATTTTAAGAGAAGGTCCTAATCTACTTTCACCAATATCTTGGTGATTGATAAAGCTTTTCTGTGTGATTGTGAAGTTGCCTACACAAGTCATAACATAATTTATTGGGCCGAAGCCACTAGTCCAATGCGCGGAGCAACACAATCTAAACTCAAAAAGACAACACCCGAGAACGCTGAAATCTGATGGTCTTTAATTGTCTTCTTTACTTTCATCTCCAGGGTCAAATGTCTATACAAATGTGCGCGCGCACACTATAAAATACACGCACATGAAGGTAAAAGAGCGGATTGATATCTAAATTATAAGTTTATGAACGTCTGTAATTTTATATTTATTTTTAGTATAATGTTTATCTTTAATTTTAAAAAATAATATAATTAAACCTTTATCATAACAAAAGTTAACTTTGATAATTAGTTAGCAAAAAAATAACAGAAAAGAATATAAAAATTATAAAAAATGATAAATAATTAAAATAGAGGATCCAAAAATTACAGAAAATGACTAATAAAAATTATGGTAAACTAATTGTTAAAGTTATTTTTTTAATAGTACAGATCAAATTTCACCATTTTCAAAAGTTGAAATGAAATATTAAATAAAAAATGAGTTTACAGTCTTAGACGCTTCTGAACTTCTAGTTTAGAGATCAATTTTCTATTTTACCCTATATATAAATTACTTTTTTAAATGATTTAGAATTTAACACCTATATAACTCCAGTCAACATTTTTCTTGCATCTATGTTAATTACATCTTTCCATTAAAAATTCAATTTTGGGAAAATTGCTAGTAAGTCTTTCCATAGTGTCAAAATTGTGCTGGAGGATCAAAGAATAAAATTTTAGTCATTTAATTTTACTCTATTCCATGTGAGTCCTTTAAATAATAAAGTGTGGTAAAAAAAGGAGAACAAAATTATCGATCCTTATAATTTTATTGTGTTTTGCTTTTAGTGTAGTTTTTTTAAATATTTTCAGTTTCTGTAATTTCAAAAAGACTATAAACATTTGTTTTTAGGTCCCTATAAAGACTGAAAATATTAAAAAAATTATAGAGACTCAATAAAACTTTATAAAATTATAGAGATTTATGATTATGTTTTATCTAAAAAAAAAAAAACTTTCAAGCACTACTAGCGAAAGTGCTTAGTTCAACTGGCTTAGGATACATAGCCATATAATGGGGAAAAAATACTTTTTAAACACTCCGATCCCTTCCATTCTAATTATATTGCGAAGTGAAGAAAAATATAAAATAAATATATACTTTTTTTGAATTATAACATAAGATATTGAAAACTGCTTCACAGTTATAAAAAAAAATTAGGTGAAATTGTTTTTATCCTCATTAAATATTTTATATAAGTGCTTTAATTATAACAATTAAAATTCTGATACATTATTTAAAAAAAAAAGATTAATAAATGAAGGATATAGTTAAAAAATAATTATAAAAATTATCGTGTACCTTATATCTTGAATCAAGCATGATTTTTAAAAAATGTTTTATATTGTGTTACAAGAGAGGGTGGAATCTATGTATTATTTCAATTTGGCCCCATTTTATTATACAAAGTTGTTGGCAGACGGTACTTTTAATTTTGATGCCCATCTCAGTTTATAAGCTGCTTTTTTCAAAAAAAAAAATATCTACACACATTAATAAAATTCATAAAATATAATTTATAATATTATTTTTTAAGAAAAAAATATTTAAAGTGTCAAAAAATAAAAAATAATATTAAAATAATTATTATTTATGAAATCTTATACTTCTTTCGTTTTTTAATATAGGATAATTTCAATCAACTTACATAATTTAAAAAATTATTTAATCATAACAATGATATTTAAAATTGAAAAAGCTTAGACTAAAATGCCAATGTAATTAATGTTTATTTTTTCTCAAATCTAATGAAACAATTCATTGTGAGGGACAATTTGAAAAAATATAATTAATATTTTTTTAAATTGTAGTGTTGCTTATAATAAAATAAAAAAATTAATCATTTGATCTTTAACTTAGTTGTAATACAATCCTTAAACTTTAACTTATTATAACTTAGTTTCTAAAGTTTTGATTTTGTTGTAAATTAATCCCTAAACTTTGCCTCTTGTAATTTAGTCCTTGAGGTTTCAATCTCTTAAATATTAGTCCCTATATTTTAAAAAATAAAATTATAAAGATTAAAAATATTTTAAAATTTGTTACTAATATTTAAAAATATTAAACCCTTTTAATATTTATAAATATTACAAATTATTAAAATTTTAAAATATTTTTAATCTTTATAATTTTATTTTTCAAAATATAGGGACCAATATTTAAGATATTAAAACTTTAGGGATTAAATTATAAGAGATAAAATTTAAAAATTAATTTATAACCGAGTCAAAACTTCAAAAATTGAGTTATAAGAAACCAAATTTTAGAGACCGTGTTACAATTAAATCAAAACTATAAAGACCAAATGATTAATTTTTGTTAATAAAAAAATAAAGAAACAAAAGGTAATTTCTCTTACACTCAATTTGTTAAAAAATATAAAATACTTTTAACCAAATCTCATTTTTAATAAAGCAATTAATTATGTTTAAACTAACATCATCTTTTCATATTTATACTTATTTAATATTGTATTTTTTTACTTTAAAATAAATATAAAGTGATTTATTTATCATAAATACTTTAAAAACTATACTAAATATATTTTAAAATATTAAAAAGGTTTAAGGTATATTTTTATTTCTAAATTTTTTCTTAAAAAGTAATTTTACTCCTCTAATGATAAGTGAATAATTTTATCCTTAAACTATTTTTTGAGAAACAAACCCTTCTACAAAGTACTTAATGCTTTTCAAAAAAATAATTTAGGAAGTAAAATTATTTCATTTATTAATATAGAAATAAAATTACTGATAAAAAAATTCAGAAATAAAAATATATTTTAATTAACCCTAATAAAAATACTTTATATTTTTTTAACAAGTAATCTTTTAAAAAATGTCTCTATTTTTTGAACCAAGAGAGCATTGAAAACGGAGCAGTCTACAATTTAGGGGTATCTATAGTGTGAATTATTTTATTGTAATAGGAAATGCGTGGGTTATGGCGCCATGAACCGCCCACAGTTATTAATGAATTAATTAATTACGACCATTTGTCCCTTCTTAGTCTTAGCCCAGCCTTTCAATATTACTGGTTGCAGTACTTTTTATAGTTTTTAAATTTATTGGACAAAAAGAGGAACCAATCAAAGGAAGGGCACGTGAATAATAACGGTGTCTTAGAAAGTCAAGGTCTTGCACGCTATTTTATAACCACATCGTAAAATGACAAGCACTTAAATTTATACGTTCTCGTGCCATGGTGGTGATCAGGATGGCTCCTGGTGTGAACATCTGAATTTTTGGGAGAGGATGACAGTAAATTTAAAGAGAATTGATTAATTTAAATTAAATCTCAGTAAATTTTAGAGCTCAACAGAGTTTATTAGTTTTTTGGTAGTAAACTATTAACTTTAATACTTTCGTGGATTTACAAGTTTTTTGTCAACAAATTTGCAACTTTATTGTAATATATTTATAATTTATTTTTTAAAATTTTAACAGTAAATACAAATATTTATTTTTTATATTAAAAATTATTAAGTCTAACAACACTATGAATTACAAGTTTGGCTTTTAAATTTGCAACTCTTTTGTGATACATTTGTAATTTATTTTTTTAAATTTAACAAGAAATATAAATGTTCATATTTAATGTGAAAAACTATTAAATATAACAGTTCTAGAAATTTGCAAGTTTGATTTTTAATTTTATAATTTTGTTGTAATGCAATTGCCACTTATTTTTTAATTTTAACAGGAAACACAAATGATTCATATTTAATGTTAAAAAATAAAAGGCTCAATAAATTTGTTTATTTTAAAACTTGAAAAACAAGTTACTTATTTATCATAATAAAATTATAAAATTAAGCATTAAATTTACAAATTCTTGAAGCTGTTAGACTTGATATTTATCACTAAATGACCAATAGACTTTGCTGGCACTTCAAAATTAATTTAGATTTAACTTGAATTTAGTCCCTTTGGGATTTAACTCTCATTCTCCCTGAATTTTATCCTGGTTCAAATTTCAACCAGTCATTTTTTATTATTTAATCTACTCGATAATACTCAAATTAATTCGAACGCCGTGGTTGTAAACTGACACTCAAAACCATTCATTTCTTCAAGAAATTTTGGTCGTAGATGATAAAAATACATTCCCCTATATATATAAAACTAAAAGACAGAATTGCGGGAAATTAATCGATGGGAGAAGAGACAGGGATGGAGTCAGGAATTTTTATTAAAGGACTGAGATAATAAAATAAATATAATAATTAAATAAAATTTAAATAAATAGATATATATGTCACTGACATAATATAAATATTTCAACATATATTTATATTTAATTTTACACATGTATAACAATATATATATATATATGTTAAGTTTTGCTCATTAATTTTTATGGTATAAAAATCATTAGTTATTATATCTATGATAAATATTTTAATAATTTCCTTCTCAAAATGAATTATTATTGATTTGATAAAAATTTTATCATCCTTGTGAGCATTAAATGATTTAAATGCATCATTAAAACATAAAGTTCTATTTAATGTAATAAGCTATATTACTTGCTTATTAAATTTACTATTTAATTTTTTAATTGATAATTGTAGTAAATAAATATATCAACATATTAATAATGTACAATTGTCATAAAATATTTATGTCAATAAGATCAAATTATATCAAAATAAAAATCATTCATATAATAAATTCCAATAGCTTGATTATTTTAAAAAAAGTAATTTTTTTTAGAAAAACATCTTTATCAAATCTCTTGACTTTTAAATAAGTGATTTTATGATAGATATTAAGCACATAGTATTTAATATATCTTAAAATTTTTCTTGCAATGCTTAACAAAGTTTGTTAATAATAATTCTCACAATTTCTTTCATTAAATATAAAACGAAAGCAAAATGAAAATGATATCAATACTTTAAGAGCATATATAGCATTATCTTGTTAAAAATGAGTAGATCCTATAATAACTATATTTTCAAGCTATTGAAATAATTGCTTTATACATGTATAAAAGATTACATATAGAATTAAACTAAGAATTTCATCTAATATTTTATAACTTCTATAATGTATTAACTTAGAAGAGCTGAAAATATATAATTTATATATTTTATTAAAAAAAATTAAAAGTTAAGGGGGTTGTGGCTCTTATCGGTTCCTCTCTCTTCACCCTTGTGTAGGACACGTTTGTAATTCTCCTAGACAAGAAAGCATGAATGAAAGAAAGTGAAAGAAGTCAAAGAGAAAAAGAAATAAGACTTAGAAAATTATTGCTATTGTTAGCAGCGGAAAGTAGCAAGAATCAATGGTGATGGTATGTTCAATAAGGGGGTAGAGTGTCTCCAGGGAGTGTCTCCACTTTTTTACTATCTATTTTCCTCCACTTCTCCTATCCCCATTATTTATTAATTTTATTATTTAAAAAAATTATTTAATAAAATAATTTGAATGGTGAGGATGGAAGAAGCTGAGGAAAATGAAGGAAAAAAAAAATGAAAAGACTTCTCTCCTATCTCAATTTTTTCCCTCTCCATTTTTCCTTCATTTCCTTAAACCTGTACTGTTTTATTTGTTAAAAAAGTATCAAAAAAATAGAAAGCAACAAAAAATGAAAATAAAAGACCAAGCTTATCTCCTTCCACCCTCCCTCCCTTGCACACAATCCAAATTAAATATTTTAATTTTAATTTTATATGTATTAAAATAAAAAATATAAATTTTTTTATTAAATCTAATCATCAATTTGGACAATTCAAATTTAATATGGATAGTTTAAATTTAATATTGAAAACTTTATCTGTGTTATTCAGATTATATCTAGATAGTTAATTTTATAAAAATTAAAAAATATTAAATTTAATTATCAATATGAACAATTCAAATTTAATATTAGTAGTATAAATTTAATATTAAAAATTTTTATAATTTTATTATTGAACCTGCACTGTCCAAAATATATCTGGATAATTAATTTATAAAAATTATAAATAAAATTTTAATATTAAATTTGGACCATATATATTAAATATGGACTACTAAATTAATAATAAAACATATTATTAAATTTTTCATAATTTTTAATATACATACAAACTGTGCAGGGTCAGATCGGATAACGATAATTTCATTTTTGTTGCTTTCTATTTTTTTGGGTATCTTTTTAGTAAGGAAAAAAAAAGTGTAGTTTTAAGGAAATGGAGGAGAAATGAAGTGGGGGAAATGGAGAGACCCCATGCCAGTCCAATGGCCATGAAATTAGGAGCGGATGATGTGTATCCTTATCAACGACAATCAAGAAAAATTATAAATTATAAACTTTTATCTCGCATCTCATCACATCCTAAATGTCTTTTAATCCTATTATGAATTGAGATAGGATTAGGATGTCCCAATAAAGTAAACAATACAGGAAAAAGATTTAGATAATAATATTCATTAAAATATTAAATCACATAACTTGTCAAATTTAAAATTAAAACAATACAAGTATATAAATCACAATGATTTAAAGTTAATTATTAAGTTATATTAATCACAACTATAAATGTACAATTTAAAGTCAAGTATACAAAAGACATAATACATTATAATAGAAATTATAAGTGACCTCTCGGCTATAAAAGTAACAATAACGGACAAGTCAAGTAGAACATTAAGTCAATATTGTTCTTCTTTAATTAAGATATTTGAAGCTATTTACTCTTTCAAAAATATAATAAGAAATACAATATAAATAAAAATTATTAAATAGATAGATATAATAATAAATTGTTCTAACATAATTAATATATTGTAAAAAAAGAGATTATCTTATATTATTTGCTTTGTGTCATTAAAATTATCAATATTAATAACTTTTAATTTGAATAGGAATTGCAAATATTGAAATTATAATTAATAAAATTTATTATTAATATAATTGATATAAGAATAAATTATACTAATATAATTAATATATTTAATGCATATTTTTAAGTAAATATTATGTATAAGTTCTATGGAGCAAAATTATTTGCAAATAAGTTCCATAAAATTCAAAAACTATAGCCATGTTCTTTGGGACCTCAGTATAATTTAAAATTGAGGTTAAAAGACAATAATTCCCCTATTAAAAATGCATTACATCAATCAAATAATTTACAACTACTTCATTAATAATTTACAATTATTACTTCAACTTTTTATAACATTAATTTTACATATTTAATAGTTAAATTGATAATGCATTATTAAAAAGTTTAATAATTATTATTTACAACTACTTTATCAATAATTTTCCTATTTTTAAAATTACTCTGTGTGTATATGTGTATCACAGAACAACATTTGAACACTAGACACTAAACATGACAAACTTTGAGGAAATACAATACTTAAATACTTTTTCTTTTAAAAATGTATGGTATTTTTATTTGAATTTTATTCTCAATAAATTATTTAACTTTCTTTCAACCAACACCATTATTTCAATGATGGCAACCCCCATTGACAACCTTTTAGCCCATCTTTGTATTCCTAATACGGAAGTGGTCTTGGATGCTTAGAAGGTCATTCTGTTCTAACTTAGTTGGAATCCCCTACTGCTTTCTGAGCAAGGCTATGAAGAGTTGATTCGGATCATAGATGTTGTGGAGAGAGTCACTCTCTTGCTCGAGCTAGAGTTCCTTTGTGTCCAAGTCCTAGAGTATTATGGCACCATAAATTGTTGTTGTATGGAGTTTTCATCCCTTTCGGATCATCTCATTAAGAGTTGGTCTATTAGGGATGAATATAGTGATGCCATGGCCCAGGTGACTGCTACCAACGATCAAGTCAAGGAGATTACCCCACGTATGGCCTACCTTAATTTATAGCCTACCTTAATTCGTTATGAACTAAGGTGGCTGATTTAAGATGACAACTGGAAGCTGTTAAGGAGGAGCTGGCATGGGCTGAAGAGGGTAATGCAAAGTCTGACCTAGAGGCCGCTACTAAGGTTTTGGATGAGGCATAGGTCGTATATGAGAAAAAGCTTCATTTGGTGATTGAATTGGATATGACTCTTAGTCCATATCGGTCACTAACCACTAAGTTGGATATAGCGGTGGACTCGTGGGACACCATCCATCTTATGGTACATAATAACTTCTGTTGTCCCTTGTATCATATTTCTATAAATAAAAGTATACTTTGATTTTTTTTCTCAAGGTTTCTACTTGGTCTGTGTGATCCTGAAGCCACTCTAAGCTTAGGGTTGTTGTGTAGATTTGTTTCCCTTTGTTTGTTGCCATGGTGACAGCTAATATTTCTTTAAGTATTTTCTATTCATAGCTTGTCTGTGTGAAATCCTATTAAGACTAGATAACCAATACAGATTTCCTTTAAGTACTTCACCAATTTTGAATGTTCCTTCCTAACTAGGTAAAAATTTAGCAAACATCTGATTCTTAGCCCCAGGTGGTAAAATAAGTTTCCATACAAGTTTATCCATCTAAAACTGCTTCTTTTTTATGCTTTTATTGTATATCTTTGAAATTTCTTTCTTTTGGGTGATCATGTGATCTAATGCTTGTAAATGTATCTCATCTAACTAAATTAATTTGTTCATCATGGCTTCATTATATTCTTCCAAGGATCTTCCTAAGCTATTAGCTACTTATAATAAGGGGACGACCTTTATCCATTTTATGAAATGGTCTATGGCTACTAAGATAAAAGAATAGCCTTTAGATGAGGTTGAATGATCTTCCCTATTATATATATGGCCCATCCTCTAAAGGGCCATAGTTTAATGATGGAATTCATGTCTGATATTGGTATTCTTTGAGCTGGTCTGTGAGTCTGGCATTTCCTACACCTTTTAGCATATTCAATGCAATCTTTCGTCATTGAGGGCAAGTAACATCTGTATTTGTGAACCATCTATTGCATTTTTGGCCCTAATTGATGGGCACCGCATACTCCTTCATGTACCTATCTTAAAACCTCTATGTCCTTAGTAAATCTAAATATTTAAGTAATAACACATCGAGCCTTTTCTATACAACTCTTCTCCAATTAAAATGAAGTTTTGAGCGTATATTCTCATTCTAGAAGGGTAACGTTAGCTAGGATTTTACAAATAACTTTTAAAATCACATTGCCAATCTTGAGCTAATTCTTATGAGACTGTACCATATTGTACCATCAAACCTTACTGAGATATTGAAGGATGCTCTTTCCTTTATACCACAATTATTTTTTTAGTAAGTTTAGGCAAAAGCCTTAGCTCTGATGCTATTTGGTGCTAGTTCATTGGCCTCCCAATTCTGAGCTCGGGGAATATGTGTCAATATTACTTCCTTAAAATCTTCCAACATTTGAAAGGACTATGTGTAATACATCATTAGAGCCAGACTCGTGCACTTGTATTCACTAGTGAATTGCTTGATGACCAATTGAGAGTCTCCTTCTATTACTACCTTATAGGCTTTCAATTTCTTAAGGATTTCAAACTCTCTGAGTAGTGCTTTGTACTCAGGCTGGTTATTAGTATATTCAAAGTCTAGTTGAAGACATGGTATAATTTTTATGTTTATAAGGGATGTTATTACTACTCCAGCCCTGGATGCTTGTTCTATACTAGACCTATCGAACTGAAGTACCTAGGATCTTGGATTTACTAAGAACACAGGTAGTTCTTTTTCATCTTCAGGAAGCTTGATTAAGGGATGATCAGCCAAGAAATTTACTAATGCTTAGCTATTTAATAACTTTTAAGACAGAAATACTAATGAAAATTTTTTCAGGGCTAAGCTCAATTTTTATATATGGCCTATCATGATTGACCAATTAAGCATGTATTTAATTAAATTAGAATGTGAAACCACATACACTACTGCATTTATTATATAGTGTCTTAATTTGGTACAAGCATCGTATAGTGCTAGACCTGTTATTTCCATAGGTGAGTATCTAGTCTCTATAAGAGTTAAACAACTACTTAAATAATAAACCACTTGCTGACGTCCCTTATCAACAGTTTGGGCTAACATACATCCTATGGATGTGGCAACAGAAGCTAAATACAATATAAATGGTGTATTCTCCCTTAAAGTTGCTAAGATCAGGGCCTTTGTTAAGTGTTCTTTAATTTTGTCTAAGGTCTCCTAATGGTGTTTAGTCTAGGTGAATTCTTCGGCATCCTTAAATTTCAAAAGCTCAGAGAACTCCTTCATTTTTCCTGCTAGATTTAGAATGAAATGCCTGACATAATTAACTTGGCCTAGGAATCTTTGTTGTTCTTTTTTATTACTTAGTGCTTTTTTTGGGTCTACTCAATCCCTCTTTTGTGGACCAGGAATCTAAGGAAATTACCTGCAGTCACACCAAATGCATATGTAAGTAGATTTAATTTAAGGCTTACTTTCCTCATTCAAAGGAAGCTTGTCCTTAAATGCTCAATATGATCTTGTGCTTTTTTTAACTTAACCATTATATCATCTATGTATACTTCTAGATGTTTTCCTATCATATCATGAAAGTTGGCATTCATAACCTATTGATAAGTAGCCTCAACATTTTTCAGTCTGAATGGCATGACCACCCATTTGAATGTTCCAATGGAGCCCAGATGCCTAAAAGCAATTTTGTGAATGTCTTCCCTAATAAATATTTGATTATACCTTGAAAAGTAGTCCATAAACGATAATAATGCATTCCCGGCCCCAACGTCTATTAACTTGTTTGCAATGGGCATTACATACACATCTTTAAGTGTGGCTATATTTATGTTTTGAAAATCTACATAGATTCATAGTTTTCCATTTTTCTTAATTACTAGGATGATGTTCGAGGGTGACTGAGCATACTTGCAATGCTGTATAAAGCCAACTCGTAGGAGGCGTTTGATCTCCTCCTTTACCCATAACTCTACCTCAACTCACATCCTTTGAGTGGGCTATTGATGTGGTCTGTAGTTTGGCTTTATAAGGAACTTGTGTTTAACCAGTTGTCTTTCTAACTCTAGTATTTTATTATAGTCCCATGTGAAGCAATCCTTAAATTCTTGTAGTACCTATTTAAAGGCATTCTTTTGTTCCTAATCCAATAATGAGCTAATAAAAGTGACCCTAGGTTCCTCTAGGAATTTGAGTTTTACTTTTTCTAGTGGGTCCTATACCTCTAGGGCTAAGTCTTTAAATTTCAAAGATGCAGGGTCTAACTTGTGCAATTGCATTATTCCCTAGGTTTCAACTTCATAAATGACTTTGGCCCTAAGAGTTTCAGGCTCGTAGTCTTCCAATCGCTCTTACATAATTTGCAATCATAGTTTTTGAATGGCTGTAGCTGCTATGGCCTTTTTATGTTCTGATTTAGTCATCCATCAGTTTTATGATGGGCTCACACCTTTATGGTGTTAGATGTATGATAGCGTATATTGCTGAGTTATATGGAGGAACTCTGCTTAGGGCCCTTTGTTGATTTACCTTTTGAAATGTAAAAGGACTTATATCAACATTATAGTACCTAGTATCAACATAGTCCATGACTGTCATGAAAAGTTTGTCTTTGGCTCAGACCACTTCTACTTCTTCTCCTTTTCACATAAGAAGCATTTAGTAGAGGGAGGAAGGGACACATTCATTTGCATGTATCTAGCCTAGTATTATGCTGTTATACTAATCACGAAGAAGGCCATGAGAGAGGATTTAGTCTTAACATCAACTTGTAATGGTATTACCTCAAGAATTTTCAAGGCAGTCCTAGTGAATGCCACCATGGATACCTTTGTTGGCATCAGATCTCGTTCCTCCCTTCCCATTTGAGTATTACATGAGCTGGCGGTATATTTACTATTGAGCCATTATCTAGTAATACCTTAGTCATAGGCCTCCCATCGAAATATGCCTTAATATATAAGGGCTTTAAATGCTGAGTCATTTTAAGGCTAGGCTTTTCTAAAATACCTTATTTCATCTTTCCTTTTATAGCCTATAAAGTGACCCTACATATGGGCTCTACTTTAGCTTTCTTTGCTAACATCTGCATCTTTGCTAGTTTAGGATCTTCATCCACCCTAGGTTCCATTGGACAATATTGATATAAGCTTGTTTGTATTGCCCTTAGGTTGTTTTATCAAATTGATCTAGGGTCCTATTATTTGTAGAGTTGAATTAAGAGGGGAGTATTAATGAAATCATACAATAAACATTTAGAGGTATTTCTCTGATATGAATGCTCTTATTATGTTGGCTTTCATTCTCATTTTCCTTGTCTTAGTCTTTTGTTGATTTTCTTCTAAACTTATTTAGAACCTGTCCGTTGGTACTTTCTTAGGCCTCAGACTTTTATTATAAGATGTACCACTGTGTAGCCTTTTTGTGCTAAAGGCATCATTCTTGGGTTCTTGTTAAGACACCTGAGAATTTTTATGCCTTAACACTCTCTATTATAGGGACGGTACGTTACTAGGTAGAGTAACAAACCTACTTAAGCTTTTTATGACCTTTAGTATTAAAGGGAGCTCTGTAGTATCCTATGATATGGTTAAAGGTAGTCTGTCAGAGCCTACATCCCACCACAAGGTGTCCTTGTGAATGGTTTCCTTACTCCTGGCGGTGCTGAGTATTTCATGAAATAATCAAACTTACCAGATGGTTCCCCTAAATAGTCCTAAACTACTTTAGACCTTCTAAGCTCTTCATATGTTCTCCCCCTAAACCAATGATTCCAAACCACCTTAAACCCTTCTGAGCTCTTCATATATTCTCCCCTTGAACTAATGTCCCATCTCAAAGGTTAGTTCTTGCCCTTTTTTATTTTGTGCTAATTAGTGAACTCGAACTTACTCGTAGGTTCTCCTAAGAAATCCTATATTAGCCTTGTGTTTTCTTGTTTTGCCTCTCTCTTGGTCTAAATGTTCAAGCTATTTATTTCTTTGTCTGCCTTGTCTATCATTGTTTTTCCTAGCTTACTGCTTGTTAGAGTCTATGTCCACCATATTGACCATGGAAAATGAAGGAAATGGATCTTCATCCACAACCATAGATTATTCTTTTAAGAATTTTAGGATGCCTTTATTGATCATGTCTTGTACAATATTCTTAAAGCCCTAATAAAGCTTAGTACTTTGGCTCTAAGAGTGATAGTATTTTCAATACTCCTTCCCTCTTTGTTCTTCTTTAAAGGGAATCTTTTAGTCTATAGGTAGCAAGATGAACTTCTCCTTGAGTAAGAAATCAAAGATTTCTTTTGTTTTCAAAGTGTTAGAGGTATATTGCACTGTGTTGGATCTTTTGAGGGCTTTTACGGCCTTTCTTATTAGGGTTGGGCACGTGTAATTACCTGCTTCTTTAACTTTACAATTGCTATGTCAAGTTCGCCAAAGTATATTCCTACAGTAGTTCATTGATGATTGTCTTCTTCCCTCAACAGCTCCTCATACCCATAAACCTTGGCTACAAGCTCATAGACGTCCCTAAATTCCATTCCTGGTAACTTCTTTGTTATCTCTATATCCAGACCTACTTGAGCTAGTTTGACGAACTTGCCCTCTGGAAGTGGCACATGGCACCTACTTCTCAATCTTTTGAACCTTACCAAGTATTAGTCCACTACCTCTCCTCTCCAGCCCCTTAAGTGAGTTTACAGAGTTTTGCTATACTAACGTCTGGTTTTGCCTTATAAAATTGCATATGAAATTTTTGTTCCATTTCCATCCAGTTAAGTACTGAATTATGGGGCAATGATGTATACCATGTGAATGCAAGGCCTATGAGTATGTTTGGGAACAGTCTTAGCTTCAGATTGGTAAAGTTATCGTAGGTAGAAATATCTCAACATTAGATAGTAAATCTTCCAATATGCTCCAATGTGGACTGTGTGCCATTTCCTGAGAAGAAGGTGAAATTAGAAATCCTGTAGCCTTGAGGGTACAGATTATCTCTGTCTACGTGTGTCGGATAAGGAGGCATGGTAGAAGATTAAAATTTTAAAGCCCCTATCCTGATATGGACCGAATGAACTCGTTTAAGTCAAGGTGGATAGAAGAGTTACCTTTTAATTCTTTGAACTTAGGGCACGTTCTCTTTAAGTGTTTGGATCTCAGGAGCTAACAACATAGATCTGCTCCCTCTACCAATATCCACACGAACAGCTCTCTAACTTAAACAACGTGCTAGCGCTCCCAACATCCGTTCTTCTTTGAATGTTATTTTTCCTTTCTATAGGGTGTTTTGTGGCTCTCAAAATATTTTTTTCGTTAGAATTTTTCTAAGTCTCTCTTTCTTCATAAAGGACGTCCCTATCGATATATAATATATGGATCAGGGTTTTCGTCTTCTACTTAAAAGCCCACAAAAATTTAATTAAATTTATCTCATAAATTTAATCCATGATATCACATTTAATTTGAAATTTATCTTATAAATTTAAATTATAAAATTGACATGATATTCTCTCATGTCATGTTAGTTATTAAATTTAATCTATCATATAAAATTAAATTTAAAAATAATATAATATAATATAATATCACATATACATATTATATTATTTATATATATATATATGAATATATATATACATATATATATATATTTCAAAAATATATATATTTATCAAATAAATATTCAAATATATATATATATATATATATAATTCATTTACCCTATATTACATTCATTGAATCTAGACATATTCTAGATTTAATAAACTTAGACATTATAGCTCGAGTTGAGCTGTTCTTGTGTGCGACCTTATAGGCCCATATAAAATTGGCAATAGGCTAATTACGCTATTAGCCCATAAGTCACAAGTGGCTTCTAATAAGACATTGCAACTACCCAATTCACACCAGCATCGATGATTTAATGTAACCTATCATGCAATCATATCATATCTCTTTTGTCATGTGATATTTTGGTCAAGTATGAGATATAAAATTATCATTCTCCTTTACTTGACCGTTACTTTCTCAATCTCGATCAAGTATGAGACATCAAAGGTGACTTTTGACTAGGTCAAAGTTTAGTAATCATCATGTAGGAATTCATGATGATCTCAGGTCAAAGGGCTTAGTAATATAATTACATATGAGATAAGCTTATAAATTGTATCATGTAGCTTTCTCATAGCGGGTCGGTCTAGCACCTTATACTCTTTCAAGTGTCTATGACTTTGATTTGTATCTCTATAATTAATCAAAGTCATGCTAGTCTTATTTCATCTATGATCCCTCATAGATGACTGATCAGAGACATTTATGACAATCACTATAGTTTGTCTAAGGATACAGTTATCATATTGAACATGCAATTGTTTTGATGACAAAAGAAAAATTCATTAAATAACAATGTGCATAGTATAATGATTAGCCCTAGGGCACAATTTCCAATAATGTGTTCAGAGTAAGGCCTTGAAAAAGTAGGACAGCCAATTGGCCTCAATCCCGGGTTGTATATGTATTGAATTGCATCCCTTAAAGCTTCCATATTCACTAGCTAATTTCGTGGCTTGTGTTGACATTCTGAGACTAATCCTATGCCCCCCGGGCCACTCATGCTAAGTTCTTGTAGATAATATAAGGGATTATTTATAGGGTTAATATTAGAAAAAATTTAAGGAATAGAATAGTCAATTACATTCATGCGCCCCCAAGGGCCTGTGCTTATGTTAGCCCCTGTCTAAAGTCCTCTGTATGGTCTCAAGTTTAAGCCTGCCTCAAGAGGTTTCCTTCTTAGTGATGCGACTAAGTTTCTCATTCCATCATGCAAAGCATGTATCATGAGTTGCTGTCTTTCCTTCTCCCTGTGCTCTGACATTTCTAGGGAGATAGCAAAGAACTTTTGACTCTCCTTCAGTTGTCTATCTATACGATATTGGATTCCTCATAGCACTTCTGCTACTGGACCATTGGATATAATCAGTGAATTTACTTATTCACTTCCTAATTTTACCCCAGGGCTTATGCTGCTGCCACTCGTAGTCATCGGCATTAAGTGTTCACGATTGCCATTCATTTTAGCTTCAAGCATCAATGGTTCTAATCTTATGGGTGTAGAGTTTCCTTCTGGCTTATGAGAACCAACACCTGTCTCATTAATCTTTTTGTCTTTTCTTATCCTCAGCATCTTGTTACAGAGGTCTTATCAGGTGTGCCAGAAATTATGAGGAAAAAATAAAAAGAGGTGTCACGAGGTGTGCTAGAGATGCAGGGTTTTAAAAGAAAGAAAAAACTTGAATTTTGATCAAACGTGAGGAACCCAAGCTCCTTTACCATAGTTCAACCAAATATGAGAATACAAAGTGAAGAAAATTAATGTAGATGTAAGAAAGTAGAGATATATTAATTAAAAAAAGAGGTATGGGCTATGTCAGCTGTATAATAGAAAAATAAATACTAAAACTACCTTATAAAAGGAAAAATAAAATAAAACAGCAAACACAGAGTCTAAGACTAATGGTTTGTTAATGCTAATGATTCCTTCTTGTTGAGAGAGAGCTCCTGTATTTATAGATGACCCTAGCTTGGTACCCAAACCCTATGATTGTCACTTTTCTTAAATTTAGAAAGCACTTTTTCCATCATGGTCACTCATCATAAGTGGAGTGTGGATGGTCTTAACTTATTAGCTAAGGCTTCATAAATATTATTTTTATTATTATTTTAAAGTCGATTAAGTTAAGTTGGGCCTAGGTCTCTAAATTCACAATTTAAGTACAAACAATGCCCCTACATACAAATTGGTTAGAGCCTTCGTAGGCCAATTTTGTATAGATATTTCTATTAAGCCTACTTCTAAGCATTGTGTAAGTAGTATGTCTTGGAGGATCGGCTCGTTTCCATTCTGATTGATGGTTGATCTGGTACTTTCTTAGAAGGACACTCTTATGGTTGAAGATTGGGGGCCATGTAGAGCTTGCCTGTTTGACTTTAGCCCTTGTGGCTCTAACCCCTATGGTACTAGCCCGTTTATCCCTCATGGCTCTAGCCCCTGTTGTAACATTCGAGAAAGTTTAATTATGATTCATTAACCTAATGAGTGTGATTAGTGATTTAATGAGGTGTGCGGTTAGAGGGGCTTATTTAGTGTAATTTATTATAATTACAGCCCTAGAAGTGGGTATGAATTGATGGTAGGCCACTCGGGCAAGGAAAGAGGAATAAAAGGTAAGGTGAAGCCTTCTGTACTGCATGCTGTGGCATATAGTCAATCCACCGTGACACACAGGGGCAAATTTAAATGCAACAAGCCTCTTTATGCCATGTATTACAATGGAAGGCATCATGCATTGCAAAACATGACAAAAAATTTGATAAATCAAATACGATTATATATGCGAAGAATAGAAACGAGGAATGATAAAACAAAGAGCACGACTTTGGCTCTAGTAGAGCTTGTTGTTGAAGCATTTTGGGTGATATATTGAAGCTCTCAAACACCCAAGGTAAACAATCTATATATTGTCTTCTACATTTCTCTTTCTCATTTTTGAATGTTTGAGTTAAGGTTTAAGCATTGATGGTGATGTTCAATCCATAGGAGTTATGAGTCCAAACCCATTGGTTAAAATGGATATAGTAAGAGTTGTTTGTGGTAGATAAACCTTATATTAATGATTTTATTAAGAGTTTGCTGAGTAGAGCACTTAATGTCCAAAAATTGTCATTAATAAGGTAGTTAGGAGAGTTTGATATTCATTAATTGTGGTTTAATGACTCATTAATGATAATGTGCTTCAATAGAATCTAGTAAACTAATTAGATATGAATGGGTAGTAATTTATGGTTTGATAGAATAGAATGGGTGGAGATTAATGTTGGAAAACTCATAAAATGGGATAATGATGATATCCTTATACTGTGTTTGTAGTGTGATTTAATTTGACATTATTCAAGCTTAAGAGAAGCTTTGAAAGTGTTTTGTGTAAGGGGTAAATCTTTGACTTCTCAAAGGTTTGAGATAATCGGTAGAAATCTAATTTTTATAATTGAATATTAATTGTGTTTGTGAAATGTGGTTGATGATTTAAATTAACGATGCAATTTGACAATGTGCTTTTATTTATGAAATGATTTTGGATAGGGAAAACCTTTATCATGCCACCCATTTATGATTTATAAATTTAATTATGGTATGTTATTGTGGGTGAAAAATTGTGATGTGTAATGTGTTGAGCATGTGAAGTATTTGAGTATGAGTATGTGAGTTTATATGCCATTGATTGATTGTTTGGAATGTATATTATGTGATAAATATGCATAGCATGATTGTTGGCAGGAGTTCACCTAAGGAGAGGAGTAGTTGGGTAAAATTTACATGGTATTGGCAGTGATCGTTGAAATTGAAAACTTGTCTTGCCATTGATCGTTGGAATTGAGAGGTAGCACTTGTCTCATGGTTTATTTAGGACTGTCTTACTTGTTCTATGAGGGATTTGAACCTAACTAGTTTTCACCGATATATAAGGAGGCTAGATTAGGGTACGACACCTCATGGTTATTAGTATTAGGGAAAACAAGATTATATAAGTGAGTGAGTTAACCCTGGCCTAATAGCTTCTCACAAGTAGAAGGCTTGGTTTGTCCATAAAGGATGTAGCCACGTGATAGCCACCACTTTCATGTCGAAGATAATAAGAGGATATAAGGTTGATATTTGATCATGCATTTAAATTCGGTCATATCTTTGTTAGTATTATGGTCTGGTAAGTGTTAGGAATTATTTTAACCCCAGAATGTGCATTTATATATTTTGTGTGGATAAAAGAGTGTGTGTGTGTGTGTATGTTTTTTTGGGCATAGTTACATAGTTGTTAGTATTGTGAATCATGGCCAGATTCCTCACGTGTTGTAATTGTGTTTGCCTATTTGCATATGTTACAATTGATATGCATATAAATTAGGTGAAACTTGATTACTGAGTGGTTGTACTCACTTCTTAATTCTTAATATTTTTAGGGTCTAGCTCATCGGATTCAAGTTAGGGAAAAACACTTTGAGGCGTAGGATTGTGGTGAAATTCTACTTTCATGCCTCTTTACTTTATTTTTGTGTATTTTAATGTTGTGTAATTGCCAACTAGGATCACATGTTACTACTTGTATCAACTTAGTGTACAACTTGTGTATTTTGTGCCTCGGGTTAGTGAGTTTTAGTTGTAAACCTGTAGATATAGCCAAAATACTTGTGCAAGTAAAAACATGTGTATTTTGAATGATTTGAAATGAAAATGATAGTTTTGTGCATGATTTCATCTCCCTTGTGTTTTATGAAAATTGAGGTTAAATGGTGATTTTAAGAAATATGTGTTTTTGGTTGGGTATGGTGCGTTGCATGAGTTTACTAGAATCCATTGAGTATGGTCGGATGGTTGATGTAGGCTTTTGACATTTGTAGTTGAGTTGGGACACCAAAGTTATGTGTTTTGTGTGAAAAGTGGTAAAAATGAATTTTGATGTCCAACTTTTTATAGAAAAAGAATTTGAGTGTGAAACTAGTGCCATTAGCTAAAGCTAGGAGAAAGTTCTGTGTAAACACCGAGACCGTGTCAATCGAACATCAAACAGAGATTTAGGGCACGTCGGAAGTTCGCTCCCACTGTTGTCAAATGAGATCTAAGCTAGCCCTTTCATTTAGGTTGTTGATTGGGCTTGACTCTTCAATTACTTAGCCTATATGACATTATGATCTACTCAGACGCCTTGGCAAGCGACTTTTCTTATTTACCCCAAATAACTATCTTTTCATATTTAGCCTTATTTAATAGGGTATTTTACTTAAAATTAAATATTAAATGGTTTGTTTATTAATGGAATTTTTGAAAAAAAAAACACAACTATACTTTAAAACATTTAAAAATATCTTATATTTTTAAACATCTGACCCTCAAAAAATGACTTACATTTTTAAACAAAAAGATTATATATTATTTATACAAGCATCATATGTATACTAGTTAAGGATATATAAAATACAGTTTGAAGAATGTGACTGCTTTTATTCCCTGATTTGGTGCTTAATATAAGCAAAGTTAACAAGTGTCATGCTTATTAAGAAATGATGGTTATTAATCTTAAAATTGGAAAAGAAAAATATGTAGCATTCAAATTTTAATTTTTTTTACAATGAATAACTATATAATAAATTTTTGTTTAGGAAGTCCAGCTACAATATATAAATAAAGAATAAAATTGAAAAAAAAATTATGTATTACAACTTTGCCTTATATTAAAGACAAAAAAAAAAAAAAGAAGCTTTCAAATCTCACCTTATATTAAGGACCAAGAGGAAGTATATAGAATTTAAGGTCACCAACCAACTAGCTGATTAACACTAATTATCTTGACTAACCTAATACTTTACTTCTTGATGATAGAAAATATGGTTTGAAGAATGGTGAGAATGAAGATTATGATTTCAATAAGGGGATATTCGTTGAAACTCTTGAAGATATGAATGTTTTCAGCTGGCTGGCTGGGAATAACAAAGACTTGCCACCAGCGAAGAACATGTTAGGTAAGCAATAAATGTATAAAATTTTGCTCCCTTCTGTCCAAAGGACAAACATTTTTTTTAATTAATCTTGTTTCAAAAAATGAGTAACTTAATATTTTTTTCTATCTCAAATTATAAGATACTTTTAGATAAAATTATAAATATCAATAAAACTCATTCAATATATTTTACAATCTTATTTTTTAAGAAAAAATATAAATTTTTAAAAATGTCCTCCATTTAATACTTCATTTATAAAAAAATATTAAAGAGAGAGAATATATGAGATTGATAATATTAAAAAAATATCATTAATAAAAATTTATTTTTGTTAAAGTGTGTTATATTTTGGAATATCAAATCTCTTTTAAAAGTATCTTATAATTTGAGATAGAAGTGGTATTTATAAGATATTTTTCTCATTTTACCCCTTATATATATTAATCTAGATTCTTGTATTTTTGAATTTAAAATATTTTTTTTCATTCATCATAATTAAGAATTAAAAATAAAAAAGAAAAAAAATGCTTTTATGAGAATATAAATTTTATTGATGTGCGAATTATTTTTAAACATTTTGAATAAAGGGAGCATAACTCTGAATCGGAGCGTGAAGAAAGTCCCGCGGGAAGAATGACATTTTTAAGCTTAAAATGTTATTTTTATAATTCTTTGGGACTAAAATATAAAATAAATAAGGAAGATTACTTGCCAACAGTGTTAATTAAAAGAAGAGGACGAGGAGTACAGCAGGGATCATATATGCTCGGAAAAAAAGGGGACATAGGTCCCATGAGAAAATTCCATTTAGGTGTAAGGACATTTTAGTCATAAAATATTTTCTTTCATGTGTACAACCTATTGAATGGACAAAAGGGGAACAGAGATAGAGAAAGATAACGGCGCAAGACAGCATTTATAAAAAAATAAAAATTTTTAAGGCAATATTTAAAATGTGTATATAAATAATCAATTTATAAAAATTATAAAAAATGTAAATATTAAATTTAGATCACTGGTATTAAATCTAGACCATTCAAATTTATAACAAGTTTTGTTAAATTTTTTACAATTTTTATTTTTATAAAAATAAAAAATAAAATAGTAAATCTGAATCATCCCTAAATGTTATATAAACGGTTCATATCTAGGGCCGGCGCAGAGCACACTCTTCCTAGGATGAGCAAAGCCGGAAAATTGTTGCCAAGGCGAGCAGCAGTCACGTAGCAAGGGTCAACGGTGATGATATATCCAATGGCCGAGGAATCAGGATTGGATGATATGTCTTTGTTTTTGAGTCATGAATGGGCCTTTACTTGGTCTTTTGCCCGTGATTTCCTCATTCATCGTAACCCCAAAAAAAGAAATATATATATATATATATATAATAGTAAAATTTATTAATTTTATTTTAAAATTTAATAAAGTTTTAATTTTATTTTTATTAAATATATATAGTTTAATAATACACTTTCTCTATTTTTTTTTGGGCCAACTCTCGCACTGGAATTTAATGGAGGGACAAAACTTGTAATAAAATATTAATAGCGTTACTTATAAATCTCAATACACACAGGTCTTCCCTGATTGCTGAAATTATTAGATTTAATATTTTTTAATATTAAATATGTAAATTTATATTTTTTATTAAAAATTTTTGAAAAAATTTGTAAATGTATCATAATAATAGAGTTGTAAATTTGGAGATGAAATTGAAATTGTAAATCCATGGAGGTGTTAGGCTTAATAATTTTTAACTTATTTGTATTGGTTGTCAAAATTTAAAAAAGAAATAAATTACAAAAGTATCATTATAAAATTATAAACTTAGAAGTGAAAAACTTGTAAATTCATGAAGGTGTAAAACTTAATACTCTTCGTGTTTAAAAATATAAATCATTCTTTGAAGAATTAAATATTAAAAAATATAAGATATTTTTAATTTTTTAAGGTATATTTATCGTTTTTTTTAAATATTTTTATTGATTAAATAACTATTTTATTGAAGGTGAAATTTAATTAAAAATATTTTATTTTTTTTAACAGAAGGAGTAGTTTACTGCCAGAAAAACTCTATTGACATTCTAAAATTAATTCATTAGGATTTAATTTAACTTACGCGATGCTTTTGTTATTCTCCCAAAAATCCAGATGTTCACGCCAAGTGACATCCCGCTTCCCACCACGGAACGTATAATTTTAAGTGCTCGTCATTTTGCGATGTGGACATAAAATGGCGTGAGAGACCTTGACTTTTTAAGACACCATTATCACCATTCACTATTTTATTCACATGGCCTTCATTTCATTTGTTTCGTTCCTCTTTTTGCCCAATAAATAAAAAAAAAACTATAAAAAGTACTGCAAGCAGTAATATTGAAAGGGAGGGCTAGGAAGGGACAAATGGTCATAATTAATTATTCATAAAATATTCCTATATTTAAATATTAAAAAATAAAATATTAATCCCTGTATATTAAAAAATAAAATTATAAAAATTAAAAATATTTTAAACTTTTAACATTTATAAATATTAAAAGAGTTTAGTAATTTAAGATATTAGTAATAAATTTTAAAATATTTTTAAATTTAAGATATTAGTAATAAATTTTAAAATATTTTTAATCTTTATAATTTTATTTTTTAAAATAAAGAGATCAATACTTAAGGGATTAAAATTTTAGAGACTAAATTGTAAAAAGCAACGTTTAAGAACTAATTTACAATTAAGTTAAAATTTTAAAAATTAAATTATAATAAATTAAAATTTAAGAATTAAGTTATACTTGAATCAAAGATCAAATAATTAATTTTTTTTAATTTTTTCTAATAAAAATCTAAACGGGCTTCCATTCGTCAACCTCCAACACCTTTATGTCTCCCTTTCTCCCTCTGTCCCTTGGCCATTCAACAGGTTGTACTTCTCATTGTACACGAGAATAATATTTTATGACTAAAATGCCCTTGCACCTAAATAGAATTTTCTAATGAGACCTATGTTACCTTTTTTTCCGAGCATCTATATATATATATATATAGGATCCTTGTTGTACTCCTCATCTTCTTCTTTTAATTAACATTATTGGCAAGTAAATTTTCTTTATTTATGTCATATTTTACTCCCAAAGAATTATAAAAATAACATTTTAAGCTGAAAAATGTCATTTTTCCCGCGGGACTTTCTTCACGTTCCAATTCAAAGTTATGCTCCTTGTATTCAAAATATAAACAATTTTAAAAATAATTCGCACATCAATAAAATTCATATTCTCATAAAAGCTTATTTTTTCTTTTTTAATTTGAATTTATGGTGAATGAGAAAAATGTTGTAAATTCACAAGCACATGAATCTAAATTTATATATATATATATATATAAGGGGTAAAATGAGAAAAATGTTTTACAAATACTACTGCCGCCGTCTCAAATTATAAGATACTTTTTAAAAAATTTATATTCCAATATATAACACACTTTGATAGAAATAAGGTTTCATTGATGATATTTTTTTTAATATTGTCAATCTCATATATTTTCTCTTTAATATTTTTTTATAAATGGATTATTAAATGGAGGGAAATTTTGAAAGTTTATATTTTTATCTTAAAAAATAAGTTTGTAAAATGTATTGAATAAGCTTTATTAGTATTTGTGATTTTGTCTAAAAGTATCTTATAATATTTGATTCTTTCAAAATACCATCATTAATCATCAAGAAGATTTTTTTTTGGCTATAAAAGAGAAATAGCATAAGATAGCATTTACAAAGAAATAAAAATTCTTTCATGCGTGCATGACAAAGGAGATGTAAAAAATAGAGAAGAAAAAATTGTAAATTTTTCTTACGTGCATGACAGAGGAGAAGATGTAAAAGAAACAATGCATATAATTACCTATTATCAATAGAGGAGAAGATGATAATCCACTCTACTAATTTTTCACCCACATTTTTTGCGTCAGAGAGCACATGAGAGCAAATTTTTTGCAGCCAAAAACAAGAATAGAGAACATGACATAAGTTATTTTACTGTTATCTTTTAGTGTTTAGCGAGAGGATAATTTTATAAAGTTAGATAATTGAAATTTTAAAATTTTATGATCCTTAATTGGAATTAATGTCCTTAGAGGGTTCTTAATTATCATTTTCCCATTTAAATATACATATTTGTCACATGTGAGCAGATATAACTAGCTTGAATTACCAGCATTCTTTTTAGGTAAAAAAAAATTACCAATGTTCTTCCACTAAATTATAAATAAAATATTAATTTTAATTTTATTTATAGAATATTTTTATTTTCTATATTTAATTTTATTTTTACTCTTATTAAATGTTATGAAAAGTTATTAAAAATAATTTTTTTGTCTTTATTAGAAGGTAGATGTGGAAAATAACTAAATTTTAAAAAGGAGTTAATTAGTATTAAAGTTTTCTTTGATTATAATAAAATGTGCTAAAAATAACTTATAAATAAGACTAAAAAAGTAATTACTTAATTTATGTTTCTAAAAAAATTGATTAAAATTTTGATTATTTAAAATTTTTTCCATCTTTTGAATTGTTGATGGGTGAAATAAATATAATATTTGATCCTTTTAAAATACTGTCATTAATTACTTGAGTGGAATATAATAAGTGTATAATTGAAAATATATATATATATATATATATATAAAACCTATACAATACTCCTATATTTTGGATAATGTGAGACCTTTAGAAAATGCCGTATATTGTAGCGCGGAGGGAACATTTCACAATTTCATATTTAATTTTTTTTCTTTTCTATGATAATAACAGCAGAGAATGGGACCAACGGAGGAAAATGATAATAAAAAAATGGATTTACCACTCTTGAAGTTTGTTATGATTGGAAAGTTCTTAAGCTCGATCGTATTTAATAGAGGCACTTTGAAGTATATCATCATGTTTCCATGAATATATATAATTAAATTGTATCATCCATTCCTTATTCCTGGTTTCATTTTTGTTTAATTTAAAGATTGTCTCCTATGGTAACTGCAAAAGTTTATATAAAGTTGAAAATCATCACGCAGTACTGCTTTTATCCAAAAGAGTTGTAATAGGAACAACATACGATACAATGAAAACTTTAAACTAACATGGCAATATATCACAGAACAATAATATTTGAACACTAGACACTGAACATGACAAATTTTGAAGATATGCAACTCTCAAATACTCTTATTTTTTAAATATAAGGCATTTTTAATAAATTTCATTTCAATAAATTAGTTAACTTTCTTTCAACTAAAAGCATTTTTCTGTATTTACCTTTATTTAATAGGATATTTCACTTAAAAATAAATATTACTCTCTCTAGACCATTGTATAATATATCTTTTAGAAACTTGCTTGGTCCACAATATAGGATATTGAGTAATTTTTATAATTATTTTTTCAACTATATTCCTATTTTATTTATTATTCTTTTTGAAAAAAATGATGTATTAAAATTTTGATTACTGTTATCAAAGCTCTTATATAAGATATTTAATGAGGGTATAATTGAAAAGTTGTAAATTTTTTTAAAAATTAAGATTTCAACTAATATTTTTTAAAAACCGTGAAATACTTACCAATGTCTTATATGTTGATTTGGAGGGAGTAAATGATTTATTTATTAATGACGTTTTAGGAAAAAATACATTAATTATATTTTAAAATACTAAAAATATTTTATATTTTTTAATATTTAATATTTTAAAAAATAATTTACATTTTTAAACGGAAGGAATATATACTATTTATACAAGATAGTACTTGAGGATATATAAAGTATGGTTTGAAGAATGTGACACCTTTTATTTCTTGATTCGGTATTTAATATAAATAAAGTTAACTAATTTTACATTTATTAAAAAATGTTAGTCATAGTTTTAAAATTGTAAAAGAAAAATATGTAGCTTTCGAGTTAAGTATATAAATTGAATTAAGCACTTTAACTTTCAAATCTCACCTTATATTAATAACTACATAATAAATTGTTATGAATTCAAGTGACAATAAATAAATAAAGGATAGAATTGAAAACAAATTAATTACTATATAACTTTCAAATCTCACCTTCTATTAAAAATCAGGGGAATTCACCAAAAAAAAAATCAGAGAAAGTATATAGAATTTAAGGTCTTCAACTAATTAGATGATTAATACTAATGGTCTTGACTAATCTAACACTTTACTTCTTGAAGATTAAAAAAAAATACGGTTTGAAGAATGGTGAGAAATTTTTTTTTTTTTTACCCGGTCGGAAAAGAATGGTGAGAATGAGGATTATGATTTCAGCAGAATATATTTGTTGGACCTTTTGAAGATCTCAATGCATTCAAAAAATAACTTGCTTGATAGGCAATTCTGTCTTATCATTAAGATACATTTTAAAAAGTTTATTTGACTCCCTTTATAAGTAATGATGTAGCTTTTTAAGTAATATTTAAAATATATTTTTAATTTAAAATTATTTTTTATGAGAAAAAAATAATATAATATTATTTTTAAATTTTATTATATAGAGATATATTTAAAATTTTACATATTTTTTTATATTAATATTGATAAAATTGATAAAGATAATTTATAAAGAAAATTGACAAACTAAGTTTTTCTTAAAATAAATAAGAGAGAGAGAGAGAGAATTATATATATTAATAAAATTTATTAAATATATTTTACAATCTTATATTTTTAAGATAAAACTATAAATTTTTAAAAATATCATGCATTAATATTTTATTTGTAAAAAAATATTAAAAAGAAAAAACATATGAAAACGTTATATTAAAAAAATTATTAATAAAACCTTTTTTGTTAAAGTGTGTTATATTTTGGGTTGTCAAATTTATTTTAAAAGTGTCTTATAATTTAAAATAAGTTAATATCTATAAAACATTTTTCCCATTTTACCTCATTGTATATATTAATCTAGATTCTTATATCTTTGAATTTATAACATTTTTCTTACTTATCATAAATTAAAATTAAAAATATATGTTTTTTTATAAGAATACAAATTTTATTGTTATGAAAATTATTGTTGAAAATTGTTTATATTTTGAATAAAAAGAGCATAATTTTAATTGAAGCGTGAAGAAAGTTCCGCAGGAAAAATGATATTTTTAAGCTCAAAATGTTATTTTAATAATTCTTTGGGAGTATATTATAAAATAAATAAACAAAATTTACTTACCTTTTTTATTTGCCGGAAGAAAATTTACTTACCAATAATGTTAATTAAAAGAAGAGGACGAGAATTATAACAGGGATCGGTGTTGGGAAGAAAAAAAGGAACATAGTGCGTTTCGGTCATAAAATATTATTTTTCATGTGGGCGCTGAAGAGCACAGCCTATTGAATGTCCCGGGGGAATAGATCTACATGTGAAGAACATACTTGTTAGCTGAGCAATAAATGTGCAAATAATTAATTTTTATATTTTTAAGTTTGGATTAAAGCTAAAAGAAAGTTCCGCGGGAAAAAAAAATGACATTTTTAAGCTCAGAAATCAAAATTTTATTTTTATAACTCTTTGGGAGTAAAATATAAAATAAATTTAAAAAGCTCAATATCGCAGTTATTAGCCTGTTTTGACCTTTATGTGCATTTTTTAAATTTCAAGCACTGTCATTGTAGACTGATTAAATTTAAAAAGTTAGAAATAATAAAAGAAATTATAGGGACTAAAACTAAAATATAATAAAAAATACATGATTTACTATTATATTTTTTCCTAATAACAATGTGTCGTTTTGATGTGAAGAATATTTCATCAAACTAAAAGTTTTTCCTTCTGTACATTCCCGCTTTCTTCCTGAATATTTTTCTGTAATCGTTTCTGTGGATCTTTATCGTGACAGACAACTCAATAGCAACTAATCTTACTAGAAAATTCATGTTCAATATACTTATAATTATAATTATAACTTCCATCTGGCTTCCTCAGTTAGCTAGTATATATAGCCGGCACGGAGGATTCATTAAAGCATACTGAATACAACAATTTGCAGTCACAATACCAACTTCTCATCATCGTCAAACTCATCTCTAAAGATATATTCTCCGATCACTTGGAACAAGTACGCATCACGTCCTCTTGTTTAATCTTTAAGGCTTTTCTTAATTCTGTACTCTCCTATTGCTTACAATTTTTAGTAAAATTCAGTACCTCAACTATATATTAGCCTGTTTTAATTGGTCTTCTTGTTTTGGTTGTGAAAAGATTTGCGAGATCACAATTTACGAGAAACACAATTTATATATTTCCCGAATCGAGCTTTATCATCAGTCACCTTGTTTGTTTTGCTAATAGATATGGAAGATGATGAGATCATGATAGACATAAATGCAATAATGACAAAGAATAGAGACGAAGATGGCCTCTCCTCGCGTTTGCGGTGTATTTACAGGGTGCCTCCAATGATTCGTCATCTAAAAAGGCAAGCTTACACTCCACAGGTTGTTTCCATCGGTCCCTTCCACCATGGTGACAAGAGGTTGAAAGACATGGAGAGGCACAAAGAAATAGTGTTCAAAAGATTTGTAGAAAAATCAGCTATGGTAGACTTGGACACTTTGGTCAACTTTGCAAAACAGTCTGAGCTCAAGGTTCGTGCTTCGTATTCAGAGAACATCAATCTTAGCAAGAAAGATCTTGTTAAATTGATATTAGTGGATGCTGCTTTCATCATTGAGCTCTTTCGGATGTCCTATGAACGTGTTCCTGAGATATTCAAAGATGCTAAACTATCACAATTAAAGTTGAGGGAAGCTGTATATCTTGATTTGCTTTTACTTGAGAATCAACTTCCCTTCTTTTTTCTTGAAGAGCTATTCAATATAGCATTTCCGATTGATCTTAGTGTTGACTGTCGTTCATTTCTTGAGCTTACATATTCCTACTTTTGCAGTGGTAACATTCAAAGTTTAGAGCCTCATTCCAATATCAGGATAAAGCACTTCACAGATCTTCTTAGATTATTTTACTTACCGGAAAGAAAATCGATAAGGCATGGGTTCAAAGGGGATAGATCTGATTTTCCTTCATACAGCGCAAACGAGTTACAAGAAGCAGGAGTAAAGTTGAAGAAAAGTACAAGCAAGTGTTTACTAAACTTGAAATTTTCAAGACCTGTTCTAGAGATTCCTCAAATTCATGTCGACGACGCCACTGAAACTTTGTTTCGTAATATGATAGCTTTAGAACAATGTCATTATCCTTATGAATCTTACTTTGTGGACTATATTTTTGCATTGGATTGCCTAGTCAATACAAATAAAGATGTGGAGGTCCTCACTCATAAGAAGATTATTGAAAACTGGCTGGGTGATGCGGATGAGGTTGCTGCATTATTTAATGGTCTTGGAAAAAATATAGGCAGCAGCGATTTCAGTGTTGAATACCTTGACACTTGGAGAAGGTTGAATAAGTTCTATCAAGATCCTTGTCACAAGAGATTGGCAACTTTGAGAAGAGATTACTGCAACACACCTTGGCGAACAGTGGCTTCAATTGCTGGAATCATACTTCTCATTCTCACCATTATTCAAACCATATTTTCTATCCTCCAAGTAGTATAGAAGCATAGCTAGCTAGATTTGAAGCTTGTAGAATTAATTTAATGTTCTGTACTGGGAATTTTTGTTCCCGTATTCAGCGTTTCTACAGCACCATGTGTAACCATATAAATAATAATCGCAATCCTCATGCTTCGTTTTCTTTACGCAGCTGTCTATACATTCCTTGCCCAGCTAATAGGTTCCACACCGGTGGCATTTCATTCAACGTGGACCGAAGTCTTCGTCAAGTGACACATTCACTTGTCCAAAAATCGCATAACTTCAGAAATTATTGAAATTTTCCACTAATCCTGTGAATTTTACAAATCACTTTTACGCAATATTTTTTTATAAAAATAATGTATCGAAATTTTAATTATCATTATTAAAATATTTATACAGGATATTTAATGAGAATATAATTAAAAAAATCTAAAAAAATTTAAGAGATTAAGGTTTTAATTAACTTTTTTTAGTACTCTCTGCGTCTCAATTTATAAAATGCCTTTGGAGGAAATTTGATGTCCTAGAATATGACATATTTTGATAAAAATAAAATTTTATTAATAATATTTTTTTAACATTATCCTTTTCATTATATTTTTTTCTATTTAATATTTTATCTAAAAGTGTGTTATAAATTAACATGAAAGGAGTATAATATAATGTAGAGAGAGAATTGAAGGAAGCTAAGCCTATGTGTTGCTGTTCCCAGTGAGTAGAGGATAAATCTGCAGTGAGGTGGAAGTAGCTGCAGTTCTATCATTTGTTTTTGAATCATGTCATCTGCCATCACCCAATGAATCTCATTGGCGTATATGAATCTTATGTTTTTGATCCCTTCATAGCCTCGGTGTCGTGTGTATGTAAAAAGCCAAAAATATAAGAAAAAATTACATATAAATCCTGTAAAAGTTAACTTATTTATGAATAAGTTTCATAAAATTTAAAAACCACAACTTCATCCCTTAAAACCTGAGTGCAATTTGAAATTTGATTAAAAAGATAGTAATGTCTACATCAATCAAATAATTTATAATTATTTCACTAGTAATTTATAAATATAACTTTAACTTTTTACAACTATAATTTCATGTATTCAATAATTAAATTGATCAATTTACAACTATAACTTTAACTTTTTACTAACTATAACCATTGAATATGTGAAGTTACAATTATAAAAAGTTAAAGTTATAGTTATAAATTACTGATGAAGTAGTTGTAAATAATTAATGTTAAACTTTACTAGTAACACATGATTATTTAATTATTGGATATATGAAATTACAGTTGTAAAAAGTTAAAATTGTAGTTATAAATTGCTGATAAAATAGTTGTAAATTAATTATTTGATTAATGTAATATATATTTAATAGGGGTATTATTATTTTTGTAGCTTAATTTTAAATTACACTTAGGTCTCAAAAGATCTGGATGTGGTTTCCAAATTTTATGAGACTTACTTGTGAATAAGTTTGTTCTATAGGACTTAAATGTAATTTTTTCAAAATATAATATCTTGAAATAATATTCATTGAATGACTTTATTGTCAAGAAGACGTAGTATATTTCATTTAATGAATTATTTATTAAGGTATATATTAATGGACGGTTTCTTTATTCTAAAAAAATATTTAATTGTGAGAAAAAAGTTAAACAATTTTTTATTATTTATTAAGGGAGAATAACAATTAAATCTATCTAAAAAAATTAAATCAATATTTACAGTTAAATGCTTGACAATTTTTCTTAAAAAATCTTTAAGTATCTATTTAAAAAGTTATAAATAAAATTCTCAATTACAATAGAATTATATTTAAAATTTAAGTGTTTTTTTAACAATAAACTAAATCATTTGTATCCTTTTACAATTATAGACGGAATATTTAATCAGAGGAAAGGTAATACTATCAACTATTATTATGTTTGGATGAGTGGTGATTTAAATTTGGATTAAATATATTATTTGAATACATGGATCTTGATTTAATCGAAATCCAAGTAAACTAATTTACTATTCCTTTAAAATTTTAAATACACGATATACCTTAATTATTTTAAATTTTAATCTTACTCTTTGTCATTTTACCGTTTCAATCATTTTTAAAGGATTAAAAGTTCCATTATCTTAATTATAAATAGTAACTCATTCTACCTTTTATAAGTTATACTGTTTATATATATTAAGGATAAAAAACTTTAACTACTCTAACTTTGTCTTGTATTAAAGATACAAAAAAAACCTTTCAAATTTCACCTTATATTTTGGTAAAAAAATTCATCTTATATTGAGTGAAATTAAAATATAGTCATCTTAGGACTTGTTATATTGTATGTAAAATTAAACTTCTTCTGTTTAACAATATAAGGCATTTTTGAGTAGTTGAATATAAAAAAATATAAAGCAGTTTTAGTGTTTTAAAATGTAATCATTGTATTTTTTTTAAAATACCCCTAATAAATAAATTACTTAATTTTTATTTTATAGCAAAGTAGCCTATTAAATAGGATTAAATATGAAAAAAGTAACTACTTTATTGAAAGTAAGATTCGATTAAAAATACTTTATATTTTTAAATGGAGATAATAATAAATTATTTAGGTGAGTTAGATCTTAAAAATTTATATACCAAGATTAAGACATAACATTTACAGAGATGCTGCTGCAACTCCTTCTACTATTAGTAGTAGTACCATTGAGAGTGAAGGACCTTATGATATATTGAAAAAAAAAAGATTTTGTATAAAATATTGACGACGAATGACCTTTATTCACTTTTTGTTATATTAGCAAGGGCATTTATGTCATTCAGCACTCAATAATTATTGACAGCGAATGACTTTCTCTTGACACATGTTCCAAGTCCTTATGGGTGAATAAATTTGGGGTGAAGTTTTTTTTTGGCAATTTTCCCTTTTTAATCAAAATTTCTAAATATAATATTAATTAAAATAATATCAAAATCACTTTTAAAAAGAAAAACTTAGAAGAATGATATTTTAATCACATTTACAAATATCCTAATTAATCGTATTGTAAAGGAATTAGATTAAAAAAAATTATTAAAATATATTAATTTTTCCTGAATCTAATCTAATAAAGTAGTGATAATAGTTTATGATTTTAATAATATAAACCCATTTCAACAACTTTTCTTAATCTTTATGAAGTTAATTAAAAGTGTTTTATATTTTCAATTTGAAAAAAATATCATATTTTATTTACAATTACATACCATCTATCCAATAAGATATTTTGGTTCCATTAAGTCATTAAGGTTTTGACTAATTTGTAGTGAAAGCATTTGTTTCAAATGATATTAATAAAAACATATATTTTGATGAAATGCTATTTAAAAAAAATTAACCCCTAAGACGTTACCAAATCGCTTTTCACTCTTCTATCACTTCAAGTGATTTTGTCCAACATCTTAAACAAAAAAAAATATTATCTAACTAATTTATTTTATGGGTTAAAGTGTATTTTTATCCTTAAATTATTCTTTGACGTGCACCCAATATTTTAAACTATTTGTCATATCAATTCAACGTGTACCCACCGTTGATCCTTTGGTATGATATTTGTTTAATTAGTTAAGTTTGAATAGTGGCAAAGGTCATTATAAATTTGATATTAGTTTCTTGAGATTCGAGAATTGGTGCTAGTGTGTTTGTCCTTCTGTTTGTGCATTAAACATTTAGCATATTGAAATTTTGGCAATACGTATTCTTTACACATGTCTTTCCTTTTTGCCTGTTTAGTAGTTGTAATCCGATTTGTAACTTTCATACATACTATTGGTGAGTTGCTGTCATCATCCCAACGGAGTACTGACAATTCCCTGAACCGTCTAAGGGATGAGGTGATGAACCTCTGGGAAAAAGTTTGCGAACATGAAAATTAAATTGCGATGTTGAAGCGTCCGAGAACTACAAAAAAACCAAAATTGACTCATCTATTGGTCAGGATAGTGAGGAGCCTTCCAGAGATTTTGAATCCAAGGAAAAGGAATGCTCAGCAAATGAAATTGAGCAGGTAGGTTTGCAACAACACTTAAAATGGTTTTAATCCCCTCCATCCACTTCATTATTATCCTGTACCTCCATGGGCTTACCAATGGAGCCAATGTTGGACTTCGATGATATTTAGATCCAGTCCTGCTTATATGGGCTTCGCAACCATGATGTCAGTCCCAGGTTTCACTGCACCAACAATAGAATTATCAGCAGCGCCATTTGTTGGTCCTACATTTAGTGGCATCCCATCACCTTCCTCTTCCAGTAACAACAGTGTTTGTTCTGGGACTAAGTCTCCAACCTTAGGAAAACATTCCAGAGATGCAAGTACTCAGGCAGGTGATGCAAAGAGACAGAATCTTTGGGTACCTATGACTTTGAGAATTAATGTTCCAGGAGAAGCTGCTAGGAGTTCTATATGGTCTGCGTTCAGTACAAAGATTGAACAGAACAAACCCATTATCATTTTGTCAGAGATAGTTATGTGATCTCTGGTTGGTAAGAATATTCGATTATGTGACAACCATTACTTTGAGGTAAATTGATACCTTTCATGTTTAAACCTCAAGGACCACGTCATAAAAGAGCCATCACAGTCAATTTCTATTGCATGCCATAGCGATTGTGTTAAAGTTTTGACCTTCAAACTCCATAATAGTTGCAATTAAGATAATTTTTCTTTTCCACTTAATTTTTTAGCTGCTTCTGTCATCTAGTAGCCCTATGCACAATTTTTGAGAATTTTCTGGATGTCTTTTATTGCTTCTTTCTCTTTTTCTCCTTTATGCAGTCCTTTATTGTATCTTGAAAATCTATATGCTCAGAAAAGCTTCTTTCTTATATTCTGAGGCAACCAAAACTATGCTATTTAAGACAGTCTGTACTACAACATGGTGAAGCCTTTCTTGCTTCAAGACATAAGGTGTCTTACAACACTGCATACATTGTAAATTGCTAGGAGGATTGTTACTCTTTCTTATTTGACTTCTATTTTTATAGAGCATCTTTTATTTGTTTCTCGTCCTTCTTATTGTACAATATTTGATAAACTTTTCTGTGTATCTTCATTATATGCATGTTTTCCTTGATTGCTATGGCTTATCAATGTTGATATAACTTTCCTTTCTTGTTTATTTAGTTATTTTCTCTTTTCTATTTCATTTTTGGCTTTGTGGGAAGGGTAGAATTTTTCCACACCCTTCTACACATAAAAGCTTGTCGAACACCAGGTCCTTCCTGTAAGATAAGAGAGATTGCTTATATTCTTAATTTAACAAGAAATGATTACTAAATTGTCATGAGCCCCATATTGGGGAGCTTCACAAATGGTGTGGGGTTTATAAGTTTACGACACTCTCCCACCCAACAAATTAATCTTTTGAAATAGACTCTCTCTTTAAGTTTGTACTCGTTACATTGGCGCCTTCATTAAGAGCCGGTGTCACGGCAAGGTCACCCATAGAGGGTTCTGACTGGCAAAAGGTCGAGTAAAGTGCCATGAAATGAAACCACTCGGGATGTCGGTTCTTGATGGGGTGACATTATCATGAGTCTCACATTGGAGAGTTTCACAAGTGACATGGGGTTTATAAGTTCAACAGGCAGGAGCTCTTTCACCCAACATGCTAGTCTTTTAAGATGGACTCTCTTTTTAGGCTTATGCTCATTACATAAATGAACATTTGTAACATTCTTGTAAAATTCAAAGTGATGGGAAGGCCTTGTAAATGAAAATTCCAAGTCATAATTCCGGTAAAAACATGTACCTATTTCATTTTCTTTCTAGATATATTTATCATTTCCTTTCTAAAAAAAAATACTTTTTCATGTATCAAACATAAGGTAAGGAAGCACTGAACTACTACATACGGAAGCTTATGTCTATGCTTTGCATATCTGGCTGATCAACACGTTGGACTGACCAACCTATGATTTCATGTGTTCTTTGCCAATGTCTGGGATATGAGATATTTCATAGAATTGTCACACGTGGACTTTTTTTTATATGTAACCTTGGATTGCTCAAAAAAAAAATCTTCATGTGTCATCATTTTATTGAGAAGCCTCATAAACGCCTAAATTTTGCATTTATAAACTTTCCATTGTAGAAAAATCTTTGAATTATGGAAGGCATTTGAACATTCATGCTAGAATTTTTTTTAAGTAACACATTCAAAACATTAGTGACTGAGATGAGTCTTTCATTGGGAGGTTGTTACCTTCTGTGTTTCCGGAAGCATGTAGAAGTTCTTCATACTTCTGATTCATATAAATTTATATGGTGAAAAAAATTTGCGATGGCAATGTGTGAATGAGTTGGGAATATTAAAAAGAGGTAATATTAAAAAGCTATAATAAATAATTAAATACTTAACAAGACCATGTGTTTAAATGTGACTTCCAATGTAAGGTATTTATTTATGGATATTTTTGAACTGCTTTTGTAGCATTCATTGATTCATGGGAGCTGCATTCTTTTTATTGATTTCTCAAGATTCAATTCATGTAAAGACTTTTTTACCATTTAAAAAAAACAGAGAGCTACAGGCTTTGGTCTAAGTAGCAGGTGTTATGGTTATTTAAATATCCCTCCGTTTAAAAATATAAGGTAATTTTTAAGGGTTTGAATGTTCAAAAACATAAGGCATTTTTAATTTTTCAAGATATAATCATTGTCTTTTTTTAAAAAATGCTCCTATTGAATAAATTACTTTATATTCATTTTAGACTAAAACACTCTATCAAATAGGAGTAAATATAAAAAGACAGGGTTTGTTGAAAAATAAGTAACTACTTTATTGGAGGATAAGTTTTGGTTAAAAATGCCTTATATTTTTGAACAAAGAGAGTATTAGATTTTGAATTTAAATTTGTATGAATGCAGAAAATATTTTTTTTAAAAAGAAAAAATATAAATTTTAATTTTTGCACTTTGTTTGCATTTTACTATTGGTCTGTGCACTTATTTTTCGGCGTTCTAAGTTCCTATATTTTTTTTTCATTATTTTAAATCCCTATATGAACAAAGTGTAGGAATATTAGAGGGACCTAGCTAAAACAATGAAAAACAAAATTGTAAAGACCAAAAATATTAAAAAATGTATAAGGATCAAAAGCAAAATATGAACAAAATGTAGAGACCCAAAAATATGTTTTTCCTTTTAAAAAAATACTTTTAATTGGGTCTGACATGATATTAGATATCATATTGTTATATATATATATATATATATGAAAACTTGTTGCAGTCGAATATCATATAATGTCATTGGCAAAAAAAAAAAAAAAGAATATCATATAATGTGTTTATCAATTTTTGACAGTTGCAATTCACCAACAAGAAGCTTCGATTGTACTTGATTTGGGGCTTGTTTGGTAACCCATCATTTTACATTTGGGAAGTCCATTTATGTCCAAAGTTGTTTGGATGACAATTTTTATCCAAATTTACTTTTTTAAAAACACATTCAAATCAGATTTAAAAATGAATTTGGTCAACATTACCTGCTAGAACTTTTTATACTGAAAGCACATTTCTAACTCTCACGCTTCTCCAATATCCTAGACACTATACCCACCGTTCGATCATCACTCTCCTTCCCAAATTGAATTAAATCATGAATAAATCCTTTACTAGAGACCCCAACACTTGTTACTATTTTTGTGATTATTAAAACAACAACAACAAACAACAACAAGCCTTTATCCCACTAGGAGGGGTCGGCTACATGGATTGCAAGACACCATTGTGCTCTATCATTTATCAAGCTTTTAGGAATATTATTAATTAAGAGATCGCGTTCAATAACTTCCAAGAGTGTTCTCTTAGGCTTTCCTCTACTTCTTTTAATCGGACTCAAAGTTATATGTTCTACTCTTCTCACTGGTGCCTCCCTTGGTCTTCTTTGTACATGCCCAAACCATCTCAACCGATTTTCTACCATTTTTTCCTCAATAGGTGCCACCCTCACTTTTTCGCGTATGTGCTCTTTTCGAATTTTATCTTTACGTGTATGTCCGCACAACCATTGTAACATTCTCATCTCTGCTACTCCAATTTTATGCTCTTGCTGTCCCGTTAGAGCTCAGCATTCACTACTATATAACATTATCGGTCTGATAGCAGTGCGATAAAACTTTCCTTTAAGTTTATTAGGCATCTTACGGTCGCAAATAACTTTTCTTTTTCGCATACGTGCTCATTCACTACTATTTTTGTGATTATTACAAGATATATAAAATTAAGAGGCACGGTTAATTCAATAACCTGCTTTAAAAATAAAAAATTTACAAACATTTCCATATTCAATGACATGTTCTAATTAAAAGAATAGCCAAAAAAACAAAAACAAGAAATATTAAAAAAGAGATAATATTAAAAAACTGTAATAAATAATTAAATACTTAATATTTTATTATAAGAATTAAATATCCTCCTCAAAAATGCCTTATAAAAAGATTAGGGGTATAAAATATGAAAATTTTTAACCCAATCAAGTTTCTCTGGTTTCATGTCTACGTGTAGATCTAGCAGTGTCATAGGCGTGTTTTTTTTAAAAAAAAAAAAAATTGCCCAACCCAACAAACTGCACATAATTTTATTTTTTTAAATGCAATTCTACGGAAATACTTCTCTCACCATCACATGATGATAAGTTGAAACATTTTTAATATCAAACATTTCTATAACAAAAATTACAAATCATAAAAATTAATATCCTTTTTAATAATTATACATTTAAAAGCACTGTATTTTATATAATTAAATAATTTTTAATTTATTAAACTGATTTTTAAAAGGATTTATTCAAACACAAATTCTTTTATCACAATTAATTTTTATTAAATTAACTGTAACCAAATAAACTAACAATTGACTTGTGAAGCTGTTCATGAATTATGAGACGATTTTTTATGGTCAAGAATTAGACAGCCCAAAAATTAATATTAATCATCACGACCCAAAATTTGAGTTGTGATTGGGGCATAGGCTAAGCTAATATATTTTCATTTAATCTAGTAAGCCTGAACATATTATGCTTCTCACACATAATATCTCAATAAAACACAATTTTTCCTTACCCAACTTTTCACCATTCATAACAAAATTCAATTTTCATAAAACAGTAAAAGCATCATTAAAAAAAGAGTACAAAAATATTGCAGAAATAAGTAACTACTCCCAAAAGTTATGTACTATTATTATTGCACAAAGGTAAAAGACACACAAGTCATGTGATCCCTATTTGGATAATAGATAATGTTTGTACGTTCATAATGCATATCAGACCTTGAAGGTCCCCAAAGGGGGAAAAAACAGCATAAACCAGTGTACATAACAGAGTTCCCCAGCACAATTTAAGCTTACAATTATCCTATCCAAAAGCTCCTCTCAATTTATGAGTCAACTCTCAAAGGGAGAATATGGGGAACGAAAAAAGAAACTTTACATCATACAGAAGATCTCACATGTTCCTTCACCATACACTTTTTCCCCTATTATTGTTGTCAAGTTTTCCCCTCTTTTTTTTTTTAATGTGAGAAGTGAGAACTAACGTCCATTTAAAATATGTTCTAACCTGAACTATAACTGCAAAGCATTATACAGGGCTCCCATTTCAACACAGAAAGATGGTGGGACAACCTCACTTTTTTAGAAGCCTTCTATGGAACACCAATACAGGAAAAAATGAAGCCAAATCATGTCTAGTAGCTGTAGAGGTGTTTGACAATCATATCAAACACCTGTGTTTTAAACTGTATAATTGGATCCAAGATAGATAGAGAGGAAAAAAAAGATAAATCTTTATTAAAATATAAAATTTGAATCTAACTTTATAAATTAATAAAGATAAAAGAAAATCTTTAATAGAAGATGATCAAAATTTTTAAATTTATACAACTAATAAAGCCAAAAGAAAATCTCCACGAATAAAAATAATAATTTAATTTCAGATTCTTTCTACATATGTGCCTCAATATTTATAGACAGAAAAATAACTAATAATTCCTAAAAATACTCCCACTAATCCATAACTATGATAATGGAAAATAACTACCTGAAAATAAATAAATAAAAATTCTAATTTAATCTCCAAGTATCCCATGATAATCGTAAACTTACTCAACAAAATAAAAAAATAATCTAAAAAATATTACTAAATAGATAATATTTAAAATAACTTGAAAATAATAATTGCTCCTAATATCTCTCCAACTTCCGTACATCACCCATTATCTCATACTACTCTTACTCTATCATTGTACCTACAGGGCACTTGAGCTGTCTCCACATCTCATAACCACCTCATTATATGTGATTTTCTTAGAAAGGCATCGCGGGATGAAAATGTCAACCTCAGTGACCTTTATACTGTGCTTGACTCGCAGTAAAAAATAATGAGAGAAAAAATAAAGAGGAGAAAGAATGAAAGGAATGCATTTTTTTTTAATTGTACTTGGTTGAGCAAGAGAAATATAAAAGAAAAAAGTTATTAATTTTATATGGACAATAATAACTTTCTTATTTATAAAACTATTTATATAATACAATTCAATATTTTAATATTATATATAATAAAAATTATTATATATCATTGCCTGAACAAAAATATTATTAAAAATTATTTTATTCAATATTGACGAAAAAATATTTTATCCAATTTAAATTATTAATATATAATAATCTTAAAATTTGAGACTACAACCAAATATAAAGTATTTAACTGAAAATTAACTTAAAAATTTAGAATTAGTATTTGTTTAATTAGTCTAAAAATTAAATATACTGTTTGTTTAACAAAAGTTCATGATCAAAATATAACTACATTACAAATATCATGATAAAAATAAAGAAAAGCAAGAGGCAACAATGAAAAAATTGATGGATAAATTTGAAAATAAGATTTTCTCTCCAAAATATCCCCATATATGGAGAAAAAAGTTTGAGGTAAAAACATGTGGGTCTCATATGTTATTTTCCTTCCACTTTTCTCCTCCCTCCACTTTTTCTCCGCAGCCAAGCAGGAGGCAATATTGTTTTCCGCCTACTTTTCCTTCCCACCTTTCTCTCCCCCTCACTTTTCCCTCCTGCCAAGCATAGCAATTTTCGGTGTCTCCCTAGCAGTTTTAGTTCGTTGTCAGTGACATCAGGAGGGAGAGCTGTCATCTTCATTTTGATTGGTCAGAGGTGTTACGCAACCAAGCCACTGCCTCTATAGCAGCATCCATCTTGGGTTTGCCATCAAACTGCATTCCTTTGAACTCCAAAACAGCCCTAAACTTATTTGTTTTAAGGCGTTTTGTTTTGTACCGGGATGGAGAGTGCCCTACTAGCAAGCGCAAGGTCTTGGGGTTTGTCCCATCTTTTGTGAACTTATTCTCACCATTAGCTGCCTTAGGCTTCCTTGTTTCTCGGCCAAATACAAATCTTCCTTCACATTGATCCCCTAACACAAGTTCTTGAACAGCAAGCATCAAGTACTTCCCTTCCTTGTGGATGTCAATCTTGGGATCTTCAAGCTGCACGTTACATGAATCAACAAAATGATTAGCTCATGGATAATTTTCATGAATTCACAGTTTCCAACTGTCTTTTCTCCTTGTGCAAATTAATTAGCTCATGGGCAATACTAGTGAATGATAATTTCCAACTTGGAATAAATTTTGGATGAACTAGTGTAGGATTTGTTTATTAGTGAATCCATTGCTTGATCTTAGCTTTCACTTGAATGTATTTAAGCAGCAGTAGATTTTTCTATCAGCAAATCTATTTCCTTCAGTTTCCTTCAGTCGTTTAGTTGAATTTGAAGTACTTTAGAATAATGTATTTATGCTCATCGATGGTATATCTGTCAATCGAATCGAAGTGTAGCGCTAGTTTAGTTTCAGAAGACGGAAATGTAGACTTAGAAAATGAAAGACAGAGAGAATAATGTAGCTTCAACAACGTGGAGGAGAATATTTTAGTCAATTAGATTAAGTATAGCAAATTTTTTATTTTAGAAATGGAGAGTGTTTACATTGAAATTAGAAGGAAAGTTCATTCAATTCCTGTATAAAAAATATCCATGTAATTTACTCAGAAGAGAAAAATGTAGGCTTTCATTTAAAGGATAATCTTGCATTATTAAGTTTCATCACAAGATAAAACTACATTGTGCTTTGTCAGATACGTCACGGCAGGCTTTTGCTGAGGGTGCTTGTCAAAAGATAATAAAACTATTTATAGACCTTTACATGAACTTCTACGTTTGAGATGTTTCATTGAAAAATAAACTGGCAATTTTGATAGGTAAGTAAAGGTTGAAACTCCCTTGCATCTTACTTAAACACGCAAGAGAGAAAACATAAAACATGTTATGCAGCTATAACTCATTTGCAACAAGGAACAATATGGCGAGAAACCAAAATCTGCTGACCTTCTTTTGGACGAGCTTATCCAGCTCTTCCTTTAGCTTCATATAGCAGTCAGCTAAACTAGGATCCATGAAAAAGTCAATATAGCCATCCAACATTTTTAGATGTCCAGCCTACACCCAAAAAAAAAAAAGGCATATTTTGTCATGAAAGCAAAAGTCAATTGCTAGAAACTGCAGATGTATCAGTTAGCAAATCACCTGTGTCCCATTAACTAGGGCGCCGCCAAAAAGGATAAGTACTGAATCAGACACACCAGTGGAATCGCATATGAAAACAGAATTAAATTTCACTTTTTCACCAAAAACCAGCCATGGATAAGAAATGGTTTGGTAACGCTCATTCACTGAATTCTGGCCAAAATCATCAATACCAGTAAAAATCTAGAAAATGAATATGATAGGGGTTGGGGGAGTTTAACTTGTACATATCCATACAATACATCTGCTAAGATATAAAAAAGTCAAGTGGATTTATAACTTTGGCATCATAATATATACACACAGTTAAAAATATGACTTCTGTTAAAGAGGCTAAAGATATTAAATGTGCAGTAGCGTCCCCAACTCAATTCAAAGACTTACTGGCTATTCATGAATCTGTGAGAGCATACATGCATCTTCTTTCATATAATTGCATTAGCATGAAAGAACTAGTGGTTGAAGACAGAGGAGGAAGAATCTTAGGGATATTGGTGAAGGTAGTGCTTATGAGAATTGGGGAAAACTGAAATTTTAGCTTTTAAAACTGAACTCAGATCTATTCAGAGGAGCTTCATCTTTTCAATAGGCTTCTATGGCTTTATTAATAATAAACAGAAGAGAGAAATAAAGAGAAGTATGTGCGGTTATTGTTTAGTGTTTTTCCCATTTTTTGATTGGTTTTGAGTCAAGTACCATTTATTCCTATTTTTCAGCAATCTAGTCTAGACAAGAATTTCTTCCAGACCTGATTGTTCCTGTCCATTTCACACAACTCAGAATTCCATCAGGTATCTTTAAACTACATATTTTTAATTCAATCTCTTAATAAAGCAAGATGCTCCCATTAATTTCATACCTTGTTGTTTTGCTTTTCAGGGCTGAAGAGAATAGAGAGAAAATGAGAATAGCTGCCTAAGTCCAAAAAATATCATCTGACACACCAAACAACTCCTCATAGATTTTTTCCCCATCTTTTAATGCTTCCTGGACTTACAATGCCATATGCAAGATTGATCCTGTACTAAGCATATGATATTCACTACAATGATCACTTTCAGCTTTAACAAAGTAGAACAATAACATGAAAAAAGAATCCGTAAAGATCAAGAATGGTTAAAACAACGATCATATTTTACCTCACCTAATCATGAAACAGACAAGGTTATGTATGCATCTTTAAATGTTAAGTTGAAAACTCAAATGTGATTCCACAATAATATTTTTGCTTCTTACAAAGTAATTTCAACATATTGCAAATGAAAGTCTACATGCTCAAGTCTAAGAAGGAAATTACCATCAGAAATGAGCCAATTTAAACAAAAAGGCATCATATAAGTTAAACATTCATTCAAGGTAACTCCATCAATGCCCTAATTCCTAAGAATATGAGCATGGGTTTGCCACTTACTGCATACAATAAAACCTGGCCGTCATCCCTTGTTTTAAATGACATGGACGTCTCCCTGTGCTGTACATGAAGGAATAATAAAATTTAATCAAGTAAAAATTAACTGAAAAATATTATGCCAATTGCCGGAATACATGTCTAAGGAACATTTAGCTTACCACTACAGATGCTATCCCAGGAAAGAGGCCAGAACAAATGACTGAACGAACCATAGATTGATTGTGACTCAGTTTGTTGTTAATGCTTGCATCTGAATCTACTAAGCCTGCATCCTTTAAGATGAAGCTAAACGACCTGAAGAGTCTGGGCAGAGAGGAAATTTCTCCAGCAGTATTCATGAGCAGAGCCTTCTCTTTCAGCTTCTTTCCATCCCTCGTATGCACGGACAAGAGCCATATGATCACTGTAATCTTTTGCAGAAAATCTAGACTTAGCTGTCCCTACCAACTGAACCCAACAGACAAAAGCTATCAGTTTACTCTAATAGTATTATCCTAACTTATGCCAGTGCTTAATCCAAGAAATAGAAAAAGTGAACAGGAACTAAAGATTCATTGGTTCGGTGAACTTTAATGGCTCAACATCTTGCACGACCTCTATACTCAAACCTAACCCAAATTAGTATATGCACATCCGACTACTCAGACAGAAACAAAGTACAGTTAAAAAATGAAAATTCATATTTGGTTCACCGTCCATAAAATGCAAGTTTTCCAACACATTTTTAATAGAAAGATAAATTTAATCAGAAAGACAATAAAAGGATGATAAGACACTACCCAAAAAGAGAAGATTCAGGAGAATGCAAAGAGAGAAAATAGTGGGGAAAACACTAGTGTGGGAAATCTAACTATGCTGCCCAGCCCCTACTCATGTATGATGCTCACACTGTTTTCACAGGAAAAGGGACGCTACTACTGTCATAACTAGCATGTTCAAGACTTCCAATTCTCCACTGAGTTTAATTAACCCCATCCAATACATCTCTCTTTAAAAATGTGATATGAAATAACTGAAGCACAAATTTATTCACAGCCATAACCAAATCCAAACATTCAGATAATTAGCTGACTTACATCCTTGTTGTCTTGGGGCAAAAGGAAAGGATCCCTGACACTTAGGCCAGCAACTATTGTAAGAATAGGATCAAAGCAACGAAATATAGCACCCATAATTAACATTTTTTCCAGCTTGGGATCCACTGGAAGCATTGAGAGAAACTTCCCGAGATTAGAAAGATTTTCCTTCTCATCTAACGCCCCAATCATCTTCAGAAAATCAATAGCATTTTGGACAGCCCGCGGCTCTGGCGCTTGCAGAGCTGCTGATAAGAACTCTCCTATGCTCTCCACCTGCAAACTCTTTATTTGCAAGCAAAGAGAGTTTTAGGGTGTTCTCAGTAGCTCAGGAAGTTGGTATTCAGAAAAAGCTTCATAAACACATTTGGGGTAAAGGCGGTAGCATTCTCCTGGTTGTACACGACCTGCTCTCCCCCTTCTTTGACGAGCAGATGCTTGTGATATCCAAGAAGGTAGTAGACAAGGTGTGTTATTCAAAGCATCATAAGAAGTCACTTTTGCTTTTCCACAATCAATTACAAATACTAACATCATTGATAGTAATACTTGCCTCTGCCATATTTGTTGCAAGCACTACCTTCCTTACATTCGGTGGTGGTTTCTCAAATATGAGTGTCTGTTCAGAAGTTTCCATTGAACCATGGCATGTTAGAAGCAGAACCCTATTAGGATCTCCTAAGAGAGGATGAGCTTTGAGCTGATCCCTTAAACGTCTTATATCCTCCCACCCAGTCATAAATACTAAAATAGCACCTGGCCGTTTCTTCCGACATATATGGCACAGGACAGCTTCAATGAGATTAAATCCTTTGCAATCTGGGGCCCAAGATGCAAGTGAATCACAGGTCCAAGAGCTATAACTTTCAAAACTTGATTTAGAAAGAGCATCCTGTACAACAATCAGAAGGTAATAAAGTCATACTTCCAACATAACAAATGTTATTTTCATTAAGTTTCTAAAGCAAACATAGCATAGACACAAAATTGTAGGGATAACAAGGGCTTGCAGACAAGGTATACCATGTAGCAAGTCTTATATAAGTAATGAATCCATGCCTTCAAAAAGCTCAAAATAAAGTCAGGGCTCCTTTTTATAGTTATTTTGAGTAATGATATCCCATTCTTTAAAAAAATAAGCTCAAAATAAATATTACATGTCACAAGGCATAACATCAGGCTGCATACCCATGAAAGATGACATCTGACCAAACAAGGATCTGAGTTATACCAGAGGTAAAGTAATAAAACCAATAAGAACACCTCCCAGCTGTCATTGAAGCTGAGAACAGTATATTGAGTCATTGACACCACAGTATACCATGGTTGACGCATACTAATGAATCAATAAATCAAACACCATCCATAAGAAAAATTAAAAAACATGATGCATTAACCTACTTCTGTAGGTGATTTAAGTTTGAAGATTACTTTTTAATTAATGAAAGCAAAATTATAATTAAGATAGTACAATATAGACAAGAAAATTTCCTCAAAATTCTGCATAATAAAGCCTTTATCAACTCTATATTCTGCATGGGTGAGAAGGAAATCCCTATAACTATCCATGGGCTCAATACTGATAGGTAAGAATAATTTGGAAAGATAGAAAGTTGAGGGAGGGAGCGGGAATGACTGAGAGAAGAACAGGAAGATAGAGAGAGCAGGAAAGAAGAGAGATTAAAGAGGAGAAGTTGAGAGAGATTGAGAAATAGAGATTGCACTGAATAATACGTCTTCCGTTCATAAAACATCAAAATACAATTATCAGCCTATATATAGACGTCCCTTCCCAAGCTTTTCCCAACGGCTATATTAACTAACTAATCAATTATATCCTAATTACAAATTTATAACAATACCCCCCCAAAGAGATCTTTGCCCTCAAGGATCAGTAACAACAAATTGAGGAAATTGCTGCTGAAACTGATGCAAAGCTGTCCAGGATGCTTCTTCCTCAGGTAATTGCTTCCACTTGACTAAAATTTCAGTAATTATCCTCCTCTTTTTCCGGCCAACTCTTTTCTGCAAAATGCATTCGGGTTCTAAAACAGGAGGTATTTCAAGCCAGTCAAGAGGTGGATGCCTCTGCTTGACTTTAGGATCAGGACATAGCTTCAATAGGGATACATGAAAGGTTGCATGTATTCTAGAATCAGGTGGTAGTTCTAACTTGTACGCCACTGCTCCAACTCTTTGAATCACCTTGTAAGGACCAAAATACCTAGGAGCTAATTTTTGGTTACTCCTAGAAACTGCAGAAAGCTGTCTATAGGGTTGTAACTTTAAGAAAACCCATTGCCCCACTGCAAATTCCCGATTAGATCTGTGTGAGTCTGCCCTTTGCTTCATCATATTCGCAGCACGATGGAGATGATGTTTGAGAACAGCTATCATCTCTTCCCTTGCTGTAAACGACCTGTCCATAGCATCTAGCACACTATTATGAGGTAAATAAGGAGAATGGAGAGGAGGTTTCTGACCATATAGAAGTTCATAGGGAGTAGCCTTAGTTGCTGTGTGAAAAGTGGTATTATACCACCATTCTGCCTGTGACAGCCACTTACTCCACTGCTTGGGCTGTTCCCAACACATACACCGAAGGTAGGTTTCCAAGCAACGATTAAGCACTTCAGACTGCCCATCTGTTTGAGGGTGATACGCAGTGGAAAGAAGTTGCTTTACTCCCAAAACCTGCAAAAACTTTTTCCAAAAGCCGCTAACAAATAAAGGGTCATGGTCACTAATAATTTCAGATGGTGCCCCATGTAATTTATAAACTTGATCCATAAAAATTTGAGCTAATATGGAAGCTGAAAAGGGATGAGTGAGTGGTACAAAGTGTGTGTGCATACTCATACGGTCAATTACTACCCAAATAGTGTCCTTGCCAAAGGATTTAGGGAGCCCTTCAATAAAATCCATAGTGATACTCTCCCATACCTTACTAGGAATAGGCAAAGGCTGTAATAGTCCAGGGGCAGCAACAGTCTCATATTTACACCTAGCACATGTATCACATTGTTTAATAAAATCAGAAATGTCAATTATCATTTTTTTCCACCAAAATAAGGACTTAACCCTCTGATATGTAGCCTGAATTCCTGAATGACCACCTGGTGGGCTTGCATGGAGCCATTCCAATATTTGTTGCCTCAAAGGACGATGAGACCCTATTACCAGCTTCCCTTTTCTTCTTAATAAGCTCCCATCCTAAGAAAAATGACCTTAGATTCCCTCATTCTCTTACGTTTTCTTCCGGATTTCTGAAATAACAGCATCCACATTCCAACTTTCCTTTATCTTCTCAAGCAACTCTGGTGATGATGTGTCTAAAATCATCTGCATAATTTACTGTTTCAGTATTCTTGAGAGAGCATCTGCAACAGAATTTTCATTCCCTTTTTTGTACTGAATCTCATAGTCAAAACCAGCTAATTTAGCAACCCAAAACATCTGAAAACTGATTTTTAACTTCTGCCCTAGCAGATATTTTAGGCTTTGCTGATCAGACCTTATTATAAATCTTTTCCTTTCCAAATATTGATGCCAATGAAGCACAGCCAAGACCACCGCCATCAATTCCTCTTCATATATCGAGAGTTTTTGATGCCTTTCAGCCAAACCCTTGCTAAAGTAAGCAATTGGTTGACCGGATTGCATTAGAACAGCCCCTACCCCTACTCCACAAGCATCAGTTTCAACTACAAATTGTTTCGAGAAATCTGGAAGAGTGAGTACAGGTGCAGAAATAAGGACTTCCTTGAGTTTAGTAAAAGCTGCAGCAGCTACCCTTGACCACTCAAATCCATTCTTCTTAAGAAGAAGAGTTAGTGGCTTAGCTAGAATCCCATAGCTCTTGACAAACCTTCTATAGTATCCAGCCAGCCCCAAGAAAGCCCTTAATTGCTTGATATTTGTGGGTTCAGGCCATTCAGCCACTGCTTGCACTTTCTTGGGATCTGTTCTGACTTGCCCCCCACCAATTAAATGTCCCAAATACTCAACTTCACTTGCTGCAAAAGAACATTTGCTCTTTTTAATAAAGAACTGATGCTGTCTCAAAATAGAAAACACTTCCTTGAGGTGCTGCACATGATCATTAAGATTAGAGCTATAGATCAATATATCATCAAAAAAAACTAACACAAACTTCCTCAAATAAGGACGGAATATACTATTCATAGCCCCTTGGAAAGTTGCTGGTGCATTCGTTAGACCGAATGGCGTAACTAACCATTCATAATGTCCACTGTGTGTCTTAAAAGCAGTCTTTGAAACATCTTGAGGCACCATTCGGATTTGATGATAACCAGCCCTCAAGTCCAATTTTGTAAACCATTTTGCAACACTTAACTCATCAAAGAGGTCTTCCACTAAGGGAATAGGATATTGGTTTTTCACTGTCTTTTTATTTAATTCCCTATAATCTATACACATCCTCCAAATACCATCCTTCTTTTTGACTAAGACAATTGGAGCAGAAAATGGGCTGGAACTCTCTTGTATTACCCCCGTGTGTAGTAATTCCTTGACTAACCCTTCAATAACATCCTTTTGGGCGGAGGGATATCTGTAGGGCTTTAAGTTTACGGGATTGGTACCTTCTTGAAGAACAATAGAGTGATCATGTCCCTCATGAAACGGTGGCAACCCCTTGGGTGCTTCAAAGAGGTTAGGGAACCCTTGCAGTGTGGAATTAATCGCCTCTGGGATTTCCGTACAGGTCTGTACTGAGAAGATTTCCACCTTCTCACGCCCCTTGGGAATTAATTGCAGTAAAAATACTTGGTTAGTAGAAAAATCCTTAATTTCCACTCTCTTTGGTTGCACTACTCGTAGGGTATTGGAAGGCATAGCTTGAAGCTTACACATTTTTCCTTCAAGCCAAAAAAACATGGTTAGAGATTCATAATCCCAGAAAGCATTTTTAATACTTTTGAGCCATTTCAGCCCCAATATTAGATCATAGGTATGTAATTCAAGAATTCTAAAATCAAAAGAAAATTCTAAGCCCTGCATTCTCCATTTGAACCCCTCCCAAATTCCATGCACCTTCAGTCTTCTTCCTCCAGCCACCTCTACCCATTCCTCCTTCGTTCCATCAGCTTGCCACCCGAGTCTTTTTGCCACATTAAAGTCCAAAAAGTCATGGGTGCTGCCACTGTCAATTAGAATATGAAGCTTTCTCTTGCCAAAATACCCTATGAGCCTCATTGAAGAGCCATCATCAACTCCTTCCATAGCGTGTAGTGAGATAAAAGGTTGGGTGTCTTCCCCTTCAACCTCACCCTCTTCTTCCGACTGAGTAACTTCTTCTGGGACATCATTAACCTCAATAAAATGAAGCTGTAATCTCTGCCTTTGTGGGCATCTATGATCCCGTGAAAAATTTTCATGACAGTAGAAGCACAAGTTTTTTCTTCTGTGTTCAGCTTCTTCATCCGCCGAAAGGATTTTCGGGACAGTGTTGACTAATTTTTGATTGACCGAGACACTTTTCTGAGGTAAAGAGGGTGTCTTGGCTTTGGTATGGGCCCCATTACCCATTAGTGCTTTTTTATATGAACCCCACGTGTTTGACTGGAAGGTTTGTGTGGCTGGTGCTGAGGGTTGGGTGGCCGAAATTGAGGTGGCCACGTATCCTCCCCTTTTATTCTGGCTTTTCTTCTCGGTCTGTCTCTGGAATATGATTTCTTGCATTCTCACGAGTTTTCGAGCCTCCCTTAGGGTCCGAGGTTTGAAAAGGTGGACTGGACCCTCATATTCCTCTCGAAGACCCGAGAGGTACATGTCCACCAAATACTCTTCTGGCAGTCGCAGCTTACACGCAAGCATATCAAACTCATCGTGATACTCAGCCAAAACTCCTCGTCGCTTCAAACGAGCTAAATCGCTCATGGGCGTCTCATGAACAGGTCCGAAACGATCTTTCACTTCTTCTATATATTCTTCCCACGTCGGCCAAATTCCTTCGCATGATTTCTCATAAGCTTGATGCCATTGGAAGGCTCTTGGGTCAAGATGCATGCTTGCCATCTTGATCTTGGTTTCTTCTGGCGTCTCGTCAAGCTCGAAATATCGCTCACATTTCAAAATCCACCCGAGAACGTCTTCCCGAGTAAACTTTGGGAACTCCATCTTCGTGAACTGCATGGGCCTCCGGTATTCTCTTCGTTCATACCCCTCTCTGCGTTTATAATCCTCATGCTCATGATGGCGTTCAGCAATCTGTCCATTTCGGTGGTGGCCTTCTCTTTCAGCCTCTCGGTCCCTTACCAAAGACTGAAACTGTTGGGAAAGCCCATCAACCAATTCGGTCAAAGCATCAATCTTTCCATTGTTTTCTTCGATCTTGACCATGAAATCTTCCATCTCTGGTCGGCTTTGTTGGTGTCTGCTACGCGTCTTGACCATGAACCGTAATTGGAGATATAGAAGAGGGGGCTGAGGAGCGCCTGGCTCTGATACCACTGATAGGTAAGAATAATTTGGAAAGATAGAAAGTTGAGGGAGGGAGCGGGAATGACTGAGACTGAGAGAAGAACAGGAAGATAGAGAGAGCAGGAAAGAAGAGAGATTAAAGAGGAGAAGTTGAGAGAGATTGAGAAATAGAGATTGCACTGAATAATACGTCTTCCGTTCATAAAACATCAAAATACAATTATCAGCCTATATATAGACGTCCCTTCCCAAGCTTTTCCCAACGGCTATATTAACTAACTAATCAATTATATCCTAATTACAACAACAACAACAACAACAACAACAAGCCTTTATCCCACTAGGTGGGGTCAGCTACATGAATTGCAAGACGCCATTGTGCTCTATCATTTATTAAGCTTTTAGAAATATTATTAATTAAGAGATCACGTTCAACAACTTCCAAGAGTGTTCTCTTAGGCCTTCCTCTACCTCTCTTAATCGGACTCAAAGTTATATGTTCCACTCTTCTCACTGGTGCCTCCCTTGGTCTTCTTTGTACATGCCCAAACCATCTCAACCGATTTTCTACCATTTTTTCCTCAATAGGTGCCACCCTCACTTTTTCACGTATGTGCTCATTTCGAATTTTATCTTTACGTGTATGTCCGCACATCCATCGTAACATTCTCATCTCTGCTACTCCAACTTTATGCTCTTGCTGTCCCGTTAGAGCCCAGCATTCACTACTATATAACATTGCCGGTCTGATAGCAGTACGATAAAACTTTCCTTTAAGTTTATTAGGCACCTTACGGTCACAAATAACTCCTTTAGCTTTTCTCCAATTAAACCACCCAGCTTGAATTCTATGTAAAATATCTCCACTGATTTCGCCATCATTTTGAATAATGGCTCCCAAATATCTAAATTTTTCCACTTGAGGTATAATTTGATCTCCCAATTTCACTTCCAAATTATTTTCGAATAGTCCTTTACCAAATTTACAATATAAATATTCCGTCTTACTTCTACTCAGACGAAAACCTTTCGACTCCAATGTCCTCCTCCATAACTCAAGTTTGCAATTAACCTCTTCTCTTGTCTCTGCTATAAGAACTATATCATCCGCGAAGAGCATACATTTCGGGATTTCCTCTTGAATATGTTCCGTCAAAACATTTAAAATCAAGTTGAACAAATAAGGACTCAGAGATGATCCCTGATGTAGTCCAATCTTTATAGGAAAATCCTTTGTTTGACCACTAGGCGTTCTTATACTAGTTTTTACCCCCTCATACATATCTTGTATGGCTTTAATATAAGCAATCCGTACTCCCTTTTTTTCCAACGCTTTCCAAAGCACTTCTCTTGGTATACGGTCATAAGCTTTTTCCAAATCAATAAAAACCATGTGTAGATCTTTATCTTTACAACGATACTTTTCCATTAATCCCCTTAGTAGATAAATTGCCTCTGTAGTTGATCTACCTGGCATAAAACCAAATTGATTCTCAGAAATACTTGTCTCCAATCTCAACCTGTGCTCAATTACTTTCTCCCACAATTTCATTGTGTGGCTCATGAGTTTAATCCCTCTATAGTTAGTACAATTCTGAATATCTCCTTTATTTTTATAAATAGGAATTAATGTACTTCTCCTCCACTCATCAGGCATTTTCTTGGACCGTAAAATCACATTAAATAACTTAGTTAACCATCTCACCCCTTTTTCACCTAAATATTTCCACGCTTCGATAGATATACAATCAGGTCCGTTAGCTCTACCATTTGCCATTTTCTTAAGAGCTTCCTTTACCTCCTTATCATGTATTTTTCGATAGAATGACAAATTTTGTTCTCCTTCACCAGTTACTAAATCCTCCAAGTTACTAGATGAATCCTCTCCATCATTGAAAAGTTTAGAAAAATAAGTCTCCCATCTATTTTTAATTTCATCATCTGTAACTAAAATTCTTCCCTCTTCATCCTTAATACACCTTACCTGTTCTAAATCTCTTGATTTTCTTTCTCTACTCTTGGCAATCTTATAAATATTTTGCTCTCCTTCCTTCGTCTCAAGGTTCTTATAAAATTCTTCAAAAGCTTTGGAACGAGCTTCACCCACAGCTCTCTTAGTTTCCTTCTTAGCCATACGGTACCTCTCCCAATTTTCCTCATTGTTACACAAATGTATGGCTTTAAAACAGTTCTTCTTATACTTGATTTTGTCCTGTACACTATTATTCCACCACCAAGACTCCTTATCTCTCGGACCAGAACCTTTCGATTCTCCCAAAACTACTTTTGCAACCTCCCGTATCTTTTTAGCCATATCCTCCCATATGATGTTAGCACTTCCCTGAGAATCCCAAATTCCTTTATCCAAAAGATTTCGCTTGAAAATATCTTGCTTCTCACCTTTTAATTGCCACCACCTAATCTTTGGTGTTACTACTTGTCGACGTTTTTGGATTTTACTCATAATACACACATCAAGGACTAGGACCCTATGTTGTGTCGTTACAGCATCTCCAGGGATCACCTTACAATTTTTACAAAGTTTTCTATCTGTGTTCTTAACCAAAAGAAAATCAATCTGCGACCTTGAGGCTCCACTTTTGTAAGTGATGAGATGCTCATCTCTCTTCTTGAAACAAGTGTTGGCAATCTTAAAATCATACGCCAATGAGAAATCAAGAAGAGTTTGCCCTTCATTGTTTAGCTCTCCAAAACCAAAACCACCATGCACCCTCGCATACTGACCAGCTTCCCTCCCGACATGCCCATTAAAGTCTCCTCCAATAAAAATCTTTTCACTCTGTGGTATGTGTCGAATCAACCCCTCCAGATCCTCCCAAAATAATTCCTTAAGACTGGCTTCTGTCCCGACTTGCGGCGCATAAGCGCTAACAATATTAACAGTCTCACGTCCAATTATCATTTTTAAAGAAATAATTCTGTCTCCAATTCTGCTAACTTCTACAACGTTCTTCTTCCACTCCTTATCTATAATGATGCCTACTCCATTGCGTGCACTTACTTTTCCTGTATACCAAAGTTTGAAACCTTGAATATCCTTAGCTCCTTCTCCACGCCATTTTGTTTCTTGCAAGCAAAGGATATTGATTTTCCTTTGAATCATAACCCCTACAACCTTTACAGATTTACAATTTAATGTCCCAACATTCCAAGTACCAAATCTAATTTTGCTCTTATGGACTAACTTCTTTAGCCGCGTGCGTCCAGAATGACACGGTAGCCCTTGCTCATTTAACACTACATCCGGGCGCCGATGCAGCGGCTCTAACTCACTTATCACTGTACTCGAGCCATGCAGCGCGTTACTTACGGGCAACGACCTAGCATTAACATTATAACGTCTATTGTCCATGTTCATGATAGATTCAACAAATTTTTACATTGGCTGTTGATGGCCTAACACAACCCTCCTCCTTTACCCGGGCTTGAGACCGGCTATAAACATAGGCGGAGTTTATATCCTAATTACAAATTTATAACAAATACCAAAGTGAAAAAAAGTAAGCATATCCATATTCTATAACAAAAACATGAATTCAAACAGCACATCTATGACATGGGCTGAAAAATCAACATATTAACAAGTATCTCTAGCCTTATTTACGAAAGTTCCAAACAACTACATAACAGTACATCTTGACAAACCTGATCTTCCCTAATCCCACCCAAAACATAAAACTATAATGAACAAAAACTCTTGAGAAAAGAACCAAGTTTCCCCTACTCACATCACACACTAACTAGAAGATAACAAACTTCAGAACATTGTAGGAAGAAATTTCAAGAAACTTTAGAGATTCAGAAGCATTTAAAATATTATATTAGAACAGATCCACAATAAACTTTCACAAACACACAGACAAACACATAATGGTAGGAGAAAAAGAAACACTTAAACATCATTAAATTACATGTTATATTAGAATCATGTATTTAAAGTAATTCCCCACCTCCACAAGAGCAGTGATCTGATTCTTCTTTTTTCTTGGTTTTTTCCGCAACTTCTCTTGACCATAATCATCAATTTGGTTGAAAGGAGTTAACTTATATCCAGTCATCTCCAAAACATCTTCCAAAAAATGAGAGCTCACAAGATAGGTGAAACACTGGGCAAAAAAAAAAAAGCACTCAAAACACTTCTCTTTTGGAAGTAAACATTGAAACATCCGATAAGTGAAGAGATTCAATCTCATGGTGGTATTAGAAAGAAAGACATTGAATTCATTTCAACACATCACTAACAAATTTCATACACTGATTCTTATGAAATGCATTGCTTAACCAAAAGGCATAACAAAGAAATTTTGACTAAATCATCATAATTCAGTTTCCAGAGAAGGATTTTGAAAAAAAAAAAAAACTACATCTGAATGCAGTGTGCTGGGATGACACTTGACAGTTACATTTTTGCAATCAGGAAAAACCACTACTTGCAACAACTAATTTATGCATGGATGAATGCGGTGTGTTCTTAGTACTGTTAGGGGAAATGATTTTTGTGTCAGATAACTGAGAGTGTAAAAGTATAAGTTCAAATGGAACCTTTGGTAATAAACAATAATTGGACAATTTTTATAGCATGCGAGAGTAATGAAACTAACAGAAAGTTTAGTCAATTAAATGTCAAAACTGGCTAGTTTGAGGGAGAAAACGTGATTTGGGGCCTTTAGATTGTTTAAAGACAACTTCTGTAGTTATCAAATCACATGCACAACCAGCTCAGCAATTATCCAGCCATAGAGTTGATACATCCTATATAACAGAATGTTTCCACATAAATGCTCGGAAAACTCAAGGGTAGGCTTACCGGAATATGAAATGTTGGGGCACCCCCAAAATAATTAGAAAATAGCCCAGCATTCAATGTGGCACTCATTAAAACCAATCTTAAATCTCGACGATGCGGAAGAAGATCCTTTAACACAATCAGTAAGAAGTCTGAGATGAACAAAAACCAAATAGAGGAACGCATAAGTCTAATTTAGTTGCTTCTTTAGAAGTGTACAAGTCATTAAATTGATATTATTGAATTACCTTCATTCATGCCTCGCTCATGAATTTCATCAATAAAAACATGGGTTATACCATCCAGGTTTCGATCACTCAGCAACCGTCGAAGTAATATACCAGTAGTACAGAAAAGTAGATAGGTGTTTTTCCCCTTCATTCCTTCTAACCGAACTTTGAAACCAACCTATCAAAAAACCTCTGTTGTGGAATAGCGGCAAGAACAAAGAAGTTCCCGATTTTAAAATTTATCTTTTAAAAGCAAAAATAGTTTGACTCTTTACTTTCTTCATGAAAACCAAACTTACTGTTTCACCAAGAGGCTCTCCTCTCTCTGCTGATACTCTCTCAGCCACAGTCATAGTAGATATCCTTCGAGGCTGTGTGCAAATAATGTTACAAAATGCTCCAAGACCAGACTCTATCTCTGACTCTAATACATATTGAGGAAGTTGTGTGGTTTTACCACAACCAGTCTCTCCAAATACTACAATCACCTATCCAAATAATGATTAAGATAAGGCATTAATTTCTTAACTTGCAAAACTCCACATTCAGCTCACTCTTATAGGTAAGCCATACACAATACTAGTGTATTAGACGCAAAGATCACAAGCAAGATCAAATTTATGGAAATTAGAATTTCATCAAGTAAAGATAATCTATTATAAACTTATAAGCAGGGTACGCAATGTTCATATAGTAACTCTGTCACTAATCACAAGGCATCTTATCATGGCAGGAATTTAGACCTAAGTGCATGGTGTCATTTCATTTTGGAAAAAAAAAAACCTTCAAGAAGATTAAGAGATAGGAAATTTAAAAATCAATTTTAATATTTCACTTTTTTCTTTTTGCAGTAATTCATTGCTATTTTGTTATATATTAAGCTGATCATGTGTTGCACTTGGTCTCTGGTTTTACATTTATTTTATTGATTCTTGAAGAAACTAAAAAAATTTCAGAAAGCCTTGACAAAGGGAGGATCTTGTTGCATCTAAGCAGAAAAAACTTAAGATTTCGGAAAGTAATACTATGCTAACAAGTCTCACTTTGGCACTTCATTCATGCCCACTTAGTACAGATGTAACAAAGTTCCACATCCTTCTGGTATTAGAAAAGGAGTCCAAAACCTAAAATGTCAGGCAGTATAAGTGAAATGCTTATTTATGGTAACAACCAGTTCACAAGTGTAATTTAGCAGAGTTACTACCTTCTTGGAATGTGTTAGCTTAACACTGTAGACACACAACACCAATGCAGGAGAAAAAAGGGGAGTTAATATTTTCATGATCTTAACTAAAATCCCATTCTCCATATTTATCCTTATTTCCTAATTTACTAATAATCATATATTTTTGAATCTCTTTTCCTCCCCCATTAAACATACCATGTGAACTAAATTCATAAAAACAAATAAACCCACAACCACTATGGATTCTCATTCCATGCTCATCAGGAGTGATGAGCACGGGCATGCTCATCACCTGTAAGGTGATTTGAGCCCTTTATTCTCCTCTCAAATGATCTCCACCATTGATTTTAATTTTTTTAAAAAAATATTCTTAATATTATATTTATCAAAATAAAAATATATAAAAATTATAAAAAAATTAATATTAAATTTATCTGTTGAATATATCTAGATGGTCAATTTCTAAAAATTATAAAAAAATTAATATTAAATTGGACTTTCCAAATTATATTTGTACCATACAAACTACATCTAGATAGTTAATTTATAAAAATTAATATTAAATTGGATTATTCAAATTGAATCTGTACTAGCTAGATTACTGATAAGTAGCTTTATTAAAGATTTCTATATTTTTTTACATATTTTTATTTAAATAAATATAACATAAAAATAAAAAGCTTAAATACAAATTGTCCATATCTCATCGGGGGTGATGACTGCTATAGCATTTTATCCTCTAATAAGCATAAAAAACAGTCCAAATTTAATATTAAATTTTTCATAATTTTTATATACTTTTATTTTGATAAATATAATAATAAGAATATTTTTAAAAATTTAAAATCAAATCATTTGAGGAGAAAATTAAATTAAGGGCTCAGATCATCTTACAGGTGATGAGCACAGAATGAGGATCCCAAACACTATACAATGTGCAATTTCTATTTTTTATCTTCTGAATCACTGAAAACAAGCTGATTTTTGACCTGGAAGATATTTCAATGAAACCAAGAAAATAATAGTAGCTGCAAGAATTCCAAAGGCCTGCCTGATTTCGCGCTATAGCTTGAAGTAAGCCTTCCTTCTCCTTGAATGCTGGCAGAGATTTCCAGAATCCCAGCATCATCTTGCCTTCAGGTGATTCCTATAAAAGGTGCAATATATATATGTAAAATATTAGGCTAGAACATGTTTCTAGTACTTAGTGACTGATAATTAAGAGCAGCTTCTCTGGTCGTCAAAGTAATTAGCTAGAATATTTTAAAGAACATTCCTGAATATCAATTCACTACTATCATACGGTAAGAAAAACCTACAACATGTAGATAAGGCAGACAAATCAAGACCATTAAATCTAGAATGAGTGGCCCAGCATATGCCTAAACTCTATTTTGCAGGCATATGTTCATCACTAATTTTGTTCCACTATCTTCTTTTAGAATACCCACAGCCATGCATACATCTTGTGTTCAAGGATTTTGCCCCTTTCTGAAAATAATCCTATAACCACCTTTTTTTTTTTAGTTACAATCCTAAAATAAGAAAACCTGCAAATAATCTACCTAATCCTCCTAATATTTGCAAAATGTAAGCATACACATGTAATAAGATAATTAGCAAGGCTTCCAGTGCCCAGTTTACAGGTGACTCAATAAATTTTAGAATAACATGTATGGATCAACAAACTAATTGGCAATCATTAGTATTTCTCCAGTTGCATTTTCAAGAGTTAGTAATAGGCACTGAAGATATGAATTTGAATCATACCATTCATGACCAAGTAACCAGAGTTCTGAAGGCATAAGAAAAAGGGTATATTTATCTCCCAATATCACAGTAAGAGAAAGAAAATCAACAAATTTTAGCAGGCAGGATAGAGCAGGGTGACTTGTTGACTTTAATGAGGTCAACCAAAAAAACTTGAAATCAACGTTGCTTTTTATTGAACCATCAATGAGATACTATATTTAATGATTAGAAAAAGTACACATTCCCTTTAACTTCAAGAAAAGGATCAGTTTCACTAATAACTCATAAATAAAGTGAAGGAGGAAAAGAAAATCATCAAGCATACAGAGCAAGTGCAGCAGTAATGATCTCTTGACCGCTACTCACTAATTCAAACAGTGGTATGAAATGTTGATGTCAACAAAGGATTGAGGAAATCAAACAAGTAAAACCTGCCAAGATCTTTGCATATCACGCATCCTCAAACTCCTCTTCAGGAGAACCTTTTCCATAACAGATTCATCCACAAAAGAATCACCAATATCATCCACATCGACATTTTTAGTTGGACTTGCATCATCCACATTGTTCGCAAGCTTTTCAGAACATAACTTAAGTCTATCAAGGTATTCCTGCAACAAACCTTCAACCCTCCGTTGCAAGATTAGAGGAATAACCACCTGTTCCAAAGCAAGGAATCCAACATCAGTCACAGGTTATGTTAAATTGCCTTACCAACACCAGCTCAAAGTGTGACCTCTCTTTGAGGACGCTTGTCATCCAAAGCTTGCCTGTAGTGAGTAAGAGGCTCTTTGCTTGCAACAGCAACTTTTCCAGACAATTCACTGCGTAAAGTTTGACAGAAGACATATCACATACCAATCAAACACCAAAAACAATAGAAAAGGCTTCTCTTGCGAGCTCAAAGTAATCGTTAGAAGTGCAAACTGCAATTATCTTGTATCAATGAGGCTATTTGATTCCATATTGCACGAAATGTATGAAAACATTTTGATTACCTCCCGATTCTTTTGGCAAGATTAGATATCTGCTCATAGTCTCTCCTATCTTTTATGTCTCCAGATACAATCTCCTGGTCCTTTTCACTGAGCAATAGCATGCTGAGTTTCCATTTACACTCGTCAACATTGGCCACCGTGGATGATGCCTATAACAACTACATTTTCTTAGAACTATCGGAAACCCCAAAAAGTGGGCAATTATGATTGTGAGAAGCCATTGACTACATGATAGCAAATAGGATAAAGGCATAATTTATAATTGATAAATAGAAATAAAACCTTATAACGTTTCCAACATGACTTGATAATTAGTCTTTAGTCTTAACCATCAATAAACTTCAGAGTTTACATTACATATAATATTCATAACTTGTTAAACGGCCACGAGGATTAAAGAAGTAAACTTTCTTTTCCTTTCTTCTAAAAAAGAGAGAAAAGAAAAAACCAAGGCCAAAACAAACCTGATGGTTCTCGAAATCACCCTCGTACTCATCATCCGGGAACTGCTCCAGGGCGTACCCAGAAAACCGACGTTTGGCGATGAGGATTGCGCCATTAGAAATAGAAGAAAGCAAAGTCGGATACTCAGTGAGTGCTCTAGAAGGAGAACTACGAAGACTGGGGAGAAGCTGGGTGTGGCCTTGCACAGATATTCACGCATCCTATGAGAAAAGCTAGTGATTGCTTCGAATTGTGCATCATAAACCAACGAGTGATTGTTAGACTGTGCAAATGTGAGTAGCCGTAAGAACATGAATAAAAGTTACAAATTTAAGTATTTGAAGTTGAGTTTAAAAACTTCTTTGTTAATCTTGCATGTTTCTTCCCTGCCCCTGTTTTTAGGTGGTCGTTCTTTTCCTCAAACGGGTGACATTAAAGTTAGGTTTTGCCTGAGATTTACAGGTGTGCGTTTGGTTTTCAATTTTAAAAGTTCATTTAGTGAAAATCTATTTAATAAAAATCAGTTTAGTGAAAATCAGTTGTTGTAACGAAATTTATATTTGAATATATTTTTTTAAAAGTCAGTTTGATATATTAAAAATTATTTGGTTTGTGATAGTGAAATGTGCTTTTAAATATACAATTACTAAAAAGAACATTGATTTATAATGATTTATAATTTTTATTATACAAATTTAATATATTTGAAATATTTAAAAAATGTAATAAAGATTTTAAATAATATAAATTTTGATCTATAATGCTAAAAATTTAATCTCTAGTTATTTGTATTTTTTAATTTGTAATTTTAAAAGATGTAATAAAGATTTGTAATTTTTATTATACATTAATACTAAAAATTAACATAAGTAATTACTCAATTTATAATTCTAAAAAAATTGATACCTAATTATTATTATTAAAAATAATAATTATATTTTTAATGAATAAACTATTTTTTAAATAAAAGAATAAGAGATTAAACTTAAGGTAGTATGGTCAAATAACATCCTACTTTTCAAAAGTTTCAAATAGTTACGTTTCAGAAATTCACTTTTAGCTACTGTTTGAATGTATTTTTAGGATGTGCTTTCCTACAAAATATTTTATCCAAACAACTTTCAACTTTCTGAAAATAAAATTTCGCTTTCTGAACGTGAAACGAAGGAAAACCAAACAGACCCTAAGTCTTTTATGCACGTACATTATAAAGCCCAAAATGAGAGTGGTCTTGACTGTAACATAGACTTACATGTATCACACTATTTAAAGCTTGAAAAACGGACTTGATATGAAAAGTTTTTGGACTCACTTAAAAAAGAGATTATATTGTCAATGTAATTTAATTTAATTATTATTGAATCTTATAGTAATTAATTTCTTTATATGGGATCTGATTGTAATTCTTTCAAAGGCAAACGAAATTTTCACTATTTACTATATTATATATCAATTTGGTTTTATAATTTATGCTTTTTATTTCACTTATTTAATTTTTTTAATGTTCTTCAATTTTTTATTTTTTGTTTGATACATGTCAGCTTGACCATTTTAATAAAAAAATTTGAGCCTTGCCTAATCATTTACAATTTTTTCATTCATCACGTGTAGGTTGAAATTTCTAATTTGTTTTGAAAAAGTAGCTTAAAATTTATTTGGTTGAGAAAAAGGGGCAAGAATTTCCATATATTACTAATTATACTTTTCTTTTAAAAAAAAGACATGTCTTTATTTACTATATAAACTTTGAAAAATAACTTAGTAAATTATCTATGACATCAATGGTATGGTGAATTGTTATATATTTTTATTACATGTATTTGATATCTTTATTTTCTCATAGGTACCCTCATACTGAAGTCAATATTATTTGATGCATGGTCAAACACGGTTGAACAATTCTATTTGAACACTAATCCATTTTACGATGTCAAGTTATTTCATATAATTATGAAATATTGTGATTGAATTTCAATTGTTTATATTTGGATGGAGATACATCACATCCAATATTTCATAATTAAAGGGAAGGATATTGATTATAGTGAAAAGAACAATTAAATATCTAAACTATGCAATTAATTAGTAGGTGATGATTTTATTTTAAACTTTAAAAATAAGGTTAATGTTTAAATTTATCCTTGTACTTATTTTTTAGGAACACTAGGCACTCTATACTTTTAAGTGGGGTAATTTTGCCCTTGAATTTTCTTTTTAGGAGCGAAAAACCATCTCCATTAATGAACCATTAACTCAGCCTTATATGTTGATGTAGCATATGCGTGGAGCCCACACACAATGACATGTAAGACTCTGACCATGTCCTTTAGTATTAATTTATCCTTGAATTCTTTTTTCAAGAGCGCTAAGCATCCTAAAATCTTTTTCTAGGAGTGCAAGGTACCCTGAAGTCTTGTTAAAATAAAATTTAATAAATATTATTAAAATATTAAGTATTTTAATATTTAATAATTTAAATATTATTATTTAAAATATTACACCACCTAATTTAATATTTTAATATTTTTAATATTTTATAATTTTATATTAAAAATGAAGGGAATGAACCTTCAAATTAATAAAGGAATTTTTTTCCTATCTCTTCATTTTTTTCTTGTTAAGTAACCTTTTTTGTAGCACATTAATGGAATAAGTGATATCTTTTAAATAAACATTTTTATTATCATTTTAATTGGTCTTGATTGTCATATTTCTGGTTTTACTCCTAACATTACAATATACAGAGAGTATTAAATTTAGGCAGTGTAATATTTTGGAGGAAGACCGTTAGTTGACCAAAAAAAAATTAAGGAACTTAACCAATATTAAAAATATAAGTAAGTTTTGATAAGAATAAAAATCATAATGATTTAGGCAGTGTCTCAAAAAGAAGATCGAAGATCAATATATAAAAATAAAAAGTCATTTATAAATTTATAAAATGTTAGTTTGAGTTTTTAATACTTAAAAAGTAATTTATAATATGAAATACCAGATATATTCAACAACCAAAAAATAACTACTTTTTTAAAAAAAAACTCACAATTAATCAAACAGGTTGAACCCCATGTCCTCGTCAAATTCTTCAGCTAGCTCCTCATCCTTTTTCTATGCAGCAGCAGCTAAATCAGCAATAAGAGCAACCGCAACAATAGCAACAACAAACTTAAGCTTTATTTGGTTTAAGGGAAGGGGAGGGGAGGGGAGGGAAAGGGTAGGAGAGGGGGGCATCCTCCCAAATTGGGGGGGGAGGTTTTGGAGGGGAGGAGAGGGGAGGGAAAATTTTAAAAAAAACCTCCTCTCCCCTCCCCTCCACCTAACCAAACAAGGGGAGGGGAGCATTTCCCCTACCCTTGTGTCATCAAACAGGCCCTTATTAAGATCCTATAATTGAACAAAACAAGAATTAGTAATTACTTGCAGTCCTATTTATGAGAGTCATAGCCATGTAAAATACTCCTTTTAGTGCTATTTATATGTTATTTTTTAGTACGTTTTACAAGAATAAAAAAAAATTAAATTTCATTAACTCTGTTTAAATTTGTAACAAATTTTTAACTTTATTTTTATTAAATATACATACTTTAATGACATACTTTTTCTCACCAATATTTAATAAGAATAGAAAGAAAAACTTATAATAAAATTTCAATAACATAACATATAAATAGAACAAAAAAATCATTCTTTCTTTTTATCTTATAAATAGAATCAAAGAGAGTATTACAAATGTTACCTCTAGGTGCTCCTTAACGTTCTCTTTTTGAGGGTAAGAGTACTTAGTATCAACTAAAACGACCAAGAGGTTTTAGTAGGCATTGATGAACATGTGCGGTGCAACAGCAAGTGTTGGGCATGAGATGGCCAATCAAAGTGATGTGACCATGGAGACTCCAGCACCAAATTTCTCGACAAGGTCATCCTCAGTAAGATGATCAAGAACCTCTGGGCTGAATACGGAACCATTATCATACACTGGTAGTGCTATAAGCCCACATGAGAAGGGCCTTATACCCAATTTTGAAAGCAGAGCAGCTTCCGAGGAGTCTGCATTCTCACTCTTCTCAATTAGTTCAGCCAGGGTGATGATTTCCACAGTTCCTTTGTTAATCTTGATGGGAATATTGAGCATCTTGAATGTGGAAGGTATAATATAAACTCACTATTTCCAAGAAGGAAACTAAGTAAGTGTTTGGAAAACCTACGTGTAGCTTTTAGAAAGTATTCCTACAACTTTCTAAAAGTCAAAAGTGCGCTGGATGAAACCAATAAACCATGTTTCTGGACTTTGGCTTGCGGGAGTTTTTCAAAAATAGATACGAGTGTTGGGTATTAAAGAGGAAGCGAGTATTTTTCTCTCAACCAAGCTTTTGTGTTCCCATTTCTAAAATGATAACAATTTTAGTTTTGACCAAAATTGCATATAGGCCCCGTGGAGTAAACTTATTTGTAAATAAGTCTCGCAAAATTTAAAAATTACAGTCAAGTCCTTTGAGACCTAAAAGTAACTTAAAATTAGAGTACAGAGACAATAATGCACATATTAAAAATACATTATATCAATTAAATAATTTACAATTACTTCATCTATAGTTTACAACTATTACTTCAATTTTTTATAATTATAACTTCAACTTTTTACATCAAATATTCAAACTTTTTAATTATTGGATATGTAAAGTTATAGTTTTAAAAAATTAAAGTTATAGTTGTAAATTAGTGATGAAGTAGTTGTAAATAATTAGTGTTAAACTTCATTAGTAATACATAATCCGTTTAACTATTAGATATATGAAGTTACAGTTCTAAAAAATTGAAGTGATAGTTATAAATTATTGATAAAGTAATTGTAAATAATTAGTGTTAAGCTTTTTAATAATGTATAATTGGTTTAACTATTAGATATGCAAAGTTATTATTGTAAAAAATTGAAATGATAGTTGTAAATTTCTCATAAAATAGTTATAAATTATTTGATTGATGTAATGCATTTTTAATAAGGGAATTATTATTTTTTGACCTTGATTTCAAATTATACTTAAATCTCAAGGGATTTAGCTGTGGTTTCTGAATTTTACAGGATTTATTTGTAAATAAATCTGCTTCACAAAATTTATACATAATTTTTTCTTTAGTGTTTTGTTAGTTTTAATAGATTATCTTATTCATTGTTTATAGGGGAATTATGTATAAGTCCCATGAAGTTGACTCATTTACAAATAAGTCCTACGAAATTCAAAAAAAAAACAACTACATCTCTTAAGACCTAAGTGTAATTTAAAATTTAGATAAAAAGATAATAATGTCCTTATTAAATATTTATACATTACATTAGTCAAATAATTTATAACTATTTCATCACTAATTTGCAATTATAATTTTAATTTTTTACAATTATAATTTCATTTATTCAATAATAAAATCAAACTGATTTGTTTAACTATTGAATATGTGAAGTTATAATTGTAAAAAGTTGAAGTTATAATTATAAATTATTGATGAAATAATTATAAATTAATTATTTGATTGATATAATGTATGTTTAATAGGGGTATTATTATCTTTATAGTCTAATTTTAAATTATACTCAAGTCCTAAGAGATTTAATTATAGTTTCTGAATTTCGTGGGACTTATTTGTGTATAAGTCTGCTCTACATGGCCTATACATAATTGTCCTTTATTTATATGTAAAAAAGAGGCAAATAATGAAAAGGGGTAAATAAAGATGTTCAATGCTCTTCTTCCACCAGAAAAAAGAATATGTATTGTTTTCACACATTACCCAGTTCATTTATGTGAATTATATTATTTTCTAAATATTTTTCAATAGGATATGAAATATAACACTGAAATAGAGAAATGTAAAGAGGTTATTACATTCTTGGTGTATCATATACAGACGAACGCGTCTGTGAGGGGCTCGTGAGCGAGGTGGTCCCAGCCTCCCATGAGGACGTACGATCTTCCCCTGGCAGCTAGCTGTTGACAGAAGAGACTGAGAGGGTCGAAGACGATGATGCCATAAGAAGGTGAGGATGCTGGTTTGAGGTTCCCAGGCGAGATTGTTTCAGAGGGCATTACCATTGTTTCTTATTTTACTGTTCTATTCTTCTTGGCCTAAATCTATTTTCAACTGAAATTTTCAGTTACTTTTATCAGCATTGCTTAGTAGTACGTGATGCGTGATAGCAAATTTGTACTATAATTTCTTTCGCTATTGGAATTGTTGACTTTTTGATTAATATATAATCAACCAAAACCTCTAACTGATTACACTCTTAATGCCAATGGAGGAAGTTTGACAGCAATTCCTGGATTATTAGATATGATTGATGTGAGTTCTGTCTGTTATATTATCTGCACTTACGACTTGACTCCCCCTACATTTGATTTTGAATAAACACTCACGATTTATTGTTTTCTTATTTTTTGTCCAACATTATTTCAAAGGATACTGTAATACTGATATGCTCTCGTGGCCTTAATTATAGGATCGTTGCTCTAATTGGTGGTGTACTTGGTTTGGAAGCCAGAGTCAACAGCATTCCTCGTGTTGGAAGCCAGAAGGATGGATTGAGACCATTATTGAGCTTACATCATCTTTTTATTCTTTACACATGAAATATGACATGTCAATTAAGAAGTTTTAATTATAAATTGCTAAATTGCAGTTGGAAGTAAAAAATGAAATGTGATACATCAATTAAAAAGTTTTACTTATAACTTGTGAAATTGCAATTGTGATTAAATATGACTAAAATATATTTTTTATAAAGAGTATTTTTCTCTCAACCAAGCTTTTGTGTTCCCATTTCTAAAATAATAATAATTTTAGTTTTGAATAAAATTGCATATAGGGCCCATAGAGTAAACTTATTTGTAAATAAGTTTTGCAAAATTTAAAAACCACAGTCAAGTCCTTTGAGACCTAAAAGTAATTTAAAATTAGAGTATAGAGACAATAATGCACATATTAAAAACACATTATATCAATTAAATAATATATAACTACTTCATCCATAATTTACAACTATCACTTCAATTTTTTATAACTATAACTTCAACTTTTTACATCAAATATTCAAACTTTTTAACTATTGGATATGTGAAGTTATAGTTTTAAAAAATTGAATTTATAGTTGTAAATTAGTGATGAAGTAATTGTAAATAATTAGTGTTAAACTTCATTAGTAATACATAATCCGTTTAACTATTAGATATATAAAATTACAGTTCTAAAAAATTGAAGTGATAGTTATAAATTACTGATAAAGTAATTGTAAATAATTAGTGTTAAGCTTTTTAATAATATATAATTGGTTTAACTATTAGATATATGAAGTTACTATTGTAAAAAATTGAAATGATAGTTGTAAATTTCTTATAAAATAGTTATAAATTATTTGATTGATGTAATGCATTTTTAATAAGGGCATTATTGTCTTTTGACCTTGATTTCAAGAACTAAGTAGGTGTACAATGGGAAAAGTCCAAGTAAGATTATTGGGAAACCCTAGTGATAGGAGTCTAAGACACACTGGGAATGACTATACTAAGGCCCTATATACACGGCCTTACCAATCCTCCGCAAGTCTAGTACCCACAACACAGACTGCCTAACCTTGAACCTAATGCTTGACCTTTTGAGGAAGTAAAGGTCCCTTGGGACGAACAATATAGGAATGAGGGCTGTAGAAAATCATTCCTATACACAATCGAAAACCCTTCCGACATGAATACCATGCATGATGATGGCTCAAGAAGCGTTAAGGTAGAAGCACTTGATTTTGATAGTAGACTAAACCTAAGCGCCTTCCTAAATTGGTTAGGTACCATGGATGATCACTGTGATTGGTATACCATAAGTGACATGCAGTGTGTTCACTTTAAATAATGAAGCTTAAAGGATCTGTTAAGAAATTTTGGCTGAATGTCCAAGTGAACTTAGGATGCTTAGGTCAATGTTCTATAAACAGTTGGGCTGAGATGAAGATGCAATGACCCAGACATTTTTGAAAATTTAAAATTAATAGTAAGGTATTTTAATTATATTTAACATATATTTTGGAACGTATTAAATAAGAGGGAGAGTTTGCTTACTAAGATTTCATCAGCTAGGTCCCGAATTCGAATTCCATCTTAAAGCAAGAGTTTTATTATTATTATTATTTATTTATTTTATTTCACCCTTCTAAAATTACCATTATGCCCTCCACATAAAACAGATATTTTTTCCCCTCTCTCTCTTCTTTCCTCTTACTCGATCCATTGAAAAAAGAGAGATCGAGTGAAGCTTAGATCAAAAAACTCCTACCACCTCTGCCTTCCTCTATCATTCTGCCAGATGCCAGCGATTGCAGGGGTGCAGGGTGCTGGAATCTTCCACCTCTGTCTGCGTTGATGGGTGCGCTAGCTTCTTCTTCTTCTTCTATTTTTCTCTGCCTTGCGTCGCTGTTAATCCGTTTCAGAGTGGTTTTCGTTGGGTTCTCATCTTCTGCTTCTTCGCTGTTCCTTCGCGCGCTCAATATCTCCTCCTCCTTTTGGATTTGTCGTGTTGACCTGAGTTGAGGGAGACACTGTCAGAGTTTCGTTATTACCGTTGAGTGCTGCTAGGGATTCATGATGCCAATTTGAAAACATGCTAAATCAAGATCAACACTTGCTTTTGTTTGTATACGATGAAAAAAGAGCACCAGGTATGTTTAATCATAAAATACACTGCAAAAAAAATAAAAACAAATTAGTGACAAAAATTTATTCTATCACTAATCTGTCACAAATCCGTTAGTAAATATCCGTTGCTAATTTACTAACGGAATTTTCATCGCTAAACCATTAGAAATAAGTTTACCAATGGCATTTAGCGACGGAACATTTCATCGCTAAAAATTCCTTTACTATTCGGTCGCTAAACCATCAGAAATAATTTAGCGATAGAATTTTTCAATAGAATTGCCTATCGCTAATTTTCAAGATATGCTATTCTCACTTTATGATAGCATTTGCGATGAAAAATTCTGTCACAAACCTTTCTATCATAATTCCATCGCTAATTGTTTTAAATTTTATTATATGATTTAGAATATATATTTATATATAATTTATTTAATAATTTATTATTATGCTATAAATAAATAATGTAATAATTATAATTTATTATCTTAAATTATTTAGATATTAATAATAATAACTTCCTCCATCTCAAATTATAAGATACTTTTATGGAAGAGTTAAAGTCTCAAAATATAAGATATTTTGATAAAAATAAGGTTTCATTAATGATACTTTTTCAATATTACCCTTCACATATATTTTCTCTCTTCAATATTCTTTTATGAATGGAGTATTAAATGAAGGGTATTTTTAAAAGTTTATATTTTTATTTTGAAAAAGTAAGGTTGTAAAGTGTATTTAATAAATTTTATTGGTATGTAAGATTTTGTCTAAAAGTATCTTATAATTTGGGATGGAGGAGTATAATAATTTAAATTATATATTTAATTAGTTTTTTGATAACATAGTAAAATACCTAATTATTTAAATTATAAAAATTATAATAAAATATATATTGATAATAAAATATTTATTCATTTTAATATTAAATTTTTTTATCAAAAATAATTTTTAAAATTATAATATAATATAAAATAAATATTATATAAAAAATTAATTTATTTATTGATAAATAAAATTAATGTTAAATAAAATAAATATTTTAAAATTATATATTTATTGATATATATATAGGTGTGGGTGATTAAATATTATATATTTAATTTATCAATTAATGACTAAAAATCTCCTTCAACTCAACTGACAATAAGGTTGGATGTAAAGGCTCACGAAGGTGTGAGATTGTGGGTTCGATGCCAAGACACATTTGAAGTTGTTTGAACTTGGCAGGTACATGGTGATGTGAAAGCGATGTGGCAAGGAGGGGTGATGAGGTGGCACTAGCCTACTAGGTGACATGACAATGGTGATTTTTTATAGAATTTTCATTTGCAATGGATTCAGTGACGGATTGCATTCCATCATAGAATTGAAATAGCTTACCCTTATTTAATGACAAAATTTTCATCACTAATTCTGTGGCTAATTAGCTATGGAACTTTAAATTCCATCGCTAACAAATTAGTGACAGTGTTTTTTACCAACAAACTTATTCTGTTACTAACCCATTTAGCGATGAAATTTGTATTGATTAGTGATGGAATTTTCCATCGCTAATAGACTAATTTTTTTTTACAGTGATATACTTGTTTTGGCTATTATAGTTGTTTTTATGAGGTAGAAGATTTGTGTATAATTTCTTAACTGCATTAATAGAATATAACATATAGGGAACGTGAAACGTGTTTCAAGTGCCTAATCTTGAAGGTTTGCTTAAGATGGCTTTACATGTGACAAATGGCACTTGAGATTGCCCAAAATTAGTACTGCGAAGCCTATGTAGTTGGATTAAAACTCATATGCTTATGTTTGAAAGAGTTAGAAAGACAAGTTATTATATAAACAGAAGTGTTGAAAAGTGTGTGTGTGTGTGTATGTCTAAATATTTGCAGGGATTGAAGGAACAAAAGCATAAATTATATTGATTTGGGAACTTACTTGTTTATGGTGTTGTTAAAGAAAATAAAAACAGAGAAAAAGAAGAAAATCAATTATGTTACTCGAGTTTTAGAGCATAATTTTTTTATAGGAAGTCATGCTTTAAGCACTTTGATTATTGTAAGAGGAACAGGGGAGAAGAGAAACAGTACTTTTACCACGCACAACAGAGGAAGAAAGCTTAACTCACAGTACCAATACTAGCTCACCGCACAGCCTCACCCCAGTTTTGATGCTTTATGTTTCCTTGGCTCAGCATGATGCAGATGGTGCAACAGAGAGGAAAAAAAACAAAAATAGGGAGCACGGACTAGTGAAGCAACCCACGAAGCTCACGGTTGAGTTGGGAAAGGAAGAACTTATGAGTTAAAACCCTCTAGCTTCGACGACCTGGTCCTTCACTTCGACTCCAACTCGAACGTGAACGGCACAAAGAAACAACAGACCAAAAAAAGAAAAACAGAGTCTGCATGTATGAAAGAGTGTCTACACATTACTGAGCAGTGGCGAGCCCTCTCTGTCGCCGATAATAGCCAGGAGTAAAGAGGGGAGAGATGGTCAGTTATGGTAGAAGGGTAGAGAGCAATTTCGAACACTCTCGAGTTCTCTCTCAGTCCCTGCGTGCACCCACTGGATAAGGAAGAAATAATAAAAAAAAGAATTTTACATATGAGGAAGAGGGCATTATAGTAATTACATATAAGCTAGAACCAACAAAACAAAATTCCTCCTTGTGCTCTGAAGGTTTTGAACTTAAGACCTTTTTTTTTATTTGGGCTATTACATGTTGCATGTTTGATTATGAGTAAATTATTATGGAAGGCACTTACCCTTATAAAAAATATTAGAATTGAAATTAGAGATTTCTGAAGTTAAAATTTTCCTCTTCTACTTCTTTAAGTTATTTTGGATTGAAGGTTTTGAGTGTTAAAACTTATAAAGAATATAACAATAATGTCACTTGGGCACTAGGAATTTAAAGACTGTGGATTGTTGTTAGAAGGATTAATTTGGAAGTAAGTTCTATGTATTAGATAAGTAAATAGCATCCCAATCAATTTATTTATAAATTTTATTTTTTAAAAAATATTATTTTCAATAATTTATATTTATTAATATTTATATATTTTCATGGTACTAATTTCTTTTGTTGATTAAACTACTCTGCCTCTTGAAGTCATGACATATATTTTTAAAATTGATGAAATTGCTTTTACAAGTTTTAAGTTATCCTCTATTTTGTAAAGACAAACTTGGAAATTGGTGAACAAATCTATGAGACATTTGTTATGAATTTTCACGATTAGAAGGATTGATGCTTTGAATAATTCATATGAGTTTGATATTAAGAAGAGAAAAATTTATGTTTGATAGCAACTGTTTTCTCATATGTTTGAAAATTAATTTCAAAGGGACTATAAACATAATGTTAGTTGCTAACAATAGTCATGTTAACCCTTGGCGTGCCATAGTTAAATAATGGCTAGCTTTATGAGGATTGTACTCATGCTTGTTTCACAGGCTTTATGCCTACGTTTGTTTCGTGGCTTTTGTCACACTTGTTTCATGATTTTAAGCTATGCTTGATTATTTTGTGACTATAAGTCATGCTTGTTAATTACTTACTCTCACAAACTGTGTGTTCATGCTTGTGGTTACTTACCCTTGTAAACTGTGTATCTATGCTCGATTGGTGATTTACCTTTGTGAACCGTGTGTCAACATTTGTTATCAACACTTGTTAGTTATTTACTCTTATGGATTATATGTTCATACTTGTCAATTATTCTGATTAAGTCCCATTAAAAAATTGAGTTTTTTTTTGAAACTTATCATTTATTCAAAATGATATTTGTTAAATGAGTTGTATTTTTCACATATAGATTTTGAAAGGAGTTTCATATTTCTTAATTGTTTAAAACATAAATTGTAGTATGAAAGTTAAATTCTAATACTACGTCATCATTATTTGAATTCATACATATATGATTTATATATGTACATAGAATAATATGGCCTACAAGGTATTTGTTCCTAATTTATTTTCAAATGGATATTTTTGTTAAATTCCTAATTCATGCCATTAGTATATATTCTCTTTATTTCCTTTAATTTTAAATTGGACGTTATTCACTTGATAATATTTTGTCCTCAGATAATAGCTAGACTTATATCTCTTATTGATCATTAAAGACATTTATTTTTGAACTGAAATAGAAGAATTTCTTGGACAAATCTCAACTTGATCTAGATGTGAGCTTATGAATTATTTTTACAATCTACTTCATGTGCTTCACATTAATTATAGATAGGATCCTGATTTATAATTTATATCATCTGTCTATTGTGTAGGCGGTTTTGTATATTAAATTAGAAATTGATGTTGCATAGATTTCGGAATATCCTATTTATAAGGGAGGTTTGTCGAAATTGCCATAGAAAGTTTAGTAATCTTTTTTTTAATAAGAAAATGTTGAAGTGATTAATTTCCAATCCTTTTTCACATGAATTAAAATATTATATTAGAGTTTTTTTTATCAAGACTTAAGGGATGTGAGTGTTGGTGCATATATCTTGGGCTGGCCATGTCTAATTTTTGGGACATGGCAAAAGATAAAAATAAAAGAGAAGTTTGTACCAACCAATTGTAAGAGCAAACTATACAATTAGTTACTTAACCTTAGGCAAACTTTTATAGCATCTGAATATCTGTCCTAGTTAGAATTAGTAATTTAGGCTAACCTAAATAAGCTTGAAAAATTTTAGGGCTAATTTTAGAGGTAGAAATTTATGATACTTCAAGCATATTTGGACTGCTCGAACAAGGCCAAAGGGGTTTGAGCTTGGCCGGAATACTAGTTTGCTTTGTTTTCTCTAAAAGATTAATGAAAAGGTAAAGCTGTAAGGAACTTTGTTTAGATTCAGACTTCAAAACTTGCATCACACTTCACGTAGACACACACATTTTTCTTCTCCTCCTTATATCGTAGATTCACACTCATAGATTCACATCAACTCTCATTTTTACATCTGAACTTTTTTTTAGGAGCGCTGGGCACCATGTTCTAATAAATGAGATAATTTTTTTTCCAAGAGTAATTTTTCAAGGAGCAAAAAAACCCTTCTATTAATCAGCCATTAATTTTTTTGTTTTCTGCCAATGTAGCATGTGCGTGGGGCCCATGCATAATGACAGGTAAGACCCTGACCATGTCCTTTATTGTTAATTTGCTCATGAACTCTTTTTGTAGCAGTGTTGGGCATCCTAAAATTTTTTTCTAGAAACACTGGGTACCCTGAATTCTTGTTAAAATAAACTTTAATAAATATTACTAAAATATTAAATATTCTCATATTTAATGATTTAAATATTACTATATATAAGTATTGATTCAAAATTTATAGATTAACTTTCAAATATTAACTACTCAAACTAGCTTTTTCATAAATTTATAGATAACTTTTTATTTTTTATATATCGATATCCGAGCTTCGCTCTGAGATAATGCCTAGATTGTTATGCCTTTTGTGTATGTTTAAACTTACCTATATTTTTAATATTAGTTAAGTTCCTTAAATTTTTAAGTCATTCTCTATAATATTTTTTTGTCAACTAATAATCTTTCTCCAAAATATTATACTATCCAAATTTAATACTCTTTGTATGTTGCAGTGTTAAGGGTAAAATTAGAAATATGACAAATTAAGACCAACAATATACTAAAAAAATATTTATAGATATCACTTATTCCATTAACGTGATACAAAAAATTACTTAACAAGGGAATAATGGAGATGAGAAGAAAAATTTTCTCAATTAATTTAGAGGTTCATTTCCTTCATACAAAATTATAAAATATTAAAATATTAAAAAATTAAATTGCATGGTGTAATATTTTGAAAAAAGATGGTTAGTTGATCAAAAAATTATAGAGAATGACATAAAAAATTTAAAGAACTCAATCAATATTAAAAATATGATCTATATATAAAAATATTATAAGTCATTTATAAATTTATGAAAAAAACTAGTTTAAGTTGTTAAAATTTGAAAAATAATTTATAAATTTTGAATAAATATTTATAAATAATAATATACAAATTATTAAATATTAAAATATTAATATTTTAACAATATTTATTAAATTTTATTTTAACAAAACTTCAAAGTGGCTAGCACTCATAAAAAATAGGCTTTAAGGTGCTCAATACTCTGAAAAAAGAGTTCAGGGTTAAATTAACATGAAAAGATATGATTAGAGTCTTACTTATCACTATGCGTGAGTCCCATACACATGCCACATTAACAAAAAAAGGTAAAGTTAACGGCTGACTAATACAAGGGGTTTTTGCTCCTAAAAAAAAATAGTTCAAGAATAAAATTTTCTCGTTTATCAATACAAGGTGCTCAAAGCCTCTCGGAAAAAAAGTTTAGGGATAAATTATTTTTTCAAGCTAGTAGGATGTAGCTACAGACTTCTGGCCAAAAAAGGTTGTAGCTATAGACTAGAAAAGAACAAAAGAATAGACAAGACTATACTAAGGTTCACACTTTTATCCTATAATAAAAGATTAATATAATCTCTTTGTTGATAATCTTGATTAATTTTCATGTTCTATCTCGTTTATTTTATAGCATGTTGTTGTGTTACATTTTTTGAAAAATTTTAATTTTTAGCTTAAACCTTTAAAAGTTAAATTAAAATGGTCCTGAGTATTCGAGTTGGCTCGAATAAGTCCGAAACCCAAGAATGTTAGGATTGAGCTTGGCTATATGAGTTTTTTTATAAGTTTAGATACTCAAGCCTTGCCTGAATAAGCCTAGCTCGTCTGAATTACCGTGTATAGTCCAAATATGATGACCTCTTCATTAGGAATATTGCATCCGAGCCTTTTTAGATAACTATCAAAAGGTTCATTAATAATCTCAGACCAAACATCTAACAAGAATCTAGAATAGAATAAACTGCCCGAATACCTTAGAAGAAGCATATCATAAATCTATATAGATAGATTTAATATCCAGGTACCTTTCTGTTGAAAGTTTTCCCATGCAAGGCACAACATACGAATAGATCACTCGTAACCTTATACTTATTGATCAATCCCTGGTCAAGTTTGCAACTTCCTCCAAGTCAAACCTCTAATCTTGGTGTTGAACTCTGATTTTAATAATAAAAAATTAGAGAAGATTTTGTTTAATGGGTATATATATGGTTAAGGAAAGGGAAGATGAGGTATAAACAAGCTATATTATATTGCTATAATATCTTATTTCAAATTTTGTCAAGTGCCTACCGTTATTGTCTTAATACTATTGGCATTGATATCCTTTTCCTTGTTATCAAGCCTCTAGTTCATTCTTGTCTCTATGAGTAGTGTTCTTGACAATACTCATACCCTTATCAAGGCTTAATTTGTTTTATGTATTGTGTTACTTTGGGTAGTGAAGTCATAGTATTGGTATTAAGACTCACTTGTGATCATCTATCACTAGGGGTATTAAACCCTGTTTACCGATATTGATTTTTGAGTGGCTCGTTCTTCATGTGTGTGACACGACCGATATTAATGTCCCACTACTAGTATTTTAACTACTCATAGTGTTTCGCATGATTACACGTTACGTGACTTAACTTTCTGGAATCTTGCTCAGGATATACCACAAACAAACAATGAAAAACTCCTGGAAGAACTTCGGTAACATATTCTTTTAGAGCTTTGGCTTGGTCTGTAAGTATTACCTTTGGAGAACATCCATCCATTTCCCTCAACCATGACTGCAACAGTCATGTATAAGTTATTTAGACTCATCAGGCACAATTGCATGTCCTAACAATAGGAACTGATAGTGGTGGTTCACATCAATAAAGGGAATAACAAGAAGCTTATATTCATTCTTGATATGCGTGGTGTCAAGAAGAATCACATCACCAAAGTGTCTATAATCAAGCCTACTTTTTGCATCAACCCAAAAAACACTTCTTATTTGCTACTCTTCATTCAGATCTATTGTATAAAAGAAATTAGGATTCACATCTTGCATATGCACATAAAATGGTCAAGCAGAGCATGGACATATGCTTCATCTAAAGCCAACTGCTGTTTATTACCTGAATGGCGTCCACTGCTACCTTTTTTAGTGTCAACTTTTTTATATCCATCAGATTTTCTCGGCACTCTAACACACATATTTTTTTGTTCTAGCCTTAATAACCTGTAATGCATGACCATTGCAACTCGGAGCTAGATTCCCATATCCCCCAAAGTAAAAGGCTTGGCCAGGAAAAATTTCATGGTTATGTTCTTTCATAAGACTGTAGATTATCCATATATCATCTTGCCTTCTTTTGACATGCACGCAGGCCTTGCAATCTATTTTTGCCCAACATAAATTCACTCTACCTCTTTTCCTTTTTACAGGAATACCTGGTATGTTATCTGTATTTGAAAGAGAATTCGAAGTTTCAGCTGCGCAGGGTTCTTGCTTGTTTCCATATATGGTACATGCAAATTTTACATCAATAAATTTTCCAGATATTCTAGATCGACAGATAGCTTTTATTGTAGCTGTAAATCCCACGGATCTTGCATAATCTTTATAATATGAAAACGCTTCCTCCTTCGAATCGAATTCCATTCCATCATGAGGCTCTGGTATTTTTGAAGAATTCAAGTTGGTTCCTTGTCCAGTGCACCCTTCATTTCCATGATTTAATAATTCAGAATTGGTATGATATGATATTTATTATAAAACATAGTCTTGTAAAATTTTTGAGAGGTCCTATTTACAAGAGAGGTTTTGCCAAAATTTCTATAAAAATATTGAAACTTTTGTTATAATATATATTATTAAGGATATCATAATTTTAATATAAGTTAATTATGCTTTAAAAATGGAAAGATTTCTCAATTTAAAGTTTAGGATATACATCATATGGTTCACATCATGTTCCATTCACCCTCTATTTTTAGGGGGTGACACAATTATAGGACAAGAGAATGTGTGATTTGATGGAGACTTTGATCCACATTTAATGGAATGCCATCAGTAATGACAGTATTAGTTGAGAAATGAATTTATAGAAAATGACTTCTTTTTGCTTAGTGGTTGTGGTATCACATTACCTATTAATTCTCTTGCATTACTTGATGAGTTCATTACATTGTTTATTGTCAATTATCTAACTTTTTAGGTGCTGCACATAGGCTATAACTAAAATTTTTATTTTGTTACATACTCTGTCTATTGGTTAGAAGGAGCTAAGCTCCTAAATGATATGATTTTATGTGTAAAACATTGTATTATAGAATTTTTGAGAGGTCTTATTTAAAGGGAAGGCTTTGGCAAAATTCAACAAAAATATTGAAACATTTGTTCTAATATATATTGTTAAGGATATCATAATTTCAATATAAGGTTAATTATGCTTTAGAAATGGAAAACTGATTTAATACTTAGGAGATATGTGATGTGGTTCACACTCAGTGCCATTCACCCTCTAAGTTTAGGAGGTGACATGATTTTTGGCTAAGAGAAAGTGTCAATTGATGAAGACTTTTATCCACATTTAATGGAATGTCACCAGTGATGACCATGTTAGTTGAGAAATGAATTTATAGAAAATGACTTCTTTCTGCTAAGTAGGTGTGGTATCACATTATCTGTTAATTCTCTTGCGTTACTTGATGAGTTCATTATGTTATTTATTGTCAATTATCTAACTTGTTAGGTGCTCCACACAAGCTATAGTTAGGGTTTTCTATTTTGTTATATACTCTGTCTACTAGCTGGAAGGAGCCAAACTCCTGAATGATATGATATTTATTGTAAAACATCATATTGTAAAATTTTTAGGAGGTCCTATTTACAGAGGAGGTTCTGTCAAAATTTCTATGAAAATATTAAAACTTTTATTGTAATATATATTGCTAAGGATATCATAATTTCAATATAAGGTTAGTTATGCTTTAGAAATGGAAAGATTTCTTGATTTAAAGCTTCAGATATATATGTTATGATTCACATCCCATTCCTTTCACCCTCTATGTTTTAAGGGAGACACGATTATAAGATAAGAGAATGTGTGAATTGATGGAGACTTTGATCCACATTTAATGGAATGCCACCGGTAATGACCATATTAGTTGAGAAATGAATTTATGGAAAATGACCTCTTTTTGCTTAGTGGTTGTGGTATCACAATACTTGTTAATTCTCTTGCATTACTTGATGAGTTTATTACATTGTTTATTGTCAATTATCTAATTTGTTAAGTGCTTCACATAGGCTATAGCTAGGGTTTTTATTTTGTTACATGCTCTTTTTGCTGGCTAAAAGGAGCTAAGCTCTTGAATGATATGATGTTTTGTATAATATTGTATTGTGAAATTTTCAGAAGATCTTATTTATAGGGAAGGTTCTGTTGAAATTTCAACAAAAATATTGAAAATTTTGTTATAATATATATTGTTAAGGATATGATAATTTCAATACAAGGTTAATTAAATTTACAAAATGGAAAAAAATTTTGATTTAAGACTTTGGAGATATGTGATATGGTTCACACACCATGTTAGTCACCCTATATTTTTGGTGGGTGATACAATTTTTGGATAAGAGAATGTGTCAATTGATGAAGACTTTGATCCGCATTTAATGGAATGCCGCCAGTGACGAACATATTAGCTGAGAAATGAAGTTAGAGAAAATGACTTCTTTCTACTAAGTGGTTGTGGTATCACATTACTTGTTTATTCTCTTGCATTACTTGATGAGTTCATTACATTTTTTATTGTCAATTATCTAATCTATTAGGTGCTCAACATAAGCTATAGCTAGGGTTTCATTTTGTTATATACTTTTGATGTTGGTTGGAAGAAGCTAAGTTCCTGAATGATATGATATTTTGTGTAAAATATTGTATCGTAAAATTTTTGAGAGGTTTTATTTATAGGAGAGGTTATGCAAAAATTTCTATAAAAATATTGAAAATTTTGGTTATAATATATACTATTAAGAATATCATAATTTCAATATAAGGCTAATTACATTATAGAAATGAAAAGATTTCTTGATTTAAGACTTATGAGATATGTGATATGATTCATACTGCATGCTAGTCACCCACTATTTTTGGTTGATGACATGATTTTTGGATAAGAGAATATGTGAATTGATGAAGACTTTTGACCCACATTTAATGGAATGCCACCAATGATGAACATATTAGTTGAGAAATGAATTCACAAAAAATGACTTATTTCGACTAAGTGGTTGTGGTGTTACATTACTGTTTATTCTCTTATAATACTTGAGTTCATTTTGTTGCTTATTGTCAATTATCTAATTTGTGTTACATTTATTACGACTTGTTATAAATTATTAACGTACGCCTCTGTTTTCAAATATTGAAGAAAAATAATCATTTCACACATTTTAAAAATATTGGTTAAGTATAATAATTATGTTTAAAATTAAAAGATTTGGGCTAAACCTTCCCCATAATTAATGAAAAAAATTTGGCTAATGAAAATAAAACAATGACTTTATGAGGACAATTTGGAAAAAAATGTGATAAATGCTTCTTGTTACATATTACTTCCTCTGATTCTATTTATGAGTCACTTCCAGCATGTTTCATCGGTATTAAGAAAAGCCTTAATCATCATTAACTTTTCCTTAAAATTTATTAGCTTTCCAAATCTATCCCTAGAAAAGACAAAAAGAACTATTTTTAATAATTTTCCTAGCATTTAATAAGGGAAAAAATATAAAAATGAACATAAAAAAAATAGTGAAGTTCCCTATAAATAGGATCAAAATCCATCTTCCCTCTCTACCCTATAAATATGACTAGACAAGTATGTAAATTTTTATAGATTTGACAAGTCATGTTATACATTTAACAAGTCATATGTTAAGCAGTGATAATGCAGCACATTCAATTATCTTATCTCTTCATTTATGTTAAGTGAAAATTAGTCATTTGTCTTTCAAAATTATTTTCATTTAGTCTCAACAACCTGTGGTGTACTGTTAAATTTATTTGATCTTAATTTTTAATTAAGAACATCCATGATGCTAATATGAAATTCTTTGCTAACATGACCCAGTGAGCAACATATTAGCTAAGCAATAGATGTACAACAAATGACTTTTTTTTTTTTCTATTAAGTAGCTTGAATTGAAGTGTGAAGAAAGTTTCACGATCCAATTTAAAAAACAAAAAAACAAAATACAACATGATTTCTATTAAAAAAATGATGTTTCAATAATTCTTGGGTGTAAATATAAAATAAAAACGGGTAAAAGAGTATCTTGGCTCCCTCAATTATAGGTATAGGAGAAGCTCATCAAATCGTGAATTCATTTTCAGTACAATGTGCCCTTTCAATTTTGAAAATTATGTAACATGACATGTTAACAAAAGTTAATTTTGACAGAAAAATGATATTTAAAATTATAAAAAAATATAAAAAATAATTGAGTAGTAAAATGTTAACAATGAAGTGTAAATTATTTAAAAATATTACATAAAATTGAATTGAAAATTTCCTGGATTTAGTCGTACATTAGGATCCATTTAAAAAATTTCTTAAGTTATGTGATTTTTGGATAAGACAATGTGTCAATTGATGAAGACTTTGATCCTCATTTAATGGAATGCCACTAGTGGTGAACATATTAGCTCAGCAATGAATATAAAGAAAATGACTTTTTTTTTTTGTTAAGCGGGTGTGGTATTACATTGCTTGTTAATTCTGTTACATTACTTGATGAGTTAATTACATTGTTTTTTGTTAATAATCTAATTTGTGTTACATCTATTGCAAGTTATGACTTGTTATAAATTATTTGTGCTACATCTATTAGTTTATTTTATAGGAAAAAATAATCAATTTACACACTTTAATAATGGTTATTAAGTATAATAATTATATCTAAAATTAAAAGATCTGCACTAAATTGTCCCTATAATTAATGAAACAAATTTGGCTAGTGGAAATAAAACTTTGAATATATGGGGTCAATTTGGGAAGACTGTGATAAATGCTTCTTATTATATATTACTATCTCTGGTTGTATTTATAAATCACTTTCAACATATTTTACTAGTACACGAGAAAGCTTTAAACCTTATTAACTTTGTCTTAAAATTTAATAATTTTCCACATCTATCCTTAACAAAGATAAAAAGAACTATTTTTAATAATTTTCCTAGCATTTAATAATGGATAAAAAGCTAAAAATGAATATAAAAAATAGTGAAGTTTCCTTTAAATACCAAAACTTGCCTTCTTTCTCTGTTCTATAAATATGACCAGAGAAGTATGTGAATTCTAAGGAATTTAACAAGTCATATTATATATTTAATTTAATAAGTCATATGTTAAGCCGTGATAATTCAGCACATCCAATTGTCTTATCTTTTCATTGATATTAAGTGTGCTTCAGTCATGTATCTTACAAAATTATTTTTATTTCAGTCTCAATAGCCTGTGATGTATTTTTAAATTTATTTGATCTTAATTTTTAATTAAGTTACATCCATGGTGCTAATATGAATTCATTGTGGATGTAACTGGCTTGGATGACGAAAAAGACTTTGATCCAACATGACCCAGTGAGGAACATGTTAGCTAACCAATAAATGTCCGAAAATGACTTCTTTGTTCTTTCTGCTAAGTGGGTTCTTAGCTTGAATTGAAGTATGAAGAAAGTTTCACGGTTTAATTTTTTTAAAAAAATAAAACATAATTTCTATAAAAAAATTATGTTTCTATAATTTTTGGGTGTAAATGTAAAATAGAAAATGGTCAAAGAGTAAATTGGCCCCTTAAATTATAGATCTAGAAACTTCTCGTATCCTATACTCATTTTTGATATAATATTTCTTTTCAACTTTTAAAAACTGCATAACCTGATCAATTAATAAAAGTTAATTTTAACTATCTGTTGATTAGAAAATAAAAGAAAAATGATCTCTAAAATTACAGAATAGGATAAAAAATGATCAAGTAGTAAATTTTTAAAGATGAATTGTAAATTATTTAAAAATATTATATAAAATTGAGTTGTAAAACTCACGGGTTTAATCGTGCATTATGGTCCGTTTAAAAAGTTGAAGAAGACATTGATCCACATTTAATGGGATGCCAACAATAAGGAACATATTATCTAAGCAATGAATATTAAGAAAATGACTTCTTTCTATAAAGGAGGTGCGGTACTACATATATTACTTGTTAATTTTATTATGTTACGTGATGAGTTCATTACATTGCTTATTGTCAATGATCTAACTTGCATTACATCTATTATGATTTGTTATAAATTATTAAATTACTCCTGTTTTGAATTATAGAAGAAAATAATTAATTCACCCAATTTCAGAATGCTGGTTAAACAAAATAATTATGCCTGAAATAAAGAAATTTTGACTAAGTTTCCCTATAGTTTATGAAACAAATTTATCTAGTGAAAATAAACATTGACTTTATAGGAATAATTTGAAAAAAAATTGATAAATGCTTCTTGTTAGATATTGTGTAAATTCTTAAGGATTTAACAAGTCATGTTATATATTTAAAGAGTCATATTAAGCAATGATTTATATTCAGTTCTTTTATCTTTTCATTTCTATTAAAGGCACTTCAACATCTTGTGAAATATTTTTAAATTTATTTGATCTTAATTTTTAATTAAGTCACACCCATGTTAATTTTTAATTAAGTCACACCCATGTTGCTAATATGAAATTCTCCCAAAGTAATATTAGAATTTAGAAAAGCCAGGCTTGCTGCGCCCTTATCTTATTCCATCCCTGCGCCATCCTACATGAAGTGATCACCTCAACCACGTCAGCATCTCAATTTAAACACATGTTTGTCACATGTCTACTAGCGTAAGCTTGAATTATCGATACATGGAATCAATTAATTTATATTTTTTAAAAAAGTTAGTTAAAATTTTAATTTTCTACAATTTTTAACATCTTTCCAATTGTTGAGTGAAATAAATATAATATTTGATCTATTCAAAACAATATTATTAATTATTTGAGTGAAATATAATGAAGTGAGTATAAAATTGAAAATATATATATATATATATATAACCTATACAATGCCATATATTTAGCATTAAGTGAGGCTTTTGAAAACGTAATATATTATGATCCCAAGGGAGTATTTCACAATCTCAGTTCTTTTCTTTTCTTTTCTTTTCTATGCTAATAACTGCAGAGAGCAGGACCACCTCTGTTTGATTTAAATTCTATTGTTTTTTTTTTCAGAATTTGTATTTTAGCTAAACTGTATTATATTGAGAAACATGAAATCCTTAGGATAAGGATGAGAAGGAGAAACTGTTTTCTATTTATCCAACCAACAGTTCTCAAATTTATCCAATTAATACCTTACTTCTTATATAACAAAATAAATTAAAATTTTATCCAATTAAATTGTTTAATATTAATTTGAATTCTATAAGTTGCTTCCAATATATTTTATTGAAATTAATTTTTTTAAAAATTATTAATTATTTTTAAAAATTTAAAAATTTCTTAATCTTGTCCTTGTTAAATATATATTTTAGGGCAAGACTTGTGTACTTAGTTTTATATAGTTAATATATTTTTGTCCAATTAAATTAAAACAACTAGATTTTAATGTATTAAAAATATTAATAACAATAATTTGTTAGAGAATAAATAATATATAAAAAAGATCTACATGTATTAATCTAATTGAAAACAAGCATCTTAAGTATATAAGGTTTTTTTTTTTTTTACTAACATCTTAAGTATATAAGGTTAAGTAAATAAATTTTTAGAAAAATATCATCAATGGATGCCTGGAGAGTTTTTACATCAAGAAGGACCTTAAAAATCTGAAATTTCACCACACCCCCAAGGTGCCTATCTAAAAATAAGATGTTAGGAGAAAAGATCTAATTACCCCTAAAGTTCAATAAAATTTAATAATTTAATGGGCTGTTGTTAATTACATATGGTTGGTTGTCAAAACCCAAATAGATATTTATTTATGTAGGATCAAAATTTGTACAATTAAATCTATAATTTTATAAAGACAAAAAACTAAAAAAGGTCAAGCAAATCAGAAAGAAAGAAGGGTTAAATGGTAATATGAACCCTACATTATAGGCCCAGGAGTGATTTGAATCACAAACTTGTTCTTTTTCTGTGTATTTTAACCCTTAAACAATCATACTCGTGACAATCTGGTTCTACCATTAATATGAAATTAACATGGTTACTTTAAGCCCTTCTCTTTGTCTCTATGCTCCATGTCAGTAACACTTTGATGAAATTGCAATGAAGATGGATATAAGACCGCGGATCAAAGTTAAAAATCCAAAGATTTGATGCAAAATGAAATTTACATTTGAAATTGAAGTATGCTGTTTGTAATTAAGGCTCCTAAATTTATAATTTGAAAATGAGTTTATAGAATTTATTTTAGAATATTTCTAATGGAGTTAATAGATTGGGTTAATTAAGCTGTATGTTTTTTAAATAAAAGGGTGTAATTAAGGTAAATTGAAAGCGTGGTCAAAGTATTTTGCTCGAAATCTTTTTAGTTAATAATAAGCAACATAACTCAGATATAAATTTAAGAGTACGATTTACAAATACTAAATTTTAGAATATTAAAAGAAGAGGAGGAGAAGGAGAGTATAGCAGGGATCATCGGTCTCATTAGAAAATTTGAAATAGGTGCTAGGGCATTTCAGTCACAAAAGTTATTTATCATGTTACTGTACAATGAAGAATGACTTTTTTTTAACAAAAATAATTGAGTTGAATTAGTTTTGAGAGCTCATATGGGGTTAGGATGTGCCTTAAAGCTCGAAGAATACTTACAAAGATCTTACAAATTTTTCACCAACAAAGTTCTTATATTGATAATAGAATTTGATCTCATGAGTTTTGGGTCAAATTCTTGCCAACTGTTCCAACCTTTGTTGGTTAGAAAATGACTTTGTTCTTTCTATTAACCGGGATCTCGCTTGGATTGAAGCATGAAACAAGTTTCAGGGTCCATTTTTTTGGGGTAAAAGAACAAATTGTAAATCCAGGAGGTTTTAGGACCCTAAACTTATTATTTGTGCAATGTGCTCCTCCAATTTTTAAAAATAGTGTAATGTGGCTCTTACAGTTGAAAAAGTTAACTTTGATCATAATTTGTCTAGAAAATGACAAAAAAGGGCCAATAAAATTACAAAAAGGAACCAATGAAATTTTCTTGGTCATTTTTGTAAATTTTGGGTCCTTTATTATAAATTTTTTTTATCATTCTATGTAATTTTGTACGTTCTTTTCTATTATTTTCTAATAAATTAATAGTTAAAGTTACTTTTGTTAATGGTAAATATCAGACTATAATATTTTCAAAAGTTAGAGAGACACATTGCACAAATAATGAGTTTAGGGTCCTAAATGTCTTTGAACTTAAAAATAGTGTGGAGGCCAACTCCTTCGCGGAAAAAAACTATAAAAGACCCCAGATTCCAGTCTCAAGTATCAGCCAAGTTGCTTCGGTGAAGAAGATCTTACATTCTCATATTCTTTTCCAGGAAACGGAGTCGCAGGACAGGACCATGTCGGATATTACTCAAGAACTGGAGGAAATTCATCAACAACCTCCACAACAAGTAAGATTGCTACTGTTTGATGCCTATATATGTATGGTATTATAGATTCTTTAGCATTTCATTTCATTTTTACTAGTTGTGATGAATCGAAAAGATATGTGGGATATACGTAAATAAATGTTATATCTATGAGCTTGGGGCCTCTATATAATTACTCATTTTATAACGCTCTTTGTAATGTTACAACCTTTCAATTGTTTTTCTTCTTTCTTTCAATTTTTAGACTCTACCTAAGATGCACGTGAGATATTTTGATAGCTTATGATGATGAACTAGTGGAGTTTTGTATTTTCTATGATTTTTTAAAGAAAAATATCTTCAAAATCATGTAGTTTTTTGATTTATTTTCTTTGATCAATGATTGAAAGAAAAGAAAACGAATTGAAAAGCTAAGACATTAGAAAGGTGAGGGTATTAGAGGCCTCATACCCGCTATGGAATGAGAAAAGCACAACTATAAGTTGCTTTGTTTCTTAGTTCAGATCTCATACAGAGCTTATGTGCCTCATTCTCTCACTATAAAAAAAAAAAAAAAGTGCATTGGCCACGAAATTAGTATGTCAGTAATCTCATGAATTATAATTAATGCGCTATCCAGCTAGATAGCATGCCATCCACTTTGAATTTCTTGTATGACCTTTCAATTAGCGTGCTAGGTCCTTCATACTTAGCATGTAATTCCCTTGAAAAACTGAGTTTTCCACTCGGGTTCACCAAATCACACGCTAGCTAGGCACTCCATTCTTTCTAATTCTTATTATAAAACACTTTTAATCATTTCATGTATATTAAAAAAGTTAATTTTTTCTTGATATCATAAAAAAGTGATACTTACTTCTATTTTTACCCTTAACTTTAAATAATAATACAATTACATTAACTATCTTCACACTAACCAAAGAGGGGTGAAATTGAAAAAATGTGGTTTAATTATTATAAAGTATTATATATTTTGAACCAAAAATTATTTTTAAAATGTGTCTTATAAATAAAATCAAAAGAAGTAATTAATTAGCATCACTAGCGGATCTACATATCTCTAAGGGTGGGCAAATGCACCCCCTAAGATTTTGCAAACTAAAGTGCTTATATATTAGTTTTAGATCATGCCCTTCCATATGTTTTGATTTTGCACCCTCTAATATCTATGTGGGATTTGAATCCTCTCCATACTCTCTTTCAATACTTCTCTCCATACACAATTTTTACCATTCATTTAACTATTATTTTGGTTTAATGGTGTGAGATTGCTAATTATAGCATTAAAATAAAAAGGTTATTTACTATCATCACTTAAATATTTTTGAAAATAAGATCACAATACTTATTAATGATAACCATTAAATGAATATTATATGTATTTTAATGCTATAATTTGCAATCTCACGCCATTGAATCAAAACAATAGTTAAATGAATGGTTGAGATTGGATATAAAGAAATGTATTGAGAGAGAGTAGGGAGATGATCCGAATCCATGGAGCCACTGGCATGAGTGATTGACGTGAAATTGAGGAGATGAGGATATTTGGCAAACAAAGTAATGGAGAGAATTTTTTTTTAATATTTTATTTTTATATTATTTTTTGTTCTAATATTATTTTAAATTTGTGTTTCTTTAACATTTTAATTAATTAAAGATATTCATTTTAAAATATGATTTACATTATGGTGAAATTGTCATTAGAGCTTGAAAGAGTAATGATCTCCAGTTAAACAATATAAATCAAATTTATGTAACGTGGAATTAAAATAATTTTTTAAAAATTACTGTCAAGCTCTTGTTATAAGATATGTAATTTATATATAATTAAAAATTAATTTTGACAAAAAATTAATTAATTAATATTTAAATAATATCCTAACTTCTCTAGCTAAAAGTCCTAGCTCCGCCACTGATTAGCATGTTATTTGTAGAGTTTTCTCTTCCCCTGGACAGCTAGACTATCTTGTATGACGTGTTAAGTCATTCACTTAGCACATTATCTGAGGTTCAATGTCTCATTCTTTCCAAGAAAATTTCCAGATTCCAAATAACATTTCAAATTAAACTCTAAAAGTATCTTGCTTTCAGGAAGCACTAATAGCACGCCAGATACAGCGTAATATCTGGTGCAAACTCATTAGTTTAAACTTGCTTTCTTCTCTACTATTCCAAACAACTTGTTAGCATTCGAATATTAATCTTTTTCCTTTTTCATTTTTGTTTATTGAAATTTAACTTATGGTTGTACCTTGAGTTTGCTCTATGTAAATAAACTATCTATTTTTCTTTACGACCTTTAATTTAAAAAAAAACAGAGGGAAAGTTTTGCTTCTCTTTTTTTCTGTTTTATATTTCTTTTTATTGACACTTGATATTGGTATTATATGTATCAGGTAAACTTCATTGAATTAATATAGCTCGGAATTTTATGGTGATATAGAGTATTGTAGTATGAGATCATATATGGGACCCATTTCATTTATCTATCCAACTTTAAAAACGGTTATACTAAAGGACATATATGAAATAACATTTATTGTTAACTAAAGATCATAAAAATCACAATTATATTCTAGAATAAAAAATAAAAAATTGACCCTTGTGCCCTTCAAATGTCGAGGCTTTTCATTTGCCTGCCATTCATAGTGTAGGCAAAAAGAAAAACTCAAACTTGAAGGAAAGGAAAATGTAGAAGGAGCTCATATTCATTAACTAGTAAAGTGTCATATATCTATATATAATAGGCGGATAATTTTAAAAGCAGAACCTTTTTAGAAGAGAAGGAATTCTTCATTTGAGGAGCTTTAATTTGTTAACATCATTTGCATACATCAGTCACTAATTACGCTTGACCAATTATAAGAATAAAATTAATTAAAATGATTAGCATTATATAAGATTTTATTTAGATAATTAAAGCATTTAAATTAAATAATAGACCACAAATGGTGTGGCGCACTTTGTCTGTCTAAAAATTTCTCATCACTATTAAGCTTTCTTGATATGTGTAATCTTGTTCAAATTGTCTAATACTCCTCTGGTCATATTTATAAGTTATTTCTAACATGTTTCATCAATATCAAGAAAAACCTTAAAATTCATTAACTCTATCTCAAAATTTAATAAGTTTTCAATTTTACCCCTATTAAATGTGCACATTTCAATAAAAGATTTTCTCTTTCCAACATTTAATGGAAGGTAAAAAAGAAAATTTATTATAAAAATTTAATGATGTGACTTATAAATAGGATGAAAAAATTATTTTCTCTCTACTTTATAAATAAGACTAAAGGGAGTAACTTGGGATGGAGAGAGTAATTGTCAATCCCAAGAGGACCATTATTTCAAGGGATCAATGTGTTATAATTCCCTCACAAATGACCCAAATGTCATTTTCTCATATTCTTTTCTTATCTCTTCTTTTATCTTTGAGCCAGCAGGTATTTTTTCCTCAGGCATCATGTAATTTTTTATTGTTGATAAGATGTATAATGACATCATACAATTCATATAGTTAACATTACTTAATGAGGTAAGACTTATTGTTGTCGTGTGGTGCAATTTCTAATTGCTTGGCTTTATAAATCAAAGTTCATACATACATACATACATATATATAGGTGGAAGACGAGGTGACTATTGACATCAAAACAATGATTCAAGATAGTGGAAATGGCAATTTGTTACCAGAATGTTGTATTTACAAAGTGCCCCCTCCGATCCGTGATCTAAAACCAAAGGCTTACACTCCACAAGTTGTTTCAATTGGCCCCTTCCATCATGGTAATGAGAGGCTCCTGGAGATGGAAAAACACAAGCAAATCATGTTCAAAAGATTTACACAAAGAGTCAAAAGATTTACACAAAGAACCATGGTGAGCTTGGATGATTTGGTTCGTCATGTAAAAAAATTAGAGCCGAAAGTTCGTGCTTCTTATTCAGAGCACATTAACCTTACCGAACAAGGACTTGTGAAACTCACATTAATGGATGCTGGCTTCATCATTGAACTCTTCATCATGTTCTATGAGGGTCGGGAAGGCAAAATCATCAATAATGATGCCAAATTGTCACAACAATGGTTAGTGAATGCTTTGATTTTAGATTTGCTTTTACTTGAGAATCAACTTCCATTATTTATTATTGAAGAGCTATTCAATAAAGCTTTATCCCCTAGCATTACTAACCTACCTGAATTTCGTGTGCTCACATATGAATTCTTTAAGTTTCATAACCACCAAAATTTAGAGCCTACTCTTGATCTTAGGATAAAGCATTTTACAGATCTTCTTAGATTGTTTAACGTACAAAGAACAATGCCTCCAGAGAGTTCATTTCGAGAGGTTGAGAACCATGTCCTTTTATACAATGCAAGCGCATTGCAAGAAGCAGGTATAAAGTTCAAGGATAGTATGAGCAAGTGCTTATTGGATTTGAAGTTTTCAGGACACATTCTTGAAATTCCAAAAATTCTTGTGGAAGATAGAACTGAACTTTTGTTTCGAAATATGATAGCATTAGAGCAGTGTCATTATCTTAATGCTTCATACATTACTAACTATGCTCTTGTATTGGATTGCCTAATCAACACTAATAAAGATATGGATCTCCTCATTCACAACAACATAGTCAACAACATTATGGTTGATTCCAATGAAGTTGCTATGTTGTTTAATGGTCTTTGTAAAAATGTGATTCATTTGAATTTCAACTCTGAGTACCTTGATATCTGCAAAAGGTTGAATGGCTTTTGTCAAGATCCTAGGAACAAGATGAAGGCAACTTTGAGACGCGATTATTGTCGTACACCTTGGCAAATTGTTGCTTCTATTGCTGTAATTGTACTCCTCATTCTCACTCTTGTTCAAACCATTTGTTCTATCCTTCAAGTAGCATATATAGAAGATTGATTTAAAACATTGTATAATTTTGAAATTTGATTATCATGTGTATCATCAGACTTGTAATAACTCTGAGATGTGATTAATAATATGGTTAAAGTGTTAATTTGTCATGTCTCTCAATTTTTTTTTTCAAATATGTTGGTTATCCTTAAGTTAAGAGTAGTGCAATGTTACTCCACATGTATTAAAAGTAGAAACACAATTTCAAGGAAAACTACATATTGAGATTTAATGGAAGATGACTGCTGAAATGAAGTGGAAAGACAGGTTAGTAACGAGATCAGGAGAAACTCAACAATCTTATTCAAGTTTTTTTTTTTTTTTTATGCATACACATGCTTAATGTAAAAGAGAATAAACTAAACTTTGTTCAATGAAGCAAGACCATGGGCTTGAGCCTGGCTAGCTGGCCCAATACAACATTTCTCATTCAACAAAATAATAGCCACTCAAAGCTACCTTAGGGAGGGCCGTGGCCTTTTTGGTCTCCCTATCTTCACCCTTGTCTTAATCTATTCCTTCTATTAAGAATTAAAAGATATTTTTAACTAATATATACTTTTCAATAAATTAGTTAATGACGTTTAAAATTTCACATTTTTTTATATTTACCTGTCATCCAATCATTTCAAACAAAAATCACGCACATTCAGTTTCTTTGTTTGGTTGGGAAGTATTAATTTCCTGACATAATTTTTCCTTTCGTTACTACTTAATTTTAAGATTGCTTATGTCATTACTGATTGCTTTCAAAATCACAACCTGATATATGGAATAAAGCAATTAATGAAGATGGAAAAGATGATCTCATATTACCCTAATGTTTACACTCCACAAAGCCATTTTGATCGGCCCCAGTCATTATGGTGATGAGAGGCTAAAAGACATGGAAAGGTACAAACAAATATATTTTAAAAGCTTTAGTACAAGAAGCTAACTAAGACAAGTTTGGACAATCTGGTCAGTCTTGGAAGATACACATTTGGAGGCAAAAGATTTCATTGGAATATATTACAGTATTAATGTGTAATTAGTGTTAATCACATTAGTTAGTCTTCCAATTATTTCAAATAAAAAGCAGGCATATCCATTTCTTTTGCTCGGTTGGAAAGGATTAATTTCTTGACATAATTTTTCCTTTCGTTACTACTTAATTTTAAGATTGCTTATGTAATTATTGATCGCTTCCAAAATCAAAATCTGATAGATGGAATAAAGCAATTATTAAAGATGGCAAAGATGTTGAAGATATTGACCACGTCTTGTGTAGATGTCCCCAAGCTAAGCTTTGCTGATTAATGGTTGTCCTGCAACATACCACCGCTGCCTTCTTTAGTAAACCACTTGAAGAATGGTTACGCTTGAATCTCAATCCACGAACCATGAGCACTCATTGGAGACATCTCTTCGGCATCAGGGATGGAAACTTTGGACTAATGGGAATGACAGGATTTTCAATGATGAGCCTCAAATTCCTCAAGATATTGTTAGATCTGCTTGTGATTTAGTTTTTTCTATTGTTAAGGCCCATGACCTGACTAATTCATTGGATCATGAAGCCTAATCCGTTGACTGCTAGTTTGTTGTACTTATAAATTTTTGTTAATGTTATTCCTCTTTCACTCCAAAAAAAAAAAAGATGGCAAAGATGATCTCATATTACCGCAGTGTTGTATTTAGATGACGCTTACACTCCATAAAGACATTTCGATTGGCCCCTGTCATTATGGTGATGAGAGGCTAAAAGACATGGAAAGGCACAAACAAATATATTTTAAAAGCTTTAGCGCAAGAAGCTATTTAAGACAAGTTTGGACAATCGGGTCAGTCTTGGAGGCAAAAGATAACATTGGAATATATTAGAGCATTAATGTGCAATTAGTGTTAATCACTTTAGTTTGTTGATGACCCAAAAGTTTAGAGTCGATAATTTAAATGAAACGAGCTTATTTAAGCTAAACTTATTCAAATTAAATTTAAAATACCTGAACATATAACCAAAATCTCATATAACATCTCGACCCTCAAGCTCATTCGGACTAGCTTGAATACCCAAATTATTAAATATTAATTAATTATTTTTTATTTTTTAACCAATTTCAATTTTTATCTTAAAAATTAAGATTTTAAATTTTTACCTTATTTTAATTTTATTTTATTAATAATAAAATAAAGAATTTGGGTATTCAAACTCAAATTTCTTTGAGCTTATTTGAGTGGCCTTGATAAGCCTGAAATAAATAAATTTTTTTGAACTCCCAAACTCGCTCCTAATATTTTTCACGCTTATTTAGAATGGTCCAAATTATCTGCACTACCTAATTAAGTTCTATATAAAGGATGCCGCAAAGTGTTAAAGGTTAGGAAGATTGTATCCTATCTCAAGAGAGGGGTTAACATAGGTCCTCACCTCATTTGTATGACCTCAAAGTGGTTTGAAATTTCACGGCTTTCCTCCATAGTCTTTCATCTTGTTCGATAGTTAATTGATATTGTTTTGCATCGTTCTTGTTATTTTCTGAACAGGTGATCATATTGGTGCATCTTACTAAGAGAACATCAAAGTTAATTATATTACAGAGAATGAACTTGTGATGAAACAAAAATTAGTGTGGATGTTGATTTTTTCGTCATTGAGATCTTCGATCAAGAGGTTCTATTGCCTGGAGCAGGAAATAAACAACGATGCAAAACTTTCATAAGCCTCATGGAAGCAGACTAATAGAGAATGATTTGGCTTTACTTGAGAATCAAATTCCACTCTTTGTTCTTTTGAATAGCTATTCAATGTGCATGGCATTTCTCACCTGATCATGTGCATGGCATTTCTCAACTGATCTTTGAGGTCGCATCTCTTCATATCTTGACCTCACATATTCCTTCATTGCATATCAGTACTTTAAAAAAAAAGAAAAGAAAAGAAAAATATAATTTTAAGTCCCTAAACTTATTCTTAATTGTCATTTGGTCCTTGAATTCTAACTCTAAACAATTCAATCCTTATAGTTTTTTTTTTTTCACTATCTAAGGAACAACATAGTTCTAATAGCTTTTTAACTCTGCATAATTTAATTCCTATAATTCTGTAACTCAATAAATTACAAAATTTAAGTACCATGTCAAAATTCAAGAACTAAATTAATAATTAATTAAAATAAAGTTTAAGGACTAAAAGTTTAGGTACTTTTGTGTTGGATTGCCTATTCAACACAAACAAGGATGTGGATGTCCTCACTCATGAGAAAAACTATTGATGCTGCTACATATTATTCAATGATATAAGATCTGTGGCACTAGATGAAATTTAATTGGAAGCATATATATATATATATATATATATATATATGTATGTATGTATGTATATATATATATGGATGCTTAAGATTAGTTATCATAAAAGTAATTTGAAAAGAAGCATAAACAGTACAATCCAGGAATTCGTATCAGGAGATGGCTGATGATGAAATTGAATCAGAAAGACTTGGCCTCTGAAACTTAGAGTACTCAACAAATGGTTCAATATTGTTTTTTTTTTAATTGCATATTTTAAAATCAATTTGGTACATATATAAGAAAAAATACCTTCAAGATTCCGTTTATTTTTTCTAATATATGTATACACACACCCCAAACATAATTTTTGTTCCAATTCTTTTTACCTTTTTTTTTCAAGTTTATTTCCATTAAACGTAAAACAAGGGTAATTCATTGTTGATTAGGACAAGGATACATTATATTTTAAACATCATTATCCTTTAACTTTCAAATCAGTTATACTATGACTCTCAAGCTTGACTCTTAGTCCTTAAGACTTCCTATGTTTAAAAATTACATTCTTACAATTAGTGAATCAAAGTAGACTAAGCTTATGTGTCACAAATGGTGTTAACTCTTTCGAACCTTGCTTGCGTGACATCCTAGTCAGCAGCACCAAGAGTTGAGAAAGGCCCAAAAAAAAAATGCTGAACTGATAATCGTTTTCATTGGTAAATGAAAAAGCTTGCGTGGTGTGTGTCTTTTTTTCCTTGATGCTAAAACATCCAGTGTCTAGAACTAAAAAACTTGACTTGTTCAAATTGAGTCGGGTTGGGACGATTCTTTTAGCTAACAGAAGCTCTACTAAAAATACTATTATATTCTCACTAGAATTTAAGAGCTTTGGTTAAGCTAGTATATGCTCCCTCTGAATCAAAATATAGGGCATTTTCTAAAAGCCTTACTTAGTTCAAATTATGGGGCATTAGATGATTTTTATAATTTTTTTCAATTATACCCCTATTTCATTTATTACTCCTTCTAAAAAAATTAATGTATTAAAATTTTTAATTATCATTATCCAAATATTTACATAGAATATTTAATGAGATTAAAATTAAAAATATACAAATTTTTAAAGAAATAAAGATTTCAACTAGTAATATTTTTTTGAAAATCACAAATTAATTAACGGTGCTCTATATATTTTGCTTTGGAGAGAGTAACTTCGCTATTAGAACTAATTAAACGCTTATTGGTTGGTGCGTGTTTTTTTTTTTTTATTTGGGTCAAATTATTAGCTGATGTGTTTGTTTTCGAAAGAAGATAAATATGTAAACAGTGTACACGTGTATTGTGGCCCACCATATGAAGCTTTTGTTTAATTGTGATTTTTTTTTTTTTGACCAAGATTGTGAAATGGTTTCATTTTTCTTGATCACATCATATTGGTTTGTTGAATTTTGTTTTTATTCATTAAATTTCGAGTTGTTTATATAAACTTCCCTGAGGTATATTGGTGGTCCCCCACACTTGTATATCATCTATTCCGTTTTGGCCACTTACATTCTTGATGGCGTAGATACTTTATTGTTATAGTGAAGAAGATTCATGGTAGATTTATGAAATCTTCAAATGAGTTTTAGGAATCTCTAAAGCCATGTTTGGTTACTAAAAAGAAATAGAATAGAATAAATTAAAAAATTGATATAAAAATGAATTAAATCATTCTTTTTTCTTATAGTAAACATGATAAAACTTATTAATATATATTATAAATGTGGGAATTATCACACCCTCTAAAAATTATAAAAATCATGATTTTTAATCCTATAAACTAAATTACCGCCTTCCTTTATGAATGTGATTCACTATTCATTTTAATCATATTATTTTTACCTTTATTTTTTAATTCATTCTATTTTATTTCTTTTTAGTAACCAAACATAACCTAAGTGATTTTCAAGATTCTACATAGCATTTTTATGCTTTGTTTGAATGGAAAGAAAAATGAAAATAAAATAGGGTGGAGATAAAATTAAAAAAAGAAATTTTCAAAAATATATAGTAAAATTTTTTCCCTATTTTTAAGAATATTTTCTCAGTTTTTCTTTTTCTCTTTTTTTTTTCCGCGTATAAACAAAAGATCAAGGCTCCCATTCTTTGAGTCCTTTTCGCTAAATAAATTTGCCTTTTTGTCCCCATATTTTAAAAGTTTAATGAATGATTTAATTTAATAATTAAGAAAAATTGTTCCCTATATTTTGACATGACTCACGCAATAAAGGTTATTGATAAGGCAAATCCATATACCCAACACCACCAATTACTTATTTTTCAGGTTGGGTCTAGCAAAAAAAATTAATATCTCAAAACATAACAAATTAAAATTTAAATATTTGCTAGAAGTTTAGAAGAAGTATTTATATTTAACGCTCAATCATGCTTCGAACATAACTACTATATTAAGAAGACATATGTACACAATCAAAAATTACTGAAAACTACTGATTCTATTGAAATTAGTAAGTAATCCCTTGATAGGTGCAATAATTAATTAATGATAATCCAAAATCTATGAATTAGTACATTGATTCAAAAAAAAAAAGTCATGAACAAAAGATAACCCATCCTCTAATCCATGAATTGCACAAGTTATGAAAAATCATAAATTAGAGGAGGAAATAACGTGAAATTTTCAAAAGTAATTAATACTTGAAAACATATCTTGAATAATAAAATACACGTTTCCTTAATCCATCCAATAAATTAGGAAACAAATATATGTGTACATAGTGAATCAAAGAGATTTTGGAACATGGTGAGTGATTTCAGAACTCTTATCAATCATTTTGAAAGTAAGCCAATCACACAATTACGGAGGGAAATAAGACAAAATAATAACATTAAGGTCAACCAAACACAAAGTTTGTATTTTCACGTTCAATGAATCAGAGATTTGGAACACATTATGATTTGGAGAAATTCTTGCATAGTCTAAAAATATATACCATCTCATTCATACTTTATCCAATAAAATTATACTATATCAATCAAATAAAATTTTAAATGTCATTATTTTTAATGATTTTAGTTGAAATAAATGAGAAATTCTTGCATAAACCTAATGTACTATTGTCCAATAAAACTATGCCATGTTACATCAACTCAATCAAATAAAATCTTATAAGTTACTAGTTTTAATGATATTTTTTTTTAATATGATGCCTCTTTAATTTCTTTTTTTCCTCCCTATTATTATTCATGATAAAATCAATTTATATTTTCAATTATTTGTTATGGCATGTTTTTTATGGGATAAAATATATTATATGAATGACATGGAACATCAAGTCTATGTAAAAATTTCTCGATATAGAGTGACTCTAATTCCTTGCACTCTCTCTCTCTCTCTCTCTTAAATTAAAATAATTTAAAGAATAACTGTATAACACATAACATTAAATGAATTTGATATGTGGTGGTTTTATAATTAGATAGATACAAATGACGTGCCTATACTATATATATCCTCGTATAAATTTCTTGTCGAGTTCGAGTGATCCCAGTTAACTCTTATCAATCAAATCAAATCTCATTTTGAAAAGTAAGCCAGCCACATATTATAATAATGGAGTGAAAGAAGACAAAGTAACATTCAGGTCAAGGAAACACGCAATTGTATTGAAAACTCAAACCAAGATACTGTTAGAATCGTAGTGAACTTATATTAATCCACATATCTAGTAGAGACTGGCCTTGCTGTTCTTTGACAGCCCAGTGGTCTACTGCTCCATCGTCTTCCTCAGTTGGATCTGATCTAAATCTGATCATGGCTCTGAGCTTTGCTGTGACAAACGGAAATGAACAGAATAATGGCAAGATAACGTTGTTCGTTGTCTTGTCTTGCATGATGGCTGCCATGGGAGGTGTCATCTTCGGCTATGACATCGGTATATCAGGTATGACTCTTGCTTTAAATAGAAACCTTAAGCCTCTGTTTTGGATGTGAAAAAAATAAAATATGGGAGAAAAAAAAACTGAGAAAAAAGACATTTTTCGCTGTTATTTTTCTTTAATTTCCCCTTAGAGAAAGGAAAACTAAAGAAAAAGCTTTATGTTACGAGAGAGTCTCTTTCACCTACTTTTTTTTCTTGAAGTTCCTCTGATTTCATATGAGGAAAATTAAAAGGAAAAATTTTATACTAGTAAGAGAAAATGTCTTTTTTTTTCATAATTTTATTTCTTTTTATTTTCTTTACATTACAGACGAAAGGTAAATCTTGCCAACAAAAGATAAAATGATGGTTGTGTCGAATACAAAGGACTCGTTTCTCTTTAAATAAAGTCAAATATTCGAACCTTGTGATGGAAAGATCACAATATAGAGGACTCTATTTGATTAGACTTGATAACATTTGAATGAATATATGTAAATATATATATATATATATATATTAGCCCAATCAAGACTTAGCTCACCCTTCAACTAATGTGAGGGTTTTGTTAGCGGTTAATTTCTAAATACCATATGTCTCAAAACCTGTCTAAATCATATTCCTAGTGAATCCTCTCTCACACACACACACACACACATATATATATGACTAGGCCAAACTCAGATAAGCTTTTTCTTACAGCAAAAGAGAATTCCCAAATCTATTTTCAACATCATGACAATATCTGCATGCATGGGTGCTTTGATGAACTAAAAGGAATGAATATGAAGGTGGGGTGACATCAATGGAGGCATTTCTGGCGAAGTTCTTCCCAGAGGTATACAAGAAGATGGAGGAGGACACAGAATTGAGCAACTACTGCAAATTTGACAGTCAATTACTGACCTCCTTCACTTCGTCGCTCTACGTCGCCGGGCTGCTGACTTCTGCCGCCGCGTCGTACGTCACCAGAGCTTTTGGAAGAAAGCCTTCCATTACTGCAGGAGGAGCTGCGTTTCTTGCTGGTGCAGCCATTGGTGGCGCAGCTCTTAATGTCTATCTGCTCATTCTTGGTCGTCTTTTGCTTGGCGTTGGAGTTGGCTTTGCAAACCAGGTAATAACAAGGTTTCAGTACATAATTGCTACATCATGTTTAGAACATAACCAAAAAAAATATATGTCTCTTTAATCATCATGTATGTTATAAAATAAAAGCATAATCTTTTTAGGAGAATGACTCTTTAAATCCTAAAAGAGTAAATTAATAACTTCTAGGTTCTTGATAAAATTTTTAGAAAAATAAGTTGTCAATATTCATTCAAATAATTGTAAATTCAGGAGTTTTACTTTTAAATAAAATATTTAAATTATAAATGTAATTCTCAGTTTGCAATTGGAATTTCTATCTGCAAATATCCTAATCAATATTTGAAACTAATTTTTTAGAACTTATTAAGCTAAGATTTTAATACTTACTGTTCTTTTAATATTTGTAGTGAGTCTGTTTTAGAGCAAAATTAAGCTATGATTTTTTTTATATTGTAAATTTTATTAATCCCAATCGGTTTTTCTTCTCTCTTTGAAGAAATACTACTATGCGTCTTGCAATCCCGTCCCTTCAAGGAGGGAAGATCAAGATTTTGATTCCTTTATTTAAGAATGATGATTTAAGCAGTACCAATAACAGAGAGGAAGTTATAGGGAAACCATTTTATATTAACCCAATTTAATGATTAGACTGATCAATCGATACCAATATATCATATAAACTTAGAGGATTCAACGAGAAGGAAACTCCATGTTTCACCATAGATAGATTCACATCCACAAAACCTCAACAGCTTAGGGTTCATTTGGATTTGTAGCTTTTAACATTCAGAAAGTATTTTTTTTATTTTTCAAAAGTCAAATATTGTTTAATTTTCAATTTTTTTAAGAACTCCATTTAAAAAAAAATTCAGATATTGTTAAATGTACTTTTTGCTAACTGGAAAACATGAAACTTTCAAAAAGTGAATTTGAAAAGGTTGATATTATTTTACCATATCACCCCAAGTTTAATATTTTATTTTTTTATTTAAAAAATAGTTAGTTCATTAAAAATATAATTATTATTTCAATAATAATAATTAGGTATCAAGTTTTTAGCCTTATAAATTAACTAATTAATCATATTAATTTTTAACATTAACATATAAAAAAATTACAAATCTTTATATTTTTTAAAGTTACAAATTAAAAAAGTACAAATAATTAGAGATTAAGTTCTTAACATTATAGATTGAATTTTATATTATTTAAAATCTTTATCATATTTTTTAAATATTTTAAATATATTACATTTGTATAATAAAAATTATAAATCATCATAAATCAATGTCCTTTTTAATAATTGTACATTCAAAAGCACATTTCACTGTCATAATTCAAACAACTTTCAGTGTATTAAACTGACTTTTGAAAAAATATATCTAATCACAAATTTCATTATAATAACTGACTTTTATTAAACTAACTTTTACCAAATGAACTTTCAATAAATAAACTTTTAATAAATTAAAAATTAAACACACACTTAATTCAAACGACCTAATTCTCTTGCCCATGAGATATACTAGACATGGCTATGATCTAGCTCCAATCATTTTTTTTTTTTCGAATATCAATAAAGGATCCTGGAAGAAACTTAATTTCTTAAAAGGATTTCTGATAAATAAACATTAACAAATTAATTAGTAACGTCATTATTTTAAGAGGTATTCTTCCTGTCCAAAATTCTTGTCAGATATTAAATTTTTTTAAGAATTTTTCATTGATTCTCCCTTTTTTAACGCTAAGAATGTCTTGTTACTTCTCCACTTGTTCTGCAGTCAGTTCCTCTATATCTATCAGAAATGGCACCACCAAGACTAAGAGGAGCAATCAACAATGGATTCCAATTCAGCATTGGAATTGGAGCTTTATGTGCTAATTTCATCAACTATGGCACACAGAAGATCCAAGGTGGATGGGGTTGGCGTATCTCACTTGCCATGGCAGGAGTGCCAGCCTTGATCCTCACACTAGGTGCGCTGTTCCTCCCAGAAACTCCCAATAGCCTAATCCAACGCAGCAAAGATCACCAAAAGGCAAAGCTAATACTTCAACGAATTCGAGGAATAGATGATGTTCAAACTGAGCTTGATGGTCTCATCAAAGCAAGTTCAACATCAAAAAACACCGATCACTCGTTCAAGCTTATCTTGAAACGAAAATACAGACCCCAACTTGTCATGGCAGTGGCGATACCATTTTTCCAGCAAGTGACAGGGATCAATGTCATAGCCTTCTATGCCCCTTTGCTTTTCAGAACCATTGGGTTAGGTGAAAGTGCTTCACTCTTGTCTGCTGCCATGACTGGCATTGTAGGCACAGGCTCGACCTTCATATCAATGCTCATTGTCGACAAATTTGGCCGGAGAACCTTGTTTGCAATAGGAGGCATTCAGATGTTAGCATCACAGAGCATAGTAGGAGGGATACTAGCAGCTCATCTGAAAGATTATGGAGGATTGAGCAAAGGGCATGCTTACTTGGTTCTGCTGATGATATGCATATATGTTGCGGGGTTTGGATGGTCATGGGGGCCACTGGGGTGGTTAGTGCCAAGTGAGATTTTTCCATTGGAGATTCGGTCGGCTGGGCAAAGCATCACAGTGGCAGTGAGCTTCCTCTTTACTTTCATTGTTGCTCAGACATTCCTGGCTATGCTTTGCCACTTCAAGTCTGGGATTTTCTTCTTCTTTGGGGGTTGGGTGGTGCTGATGACTGTGTTTGTGTACTATCTCCTGCCAGAGACCAAGAATGTGCCCATTGAACAGATGCAGAAGGTGTGGCATGACCATTGGTTTTGGAAGAGAATGATGGATGAAGGGATTGATAAGAGAGAACAAGAGAGTGGACTCTGACTCTTAAAATTCTAGTTCCAAGTTTTTTTGGCTGTTTAGGCATGATGAAAGAAAGAATTTTTTTTCATTCAGCTACAATGCATATCATGTCCTTGTAATTAATTGCTCAACAGCTTCTACTTCTTTCACTTTTCAAAGTAATTGTACGATAGTTATTTTTCAACTTCAAAATCACTTCTTTCACCAGATCTTCCTTTCATTTCATTCTATCCCCCAAACAGGCCATGGGTACTTGGCACAAAAAAGTTTTCATCATAACAATTATTTGATCCAATAGAGCAATGGAAGTCGCTTTCTATTGCACGAGATTGTATGTGATACTGGTAAAAAAAAGTGTCCATTTAAAGTTAAATTTTTCCGGTCCTCAGATATGGCACACTGATAAGGCTTCTTTTTCCCAGGTTTGTCTAGGTGGTGATTCAATGACATCCAATACTGAGCTTAAAAAAACTATTTTACAGATCAAGAAAATCATGAACTTAATAGATATATATATATATATATATATTACCTATATAGACAGAAGAATATATAAAATAAATAGAAGCTTAATAAATACTCAAACACAACATCTCCCCCAAAAGCTAGAGTATGAATAAGGTCGTCAGCAAGATAGGAGGAAAATAATTCAATATGTATGAAAAAAAAAATTATCCAGTCCATAGACAAACTAAATTAAGCCTTCTATATCAGTTAGCGGTAAAATGAATAGTCTAATTTTAGATACATATAGAGAAAATGCATATTCACATATCTTGGACCTTTTAATGTCGTCCAATATGCAAATAAAATTAAAGCAGCGATTTGGACTGTGTTTTTAATTTTATCTTCTCAGAGGATGCTTGAATGTTGCATCCCTGCTATGCTTCATAGACTCAGAGAAACCACAAAAAGATGTTCCTACGAAAAGTTATTATTCTGGACCATCTCACCTGCAAATGTTAATGATTAATATTACAGGATAATTTAATAACTTGAATTACAATGAAGCGGGATCGAGGCGCTTTACTACACTTCAATTTAAAATCTTGTCCCATAAATTAAATTTTTTTTTTCATCTTTATTTATGGGGCTCCAGTTGGAGATGTTACATTCTCATCTTCTATAACTCTTGTTAATAAAATTTCTCTTTCTATTAAAAGAAGTAGAATAAAATACAGGTCGGTGGTTCGCTCTCAAAAAAAAAAAAAATACAGGTCAGTGCATTACGCGTCTACCATGCCAGAATGGGATAAAACCAATTTAGGCTCATCAGATAAACGGGTTAGCATTTTACTTTTAACAAATATAGGACACGGAACATAAATGACGATCTACAACTCATCATCAGTTAACAACCTAACTACTGCAAAAGGTGCCTTGAGTTGAGTTGTTTGGCTCCAATCTCAAGTACATGTGATGATCCTTCAGAGGACTGTTCCTGCAATGTAGAAGCAACTGTTATGAATAGTCAGGGGATGGAATAAGAACAGAACAACAAAAGCAACAACAATTTCAGAGTTAACTCAAGTACCACATTTCGCAAGCCATCTTGAACATCAAAACAATTCGGGTTAGTTTGTTGTCTGAAAGGTAACTCTGCCTACAAACATAAATCAGCAGCAGGATGTCATCATTGAAATGCCTGACAACGATAATAATTATACACAGCAAGAATAGCCACCAATACCCTAGCTGTACATATATTCAAGAGTCATAAGATATGATGCAAGGGATATTACCAGGTAATGTCAAAGAGCAATAATGGCCTGTGTCTACTCTAGAATCCTTCGACATTAAAAGGTTGACAAGGCATTGAAAATGATAAGCCATTTGAAAGTAAATTAAATATTTTCTCCTTTCTTCAGTTCTTAGTATTAAAAAAGGTTAAATTAGATGGAATGCCAGTCCCATTCCTTGGAAAATATACTAGAATAACGTACCATCCCTTGTGGAGTTAGGTAGCGGCCATCATGGATATGTGTGATTGAGTTCAGTTGTCCCTACAACATGGATCAATCCAAATTCAACTGTTGAAGCCCAAAAAGATACAGAATATAGAAAACACACGCCAAAGACTAGCCAAATTTGCATTACTAGGCCTTGGATGTTATGGTTGCTGTAATAATCAGTACGATTGGCAGCTACTGAGTTCAATTGCCCCTAAAACATAAGATCGGAGATCAGTCAGAGTATCAAGATCATCAAGCACACAAAATTTGGGTATTAAAAGTAGAAATAAATATCTTGATACACGGCTGTAGAGGATTTCTTACCATTCCAGAAACAGTATGTTGAGTGGCATAATAGCCATCCAAGTTGTGAGATCTTGAGGTCAGCTGATCCTGAAAGAAAATTAACAGAAAGGGCCCAAATTTCAAAAGCTACAAATTTCCGGTGGCTTGAAAATAGTCACACCATGATACAACGTTTAACTACAAGTGCATGCAGTAACAATGAAACCATGCCATACCATTTCTTGAATGCTTTGTTGTGATTCATAAGAACAATCAAGGCCTGCTGCTCTTGTAGAGTTGGCCTATAAAGAACACAATTCATAAAAAACTCCTCCACAATGTGATATCACAATCAGCATCTTCTAGATGTTTCCAATAAGAAGATTCAGCTCACTAGCTATTCATTTCAAACTTTTTTAAAAGAGAAAGCATTGATAACGCAATGCAACAGTATAACCAGATTTTTCTTTTATATAGATAATGATATGGTACCAACCATTTGCTGCCAGCTGCTATCAATTCCAATAGCAATGATTTTTGGCTCCAGAAGTTCCTATTAATACATAATATTGGCGGGAAAAAACTGTCAAGTTAATGAAACAAAAATAAAATGAGCATGATGATTGACTGAGTTCTGATTGACCTGTCTTTTCTTCAAAGAATTGTCCTTTTCATTCATATTACAAGCAGAGTTGCTTATAGTCACATGATTAGAACGAAGAATTGGTAGGCTTGGTTCTATGATACTCTTAGTTGAGTTGATCATGCTCTCACATTTTCTCAATGCTTCTTCCAGTGCATTTACAGCAACAGTGTAACTTGCTTGTGATAAAGACCCTTCATCTCCCAGCTCAAACGCAAGCTGACATAGATTAGTATAGCGTTTCCTCCTAGAGTCTCCCACATCAGACAACTCTCTTGTTATTTGTCTATTCTTTGCTTCTTTTGTCCACCGTTTTAGTATATACTGAGATGGGATATTATGTACACCAGAAATTTGTAGAACAATCATTACATGCCTACAAAGAAAACCATTGAATTCAAATAAACGGCATGAACAAGATGTATCAGAAGTTATATTGTTCCTCAAGACGATAAATTGTTGATTATCTTCAAAATCTTGAACCCTAAACATCTTTATCGGTCCATTTTCACTTTCTTTTTTTGGATGGCAAGCAATAACTCCCAATACCTCACTTTGGAATTTCTTAAATATTGTTCGTGTGTACAATGTCACCATTTGTTTCTCAAAAGGTGAGGGGGATTTTAATACTGGTTGTTTATGAAAAGTTTCTAAATCTGCTTTAGCTTCATCTTCACATTTCCCTCGTAATATCACTTGGTATTGCTCTAAAAACTCTTTCAATTTAGTTTTCCTCTGCACATGTTTGTCTAACAAACAGTTTATAGCTTCTGAACGTTTCCTTGTAGACATTCCAGCTAAGAAAGTGTCTCCCATATAAGTAGGTATCCAGTATTGACGATCCTCATAAATTGAGCACAACCAATTCTCATCACTTAAATTGAATCTCCTAATCATTTTCCACCATCGCTTCTCAAATTGTTCATTTGTCCAAGACTTCAACACGCATTTGTTAAATTTCGTCATAAAATTTGCATGCTGCCGCGTTACATGACTTAACTTTTCTGGAATCTTGCTCAGGATATGCCACAAACAAAAACAATGATGAACTCCTGGAAGAACTTCAGTAACAGCTTCTTTTAGAGCTTTGGCTTGGTCTGTAAGTATTACCTTTGGGGAACATCCATCCATCGCCCTCAACCATGCCTGCAGCACCCATGTATAAGTTGATTTAGACTCATCCGACACAATTGCACATCCTAGCAACAGGAACTGATAGTGGTGGTTCACACCAATAAAGGGAATAACAGGAAGCTTATATTCATTCTTGATATGCGTGGTGTCAAGAAGAATCACATCACCAAAGTGTCTATAATCAAGCCTACTTTTTGCATCAACCCAGAAAACACTTCTCAATTGCAGCTCTTCACTCAGATCTACTGCATAAAAGAAATTAGGATTCTCATCTTGCATACACATAAAATGGTCAAGCAGAGCATGGACATCTGCTTCATCTAAAGCCAACTGCTGTCTATTACCTGAATGGTTTCCACTGCTACCTTTCTTATTGTCAACTTTTTTATATCCATCAGATTTTCTCGGCATAACACACAAATTTTTTGTTCTAGCCCTAGTAACCTGTAATGCATCGCCATTGCTACTCAGAGCTAGATTCCCATGTCCCGCAAAGTAAAAGGCTTGGTCAGGAAAAATTTCATGGTTATGCTCTTTTATGAAACTGCAGATTATCCATATATCATCTTGCCTTCTTTTGACATGCACACAGGCCTTGCAATCTGTTTTTGCCCAAGATAAGTTCACTCTACCTCTTTTCCTTTTTACAGGAATACTTGGTATGGTATCTGTTTTTGAAAGAGAATTCGAAGTTTCAGCTGCACAGGGTTCTTGCTTGTTTCCATATCTGCTACATGCAAATTTTGCATCAATAAATTTTCCAGATATTCTAGATCGGCGGCTAGCTTTTATTATAGCTGTAAATCCCACAGATTTTGCATAATCTTTATAATATGAAAATGCTTCCTCCTTTGAATTGAATTCCATTCCATCATGAGGCTCTGGTATTTTTGAAGAATTCAAGTTGGTTCCTTGTCCAGTGCACCCTTCCTTTCCATGATTTAATAATTCAGCATTGGTACCTGGCCCTGCATTCTCGTTATCATTTCCAACAACTTCTAAAGAGCTTCTGGGTTCATTGATATTATTTATACCATCAACTGCATCAGCAAGTACTAGATTCCTATTGTCTTCCTCATGACATTCTCCAGATGGCTGCTCAAGATCTATCCCCATACACAAAATTTAAGCTTTTCTTTCAACTCATAGAAACCTGTCTACTACATTTGAACCTATGGAAATAGGAGTAGAGAGTTGAAAACTATTAGATAAAACAAAAGGGAAGAATTAAAGTATGAACAACAAATTTTCATTAAATGTAATTCACAAATTGGTCAAATTAATGGAATATTTAAAAGCCTGGCAGGGATAAATCTATCTTCTTCATACCAGATAAAGAGAAAATTTTAATAAAACATAAAATCATTGACAGGGTAGGATCTAGCTAAATCCATTGACAGGGTAAGTGCTGTTGGAAAATAGGCCATATACTATATGTATGTCACAGACATGATCAGCCACGACCTAAATGCAAGAAGAAAGGGGTCTGCCAGAATTCTACATTAATACATCTGGAAACTTGAATGAGCAAATAGTTTACACGACACCAACCCCAATCTTCAAGAATGTCATAAGCTAGATGTTGAGGACTTGATCCTAGTCCAAATTCATGTCTCTTTCCCCAGTTCTTCCTCTCAGGCCTAGGCATCTTTTGCAACAAATATGAATATAAACTAGAGGTTTGTTCCAGATCAAAATACAGGATAAGAAAAATAAATATAAAAAATGTTCATAAAAACAGTCTCAATGAAGAGTTGTTCAGCAACAACATATGCTCCAAGATGAAAAATCTCAACTTGCCATCATAATCAAGAAAATTTCCTACTTGAACAAGCAGCTTTTAAAATAACATTCCATAGCTTCTATGCTGAGCTTGATAACCAATCAAACTTTTTATATTTTTTTGGGCCACAAGTAACCAAACAAACTTATTGATGAGCAAAAAAACATAGCTCTTATCAAGGGCAGTAAACACTCTTCAGTCCATTTTTTCTCCCAATCTGTTAATTTCACAATTACTAAACAGTAAACCTTTCCAAACAAAAACATTCAGCTTTTTCCCTTTTTTTTGGGGGGGGGGATTGTATAATTGGAAGATTTCAAACAGGGACCCATTCTTGGTGATATTTACCTGCAAGGACCAAGTAAGCACCTGATATACAGAGATAGTTATATCAGAAGTCCTTATTTACAAAAATTCTTTCACTTAAACTACAAAATAACTTTGGGTATGTACAAGATCCCAAGTAAAACACAAAGACCATCAATCAACCGAAAGTGAAATCACAAGCTGAACCATCCACTGCAACTTTCTTCCATGGAATTAAAATTTTTCCACGAAATAAATAAAAAGAATCCATTCAAATACCACTCAAACCCAAATTCGACTCAAGTAAGTCACGTCCTTGATATCAATCAATATAATCATAAAATGGAAACTAATTACGTAGAGGTTTGTGGCCCTTCGACGAACTTCCTAGAAACCGTACTTTCAACCGCAAGCTCGAACAAAAGCCACTGATTCTGGAGCTCGAAGAAGGATGGATAACATAAGAAGATTGTGGAAGCAACCTTGAAGAAGAAAGGCAGGGTACCTATGGAGTTTGACCGCTAGTGTCTTTCTTCGGCGATTATGCAATTGCAAGGTCCGTGACCGTGATGAAGTTCGATCACTCAGGTGCTCTCTCGCTGTTTTTTTTTTTTTTTTCCTTGTTTTGTGCCAAAAAGATATTATTTTTTTTAATTTGATTTCATGGTTTTTATCTGTTGTTTCTCTGTTCTCCTGTTTCTTTCTTTTTTTCTTTTTTACTGGTTTTCTATTTTCTTTTGGCAAGCCAAGAAGATATAACCGCGATAAGAATTTAAATCCTCTAAATTGAAAAATTCATGGATTTTATAAAGTTTATTTTTATAAGAGAAAGAAAAGTTTATATATTATAAAAAATTATAAAATAAGTGAAAATATAAAAAGAAAAAGAAAATTTCATTTAAATTTATGAATTTCGACTTCAGAGGTCAGCGTCTTTGACTATAATATATACATGCAAAAATATTTCATTCACGAATTGAAGCTTAAAAATGATTAAATTCAATTATTAACTCATTTAATTTTTTTAATAACGTGTCATGAACTCCAGTAATTCAATTCCCAAAATTAATATTATAAAGCATACAAAGTATGAATGCTATAAAAATACTCTCCAAATACAAAAAATTGAAATTACAAGAATATCAACAAGAAAGAAAATACAAAAAGGGAAGAGGAACAAAAATGGCCGAGAAGGAGAGGAATTCCCAGAAACCAACTCACAATACACACACAGATATATATATATATATATATATATATTATTTGTGAACTTATTTAAGTTGATAGGGACATTTTAATTATTAGATTTTATGACAAGTAACTTACATATTGCTTTTACTTAACGAGGCCATGCTTGCCTTATTGTGTTTTATATGAGTTGTTTCTCTCCCCAAGTTATATACTCTCTTTTCAACCAATACATTCTTTCTTCACTAAATTCTCATCTAGAGCTTTCATACATCATAACAAACCTATCCTAATTTGCTTCAGTATTACTTTACGGTCTTTTTTCTTTTTCTGGTAGGAGCCAATTACAACAAATTACACCCCCACGCTTTTATACTTTGGGGTCCACCTAGCCCTCTTATAAAAAATTAAGATCGAGTTTGAGAGTTTAAAAAAAAAAATTTACTCAAAGTTTATTTAAACTACTTGAATAAATTTAAATAAATTTGAACCAAGCCCAAATACATGAGTTCATTTTTTTTAAGATAAAAATTGAAAAAAATAATTTTTTAAAATTAAAATTACATAAAAAAAATTAATATTTAATAATTTAAATATTTGAGCACTTTTATATGTTAAAATATTTTAAACGGAATCTGTTTGAATTACCAGTTTTAGGAATAAGAAACTATAAGCGCCTGACAAACCTAATGATTATGAGCCTTCTAGAGCAAAGTCTAAAATCACATATTTAAAGAGTGGCCAAACCCACCCTTGTAACTATTCCCCAACATCTGTATAACCATTGACAGCTTGACAAAAAAAAAATATTAATAATAGAATAAAATTTACTATATATATATATATATAAAGTTTCTCTTCTAATAAAATTTGCATAACTCGGAATGGTAGATGAGGTGTGGATAAAAATCAAGAATTTAATCCAGATAAAAATAGGTGTAGAGATTGAATAAAAAAATGTTAATCAAGCTTGACTAAGTTAAAAATTGAGGTATACTAAGGCACTATTTGATTTCTATTTCTAAAAATTGTTTTTGGTTTTTAAAAATAAAAAATAAAAAATCATTTGGGTAAGTGTTTTGCATTTATATATTTTTAAAACTGTTTTTATTTTTTAATTTTAAAACAAAAATGAAAACAATTTAGAACAGTTTTTGTTTTCCTTTTTCACTTTTGAAATACATTTATGTCTGACTATTGTTAATTACCTTTAGCCATAATTAATTATTATCATAAACCATTGCTATTAATTATTGGCAACCATTATTTTTTTTTTTTGATTAATAAGATAGGCTGTAGCCTGAGCAACAAGCTTATATAGTTTTGTCAGACCAATACAAGTCACTACAACTCACCAAGAGTTCAAACCAATTGAAACCACTATTGTTAGCCTTTTTATAACTTTAAAATTGTTTTCAAATTAATATAATTAAGTGAATTTTTATCTCGTTTTGTTTTAAATATTTTAATTTATAAAGTAGTTTTTAAAAATAAAAATAAAAACAAAATCAAACAAGCCCCTTAATTACTCAATGGAACATGTTAGAGGTTTACTTGTTTAAATACATTTTTATGAGAAAATCACGTATCTATATCCTATGGCAAAGGCTATAAAGCCTATTTTGTCCCTATAAGTTTCCCAAGCGATCACAAAACTATCAGTTCAAGTCATCACCATCATCTTCTTTGGTTATATAGCATTGCCTGAATAACACACAAGAAAATAGAAATCTTCCTCTTTAATATATCTATATATACAGAGTATGTACACAAAATTGAATATGTCAAATTATGAATTCTAAGTTTACACTTTTATTTATCAATCATTCATCAGGTTTTTCTTCACATCCCTATGCTGTTGTACAACCAAAACTGAACCATGAATGGCCAGTTCTGAAGATGCCAAAACATCACCAACTATTCCAAGTTCTGGACACTCCTCCCAGTCACTCATACCAATTGTTAATGAACAATGCCCTCTTCCACCCTTTCCTACTATAAACAATGAATACATGTCACCTATTTCTTTGAAAACTTGAACTGTTTGTGCCCCATTACTCACAAACTTCTCCACATACCCGATCTGACCCGATGCCACGTACCGGTTGTAGAAATCAACCATGAAGGTATTATCAATCTCGTTCACAGTTTCTTGCCCTGACAATGACATTAAAATTTCTTGATCTTCTGATTCTTCAGAGGAAGTCTCACTTCGTGGCATGGAAGCAAGCAAGAACCGGATGATTGTCAAGTTGATTTTTGAGTGTTGTGCGATGCGTATGCTCCAAGCAATCGCCTCACGATCATCTGAACCTCCAAAGAAAAGTGTTACAACATTTTGTATGCCTTCAGAGGCTGTTAACTGTGAAAAGCTAGGAACCCTACTTAGCCCTCTTTCTACAATGACACCTACCGAACAAGGGGCGTGTCTGAGAACCTTCTGATTTGTAGTCCTTATGCCTTCTTTCCCACTTTCCAATTTTCCATCAATACGTTGGTGTTTGTGAAAAGGAAGCAAAATAATAGTTACATGTAAATCTTCTGCATCATTGCAGACATCTTCATACAAACTTGGGAAAGAAGATACTGCCTTTCTTTGGTGGATCAAAATCTTTGTTTGAGTAGTGAAGTTGTCAATAGCTTCGTTAATTTCCACTACATCATTGCCACCATAGTCATCGTCATCACTAAGCTCAGCATTTTCTTTTTGGTGGTATAACATATTTGACTTGATCTTCTTTACAAGCTCTATTAGGTGCATTGAGTAAACAGTAGCTGGTGATGTTCTAGAGCCATTTATTGCTAAAACCAATGCTAGTACAGCAGACACTTGACGAGGATCATACACGCAAGCTAGAATTCGAAGCTCATGCTCCACTTGTTGTGATTCAAGAGTTGTATGTTGGTTTGCAAACATTTTATCATCAGCTCTGGTCAGAGAAGCAACAATTATTCTGATATAATTGTGTTAAGCACTATTGCTACTAACAACACATTGTAAGCTTCTGCAGAAAAACTCTGCAGATTAAAAGAAGAGCCAATGAATCAGTAGTTGAAGTTGAGATTTTAACTGTGAATGAGTTTAATGATGTCAAGACATAAACTTACAATTATTCCCTTTGCCGCTGCACCAAAGAATAGCAGATCAGCATACCCTCTGGTGTTCAATATGAAGCCAAGAAAAATACCTTCACTTGGAGGAATTTGAAGGTAACGACAAGCCAGAAGAGTGCCACTAAGCTTACTGCCAATACTCAGTAAGATCAATATGGCGACATTGGTTACATCATTCAAGTTTCTTAAGGCAATGAGGTTACACTGAAAGCCTAAGTAGCCAAAGTACACTGGAAGTATAAAGTTGTAAATAGAATAACCAAGTTTATGTATCAATGTTCTAGCTGTTTTACCTTCCCTTGGAAACATCAAGCCAACTAAAAAGCAACTAATAATACTGTTGAAACCCCAAATTTCTATAATCATTGAGTTCCCTACAAGAAGGAATAGGATGAGTAAAAGTTGTGGAGCCTTTAGGTACTTTTGGTTTGCATGTCTCTTATTCAGCCATAAGGCTAAATACCTGTTTATCAGAATCAACACCCCAGTAATTAGAAAGCAACCAAATCCAGCCAGAATACTTTTTGTATGCCAGTTAACTAACAGATTGAAAAACAACAAGCAAGTCATTTCTATGATTAATGCAGAAGACACCGCGATTCGCCCCATGTTCGATGCAATCAACCTCATTTCTGATGCCAAACGAATCACCAAGGGAGAGCTTGTGTATGATACTATAAGCATAATGATCATGCAAAAGTATGGCAAAGGGGCATTGTTTGTTAACTGCTTGTACAGATAAAATGACACTCCTAAACCAAAAATGGCTCCCACAGCAGCACCACCACAGGCTACCAAGCTGACTAGACGTAGATTGAGCATTGTGTATTGAGTATTCATCTCTAATCCAAACAAGAACGTGATGAAGATTCTGCAGAAGAAGCTCACAACTTCATAGTAATTTGTGGAACTCTGAAGGAAAAAATATTCTTGTATTTGCTTAACATGAGATAATGCTGTTGGCCCTAATACCACTCCAGCCTGTTCAACAATAACACAACCCACAATTTCATCATCATCAATGAACTTGAATCTCTCCATTTCAAGCTGATAGAGTCATTTTCAAACAGTGATATAAAGACCCCGCCAAAATGTGAGTGGGTCACAACATACTATAAAGTATAAACTATACAGTACAGCTTTCTATCTATGCAATTGACGCTATCAAATTTCGAATGAAATGATTCAAATCCATCTTCCATGATTCAGTGAGGGAAAAAAAATCCCAAAATTAAAAGTTCCAATCGGGAAAAAAGAGGGAATTACCAAAATCTGCGCTATTGGTCCTGGCTGACCGAAAGTCTTGAGAACAACGTTGAAAAAGTGTGAGATGACGAGAATGCAGGACACTTGCATGCCCATGAGCTAAGAGGGTTGATCAAATCGTTTTGACGACAAAACATGGTGTGTGTGGCATCCATTTTCGCGTCAATTCTACGTCAGAAACTCAGAAATTTGGAGGAATCGTTGTACTGGATTAGGGAGAAAATTGATTTTTTTTTTTGGAAACAAAGTTGATCATGGGGATGAGATGGCCTCTTTGATTCAGATCCTATATTGTTGGAAGAAGACGCTTATTTGACATAACACATAACCCGCGTTTACTTGTTCTCCCTTCGACTTAGCAAATGATCAATAATTACAGGGTATGGTGCATTATCTAGCAGGGGTCACACTTCCCATAATATTTTTTCTTAAAATAATTAAAATATAACATTTTCTATCTTAATGTTAAATAATAAATGCTGATCATAAAATATTATATAAAAAAAGGTAGTTTGACTATTGAATAAACCAACATTTGTAAGTATTTAATGTTAAAGTGGAGAATACTATATTTTAATTATTTTAGGGATAAAAATATTACACCAAATAGCTTAGGATATCATTGGTCAAAAAAATAGTTTAATATATTAAGGTATTCCTAAAAAAATATTTTAAAAATAAAAAATACACATTTACTCTTAATTAAAACTAACATATGAATAATTAAACACTTATTTCTAAAGGTTAAGTCTGCCCGTGTTCTAAGAAAATTGTGTGTGTGTTTTTTTTGAAAAAAAAGCATTATACATAAATAGTGCAAAATGATTTAAATTTTATATTAATACTAATATTAATAATATAAATGTGCGTTTGTGTTTTGGATAGATATCTTTGGTCCTTTTTTGTTATCAAAGGTATCTCTGCTGTCAGTAACCATGAGATGTATTTCTTGAAAAATTTGAGCATCATTTAAGAAACTAACATCTGTCAAGCGCTGTTTTATAGTCATCTAACTTTATGAAAAAAATCATTTTGATTTCTTAATTATTAAAACAAACCATCAAATTTTTTTTGGTAATCTAATACGAATTAATATTAATAATATAATAATTTTTATAAAAATATTGAGATTAACTTTTAGGTGTTAACAAAATATTTGCAAATAATGTTAAATTAAATTAATTTGCTTAAAATAATGATGATTGATATAAAAATATTATTTGAAACTAACAATATTAGGGTTATATGATTAAAAAATATTTTATGAAATCAGAAATTAAATAAAAATTTATATAAAATTAAAATATTAGAAGTGCATTTTAACTAATATTTGTTTCCTAGAAATGATGAATATTAAATATTGATATCATCATATCATATATATATAGTGAGTATAAATATATATATATATATATATATATATAAAAGGGTAAAGTAGATAATTTGGCTATAGACTACTTTTTTAGGAGCATTTGGTAGCTAAAACTATCTAACTGATGTAAAATAAATCCTCAACTTTAAAAAACAGAACATCCAGTGGATTATCATTAACTTTAGTTAGTAGGCATTATATGGGGCCCATAAATGACATGTGATACTCTACATCAACATGTGTAAGTGTGCAAATTTAGTTATGAATTATTTTTGAGGAGCACTGGGAAGTTTTTTTATATAACAAATGAACCATTCAACATCTTTTATTAATTTTAAACTAAACACTAGTTACTTTTATAGTTATGAGACTCATAACGTATCAATTTCTCTAATTATCTTGTCTTCATTCTCAGTCTCAACTTAAAATGAAAAATGGTTCAAAGAGTTATTATCTAAAGATATTCACAAAAATGATGTTAATGAAATGGAAGCTTGATTTAATACGTGTGGAGAGATGTAACACCCTTAAAATACAAACTAATTTTTCACAAATTATTAAAACCATTATCATGGTAGAAAAATTTTCTTACCATGATACATCCAAAACATAACACAAGTCTTAAAATATCCAAAAAGGCAGTTTAAAACTATGAGGGACAGACATAATCCTTATGATCATATAAATACTTTTAATAAAAAGGATTAGAGTTTACATGCTCCACAGAAGATATGTCCTAAGTTGGCACAAGTACATTGTATAATCCAAAATAAGAGGCAACGTAAAAGATGGTGTCTCATACACCATAATTACACCTTGGTGCTTTCTCGGCCGGACTCGCTCCTGTAAAAATATTAACCACGGGGAATGAGACTTAAAAGTCCCAGATAATTTAGACTAGTAGATGCTCATAAAAAACTAGTATACGGCTAACTTTGCACTTTTACCTTTTATATAAATTATAACTTACATGTTGAAGTCTTTTGACCAAATATCTAAAATTAGATATTGGGCCTATTTGTTTTAACTTATTATTTCATGAAAAAATTATTTTCTAAATTTTCATAATGTTTGCCTAAACTTTTAAAAATGATATATTTCAAATTATTTAAGAAGTTATTTTGACTAATTTATGAAAATAATTTGATATGGTAAATGAGAGAAATAATGTTTTAAAAGTTGAGATTAAAAAAAAATATCATAAAAATTTTAAAATAATTATATAATAAATTATTTTTATAAAATAAAAAATAATCATAAAATTTAAAAATAACTAGCTAATAATTATTTCTTTTTTGCTATTGTAACAAAACATAAAATAATATTGGTTTTTTTATAAAATAAATATTTTTATAAAATCTTCAAACTATCAAAAAATTATTTATTTTTAAATTTTAAACAAAGGAAGCCATTGAAAGTGATCTTGGGCTTGAAGACTTCCTTATAAAAATGAAACATTATTTAGCAATCTTCCTTATAATTTGCTTCTGCTTTTATTTTTGAAAGACTAATAAACTGTAGCGAGTGTGTGCGTGCGTGTGTGTGTTATTGATAGTGTGGCAAAGTTGTTATTGTTGGATCAAAACAATTTGTTAATGGTACTTAAATGTTAATTTTGGTTAACTAGCTGGTGTTTGTACTTTACGATAAGGCAGGCCGGGGCTAAGTGAAAAAACAAAAGAAGTACTGAAGTACCGTTAAAGTAGTTTGAAGCATCCAGAAGAGCAAAGCAAAGCACGCGTCGTTCACGAGATTTAGGTTCGTGGTTGCAGGTCATTGGTTGAATCAAACCAGCGACGCCTCCACTGACCACTTCTAAATTCTTTTGCATGAGCTCTCTCCTCTTGAAAGTCGCAACTACTATCGCTTTCTCTCACTCTCTCTCCTCGATGGAATACTATTTTTTTTTTACTAATACTACTATTTTTTTCCCTCAGTGAATCTCTCTCTCATCGCGCATCGACTTTTGGGTTTTATTTTCTCATGGCCTCTTCCTCTCTCTAGACATAAAAAGCAGCTGCCAAGATCTCTCTTGCTGCTGTGTCTCAAGTCAGCTCTTAGCGAAGGTAATTTTGATTGATTCTTTTCAACTGTTTTAGAAGTTTAGGGTTTTCGTATCGGCTTCTTGATCGCGTTTTTTTTTTTATTGAAGAAATTATGATTTTGATGCAAAGGAAAACTGTTTTTTCCCCCCGTTTTTGTTGATTGTGTTGTTTTGGGGGAGGCTGCGCATCAAGATTTTTTTTTTTTGAAAGGTTCTGAGAGAGATGGTGCTGTCTTCATTTGTTTTGTATCTATCGTCTTCCCTGCTGGCAAACTGCTTGAGAAACGATTTTGGTCTTTAAGTGCAAACCTTTTGGGGGGTTAAGTCCTTTTCAATATTTACTGTTTGCTCCTTATGATCTTGCAAGATGGCGGGAAAGTGAAGAAGTTGACTATGTTGGATAGTATGAATTCATATAAATTGATAAGCTTCCTGTTGACAATCACCATTGTGTGTATATTGTGAAACAATAAATAATTACACTGCTTTTAGTTGAAGTCGTTAAGAAGTTGTTATTGAGTTGATGAGTGAGTACTTTCCAATTTCCATTGATTTAATTTTCATGAGTTCTCTTCTGAACAGCATCGACTAATAATAGTCATTGAGGTTGATTTTCGCCCTTGGTTCTGTTCAAATGCCTTCTGCCCTCTCACCTCAGTGGCAAGAGAAGGCCAGTGGTTTCTTTTCATCCTCAGGTAGCTAAATCTATGCTCTCTTTTTCGTGTTCACTCTATGGCCTCGATTTCTTTGATTGTTCTCAAATGTAATTTTAATGCAGGAGTCAAACTAAAAGAGGCTAGGGAGTCAGCAGGAGCATTTGTTGGGGAGGTCACAAAGGATGCAAAGAGTAATGTTGCTGATGTGGCAGATCGAGTTGGTTCAGTTGTCAAAAGTCGATGGGCAATTCTTCAGCAGCCATCAACAAGACATGCTGTCCAGGACCGATTGATAACTGCTGCTGCTACAACCGGTACATTGTTAAGGAGAAGCTTGACTGGGACAAAGGATAAGGTAGCAGTTGGGAAAACAAAAGTTGAAGAGGTAATATAGCTCAATAATTGGTTTATGTATTTTGATATATTATCATTATATTTCATACAGTAGTGATACTGATCAACCTATTGAAACACTTGTTCTCTGAAATTTTCATTATCGAAACTGATAATCTGTTTCTGTACTGCTTGTTATGCTGTCTATGAAAGATAGGGCTTCTTGTTGTTGTTGTTATTGTTGAGAAAGTAGGTTGTTTGCGGAACCAAGACTTCACATTGTTTTCTTTTAAACTGTTTGCTTTAGCTTAGGTTTTGGGCTTTTACAGATTGCAGATTGCTAGATAGTATCTGAGGCCAACATAATAGGTCCTTCGTTGGTTTAGGTGATGACTAGACGTTGGTGTTGTTTGGTAGAGCTTCCACTAACTTAGCTTAGGGATATCATGAAGTAACATGCTTATACTATCACAGTATAGGGATAGCTTAGGAATCTTCTTGTTGATTTCATAGTTTTAGATTTCAATGAAGATATTCCTTTCAGTCAAAAGATTGCATTCTGATTAATTGTGGGTTACTTGATTGTCACTTGAATTCATTTTCAATCTGTTGGATATTTGATAGCTTTTAGTTCTCTGTTGGCTTGATTTCAAGCTGTTCTTGATTGGGTACTGATTAAATGGAATTTTTATTGAAAATTATCTATCCTTTGTCTTTCTCTCAATCCAATATTTGCTGGTCCTACATAAATTATTGTCTCAGTAAATTTTTCCTGCACTAATTTGGTGATTAGTTTACTTTATTTTCTAACTTTTTTTCTTATTTGTTTGGCTTCCTGATGCATATTAGGTTGCAAAGAAAACTGCACAAAAGAGTAAGACAATATTGACAGACATTGAAAGATGGCAGAAGGTAAATGACTTTAAGCTGACTGTGTCCTACCTTTACAATTATGCATTAATTTAATTAAATAATCTAAATTTTCTTTTGCAGGGAGTTGCAAGCACTGATGGTAAGTTTTTTCTCTGTGTCATGGCTTTTTCAATGACTTTGATTGATTCTATTAGCCACCTTGGGGACAGAGTTACAGTTTGGAGAAGAGCAGTGCCATAGGAGATTAACTATTAAGTTGTTTGGTGTCTAGAACACTTTATTATCATGCTATAATTTTCATTGTTTAAAATTGTTGACAGCATGTATTATGGTACTTAATTATTTTTTTCCAGTATTTGGAGTTCCTATTGAGGTTACTGTACAGAGGCACGAATCCTGCAGGCCTATTCCTCAGATATTGGTCAAATGTGCGGATTATCTTGTATTGTCAGGTACCTAGTTTGAGAGGAAGGGTCTGCATGCACAAACAGCCATTCTTTTGTTGTTTCAGTGCTATAGTAATCTCTTTTTACTCGTTCTTTGTAGGGTTGAACTCCCCATACCTCTTTAAATCTGAAGGGGATAAAAAGGTTATTCAACAGTTGGTTTACTTATATAACCAAGGTGCTGAAGTCATCCCGTTAGCTAGTGGATTTTATTGTAGTTTTTAGACATGGATAATGGACATCCTGTTACCATTGTGTTGCAGATTTAGCTGCATCAGTACCTGAAGGTACAAACCCAGTTGATGTAGCAGCTCTTGTCAAATATTATCTTGCTAGCCTTCCTGAGCCCCTTACAACACTTGAGCTTTATAATGAGATCAAAGGTGCTCGATCCAGTGTGCATTCAATGAGAAACGTACTGAAGAAGCTCCCCAGTGTAAATTACATGACTCTGGAGTATGTAACTGCACTATTGCTTCGTGTTAGTCAGAAGTCACTTCTCAATAAGGCAGGATACATCTCTCTCACTCACCCTGTGTGTGTGTGTGTGTTTGTGATTTGTCTGATTGTGGGATAAATTGTGGATCTTACATATGTGTTGGGTTGTGCAATTGATTATTGTATCACTTCGTATGCTGGAACCCTTGGTGGGCAACATCAATGAATGATATTCTATGTTAAGAATGAAAATCCGTTAATGGACTGAAAAAGAAAATATGTTAAGGCATATCTTAACTAGCATTTGTTGTTTCTGTAGTTAACAAACTTCTGCCTATTTCCTAGAAAGTACGAAGTGGATCACATATCCATTGCTGAACTACCACTGCTCTTTTGTTCTTAAGTTGTTCTCTATTGCTTTTGAAGTTGTTAATATTGTTTTTAATACTAGAATTGTCTGACTTTTGCAGCTTTGTCAATAATCAAAAGTTAGTTCTTTCTACATGTCTGTCTTTCAACTGCCTTAAAGTATTGTATTTTTTATTTTGTAGCTATCATTCTCCATGTATGTATCACTTTCAGGCTTTTGTTCATATTCTTATTTAGGGCTTACTAAATTTGACTGTTGTGTTGGTTTTTTAGAGCAAGAGTCATGACTATTGATATATAGAGGATTTAAGATTTTGGTGCTCTGATTCTCATATTATTCAAGTCTAATAAAGCATAATACATCTCCTAATTAAGGTCCGATTATAATCACACAAAAAAGGAGATGAAGTGTTGACCCAACTATCAAAATGAGGAATCAAATAAAGTATTTAAATATTATTTAATGGGTGAAAACAGCATTAGATCCTCAAGAAAAGGAATAAAAAGGCATTAAAGCCTGAGAATGAACACATGTTAAATCTGATTTCAAACAATATAACTATAGAGTGTAAATGTTGTCCGATATATTTAGGAATTAGGAATATGAAAATAATTAATATTATTCATAACTGAACAGGAGTGTATTAGAGGATAAGTCTGATAATCTGTCTATGAATGTCGATCAATGGTATTATCCTAAAAACACTACTCATTAAGTGCCAGTCTGAAGAGACAATCCTATTTCAAAATAAACATGAGGGCATTTTATATCCTTAAAAGAATTTACCTTTTGCTCTGACTAAATACAATGTGGTGAGAAAAAATCTCTCATACAACAGTCACAGATATTGTAATTCTCTTAGGTGGCTCCGTTCTTCTTCTTCTTCTTCCTTTCTACCCCTCCTCCTTCTTGGTGGTGCTTCTGGAGGAGGAAGGTGGGTAACAGTCAGCATGATTCTTCTCTAATGTGGTGGATTTGGCAGTGGCAGATGCCAGAATTTTTAGCAACATATTTCTATCTTCCGATCTTATCTGAAATAGTATCATTTGCTAGCTTTGTTATTTCTGTTAGTGGTCTTGTTAGGTCCTTTTGCTTCTGATTTACATAAGGATTGGAGTATATTTTTTCTGTTTAGTATCTTTATTTTCAGTATTTGGAGAATTTCTTGTGTTTGGTTTCTTTTGACCTTTTCTTCAATGATCTCTAGGTTTTTCTTCCATCTAAAAATGTGAAGAAAATACAACTAGTTTCTTAGATGCATGAATTACTTACCCTTTGATTCTATTTAGTGTTTGACATCCAGCACATTCACCCAGTTTTCAGATGCTAATACCCATTTGATAAGTATGCTCGTGACTGTTGACTTTATGCAGATGGATGCTCACAGCCTTGCAATGGAAATGGCTCCTGTTATTATGTGGCAAAAGGGGTCAAATCCTGAGTTTTATCGTCACTATTGGAATCAGCTGACCAAACGTCCTTCCAACAAGAGCTTGGATCCACCACCTGGTGCTTCCTGGGACATGCTTAATGGTGAGTCTGATGTTGCCAACAAAAATCTTCTTCTATAATCTAATCTAATTGAGTTGACAGAAAATGTTGCAATGGTCTATTTATGGTTTCATCTAGAAAAGATTCCAGTTATATAGGAAATTTCAAGAAACCGCCCTGATCAATTCAACCCTGCAAATGATATCCATCTGAACTGAATATTAATTGTTATTATTGGCAGTGCAACTAATGTATGGCCAGACGGAAGGAGATGAGGCATCAAAACTAGTCTTATACATGTTTGATGCAACAAGTTTTATCGCTAGCTGCAGAAATCAGGGAGGGGAAAATGCTTTGATTAAGATATATTAATGAAACTGTTGGGGACTTGTTACGCTTACGCCCCTTGTTTTCTTCCCAAGCTGTGTGAATCTCTTAATAATTATAGAGCTGGAATAATACAAGCATTTTTTTAATGAACCAGATTTTCTTCTTACATGTTACTGAAATTTTGAGTATGTGAAACAAGTTCTTCTTTATAACCAAAATATCTGAGTGAGGTTTAATTATTTATTTATTTTTTAATCTATTTGACTGACTATGTATAGGCTCTTCGTTCCTCAGGGGATTGTTAAATAATTGAAAACTTTACATGAAGAAGTGTAATACTTGAACTTTATGCACTCTGAAAATTGCATTCTCATCTTATCCTATGTAGCACGGATACTTCAAAAAAGTAAACGTACCCGTATCCGATACGTATCCGATACGATACTTGTAGGATACTTCTACATACGTATCCCATATTCTAACATTTGTTATATGATTTTTTTCAATAATTTTTACTATATCACTTAAAAACTTGAAAAAACACTTAATATTTTAGTTAATTACTATAAATATCCTTATATTGCTTTAGAAATTCTTGTTTAAAAATCAAAATACCTATACTTACATCATAAAATGTTGAAATATACATTATAAATATTCCCGTACCCGTATCCTAAAATTTTGAAAATTTGCCGTATCCCCGTATCATGCCGTATCGTATCGGATACTCGTACCCGTATCTATGCAACCTAGATCTTATCTTATACATAAGAAGTTAATTTTACGCTTAATTTTTTTTGCTGCTTATATCAAAGTACTTTTTTCTGAAGAAATATGTGGTGTAGGGAATAATTTTTTCTTGTGGTGTATGGAATAAATGATAATTGCTGATGGCCTTTTTTTCAATTTATGTTAAATCTTGTGGTGCAGATGAGGGTGAAGACTTAGATGCATCCTCTCCCATTCCTTTGGATGATGGAACCCCGGTTGACTTTGCTGCAATTGAGGTGGTTCAATACCTCATCGAACATCATAATGCAATTTTCACCGATGCAAATGAAACAGTGTGGAGATGAACAACACTGTTCCTTCTTTTTCTGCACTGGATTCAATGATGTGAATATCATAGAATAGGAGCTTCTTTTCCCCCCTCCTTCAACCCTGAATTTTCTTTCCAATCTGGTCAAAGATCATTATATTATCAAGCTATATTTTTGAAGTTGGATGAAGGCCACCAAGCTGGGGAAGGATTTCTGATGCTAGTGTGGAGTTATTCTGATTTTCTTAGTTCTTTTGTTCTTGGTTTGGATTTTCATAGTTTTATACATACATATACATACATATATATAGTTGTGCAGCTTTTACTTTAGAAAGCAATAAAAAGCAAGGGAGTTGTACTGCTTTCGTTGATGTCTTGCTTGAGAAATTGGTGTAATAATGACCCTAAACTATACATCGCTTGGATGTGTTATTGTGGTTATTTCTAGGATTCATAATGATATGTGATTATTGTTCATAGTCAATGAACAGAGAAACTGATTTTAGCTAATTGTCATGGTCAATGTGGTTTACCTTTTAATGATATGGATTCATGCGGATGTATATATTCTCTTATATATCTGCTTAGCTTTTCAAATAAAAATAAGCAGGCGTAATAGATAGTTCAATTTTTTTTTTCAAGTAATAGTTACGGACTTTGTCATGATTTTATTAGATAAATAATTTGGATAATGATGTTATTCTGATTAGGGAACTTGGCAACTAGGATACAAGAGTTTTTATTCAAGTAATTTATCTATTTACGCATACCATTGATATTTTGACATAGATATTCGTGTAGGTTGTCTATTTACTTGCTCCCCATAAGTACAGAATACCGCAAGAAAGGTTAGATTAGATACCATTGAATTAATGGTTCATGCATCTAAATTGGTAAATTCAAGTATCCAATACAAGATTGTGAGTTGTGAAATCAATAAACTTAGCAAATTACAACAATTTGGTCTGAATTTCCACATCAGGCATTGAAATTGGAACATAGAAACTTAAGACAATTGAACAGTTCATTTCTCTAATGAAGCTGGAATGTCTTCAAAATAGTCAAATATCTCACTTGGGAAGTCCTCAAAGAGGCCACTTGCTGGGGTTGAACTCTGAGCAATTCCTCCCAATGCAAGACATGGCAATCTGCTCTCACCTTTCTTGCTGCTGCTGCTGCTGCACACATATTCTGGAACCTTGTGCTGTTCGAAAACATCAAAAAAGACAGCATCGAATGGCTCTGGATCAATCAGGCCATGGCAGACCGGCAGCAAGAGGCCATAGTCCACTTGGTGGGACTCAGTGGGAAGTACTTGAGAAAATGTGTAGTACTCTAATGAAGACTCAAATGATGGAACCATGTGTAGTGGAATGGCCTCCTGTGCTTCCAGATTCTGAAATTTCTCCGATGGGTTTTCCTCCAGATGATTTGAACTGCATGAAGGAACCTGAAATCCACAATCTTGCTTCTAAATTAGAATAATATCATTAGAAGTTTAGATCTTCTTTTATAGTTACTTTGAAGATGATAAAACTTTTGGTTTCTCAAATTTCCCCAATTATCAATTTAGTTTCTAAAATTTATTGCATTAAGTTATTTTCTTTTCATACCTCTTGAGAACTAATCGTGTATGGTTATGAAACTTTAAAGACTTAGATTGACAAAATTTGATATTCAAGGACTAATTTTTTTTTTTTTTGGCCAAAAGTTTTATTATTCCTTTACTTTGTAAAATCACTGAAACTTTTGGGGAGACTAAAACTTTTGGTACCTCAAGGTTACTCTAATTATATATTTGATCCTTGAAGTTTAATTATTATCAATCGAGTCCCTGAAATTTATTGTGTTATTTCTCTTTCATGCCTTAAGAACTCATCATGTATGATTATGAAATCTAGGGACCAAAAATCGATACTCAACCAAACTTGAGTGATTGGAAGTTTCATGTTATCCGTTTACTTTGTAAAAACATATGTTTCAACCTCATCATACATACCTCTTCAAATTGTGGTAGATTACGATGATGAATATGAGCTTTTTTTGTTGCTTTGTTATTCTTAAGTGGCTTTGATGATGGAGATGGTTTCTGTAACATTCTCTCCAACCTCTTTCTTCTGCTACTCCAGAAATTCTTGACATCATTGTCTGTTCTTCCTTCTAAGTATGTTGCTATTTTGGCCCACTTGTTCCCAAACTGTGCCTGCAATTCTATCACCACTCTTTCTTCCTCTGCCGAGAACTTGCACCCTCTGAGAAATTTCATTCAACCACAACACACACACCGATCATTTTCTTGCAAGCCAAACAAGTAAATCACGCAGATAAATTCATCAGTGTCTGTTTGTTTTCAACAGACATATTAATCTTATTAAAAAGATCTCTCTACCTCATTTTAATCTGTCTATCTCATTCGAACAATTAATGACTCTCAAAAAATCATGTATGCAGGATAGGCATGAGATATGATTATATATATATATGAGCAGTATAGTCTGTGTTATATGTTTGACAGATAAGCAAGTTTTTGAAGAAGAGATGATTTATAGTAATGAAACTAATAGCTTCTTAGCCAAACACACACATTTTCTTGCCAACCAAACACATTGTACGGATACTACACAAGAATCTCATACACAGACACGACAAACACTTCATGCGATGTGACCACTCTCTCTCTCTCTCTCTCTCTCTCTCTCTCTCTCTCTCACACACGCGAATTGATTAAAAATAAGAGGGGAGGGTCCAAGTATACCTTGTGTTTGATATACTCTTATGAACTCAGTACGGCTTTCCTTCATGATCACAATATCACAAATATATTAACATATCAAAGAAGAGAAAAAAAAACAGCAAAGAAACAAGAAGAAGAAGTACTTCACAGCAACGTTGTATACAAAGTAATCAAAAGAATAGCCACTTCTCAATATTTCAACTTGTTCTTAATTATGCTTATTAAAATATTGCAGAAGGCAACAAGCGTACTACAACCAAAAAAAAAAATGGTTCTAGTCCACTTCTCTAACAAAGTAAAGAAAACCCCACAACGAAACACAGTAAATTAATGAAAAGAAATACAAAAGTTTAGCAATCTTGTTGTCACGCAACTAAAAAGTGAAACCAAGACAGAAAAATGTTATCAAAAGAACACCAACATATCACAAAAGAAGAAGTGCTCTACTTCAGTACTACGAGAGACAGTAAACACGAAGGCAACAACAACCTAGTCCACTTCAAAAGGTTCGATCATGCATGTGAGAACAGAGATACCCACAAAAATGGTGTCATCTTACGTACGTCTTCAAGTTTGGCCTAAGCTTGTTAACCCATCGAAGCCGGCATGATTTTCCGGTCCGAGGAAGCAACCCTTTGGACCGAATGGAGCTCCAATCTCTTGGACCGTTTTTCTTGACATGTCTCATCAGAATCTCATCTTCTTCAGCACTCCATGGTCCTTTCTTTATGTATGTTCCTCCACCGAACTCTCTCTCTCCATCATCATCTTGCTCTTCTGGAAACATTATTTCTGAGTCTCTCGGTTTCATCTCTAAGAGGAAAAAAAAAAAAATAGTCCAAAGCTCTGCTCTGCTTTCTTCCAATGCTTTTTCCTCCTCTTCTCAATAGGGTTTCTCGGAAAGTGCTCTCTATTTCATGAAATGGTGATTGCGAGAATTGTATTTTGTTCTGTTCATGTGTTGATCATTTTGTAGAATCACTGTGCACTTGCGAGTGTACCGGACCATTTTGAATGAGTGGGCCCAGTTAACTTGGTTTTTTTTGTGTAAATTCTGACGTGGCGGAATGTTACTGGGTGGTCGTTTTAGTGTGGGATGCAGTGGATTGTTGTCCCCACTATCAGTAGTGACGGTTTTGACGGTTAGTGGGAACATGACAACCCGCCTTTGATCTCTGTTCAAATCTTTTTCTTTTTATAATTTTTAAGATACATATAAGGTTATTCGATAAATAATCCTTTTATTGACCCACAGGGACAAGGCAAAGACTGAAAACAAATGAATAAATGGTATGTATATTTATTGAATGTGTGTGTGTAAATTAAAAGCAAAGAAAAGCAATAAAATGATCTTTTGCCCAGAAAAAATAATAATAATAAAACAAAGATTCTAATGTTCCTATAAACATAGAAAAGGTGCAAATGAGTAGCATCATTTCACTTTCATAATAAACCCATCAATTGATGTCTCATTGAGCCTAAACATGTTTATAGCATACTTCCTCTGTTTTCAAACACACTAGTGCAAAAAGAATTTTTTTGCCACAATTAAAAGGCATTTTTCATAATAGAAAGTATATGGTATGTAGTGAAAGGTTATGTGGTAGTAATTGATCTACCCCTTAGATAATTTTTGTTTTAATATCTGACGGATTTACCCCTAAACTAAAACTTACTCTCTCCATTTTTATTTATAGGAAAAATTACTACTTTTTACTTATTTTTTATATAAATAAAATCACTTATTTCAATAAACATTTATTATGCATTTTTTAAATCACCTCTCATAATTTACATTAATAAAAAATAATTAACGCATGCTTATATTGATTAACATAAGATATTTTAGTTTAATTTTTTTATTTTCAAATATAATTATCATGGTTAATCAACTTTTTTTAAATTGTGCGATAAAATTTTTTTTAATATAAAAACAAAAGGAATGTTACATAACTTAATTTAATTTGAAAACATCAAAATTATAATTAATAACTTAATTTAATAGGTCAATTTATTCAAATTTAGTTAGACTGAAATTGATTAACATAAGATATTTTATTTTAATTTTTTTATTTTCAAATATAATTATCATGGTTAATCAACTTTTTTTAAATTGTGTGATAAAATTTTTTTTAATAAAAAAACAAAAGGAATGTTACATAACTTAATTTAATTTGAAAACATCAAAATTATAATTAATAACTTAATTTAATAGGTCAATTTATTCAAATTTAGTTAGACTGAATTAATTTTTTCTGAATTCACACATAATTAAAAATTTAATTAAAAATATATTTCAATTAAAAATTTTTATTAATTTATTTAATTTTATTTAATTGTCACTTAGGCATTTATGGCTACAGTTCTTTTATGAAACTGTGGCCATAAATGCTAATTTTTTAACTTATTTACGTATTTGCCATTAAGTTTAATATTATCACAGTTATTTAATAAATTGTGGCAAAAAATTGTCATTAAAACTCACGTTTGCACTAGTGACAATAGTCAATTTGGGGTTTTGATTTGAGTTGTTTTGCAAACAATTGTGATGATTATAACTCATTTGCAATTGAATTTAGGAAAATGATAATTATATATTTTGTAAAGATGTTAATGACAATTGAAGACCTTAAATTATTCAATGTCATGGAAAGAAATATAATCTTTATTTTTAATTAATATAAATAATTATCAAAATAACCAATGGGAACGGTAACTTGATTTAAAGTTAGTTGTAAATTGAAATAATGTTACATGTGAATTAATGAAAAATCAATTATGAATAGATAGATATAGTTTTATGAATTTATGTATAGTATTATATATGAATTTAACAATAATTAGGTGTGAATTTTAGGAATAATGTCATTAGTGAATTTATCGAAATTCAACTGTCAAATAAATAGACAATCTCATAAATTTATGCATTACTTATAATTAAAGACACATGTCAATTGTGAATTTAAGGAATGTCAATTGCTACTTTAAAAGAAAAAAGGAATGTCACTTATAATTATAAGGAATGTCAGTTGTGAATAGATATAAATAATCTTAATGGTAAATCAATGATTTTAAATTTTATGGACTTTATCTATTCACAATTAACATTCCATAAATTCACAGTTAACTTTATCAAAATTTATAAGTGATAATGTATGTATTCATGAAACTATATATTATTCATTACTTTCTATATATTCAAAAGTGATCTTTATAAGTGACATTTTATGATATTGGTTATTTAAATAATTAAAAATATTTTAATTGAAAATAAAAATTTCGGCCCTTCTCTAACATTTCAATCTTTAATTATCATTAATGTTTACAAGGTCTGTAATTATCATTTTCCCTTGATCTTTTAAAATTTGCAATTAGGTTTCCACAATTTTAATACTGGATAATTAATCCAGTACACCATTGCAGTACTATATTCCATAGTTTTAAATTTTATACAAGTTTTTTTATTATCAATTATCAAGGCATACATAGTCCTCTCAAATACTTATCATATTTAAATAGTCTGAATTATTTTTTGGAATAGTTCGGTAAACCAAAAAAAAAAGAAATATTTTATGGAATAAAGAATTCAAGAATGTCAAGGTTATGATTAATTCACCCTTGAAGGCCTAGTGGCATCAAAATCCAATCCGATGAATTCATTTCAAATGCAAATTTTAGAATACCAAAAGATTATTACATTGGATCTTGTAAAACAGGTATCGGAATAACTTGTATGGTTAATTTTTTAGTATTTTCCAATTAAAATACCAATTCTTTGTCCCCTTTTTTTAACTCTATTTTTGTTCTATGTTAGTATTTATTTCTAGGCTTATTGTATTACTCTTTAATATGCATATTCATTTAATTTGTTTTAGAACATGAGTATTTCCTCCGATTAAAAAAAGAACTAATATCTTTCAAGATAAACTACTTTTTTTTTTGCTAATATTTATTTATCCGAAGAAATCCTAATTGAGTGATTATATTTTTTAAATATTAGATGTAATAATGATTGATTTTATTTAATTTTAATAACTTTCAAATAGAAAAGATATACACATGGTATTGAAGTTTTATACTTAGCTTGTCATAGGACTATATTTGGAACAATTCATTCTCATACTCATCCTTTTAAATTCTTTCTCATAATAATTACAATGTTGCCAGAAAGAACATGTACACGCCATGGCAGATAGCTCCGGCAAACTCTTGCCATCCCACGACGGCGATGACAGCATAAGGAAGATGAGGGCAACGTCGACGGCAATGCCAAGAAGAGAGGTGGCTAATGAGGGGGAAAGTGAAGCAACGGCAAGCCAGGTATATATCTTCTATCTAAAACATCACTAATTGAGCATCACGATCAAGTAATTCAAATCGAGTTAAGTCAAATTTAGTCGTATATATTATATTAATTATTACAATACAAATGGCATGCATGAAGGTGGAAGAGTGGAAGGAGTGAAAAAGTGATTTCCATACTTATTATTTTTAGAATCACAACTATTGTATCGACTTATTTTACTAAAATACAGCTTTTTTTTTGTTTATGAAAAATTAACATGCCATGCATATATGTGTGTGTGTGTGTGTGTGTGTGTGTGTGTGTGTGTGTGTTTTACAGGTTGTCAAGACTATGAAACTACCTGAAGATATGGTATATGAAATCTTCTCATGGTTGCCGGCAAAATACATCGTCAAATTCAAGTCATGTTCTAAATCTATATATAAATTCATAAAGGAGATGTTATAGTAATTATGTAAAGAAGTCCCACATTGCTTAAATGAAAATTGTTTTTAGTATATAAATACTAAGAAATGAATTAAGTTTGTAAAATGAGTTTAGAAGAAAAGTAAGTTTCTTGTATGCAAGTCCAAGAGGTATTGGATTATTTGTTACTGAATTATTTTTATGAAAAAATACATAATTATTTATTACTGAAAAACCTTAGAGTTTGAATTCAAACCTTAAATGTTTTTTGGGTTTGACCGAATTCTTAAATGGATGAATCAATTTCTTAAATGCGTTTGTCCCCCCAATTGTTTAAATGTATTTTATATTTGTGTGTTCAAGGTTTGATGGTGAATTAATCCGATGATTGCTACTCCAACATTCGTCCAAGACCTTGACCTATATATAAGCATGCATGTGGACTAAACTAGTCACCAAGCTCTTGAGTTTTTGAGCAATTTCTTTCCTCCTCTGCCTTGTTTGCATGCTTCATCTGAGTTTCTTTTCTATTAGTGCTGCCATTTTGGTGCCTTGCTTATGCAGAAAATGTTTATTTAATCCTAAAGAACTGCTGGTCCATTATTTCAGTGTGCCAGAATAGTTATTAAAGACAATGTACTTTGGCACGACTCAAGCAACTCTTGGTTTACCTCCATACAGCTAACATGAGACACATTTTGTAATGAAGTACACTCAAAATTTGACCCTACAAGATGATTCTTCTTTCCTCTTTCATTCAAGGAGTAGTCTCTGGATTCTTTAGTGCCTACTACAAAACCGAAATACATGCATTACCCGGAAACTCACCATTATTCCTAAAAGGTCCGTGAGAATCATTTCCTCTTTCTTTAGTGCCGCTGCCGTCTGGTATCCCTAAAAACTTTCTTCAATTTCTTAATGAAAGGTCCGTGAGAATCATTTTCTCTAGTAATGGACTGCTTCTCTGTGAAGTCGTTAAACCAAAAAGAGGGTTAATTTTTTGGAAAAAGCCAACAAGAGAATTGATCATTTGTAACCCTACAACACAATCATTCTCCTCCATTATTCCTCTACCTCAATATTTTGAAGAAAATTATCCTCGTGCATACTTATCATTAATCACCTTTGAAAGAAAACCCTATTGCTGATGAGGAATATAATTATGAGTTACTTCTTTTTGAACACTATCCATACGAAGGAGGATCGCATTATGTTGAGTGTAAAACTTACAAGCCAAAAGAAGGTTTGTGGAAAGAAAGAGAAAAAGGTTTGCTTAATGGTCATAGCAAAATCTAACGTTGTGTTATTTTTCAAGGAATATTTTATTATATGATATCATATAATTTTCTGAATGGTGAATTAAGAAGGGTTTATTTTCCAAAAGAAGTTTCAGAAACCTTGTTTGGTCTCGATAACTTATTCTATGACGTACGTGTTTTCATCAAGTGGGTCAAAGTTGGAACATGATCGTCAAGTATTGATGACATATGGTTGGTGATTTGGGACGAAGTTGATCATGCTTTTGCTCTTTGGGCTTTGAAAGATTATGAATCGTCTTCTTGGTCAAAGCGTTTGACTGAGTTTTGAAGAAATGGGAATGAAGATTAATATTAATAATGATTCTATTGTTCGCGGATTTGAAATAATGAATGATTCTTTGGTGTTCGGTACAGAGGATGATGTGTATCGGTGTGATTTGATTGGGAAAAGAGGAACAAGACTTGAAAAAATTATTGGTCGGCATAAATTAGATGTCCAATTGAATTTCTATTATTATTCTATTGCTATTTGGTCATGTGGAGATAACGCCAGAGACTTGGCTTTAATTAGATTTAAAAAAAAAAAAAAACAAGTCATTTGTATACATGACATGTAGTTTGATTATTGAGACTGGGAATTTTGTTTGATTTATTTTCATGTAGTTCTATGTAACATTTTATTATGATATAAAGTAAGGAATTTACAGTGATTTTAAAATTAAATCAGTCTAGATTCTGGTTCAATCAATATATAAAAATCATTTTGGGAATTGGACCGTTTCAGACCAGTGGTCAAATTGGGAACTAGAATTAAGTTGGGAATCGAATTCGGTTTTCAAGAATCGGACGATTAAAAAAACTTTTTTATTTTTTTATTGATTTTTTTAAATGAACAATTTTTTAATTATTTAATATTATATTATATCATGTGACTTTTTAAGTCATGATAAACTTAAAATATTTAATTTTTTTAAATTTAAATAATAATTTCATATTTATTTCTTATATTTAAATAATTATATACATATATAATTTTTTTTATTTAATTATTATATTACTGGTTTGACCATTGATTCAACCAAGTTGAACTATGCGAACCATGAACAGCTAACCTTTTTGGTTTAATATCTGGTCTGGTTTGAAAACATTGAGAATTTATGAAATTTAATTTAATTTTTTCTACCGGTATGATTATATGTATATTTCTGTGTGTTTGATGTATCTTGAGAGAATAACAGTCAAGTTCTAAAAGAGGGTGTTGGAATATTAGTGTAATTAGTGATTGATCACCTAGTTAAATGGTGTCCCTAAAATCTATATAAAGGCCAGGTCACATGTCATTGTGTTGAGTTAGTGAAGTTATTGAATAATCCCTCGTGTTTAGTCCCCATTAATGTTTCGGGTTTGTTGATCATCACCCAAGTTAAGTGCTGATTTGATTTAATTTTTTATCCTTCAAGTAAAGGAATGTTATGTTGTTTTGTAATCAATGTTGTTGTTTATTGAAAGGTTTTCATTAATTTTGTTTTCTCTTATATTTTGTCAATGGAGGGCATTAATGACATTTACGTCCTAGTAAAATTTTCTGGAAAAATAAGCTGTAAAAATAGATTTAAATAATTATAAATTTAAAAGTTTCAAATGCAATAAGACATTTAATTTTAAATATAACTCTCAGTTTATAATTAAAATTTCACAATTATTTAAATCAATATTTACAGATAATTTTTCAGGTAATTTTATTGAAGACCTAATTATTATTAATTCTCTCTTTAAAAACTTTACTGTCATTTTTTACCCAAAACAAAAAATTACCGTCATTCTGCCAAGTATTTATTCTGGCTCATTTTTTTTATGTAACCTAATTGGTTTCCAGAGAAAATGCATCATGCTTCGACTCGCAAAACTAAATGAACCACGTTAGGTCCTGCAAGTGTGCACTGTACAACTCTCTCCTGATCGACGGCAATTGTATACACATAAGAGACTGGAACACATGACCTTTTTTATTTATTACTCACATATCATTCTATTAAAAATAATTTTCTTTGAGACACAATTAAACATTAATATGAATATATCTTTCAATAAAAATTTTAATTTTAATTTATCACATTTTGAATGTGACCTTTCTTAAACAGAATGCCGGCCCAACTGATTGAATTTTATGAAAATCTGTGAAACTAGGTAATTTGCATAATAAATGTTAGAAAAGATCTTTAATTACATAATGCTCCCTCCATTTTTATTTATAGAAAAAAAATTATATCACACAGTTTAAAAAAATTAATTAACTGTATTAATTGTGTCTGAAAATAAAAGAACTAAACTATAATACATTTTATTAATTATATCAATCAAGTCTTCATTAATTATTTTTTATGACTATGAATAATAAAATTATGAGGAATAATTTAGGAAGTTTGTAATAAATACCTATTAAAAAATATGATTTTGCTTATATAAAAGAAAAGCTAAAAATGATAGTTTCTGTTACAAAAAAAAAATGAACCTCCAGTTTTTATTATAAGACACATTTTAGAATAATACTTTGATCTTTAATATAAAACACTTGATGGGGTATTAATTTTGTTACTTAAATATTACCCTAATTTGGTAAAATTAGAAGAAGTTTATTCTATTTTCAAATAAAATTAATTTAACCCCCTTTTTCTTTAATTTTGATGGGGGAGTTAGAAGTGCCATGTCATAGACATCGAAGGGAGTATATTATTTAAGATGCAAGGAAGTAATAGAATAAAATATTCTAAACATGAACAAATTATTGATTGATATAAGTTTTTTCTTATTCTATATAATGCGTATTATCTCATGGTGCAGAAACCAAAAAAAGAAAAGAAACAATTCCATTGCAAAGCAACTCAGATATGATATCTATTAATATCAAATAATAGAAAAGCATGCAACACGTGTAATTCACAATATTGTCAATTGATGATACATAGAGGATTGGCTAACAAAGCTCTAAGCCCCAAAATCATTGAAAGGTGTTAACAAGCATTTGCTTCATCTCATGCCAATTTCAATTATATTGTTTTTGTGCAGTCAGTAAATGGACTATTCAATACTTCTTTGGATGGCTCGTGAAGACACTACTAAAAATTATGTTTTTTAATTACTTCGCTTTTTAACGCATTGTTATAAATAAAATGGTGGCAAAACTGTAAATATATAAAAATTTTACCCAAGTACTATGTAACATTTGATGTTGGTAGAGTCGGGAATAAGGGTCGGGCTTGGAGGGCTGGGCCTGGAGGCCCTATTTAAATAAAGGTTTGGACTTTAAAAATAAATTTCTTTTAAAGTAATCGGGCTTGAGGACTTAGCCCTGATAAGCCTTGTAAAAAAGGGCTCGGACTCGGATAGCCCTTCAAGCCCTGTTATATTATTATTATTATTATTTTCTTTGGTGGAACATATGTTTGAAGCCAATGATCTGCTTACCTGATCCTACACGCATTATATTATTATTAATTTTAATTTATTCTAAAATTAATTTAATAAATATCAGTGTATTTATAAAATTCTTGATATTTTTTATTTTTATAATTATTATGTTTGTATATTTATAAAAAATGAATTATTTTTTAACTAAGATTTAAATTTTATTACTAGACTTCTGAATGTGTTGTTTAATTTTTAAAAAATTATGAGGATTTTATTTTTTTTAATTTCAAAATATTTTAATTAATTTATAATATTTAATTTTATTTTTATTTTTTTAAAAAAAGGCTTGCGGGCCTGGCTCTAAGCCCTTCACATAAGAGTCAGGTTTGAGAGATGGGGTTCGAAATGAAGAACCGAACTTTAGGACTCAGGTCTTTAAGGGCCGAGCCCATAAGGGCCAGGCTTATGGGCTAGGCCCCGCCCGTATTTTCAGCTCTAGATGTTAGTTATTTAATAACCGACATCAAATTCTATTTCCACGTTGTTTCTGAAAGGAATCGATGTGGAAACAATGGTTTTCAATGTTGGTTCATTAAGAACCAATGTTGAAAACGTTTTCTAAAAAAATTAAAAAAGTCATGTTTTCAATGTTAGTTCTTAATGAACCGATGTTGAAAACAGAAACTACGTTGTTTTCCTTGTAGAGCCAACGTCGTTTCCCTCTTTCTTAAAATCGCAGACACGCCAAACAAACCCATCGTTTTCCCATTTTTGTCAGTTTTAAAAAACCCATAGCGTCTTCTTTGACTAAACCCATTCGTGTTCTTCACTAAAGTTGCCATCAAAGCTGTTGTATACTGCCGCTGTCATGATTTCTGGCGCCATTGATGCCATAGCCGCTCCCGTCAATCCGTTTCCCTGTGTTGAAGCTATTTCTCTCGTCATTTTTGTGATTGTGGGGCTTTTGAGTACATTTTCCTCATTTCTCTTTATAAGTCAAGCTTATTCTTTAATTTGGATCTCCATTTTGCTTTATTCCTTCTTCCATTTGCTTATTTAGTGATTTGGGTCTCCATTTGCTTGCTTTTTCCTGACTCCATTGTTGGCTGTTGCTTGAAGTTGGTTTTTTGGTTGCATTTTCGTCAACATAGATTCCAAATACTCACTCTATTTCTATCGTAGAAGAAAAAATTATATCATACAATTTAAAAAAATCAATTAACTATATTAATTATGTCTGAAAATAAAATAATTAGACTACAATATCCTTTATTAATTGTGTCAATCAAGCCTTCATTAATTATTTTGTATGACTATGAATGATAAAATTATAAGGGATAATTTAGGAAGTTTGTAATAAATGCATATTAAAAAAATATGATTTTGCTTATATTAAAAAAAAGCTAAAAATGATAGGTTCTCCTACAAATAGAAACAGATAAAGTAAGTATCATTATTTTTTTAGTTTTTATTTGATTTATAAAAATTTTCTTGTCTGGTTATAAATATATATATATATATATATATGATTCTTTTTGCTGTTTTAATTTTTTTATAACTAATGTAATTCTTTTCTTCTGTAAAATGTTTTCTAGAAAGATAATTAGATTTGTTGTGATGAATGTTGGATAAAGGAATGGAATTTGCACTTGTTTACATGAATTAAATTTCTTATGATGAATTTTTTGCTATGAATTACTAGATAGTATAACGAAATCTATATTTATTTAGAGAAATTGTTATATGTTTAAATTTATTTAATTTAATTTTCAAGTTGCTTGAGATTTAAGTTAAACGTAATTGTTATTGAAATTTTAGGAGGTCTTATTTTAAAGAAAAACCTTGCCAATTTTTTTTAAATATTTACAAAACTTAAATATATAATATAATAATGGTTTGGAAGTTTGATTTGAATTCTATAAAAGGATGAGTTAGATAGTTAGTCATTGGAATCATTGATTACTTGTCATCAATCCTAAGCCTCGCAAGTAAAATGAAGTTTATAAATATAAAGAGTTTTTTCACTTAACATACTAATCTCTTAACTTGAACTCTTTCTATAAACTTATACTAATTATATTAATATTTTCATTAAAAGGTCTATGTGTCACATAGAAGACTACCCAATAAACCTCTCTAACTAATAGGTAAAGTGTCGTAAAGTGGAGACATCTTTTTTCTTGAAAGTGGCTATTAGATATATATGATATATCTGTGTACAAAAATCTATGCATAATGAATGTAACTAGCTAATTATGTCCGTACTTTCACAGGGGGGCTTCAATCCCTAAAACGTCATCTGTTTGACTAAAATCCGTAATTTATACTCTCTTTGGTCAGACAAACTTTGAAACTTTTTAGCCCTTAGATAAAATTAGAATAATTAATATTTTTTTTGTTTTACCCCTGTTATTTATTATCATTTAAATTCCTATACAACCATTTATTATAATTTGTAATTGCAAAGGATGACAAAATTTAAAAGTTACATACTTTTAAAATAATATTAATGATGTAACCACTATTTTTTAATAAATACAAAGTTGGTTAAATTTACCTTATATTAAAAATAAAAAATAGTATGAATATATGTAATTGTAAAAATAAAATAGTTTGTATATGTGTGCGCGCGCGCATTTCTTCTTATATCTTCGTTAATCATGATATAGGTTTTCTAGAATCTCAAATTAACCTTTTATAGTTTAATTAATTTTATGAAGTAGAGAATTGAATAATATCAAGGTTGATTATTTCATCCCTGAAGGCTATAGGATCAATATCCAATCCCATGAGTTCCGAGATTTAAAAATACCAATGAATATTTGAAAATTAATTGAGAATATCACTTGAGCCAATATTCAGACCAACAATAAGAAAAGGGATCAATTCAACAGAAAAAAGAAAGAAAGAAAGAAAGAAAGAAAGAAAGAAAGAAGCGGGTGATTTAGAAAGCTAAGATATTCTATTAGATTGTAAGAAGATATCGTAACATAATTACTTCGTATAATTATTTTTTAGTATTTATAATTGAATACAAATAATGAATTATTAATTCTTAATTTCTACTACATTGTTATTTTGTGTTACTATTTATTTCTTAGCCGAGCGTATTATTTAATATGCATATTTAATATTCTTTTAAGACTATGTACATGCCAACAGCACAGAAAAATCTTCCTTGCGATAAACTATTTTTTAGTATTTCTTTGCTATATATATTTTTGGTCATATTTATTTATCTGAAGAAACCCAAATTATATATATATATATATTAAATATTAGATAAAGATAATTGATTTTATATAATTTTTATATTTTTAGATAGAAAAGATATGCATGCTATTGAATTTTTATCGCTTTACTTCGTTATGATTATATATATATATATATATATGAAGAGTTGATCATTCTCACCTTCTTAGTTCTCTCATTATAATTTCTGCACATCTCGGTTCATTTCTTTTGACGGACAGTGAGAAGAGCGACGTGGCTACCGGCATGGTATGTAACTTAGTATAACATGCAAGCTCTTTTGTATACGAATTAGATCTGTTTGTGACATTACACACTGAAACCTTCTAATTTGAAAGCACACAAGTCCTTTCTTGTGTCAGTTTATATTTTGGGTGAAAATTCACTCGTCCTTTTCTTAATTGTGTCCGTTGATAATATTAATGGCAAGACTTTGTTATATTCTTAAATGAAGAATATTTTTAAAAGGTTATATTTTTATTTTGAATAAATAAAATTGTAAAGTATATTCAATAAACTTTATTAATATATGTGATTTTATTTGAAAGTATCTTATAAATTAGAAAGAAAGAATAAATGCTTGTATTCAGACGACTATATATTAATCATATTTATGATTGGTGTCTTATTTGTGTTATTTAGATTATAGCACAATGCAGGATTGATTACGGATTTCATGGTTCTCTAAGATGAAGTGTAAAATATCTTCTTCTTTTTTTAGTGTCGCAAAAATATGCGAAACAAATTTCCTATTTTGTTATCATTATTTTTAGAAAAACTTCAATGTTTTTACAGCTCATCCATTAAAACTATAAATGGAGCTACCTAAAGATCTGACACAAGAAATATTCTCATGGTTGCCGGTGCAATCCATCTTCAAAAGTCATTTCGCAAGCTACTTGAATTCACAAAGGATCCCAGTTTCACAGTGAAACATACTCAAAATTTGAACTCACAATATGATTCTTCCATTTTCATTCAATGATCTGTGGATGGCGGCCTGATTCCATCCACAAAACTGAAATATATGCATTACCTGGAAAAGATTCTTCATCGTCTTCGTCTTCATCGTGTATTCCTAAGACCTTCCTTCTATTTCTTAATGATGAAACAAAAAGGACCGTGAGAATCCTTCTGTCTAGCCATGGATTGCTTCTCTGTGAAATCCTTCCTAAAAGAGAACTAATTATCTGTAACCCTAAAACACAGTCATTCTCCTCCATTGTTTCACTACCTAGTTTGCTAGAAAACTATCCTCATGCATGCATATCATTGGCCTTTGACGGTGATATTCATAATGATGAACATCATCAACTTGCTCTTTTTGAATACTATCAAGACCAAGAATCAGAATCAGAATCATCAGATCATGTGTGTAAAACTTACATACCAAAAGAACGCGTGTGGAAAGAAAAAAGAGTAAAAAGCTCACTTATGGGTTATGATAGGATGATGATTTGTCCTTATTTTGATGAAAGTTTTCATTATATAATATCATACAATTTTGGGGACGGTGACACAAGAAGGGTTCTTTTTCCTGAAGAAGTCAGAGAAACCGGCGGCCGGTTTGATCTCAATAGATTAGATTTATGGCGACTTGCAAATTTTTAATAGGGTTAAAATTGGAACGTCATCAAGTGGAAAATTTGATGACATTCGTTTGGTAATTCTGTACAAGACGATTGCTTTTGCTTTAATTTCTGGGTTTTGAAAGACTATGAATCGTGTTCTCGGTCAATGTTTTTGACTTTGAGTTTGGAAGAAATGGGGTTGGAGAAGGACACTATTGTTCGTGGATTTACACTAATAAATAATGGAGGTTCTTTAGCGTTTGCTACGAGAGATTATGTGTATTGGTACGATTTGGTAGGTGAAAGAGAAAAAAGACTTGAAAAAATCGGCAAGCATTATTTTCGTTGTGGATTGAAATCCTTTCCTTATTCTAATACTCTTTATCCATGTGGAGCTGATGCCAAAGACCTGGCTATTACTGTGTAAAAGAATATTGTACTTGATTTTTAGTTTAAATTTAGAGGAAGAATTTGACTTCTTCTTCTTCTGTTTTTCACCGAGGACACTTGGTTCAATAATCAAAAGATCTAAATCAGCTTATCCTAAAACTTTCACCTCTAAATCAAAGCATGGATGATGATTAAATAAGCATAAGTTAACATCTGAAGAGTAAGATAATTTGGCTAAAAAATCAGTATCCCTATTGCAATCCCCATCGTGTTCAATTTCTGATATATATACAATCACATTAAATAAATATGTTAAAAATATTCCTGAGATATCCATAAGGCCGTTGTTGATAATAATAATTTACCAAGGTTTGGAATTTTAGATAGAATGTGGTAATGCCCCTAGTTTCTCAGGATATCGATCGATCTAAAAAAAAAATAATTTGACCTTTTTTTAATGGGTTATATATATATATATATATATATATATTACCATAAGAAAGTTATGAGATTATACTATTTTGGGCCCAAACAATATTAAATACTTATATGATAATACTTTAACACCTTAAGCGCGCATGATTGTTTTTTGGATTAACAGCTATGATATATATATTAATTTTTGTTTTTGAGAAAGAAACCAAAAAACTAATTTCCTCATAAGAAACCATTTGTTACGTTTTAAAAGTCGGATATCAAATAATGTCAATATGGAAAAGATTAGTGGGTCATATTTTTCATGATCCAATCAGTTAGAGCAACCATCAAATTGGTGATATAATGATTAAATGAAAACTAATATTTTATACTTATATGATAATACTCCCTACGTTTTGATTTATAAGATGTTTTTTAAATTGATGATTGCATGTTTTCAAGAAACGCCTTTGTCTCATTTATTCTTTGCTAATGATTTGATACTCTTTGCTCGAAGCAAACTTAATTAGATCAATTGCATGTTATTAGACATTATCTTAATGATCGAATTCTGTACTGCCTCGAGTCAACAGCAAAGAGGTGCTTTATTTCAAAAATAAAATTATCAAAAATAATAATATATAAAATTTTATCTGATTGAATTGGTACAGTTTTATTGGATTGAATACAAATGATGACATGACACAACGGTACAAAATTTCTCACTTAGGCAAAATACTTGGAGATATAAACCACTCATCTATGGAAAAGCTTCTAAGTGTCTCTGTTTGGTGGGCTAATTGTAAATTGATAAAACCCACATGAAGCTTTCATCCTGGAAAGCCAAATATATGTATGTATGTATGGTGATAATATCTTGCTAACGGGGAGGAAGTTACATACACAGCCTAGAAGCAATAATGAGGCTATGGTATAAAGAAATTTAAACAAAGAAAATCACACCTAAGTCTCATAGGACATATTTAATTATCAAGAAATTTCATAAAATGTATAAAATACTTTAAAATTTTAAATCCTACGTATTTATAATTAGACAAAGGGCATTTACAAGTTGGGTATGAATTTAATATCAAGTTGTCATTTTTCTTTGCGCAATTATAAATGTCCTTTGCCAAATTGTAAAATATAGAATTTGAAATTTAAAAGTATTTTATAAATGTCATGAAATTTCTTAATAATTAAATCTGTTCTATGAAACCTAAGTTGGATTTTCGTTTTTAAATCCTAAAAAACAAGGCTTTTATTCTCAAATTGTGCAGGCAACTGAATACTAAAACTAATTAATGAGCTTTGGGTCGAAGTCCTGCGTGCCAAGATGTGGAAAGGTCAAAGTCGCGTTTGGATTTAATATTAACTTTTTTTATAATTTATTATAAATTTTCATTTTAATATATATAATATTAAAAAAATAATAAAGATAATCTTCAAACTGACACTTTAAAAAATTAAAAAAAAAGTTGCAATTTAAAAACTTTAAATGTAGACTATTCAGAGTAAATCTGGATAATTAATTTATAAAAATTATAAAAATATTTAATATTAAATTAGACTATTCAGATTAAATCTACATTGTCTAGATTAATGACAGTAAATTTATTAAAATTTATAATTTTTATTTTAATATATATAATAAAATATAAAAAAAAACTTATAAATCTAAATAGTCCAAATTATTCATCATGCGATGAGCATAAAAGTAGACATATCAAATCCTACATAAAAGGCTAGAACCATGGTACTTACCTAGTTATAATTGTTAGAGCCATCAATAAGAGTCCGGTTTGATAGGCTACCCTTTTAAGTTAATTATGTTTTAAGGTTAGGCTTGAAAAAATAGAAGATTTTAATATAAAAAGGCCTTTAAGCCATATCCTTATAAATTTTTTTTTGTAACTTTATTTATTTAATTTACTTAAACTTCAAAATTAATATATGAGAATGACATAACTTGTTAAATATTTATTTTAGGAAATAAAGATGAAGTTAGTGAGTTTTTGAAATAGCACCACCTCTTTCAAATAAACCTTGCTCTAAAAGGTCAATTTTTATTTCTAAATGAAGATTGATGACAATAAGGACTAAAAATATTTATATTTTAGATATTTAATTAAATTACTTCGTAATTTATATATATTAGTATAATTAGAAATTTTAGTTTTTTGAAAAAAAAAATAGTTATGCAGGCTTTTTGGTCCAACCCTACGCTTTGTCAATAAGAGCCGCATGCTTGATAAAAGTGCTAATTTTAAAATAAGAGAACTTATGGTTGAGCCCTCAAAAGACAGCCTTATAAGGATAGAGCCAATCTTTATTGACAATTTTAATTTGAGTTATCTAACATTGATTTTAATAGTTCAAATTTAAAATTTTTAACATGTGATTTCTTGTATGAGAAAAATATTTTTTATTAATGAAAATTATAAGATTATTTTTATTTTAAATTATGTACATATTAAAATAATAATTTATTAAAAATATAAAAATAAAATTTTATCAAATCTAATCCGTCCAAAAAAAGGATCAGCACCGAAGTTAGATCCCCAATAACTTCAGGCACATGGATCTCCAATGGTCTAACTAGATGCAACTTGCTCTTTTCTAAGGATATAGATATATATATATATATATAATATATTTACCTCAGAATTAGAATCATAGAGAATTAGAAACATCATGAATAAGAATTATTAATTGGGGGCCAAATTAAAATTAAAACATAGTGTCTAATTTAATAATTTTTACAATTAAAAATGTTAAATTTCTAATGGTGTAGGGAATATGCATTTAATCTTTTCTCCTAGGAGGACATTGAAAATCATCCCTAACCCTTCTTTTAGATGGGAAGGAAAATTAGAAGAAAAGAAAACTTCTCAAAATAGTGTGTGTATGTCTATATTAGGAGTGTTAAACTCTCGAGTTAACTCATTAAGTTTATTATTTTTATATTTTAAATTTATAAAATTATATTAACTCACTTATAAACTCACAATATATGAAACTTGGTTAAACTCACAAGTTAACTCTCCAAATTTATCATTTTTATGTTTTTAATTTATAAAATTGTGTTAACTTACTCATAAATTTAGATTAAATATAATCGGTTAAATTTATTAAACTTGTCAATTTTTAATAGAGTTGAGCAAATTAAGTATATACTGCGTAGAACTAACTTCATAGAAGCAGTAGAAAACAGTACAAAGAAAAATAAAACTCAAAAAAATAAAAATTAATATTAATAAAAAAGAAAACAATAAAAATCAGTTGTCCTATTTTAAAATTTTATATTGAGTATGATAATCTGTTAATATATGTAGATTTAATTTCAATGATTTATATTTAAAATATATTTAAATTAAATTATAATTATATTTTATATTTTAATTATTTAAGCATATATTTTTAATGATTATTTGTTAATGAAAATAAACTTTTATGAATTTAAGATCTGAGTTTATATTTCTATCACGAGCTTATTTAAACTTGCAAGTTTTACAAACTTTGTCCATACGTGTGTGGGGCGCGCGCATGCTTTTCTTCTTATATCAAATCAACTTGTTTTATTTAAATTTTATGAAGTAGGGAATTGAATAATATCAAGGTTGGATTATTTCACCCCTATAGGCGAGGATAAATATTATCCAATCTCATGAATTCCAAGATTTACAAATACCAACGAATATTTGGAAATTAATTGAGAATATCATTTGAGCCAATATTCATCAATAATAAGAAAAGGCCGGGATCAAGCATTTGAAAAAACAAAACAAAGGAAAGAAAACGAAGTAGATAACTTAAGAATGCTACGAGATTCTCTGAGGTAATAATAACTAATAAGACAGATATCATAACATATATAATTACTTCATATAATTATTTTTAGTATTTTATAATTGAATACCAATTGAATTATTAATTCTTACTTTCTTTTTGGTCATGAATTCTTACTTTCTGCTACATTGTTATTTTGTTTTGTGTTAGTATTTATTTCTTAGCCTAACGTATTATTTTAATATGCATATTTATTTATTCTTGCATAAGACTAGCTATGTACACCAACAATAGCACAGAAAAATCTTCCATGCGATAAACTATTTTTTTTAGTATTTCTTTGCAATATATTTTTTGGTCATATTTATAATTATCTGATGAAACCCAAATTAATCATTATGATTATATATTTTAAAATATTGATAAATATCATTGATTTTACATAATTTTTGTATTTTTAAATAGAAAAGATACTCATGTTATTGAATTTTTATCGCTTTACTTTGTTTTGATGATTATAAATATATACTGGAGAATTCATCATTCTCGTGCTTTTTAATAATTCTCTCATTATAATTTCCGCACACTTCGGTGCATTGCCTTGACGGCAAGAAAGATGACGGCGGCGATAGTAATGCAAGAAGAAGAGGTGGCCGACGGTGAGAAGAGCCACGTGGCGACGTCCAAGGTATCTTTTGTTCAACCTTTGCTTATTTCTTCAGTTGCTGCCAAAAACAGTTCCTGATGACTTTGTAGCTGGGTGACATGCAAGTTCCATCACAATACAACGAATTGATTTAATCAAACAGTTGTTAAAGATTTTGTTATATAATATTTAAAAAATATCAAATGTCAAATTTTCAGAAGGACAACATGAATAAAGACTGGTTTGATTGTGTTGTTTTAAATTTTTAGAGAAAAATTTATCTTGACAATTTTTAAATATTGATTAAATTCAACAACTATAACTAAAACACTCATTGAGTAATCATCCTTAGCTCATTTATCAAATCCAAATCTACTCTAGTATAAGTGGAAGGTTACATTTTTAATCTTGCTTGTAACTTTAGCAGGGATGCCCTCTAATTCCCCCAAAAAAAAAAACATAGGTCCTTCCACGTCCATTTATTTATTTATTTTAAAAAAATATCACTCTAATCTAAATCCTGATATTTTGGAAAATGCCTATGAATATTTGAATGGTGTTTAGTTTGCTATTATATGAATTTAACACAGTTCAGATGATTATTAAGAAACTTTTGTATTAACTCTTGGCTTGTTGTATTAAATATACTAAATATACTTTCATATCTAATCAAGTTAAAACAAGTGGATTCTAACTAATGTGTTAATAATACTAATAACAAGAATTAATCCTGGAATAAATAATATATAAAAGATATACATGTCATGATTTAATTGAAAACAGCTACCTTAATAAGAATAAGTATGTAAATTCTTCCTTAAATCATATCTATGTTTGTTCTCATATCTGAACTACTTAGATTATAGCATAATATATCTGAGTTTCAGTGTCACAAATATATGCCAAACAAAGTTCTCATTTTGTTATAATTATTTTTAGAAAACTTCAATATTTTTACAGCTCATCAAAACTATGGAGCTACCTGAAGATCTGATATATGAAATATTCTCATGGTTGCCTGCAAAATCCATCTTCAAGTTCAAGTCATGTTCTAAATCAATTCTTGAATTCACAAAGGAGCCAAGTTTCACAGTGAAGCAAACTCAAAACTTGACCCTACAAGATGATTCTTCCATTTTCATTCAAGCATTCAGTAGATGGACGAATAGTTTCGACTACAAAACTGAGTTTCATGCATTATCATCATCATCCTCTGGTATTCCTACAAAATTTCTTCAATTTCTTAACAATAAGTCTGTGAGAATCGTTTTCTCTAGCAATGGATTGCTTCTATGTGCAATCATAAGACATACAACTCCAAAAGTAGGATTATTTATTTGTAATCCAACCACACAAACATGCTCCTCCATTGCTATACCACCAAGTTTGCTTGGAATTAATCTTCATACATTCGCATTTGCCTTTGAATGCAACCCTCATAGCAGTGATAATGATGAGGTATATCGATTAATTCTTTTGGAATATAAAAGAGACAAAGCATCGGAGTATTTTGTTTGTAAAGCTTACATGCCAAAAGAAGGTGTGTGGAAAGAAAGAGATCAAAAGGGCTCATTTTTTGGACATAAGAAGATGGTGTTTTATAATAGTTTAGTGATGACAAGTTATATGTTATCATACAATTTTGAAAGTGGTGAGACAAGAAGGATTCTTTTTCCTAAAGAAGTTACAAAAAGTAATAAGCTTGATGAGATTGGTATTTTCAAGTGGGACAAAATTGGAAGATTGAATATTGATGACATTTGTTTGGTGAGTTTGGACCAAGTTAATGTCATATTTACTTTGTGGGTTTTGACTAATTATGAATCGTCTTCTTGGTCAAAGTTTTTGACTCTGAGTTTGGAAGGATTGGAGCTTGAGAATGATTCAAGTATTCGTGGATTTACAATAATGAATGGAGATTCTCTTGTGTTTGCTACAAAAACCCATGTGTATAGGTATGATTTGATTGGTGAAAGAGAAAGAAAACTTGAAATAATTTGTCAACATGAATATGGTACGAGGTTGAGATTCATTTCTTATTCTAATACACTTTGTTCATGTGGAGCTGATGGCAAAGACTTTGCTTTCAACAGGTCAAGGAAAAAAAGAAAGACTTGACCTTCATGAAATAAATAAAATCATCCCCAACTTATAGTTTGAATTTTGTTCATTCAGTAGATTTTTGGTCTGATATTAGAAATCACCAATACAAGTTTGATGGACATTTGATGAGAGAGAAAAATTCTTGTACTTGGTTAGGATTTTTTTTTTTGGGAGTGTGGTGCTATAATACTTTTGTTATGATCACAAAAAATGTTCGCATATTTATTTGTTTTTTTCTTTATTTTAGTCAACATGTATTTATTTTCATTGGTAACACCAACCAGTTTCTAAAAACCATATTGGGCTCCAATGATTCCAGATCAAGGCAAGTTGAATCATATAAGTTTGTATTTAGATGGGTGGATTAAAGTTAAAAATTTAAATTTAAAATCTCATATTTAAAATTCATATATTCTAAATTCTTTGCTTAGATTATATAAAAAATTTTAAATTTTAAATTATAATATTAAAATCATTTCTTTAAATTTAAAGTAAAATTTTAAATTTTAAATTCTATATTTAAATTTAAAAAAAAATTGGACCATATTGGTAATTCGTTCTTAGTCAAAATCGACAATTCGAATGACCAATTTTCACCAAGATCAGACTATAAACTCCAATTGAGACTATAGCACCGACAACAATAGGGACCAGACGGCCGACTTCCACTAGGACCTTATCAACAGCAACGACAAGGACCAGACGATCGACTTCTATTGAGAATGGATCAACGACAATGATGGAATTAGATAGCCAACTTCCACCAGGATCGAACCGATAGCGACAACCAAGACTGAATAGCTGACTTCTATTGAGACCAGACAAATGGCGATGACTGGGATAGGATGATTGACTTCAACCGAGAGGCAATGAGGACCGAATCACCGTTGCCGACCGGGATTGTGAATAATAGGCTCCCATCATGACTGGGCAACGACTTTGACTGGGATCGAACTATGACTTCGACCGAGATCAGACAGTTGATGATCTGATCACAATCAACATCTACGGTCCAATCTTGATCGCAAGAGGTCGCTTGATCCCGATCGACATAGGCCACCCGGTCCTAATGAAAGTTGGTTGTCTGATCACAATCATTGCCATCAGTCCAATTTCAGTGGAAGTTGGCCATCCAATATAGGTCATCACCATCAGTTTGATCCTGTGAAAGTTGGTAGTCTGATGTTGGTCATTGTAATTGATCTAGTCCTAGTGGAAGTCAGCCTCCAATCCTCATCAGTTTGGTCAGGGTTAAAGTCAACCGTTTGGTCTCAGTCATCACTGTCGATTTGGTCCACGTAAAAGTCGGCCATTTAATCCCGATGGAAGTTGATTGTCCAATCCTTTCATTGTTGGGGTGTAATCTTAATGGAAGTCAACCCGGTGGAAGTCAAGGGCCTATCTGGGTCATCGGCGATGGTCTAACCCTCGTGGAGGTCGGTTGTCCGATGTGGGTCAGTGCCGATGATTCAATCTCGGTGGAGGTTGACCATCTGGTCCGAATTGTCACCTGTACTCTGATCCCTACCAGCGTGAGTGATTCGATCCCAATGAAAGTCATCTATTTGGTCCCAATTGGTGCCGACAATGCAATCCCAATGGGCAACAATGAGTTGGTCCCAATCAATAATGACATGATGGTTCTGTCAACTTCAACAATCCGATCCAATTACTGTTGGCAGGCTGGTCAAACCTTTGTGAATTTAGATCAAATTACAAAAGAGATTGAGTTAGGATTTAAAATAATAGGAGCTTAGAAAAGATTTTAAATTACAAAAAAATTAAGGTAAAATTTGAATTTGCATTTGGGTCAAATTCAAATCCATACATTTTAATTACCCAAATAATGAATTTAACTCAAATCCAAAATCATGTGTATTCAAACTCAATATAATTTAATTTTTGAATTGATAGATTTAAATTTAAATTTTATATTTAAAATATTACATTTAAAATTTTTTGTTTGGATAATTTTAAAAAATTTTAAACCAAAAAGATAGATAAGTTGAAATTTAAAATGATAATTACAAAGAAATTATAATAAAAAAATAAATTTGAATGTGAATCAAATACAAATTTATAAATTTTTGCAAATCTAAATAAAAGATTTTGACCAAATCCAAATCTTCACTAATCCAAACACACCATAAGTGTAAAGATTCCTCAACAACAATATTTTCTATTCAGAATTCTCAAATTTAAAGACTTTGTTTAAAAGAAACAAGCCCTATATCACTTGAACCAAACAAAACCTGAAATCAGTTAAATCAACTGTTATTGGTAGACTGAGATGTGTCCATGCTTGTATTCTCATGTTATATCTTCTAGTTGTTCAAATGAGTCAACAGAAGTTTGCCTCCAATGTTGTAGAGAAGTGTCTAACATTTGAAGATTCTTCTAAACGCCAGTTAACAACTCAAATGAGCCCCTTCAAGTTTCTTAAAGTATTTAATCATTATCGGAAAATAAAGAATATTATTATTTGATAAAAACAAAGCTATACACTCCATTCCCCACATTCCCTAGGACGCAAGCAAAATGCAAGGAGAATATCATTGAAGGGCTCTTGAAAAAAATTTAATCTCACAAGAACTTATAACAAGTATCTGATCTGTCCAAGTTCTAATTAGATATTAAATTATTTCAAAAGTCCTTTATTGATATTATCCCTAAAATGTAACCCATGAGGTATACTTGTCCCCTTACAGCTTTACCTGTGCAATGTCTCATTTTTGGGATAAATTTTGATGACTGAGTTTGCTGTATAAGTAATCATATACTTGGAACAAGCCTTTGAAAGGTCAATAACTCCACAATTATTGATCCCAAACACACGCACAACAACCGGCACCAACAAAGCCACTAAGTTTGGCTGATTGTTTATAAATTGGGCACTAATTTGAGACGCAGAAATACATGTGAATAAATATCTCACCAACAAGATATAATCTGTCACAATATTTTCACATAAAATTCTACACTAAAATTGAGGGTAAAACCAAAAAAGGGGACAAAGGGTTCAGTACCAGCAAGATGACCTCTGAACAATCATTAAAGGCTGGTTGCACAAGTTCTTCCGCAAACTAAGAACAAAAACTGTATTCAGCGTCATGCTATTTGACTAATTTTCGCCTCAAAATCTCTCTCCAAAACGGAAGAATAATGCACCAGTTCCTGAGTTATGATCAACTGCGTATTCTGCTCTAACTAAACCAAGCTTAAGACCAACTCCATATGACGATCCATGTCCCATTCGCCTATACACTTCTGTGGGATTCCCTTTCACGTTCTTCGAACTTCCAAGATCATTTCCATGTTCTGCAAAGGCATAGACCTGCGTGCCTTTGATGGGTATCCGTAACTCGGCAGCAAGCTGAAAAAGAGATCAGATTTCTGTTCTCAATGATTGGAACATTAACTACTATGAAATCTCAATCTTCATGATGCTTAAAAAAAAAAAAAATCATGATACATTCCAATCACTCCTACCTCAAGGATGTTTCTGGCTGCGCCAAGCTCGCCCATGTTGTAACCCCTCACAGAATAGGGACCTCCGAGAGTAAAAGCATCGTAACTTGGAAGATCACCTACACAACCACCATAATGACCATGGACAACAAGGACTGGCGGGGGTGCTTTGCCGGCACCTTCCTCCACTGACATCAACTGCATGAATCTTGTCACGGTTAGCTGGTGACGATTAAAGAATGGGAAATTGCTGCCAACCCCAAGGCCTTGATCCACCTAACATTTACATAGAAATTAACTTTGTCAGCAGATACCTCAAGCATGGCAGCCTCAAGACTACAAAATCAGGAAACACCAGTTTCTTGTTCTCATTTTAACTGCAAGATGACCAGTGCTTCCACTTAATTTGACCAACATTACCAGGCACAACATTCACTACAGCATTTACTATTAGGTGCGAGTCAGTCATCATTTCAAAATTCTATCAGAGTGCTGACGTCAAAGAACATTTAAAGAAGTAAGAAAAAACTTCCATCTCCAGAAGATAACCCCTGCATACTCCAACAATGGCATCAAGTTCAAGACATCAATTTGTCCCACCTTTCCAGTTATTAATATCTTTTTTAAAATTTAGCAACGTATGAAATACTCCCTATCATCGTTTTGGTTCCTGGAATGGACCTGCTGCGTCTTCCATTATAAATGAGTACATGTACAACTCTCCTGGAACCTAGCGCACCCCAAAAAAATCTTACTTTGTTGCCATAATTTTTATATGCCCTTCTATCTCACAGCATTTGATCTAATTGGGTATGGGAATTTCCTTCCTCTCCTACTAAAATTAATAAATAGCAAATTCAAATTCTTAGCAAAACAAAATGCTGGTCATTCAAAAAGGGTTCTTTTACAGAACAAGAATTCTTTTTTTCTGCGCCTTTTAATATGACCGAAAAACTGATGAAGTGTAGTGAGCCCATGTAGATGACATGAAAAGCATATGTACAGTCACCTGGAACACATTTCGGTCTCCAATGATAGTGCCATTCACAAACTTTGTGTTATCACGTGTAATATTGGCCTGTAAAAACGCCATCCGATCAATGCCAGTGCCACTGAGGGTGGTTGGAGGTCCATCAGCACTTATTCCTCCACTAGGCAATACACGCTGACCATACGCACAGATATGACTACTTTCATCACGTGTTGTTATCTCTTCCATCACAAGTCCATAAGTAAATTTACTCTGGCGTGTGAAATTCTGTTTTGCACACAAGATAAAAAAATCAGGAATAAAGAACCCAGAATAAAAGGAAAGGGAAATTTTAAAACTACCAATTGCCTGAACCATCAGTAAGATTACCTCAGTGATATTGGCTTTGACGCCAGCACGATCAACCCATATTGGGGGTACTTCATCAACCCCTGGCCCTCCAGTGAATACTGGACTTAGCTTTCGACTGTTGAAGCAGCTCACACGAAGGGTACGGTTGTTTGGATTGTATACACCATCCAAATACGGATGTACATACTCAAGTTTAAATGCCAGATCATCCTAAGGGAAAAACATGAAGGCCAATTTATGATAGTTGATATTAATACTTACATTGGTGGCATAACAAACTATTCCAAGAATAAAATGACATAGTCAATAGAATAGTGAACGGCAACCTGAGGATTGAAGAAATTGCTAGTTGTCACCGAACCAATAAGAGATCTATTTAATCCTTGCAAATTCCGATGTTCAAAAGTAACAGTTCCGCCTGGCTGCAATGAAGCCTACAGAGACAGTGAATATAAATACATTAAATCAACTAACAAACAAAAATAGATGGTTTATGACAAAATAAATTTTTAATTTGACATGAATACCAGTGTGGGACGTCCTCCTCGTCCGGGAACAATACTCCACTCAGTACTGACTTCTGCTGTCTTCTGTTCTAATTCTTTAAGCTTAATTTCAACAATAATTCCTCCTTCATTCTTCTCATCAGGCCGTGGATTCACCTCGATGTTTGAAAACAGAGCAAGAGAGTTAATGTTTCTTAAAGCTTGCTTCCCAGCTTCAATGTTGAAAATGTAACCTGGGCGAAGCTGTAATCCATACAAATATCCACTAAGTAATCAACAACTGATGAACAATATAAAGACCAAAAACAAGTGCAAAAGTCAATAACTCAACCACCAGCTAGAAATTTGACACAAGAAAAAAATGCCATAATGTGATTACCAGAAGCATCAGTTTCTAGTGGCAGTCTGTATCAATTATCAAAACTCAAAACAAATGAAAAAGACAAACTGAATAACTTGCGATGCAACATAACCATATGTACCTGTTTCGGCAGTTCTCTTTCGACTACCGCAACATCAGTGTTACCTTCAACAACATTGCCAAGCTTATCCTGGAATTGAATGACCAATTGGGTGATATCCCCTTCTACAACCTCACAGACAACCTCCTTGGTGTTCAGGTTCCCGAAATTAACCACCTGTGCACATGCATAGCCTTCATCCTGATACCATTTCTGGACTCGGTCCCTTATCTTCTGCAACAACCTGGCACTCACCTTTCCTTGCTCCTTCAGCATCTGCATAATCTCCATGTGCACAGGCATTGGCAGAAGACATGCCCTTGCCCTCTGAATTCTCCTCTTGTAGTCCTCCTCTTGACTTCTAAAGTACTCCAGCTTCTCCTTATCAGTCATATCCGTGTCCATCTCAATGGGCTTAGTCTGCGGCATTAAACCCACATTGATGCAGCGAAACCTATCGGCTGACTGCCAGGTACTCTCAGTGAAAGATATTGTAATTCCGATTGTTCCATCGGGATTGGTTTTGCCTTCCATATCTACCTTCTCGAACATTCCGCAGGTAGCTAGAGTCTCAAGCTCCTTCTGAAGCTGGGCCTTGGTGTATACACCACCGGGGCGTAGAGAAACCATCTCAAAGAAGGAATCTTCTGTGCCCACTGTTTTCCATCTCCTACGATCGAAGAACAGAATCTCTGAAATTTTATATTTTTTAAATCCACTGAGCTTATTGAGCTGAACAACAATGTTGGCCGGCAGGCCATGGGAATCCCACTCCTGAGAAGGAGATTCATCAGCTACAGCATCTGCCGGGGAGAAAAGTCTAGAAAAGAACCCTCCATTCCCATCTCCGCCGGTGCCACCGAACCAGCTCCCTCCGCCACCGCCGCCGCCACCACCAAGTCCATTACCACCGCCGCTGCCAAAATTTCCGGATCCATTGGAGAGGAGGGCCGGGAGGTGAGTGGAGTTAATGACGAGGGCGGCGGCGGAAGAGAGAGCGAGGGTTTTGGAGAGGGTTTTGAAGAGGGCGTGATCGGAGGAATCAGAATTGTTGGAAGAAGAGAGATGGCATTTAATGGAGGAGGGTCGAGGGAAATTGTTGTTGCGGCGGTGAGGGAGAGGGGCGGGGAGTGTAGCGGAAGCGGAGAAGGCGGACATGGGAAAATCCGATGGGTTCGCCGCGGCAGGCTAAGGGTAAGGGTTTTTGGTGGGTTTTGTGAAGCCAAGGCACTAAGGATACTATAGTGATAGCGAGAGGCTCTGGAAGGTGTCGACCGTGTTAGGAAGACGAAGGCGACCAATAGGGAAAAGAAAAAGGAAAATGACAAGTAGGTACCAAAAATTTAAATTAATCACAGTTTAAGTTTTTTGATAAAATTTTCTAATAATTGAATGAAAAATATCAATCTAAATTATTACAGTCAAAAATTCATGTTATAATTTAAAAATTATATTTAATATTTAAATACTTATTTATAATTAAAATTTTTAAAATTACAATTACTTGAATTGATATTTTTAATTTATTTAAAAAAAAGCTGTTAATAACCTAAATGTCATTCTCACAAAAGAAAACCTTGCCTCAAACAAGAGGATTAGGTGTTACTGAAATACCATTTAAATTCTCACCAAACCTAATTTTATACTAGCAGTCATTTGACACATTGGAGTAAACTTTAAATCCCATTTAATTGTTAAAAAGAATGGAATGAAATTTATTAAAGAAAATGAAAGCAAAAATAAAATTATCAAAATGTGAAAGGAAATAGATGAACCATATTCATAATAAAAAAAAGTCATTTATTTTATGAAATTGAAAATCATGACTTATGAGATTTTTAGAAGATATAATTATTTTTACATTTATAGCATATATGATTAAAGTTTACTATATTTATGATGAAAGAAATGGGTGATTTACTTCAATTTTATTTTAATTTTTTTAATCTATTTTATTCTTAAATTTTCTAACGACCAGATGAAACATTAATTCGGCAAAAATTTGTCTATGCGTTTCATTCTTTAGTTCGTTCGATTGCTTGATCTCGACGACCCGGCTGGGTTCATTTTGCAATTGGAATAAAATGGTTTTCTTAGTTGCTAATTAGCTCTTTGCAATATTCTATCTGATTATTGGTTTTTACTATTTGAACTTGTTTCATCTTTTGATTCTTTGAATGGTATTCCGCAATACTTTTTTTTAACAGCTAATAAACCATAATATTAATGGATGAAAGATAGACAGAAGATATTAATTCCAAAAACCATTTTAAAATTAGTATGTTCACTTACATCCCCAATTTTTGCACTTGGAATAGTCAAAGAGACATAGCTGGAAAAAAAAAAAAACAGAGAGAGATAGTCAATAACAAATAAATACTACGAAATATGATAATTATTGAATAACCCTTAAGGTCTTGGTTGACATTTTGGTTTTTGGTGAAATGGTATTTTGATTGGGATAAATGAGCAAATTATTCTTTAAATTTTAAGTTCAATAGTACTATAAACTCTGAACTTATTTATTGTTTAAATTGTTCCTGCAACTTTTAAAAATGACATAATCTAATTCTTATCATTAATAAAAATTAATTTTAACTATTAGTTAACTAAAAAATAATATCAAAAATTACAGAAAATATCAAAAAAAATATAATAGAAGATCCCAAAATTAAAGACAATGATCAAAAAAATTAGTCCTTTTCTATAATCTTAAAAATGTTCTCTTCTATCATTTTCTAGTCAATTAATTATGAAAATTAACTTTTATTAATGACAAATGCTAGATTACACAATTTTTAAAAGTTGAAAAAGCAATTTATACAACAAATGAATTCATAATCTACAATGCTACTAGACCCCATGTTTGGAGAATAATTTATTCATTTATCTTTCTAGATGTTAACTGTGTTCCCATGGTTGACAATATTAAGGAGGCTCAAAAAAGAAAACTAAAACACTTGAATAACAATTTTGTTGCCTCCATCCTGCGAGTGTTATGGCTTAGATGCATGGGCAAAGACGGCTTGGGATGCTGGTATTGGGAGGTTAATTTTGGAATTGGACTCCACTAAAGCTTTAGAAATTACTAGATCAGGAACAAACCCAGCTCATGACGATCACAATGTTATAAGGAATCGGGAAGTTCAACTGGAGTATGTGTCATGCAGAACCAATACAAAATGACAATTTTAACTTGTGTAGAAAGTTTTCAAGGTTAAGTTGTATTTTTACCCTTAAAATATTTTTTGAAGAGCAACCAGCATTCTAATGTTAGAGCAATTTTGTCCTTAAAATAATTAAAACAAAACATTTTTACCCTTTCTATTAAAATTTCAACATTGACCTTAAACATTAAATGTTAGAAAATTTGATGGAAAAGATAAAAATGTTTCATTTTAATAACTTTAAAGATAAAATTATTTCAACAAAAATATTAGAGTGCTGAATGTTTTTTGAAAAATACTTTAAAAGCAAAAATACACTTTTACTCAAATTTTTATTGTAATAGTGCACGTACTAGATTATTTAGCAAAAATGGGTTTATTAGCTATGCTCGGCCTTCATGTAGTCTATCAAGTTTCCTCAGTTTCATTAAGAGGGACAATGGTAATGTGTTGAATGTCGTACAAAATGTCAATTTCAACTTGTGTATAAATTCTTTATTGTAGTAATGGATGTATCAGATTATTTAGAAAAAATGGGTTTATTAGCTATAACTGGCCTTCATGAAGTTTCCCAAGTTCCTTCAGCTTTGGCTAGGATTATTAATAGGGACAATGGTAATGGGTTGAATGTCGTATCCACAATGTAGTGGTCTCTGTTCATGGGTTATCAAAAAAAGAATTCACTGTACTTACATTTATGTGTGTACATAATTTGTTATCCTCTAGTGATTAGTGAACTTATTATACAAACCATTAATCTCATCTTCTGAAATGACTCAACTAATCACTCTCAAGTACATCTACCAACTGCATTATTTAAAAGATAAGAATTTCAATTCAACAGGGATTGCGCCCATTGGAAGAAATTATTCTTTCACAATGTAACAAACCAACGTCTAAATCCTCATCGAAAGATGCCGATATTTAATGTATGATTGTTCCTCGATTTACCTTCAATAAAATGATAACTATGAGCAATCAAAATGAATTTCAATTTGATTTTTTTTTTTTTTGGCCAACAGAAACACTCATTGAGACAACGAAAGAACTAAAGAGTTCAAATCAGCAGCTAGAGCAAAACAAAAGCCAAGCAAAGGCAACAACAGAGACAAAAAACTATCCAGAAACACAAAAAGTCATCCTCGACGCAGGGACGTTTCGATCTAGGAGAGAAACAAGCAGAGATGGCAGCTTGAGAACCCAATCCGGAAAGCACATCCCCATTGTCACTGAACATGCTATCCAATCAACAGCCTTCTTATGATTTCTTGGGAATTTCAATTTGAATTTTATGTATTAAAAAGATCCACTACAAAATTGTTATAAAGTAAAATAAATGAATGAATAAATAAACTGTGGACACACAAGACCAAAACAATAAAACATGTCTATCTTATGGCAATGCATCTTGCAAAAATTGTGCAAGTATTTTACCAAGGGTGGCTCACCGTTTTGCAGATTTTTGTAATTTAGTAAAAAAAAAAAAAGGAGAATATCAATGAAGGACCGTTGAAGAAGTGAAGTTATTGTTACAACAAGCATTACATCTAACTAGTGTCCTTTTAAAAAAATTCAACGGTCCTTCATTGATATTCTCCCAAAAAAATAATCTTCTCCTAACTTTTGAGCTCTCTTTAAACCTATGAAAATAAATATACACTTGGAAACCAAGGGTATATAATATTTACAGCCTAGCAAGACACAAGTCCATGCTGAATTCAAGAATGAGGAGATGGGAGATTCATATATTCAGCAGCAAATTCTTCGTCATTTTTTGCTAGCATATCCTTCAAACTACACTCAATGTTTCTTCCCTTAAGCACCCAAAATCTTGGCTTTATCTTCTTCTCTAAAGAATAGCTAAAATACCTGGGGTATCCCACCACGTCCTTCACTGGCCTCTCCATTGTGTTCACCAGAAATTCTGCTTTGGGTCTCAGAACCTCCTCAATGCTGTATCCAAGCAGAGGAGAAAATGATCGTACCATCAATGCAATGTCTCTTTCAGATAGTCCTAACTTCATCAAGTACACCAACCTGCAAAAATGGCGCTATAAGATCACAGATCAAATCAGAGAGAATTTCCCTTTCCTTTATTGTTTTTAGCATTGATTATCCTAGGGTATGAGGTCGAACAAAACCTCTTGGTTAACGATATTTTCAAAAGCTTAGTTATTGATAGAGTACAATGACATCGTGTAATCCATATAGCCAACCTGTTTAGTGAGGTAAGACTTGTTGTTGCATCCTAGAGAATGGGCATGAAGGTCATTTCCTATCATCAACATTATTTTGTCATTTTATTTGCCATTTCATTTTATGCATCAAACAGGATCTTACAGCCCCATTTTTTTTTTTTTATTTGAACTTCTCATCTTTAAGGATCAGACAAATCAGGTTCTTGCATCTGAGCAAGGCACGCTTATTGGGAATCTTGCCAAAATATTATTTTTGATAACTAAAAGAAACCAGAATCAAGAGTAACAATTGATATAAGGTCAGATTTAAGGCACATTCAAAAGGATTAAGAATGTTTAAAACAGTAAACAGCCACTGCAAAGGGAAGGATGACCAGAGGCACCTAGATTGTTGGCAAAACATTGATTAGTTGAATGTAAACGCAACCATCATATCATACAACAACAAAGACAAGTCTTATCCCACTAGGTGAAATTAGCTAAATCAACCAAGCCTTTAGTAATACTGTTAACTAAGAGGTCTCATTCAACCACAACCATAGTATCATACGAACAGAAATCCAGCAGATAAAGTTTATGTATCAAAAAGTCAACTTGATTCTAGCATGACTCAGAATAATACCTAGGTAGCATGGTTCTGTCTGGATCGGACACAAGAAGTTCTGGATACTTTTTTATGACCCGAGGAAGGTGAACTTCAGAAACACCAATACTATGGAGGAACTCAATCTTTCTCTTGAGAGTCTTGGCAGGGCAAGCAGCAAAGATTTCAGGGCAGCGAACCAGTATTTTCCCAATTGTTTGTCTATCAAACCCCATATTTTCAAAGAACAGAACAACCTATAAACAACAATGAACAAGGAGCTTATTCCACAACTAAATAATAACGACATAGCAATAAGAGTGATACAAACTTCTATACGGCTCAAAAGACAAACTCAAGTATCAGTGATGGCATCAAGAACTTTGCTACTGGCAAAGCAAGAACTCACTACTAAAAGATAAGGCAAGAGAAATTCAACAATCAAGTGCTAAAAAGGTTGCATGGCGTTGAACCAAAGTACTGAACATCGAACTGATTATTGAACCAATCAGGGGATTTGGTTCAAGGGTTAATGGTCGAAATCATAACCAAACTATAATCAAACTAGTCATAAACAAAACATTTATTAACCAAATCAAGACACTGGTTTAACAGTTTACCAGTTCAACTAGGCGGTTTGACCTGGATTTCCATACTATAGTTGAACTAGAAGGAAGCTGAACCTAAGAAAAACACAACACTCAAACTCAGATTATCTAAACATAACGATTGGCAGTTCCAATTCCAACACATCCCCAATTTTTTTCTGGTATATGGAGTAGACCCATAACAGTTAATTAAATAGAGGAGTTGAACTGGTTTAAAGCCAAGAAACTGAGGGATCAAGACATGTTCTTTATTCAGAATGCAGGATGGGTGTTGAATGCCAATTCAGTACATCACCTTAACAGGTAAGACACTAGTTTTAAGGTTGACCAACACATATATGATCAGCTGAAATTATTTTTAAGAGATTCCATAATGAAAACACATTAGTTCATACTTTTCAATGTGGTTTAAAATTTGCTAATATGTCGCCAAGACCCTGAATGTATTGAAGAAGCAAGGAGATCAAAACTGATTATCTGAAACTTTCAACCAAAAACTCTGTATTTCATAATGAACAGGAGGTAAATGATCCTGAGCAAGAACAATAAAGCAAAAAAGTTCTACTCTGAATCGAGTCTTTAAGGAATAGCCGAACAGGTATATCTTCCAAAGAAATAAATTTAGAACAAGAAAAAGATGCTCTTATGAAAGAACTTAATGATATAACAGATACTGATGCTTTCTCATCACTTCTTACCACATAAGGGTTCACATTAGAAACCTAAAATATCTCAGTAGCCTTTTGATGGATATTTAAGTGCATGTGCAAACTAATTTCCACAAGGATACCCAAAAATTAAACACAATGCAGGGCCAAAAAATGTGTACAGTATACTAGAAATTAGAAAATCAGAATTTATATGAACACAAATAAGCATTTCAATGTTACAAAATATGAAAAATGCATAAAGCTATTTTAACTAGCAATGGATGTGGAAGTATGACAAGTAGATGATACATTATGATGAAAACAAGCACTACCTGGAGAAAGTCTTGTGGCTTCTGCAACAGTAGCTGAGGACTTTTAGCAATAACTTGACCTAACTTCTTCTGTTGAACTCCTATCTCACCAAACTGATCAACCATCAGCTTTAGCTTGCTAGATGAACAGCCCAGGATATGGGGCCAGCTTTTGATTGCATGATCAACAAATGCCTTGGGAACCTATGATGAAGCATTCTGTTAATATCCCAGTATTTCCATAAATTATTGCACTTGCCCCTGAATTTGCAATAGTTTTGACCATCACTGTGGCTCATAGAATTCAAAGAATTAATATATAATAAGATCAGAGATTGGTGGATGATTGAACAGTTAATCACTATTTCATTGATTATACAATTGCACTAAGTTGAGAATGAGATGATTATAGAGAATGAAACATCATGGGGCACTAAAAGCTGCTACTAGCAAGTTTTCAGAATTGGTTGCAAATGTTTGTTCTATAAGACCGAATTCATGCATAATTATGAGTCAAAACTAATATTTGATTTTACATTTCAAAATAGCATTACAATGACACTGGTTATTCCCACTCGTTTAAAGCCTCAACTCCACTCATTTACTATATTTTATACAGGTATATGGAGGAGAAACAGCAAAATGTTCCTTGAGTAATAAATAACAGGGCAGCAACACAGGTCTTTTACCTTGATGATACAGAACTCATTAAATATACAACTTCTAGCTTGCTCTTTTTTTTTAATAAGAAATTAAGACCACTAACTCACTTTAGAACCAGTAATTAGGCAAGAAATAACTTTTCTAGCAGAACCACCACCAAAATTGATCTGCTTTCTTTGTTTTAAACGCATCTTATAGTCATGTGTATGACATGACGTAGGCACATAAGCATACAAATTGAGACAAGAAAAGAAAAACCATACCTTCTCCGAATCAAACAAAGAGAGGATTTCCTTATAGTTGTCTTGAATGCTTTTTGATAATATCCATGGATATTTTATCAGCAACTTAACATGATTGTTATTTACACCACCAATCTACAAAATAAACAAGCTAATCAACTCTCAATCACAGATAGGTAATGACATTAAGAATTAGGATTATGTGTAGGTTTAGATTCTCAGTTCAACAGGACACATGCCAGTAAAAAAGAAAAGCATTTTTCATGCACAAGTCATTGCCTTAGCAACTTTAAGCATTATAGAGTGCAGAATTGCAAAGAATGTTGCGTGGGGATGGAATTAATTGATTGTCAGAATGACAAATTTGATTGATTAATTACTTGCATGACAAAGACAAAACATCAAAGTTCCATATAAAGAACAAGCAGGTCCAAATTTAAAGACAATGAAGAAGAAACTGAGAATGCAGCAAGTTCATTTCAGAAAATACACCAGAAAAAAAAATGATAATTCCCAAAAAAGTAAAATAAAATAAAAATTCATTTTTAAAAATTATTAAAAATTACCAAGATTTTGAGTATTGCAAACAAACGCAAAAATCCAAAATAAAATTCATATACCTCATTCAAGGCTAGTATTCGACTTTTAAATACTTCAATATTCCACAGCAAAGAGGGAGGAAAAGTCAACAGTATATTTCTCATGAGATCTCTTTGGATTCCAACACTCTCAAGAAATTCCACTAACGGTTTCATGTGAGATTTTACTGATAACAAAAGTAGACGGGGAAATGATTCAATTAAAAAATCAAAAGCAGCATCACTGGAATTCAACATGGTCAAACCTCCACGCCTTGCTTCAACCTACAGCAAGAAACAAAAAAATTTAGCTGAAGTATTTTTAGGAAACAACATATTAAAAAATAACATTTAAACAGAAAATTAATACAGAACAGATAAAACGGGGATTATGAAAATAAATAAGTTTGAAGAGCAAAACACAGCAGAGTATTGTTGAAAGACAAACATGTATTCAACCTTTTCAAAAAAGGACAAAGTCTGCTGCAGATCTTCATCAATAGGAATAGATAACTGCATCATCATATTGCGAACTCTTCTGACCGGGAACTCATAACTTTCACTGCCAGAAAAGAACAGTTCCTTCATACACTTAACCTATAAACAGCAACAATTAGGTCTGACATATTAAAAAATGCTGAATGTACCAACAAGTCAAAATTGATAGTGTTATCAGCTCAATACAAGAAATCAAAGAAACAATAAATTACAGTATTCAGATAATACAAGCAGCCAAGCAAGGTTCGTTGAAGAGACTAAAGTTGAAAACTTTGGTTGACAGACTAAAAGTGGCTTACCTTATGGATGAGTGCTACAAGTGTTTCTCCTGACAGATATCTGGCCACGTTCATAGCTGAAGAGAGGCTCAAACCCAGACTCTCCAAGTATACAACTTTGCCATTATCACCTTTCTTCCTAGCAATGTGAACCACTTTCTCCTGGAACCCGCCAATTTGCGTCTCCCACATTGAAAGTTCGTCCAAATCCCGTACTTCATCAACCAGCATCCTCACATACTTCGGTGAATTAGATGCAATAGAATTAGATTCCTCCTCAGACACCCCGAATTCTCGAAGAAGTTTTGAAACAGCATTCTGGGCTTCTTGCAGTTCCACAGACTCAAAATTGCTGCACGACGAAGCAAGTAGAGGAACAAAACGACGGCTTGACCGAAGCCAAACTCTTTGACACTTATAGAAACAACGGACATTAACAGACCTCACATAGCTAGAAGGGACACCGAAAAAAGAGGGAACAAGAGAGGAGTGTGGAAGAAAAGAACTTGGTGTGAACTTGGAGCAACTTGGACAACATGCTGCCATGGAACGGAACTCGGTTTCAAACTCGTAAAGGAGAATGGGGGATACCCGATGTTTTGTTCATGTAAAAGTACCAACAATTCTAAAATACGTATTAAAAGCTCCCTATATGGCAGAAAAACAAGAGTCGATTCAGCCAACACCGCGAATTTATTTTGAAGAAAGTTCTAGCAGACATGAAGAGTTTCTATAGAAGACACCATCGATTTGAGAGAGAAGCGGCCGTATGGAGGGCCCGGATGGAGAGTGGACGGCGGACGGCCGACGGCTTAGGCGGGTGGTGGATTGTGCGACGGCGATTGCCTGCGAGAGTGAATTCGCGGTTCCGGGAGGAATGGAGGATTAAGCAGGGTTCATCGGACAAAAATAAAAAGGCAAAAAGATTTTTAAAAAAATTAAAAGAAAAAATCTGTATTGGATTTGGGCTTTACATTTGAGTAAGTGACATATAGGTCCTCCAAAATAATCAAGGTCTTCCTGATTTACAAGATGAAACACAAGGTTTGAGGTTCTTGGCTCGCGACATCGCACAGTTATAAATCTTGAAAGACAGATTGTAAAGGGTTAAGATGTAAATCTATTCATAGAGAATTCTGCGAGGAATTACTAGCATTCTTAACTTAAATATAGTGCAATTCTTAACTTAAATGTAGTGCAATTTTATCTATAAACTCTCAAAAATGATGCAAAAATTATCAAATCATAACAAAAGCAAAGTGTTTATTAAATACGATTTTTTCCCCTCAAATGAACTTATGGATGCTGCCGTGGCTTTTCTGTTTGCTCAAATTGTTTCCAGAGACATAAAACTTGAGTTTGAGAGGAAAGATAGATCAAAGGAACAAAGAAAATTGCGTTGAACACGACTAGATTTTGATTAAGCAAGCCTTTGACTTAGATGACTTAATCAATAGCATTGGACATGCTACTCACTAGAGATCGTGAAGACAAATAAAGATGCAACTCTGCTAAGAAACTTGGCTTCTTGTTGATTATCAAGACATAGCTCATCGACATGCTTGAGGGTTTACATCTTCATAACATTTTGGGTAGGGGTGAACATTCAGTCGGTTTGGTTTCACTTTCTATAAAACCAATCAACTGAATTATATAAAAAAAATTGAATCGAATCAAAATACATAATTAAATTGAATTATAATAGTTTGATTCAATCAATCTATTTGATTTATGGGCTTTGATTTGGGTCTATAGAGTCTGATTTTCATAAACTCTTCTATCTAATTTTTTTCCTTGATGTTGAAGGCCCAACAAAAAAAAATAACAATCTTATACTATAATTTATGAGAAAATTAATAAGACTCAGTATTATTGCATTAAAAATTAAATTATAGAAATAAAAAAATTAAAACATCACATTAAACAAAAAAACTACTACTACTACTACAAATGGTAGATATTTCTTGTTCATCTAGATAAGAATTTATTATGTATAATTCAATTGATTCAATTTATTTGATTTAAGAATTTTTAGATTGAATTGAACTGATCAATCAAAATTTTTAAAAAAAAATCAAATCGAACTGAAAAATCAAATAGATCAAATTAAATAGAGAAAACTTAATTCAATTCAATTTGATTTTTTATTTCAATTTGATTTTGCTTAACCTTAGTTATGGGAGCTCCAAGGTGTTGTGCTCTTACTTTGAGAGTTATGCATGGGATCTTGATTCTTGAACGCACACAACTATAGCCCCTGAATTTTCAGCATTATGCAATATATCATGTCTTTTTATGAAGGATAGATGAGTTTCTTGAGCATGTTTACATATTGAAGGACCTCATATAAATAAACTTTTAATATAAAATGATCAAATTGTCCTACTGTTTAAAAACAAATAATGTCATCGACCTTGCAAGTAACACGAGAAGATTAGCAAGTAATACCAATGATTTTATGAGTAAAGTTAATAATTTAATAAGTCAATGAATTTAACATATGTTATTGACTTAACAAGTAACACAAGAAATTTAATAAATAATGTTATTGATTTTACAAGGGAATTTAATAATTTAACAAGTCAGATGTAATTAATATAGTTACATAATATACCAGTAATATTATATATTTAATAAGCAATAAAAGGGAATTAATGTATAATATTAGCAATTTTATAAGTAAAGTTAATAATTTCACTGAATCATTAAAAAGGACATTTTGATTATTTTGCTTTATCATTTCATTTCTCTTCACTCCGACGATCTTATAGTATAATTTTATAATTTTTTTGAATCTAATTTGTAAATAAATAATTACTTTGATGCTGAAATTCTTCCTAGAAATTCTCTAATCTTTTTTAACAGGAATAGGAGGGAATGGTCCTAAAAAAAATTCGTTTTTGTGATTGAAAAAGATAGTTTCAAATTCGTTTTCACCCAGAGCCAAGCTAAGCCAATCTAAAATCTTCCAAACAGTCCTAATACTCACTTCAATGAGTTTGATCTTTTATAATAAATTCCCTTTAGCATTTTTATCAAAACAAAAAAAATTAAATTTTATTATCTAAAAATTGAATAAATTTTTAATTTTACTCCTGTTAAATATAAATATTTTTAAAATATAATACTTTAATATTTATCTATAAAAAGTAATCTAATTTATAAGGATTTGCCTATAGTTTTGTAAACGTTGAAATCTAGAGGAATTCATTGGCATCAGCGAGCTGACCACATTTATCTATCTAATTTTTTTGTATAACAAAAAAAATATTTTGTTGGTTAAAAAAATATATTTTTAATATTTAATAATTTTCTCAATATTTAATAATAATCAAAAGATAAAATAGATATAATAAAATAAAATTATAAAAAACAAATATTCTGGGCATGCAATGATTCTTTCCCATTTTCTTCAAAGGCTACTTAAAGAAGAAGTAGGCTCTCCTCGACTCTCTCACCTGTCACCTTGCTCCCCCGCTCCCTGACGGTGACATTCAAGCAGGTTCCATGGCGACGCCGACCTATTACTCCTAACCTCTCCCTCGCCGGCCCGTTAACCGAGCACTCCGGCAAGACCTCCAGCTCCTCTACCTTTCCCACTCCACCTTCTTCCTCCTCGGCGTCACCGGAAATGTCTACACCGTCACTCTTTCCATCTTCCCTTCCTGTTCATGCCCTAACCCTGTAACCCCTTACAAGCACATTCTCTTCGTCCTCATTCGAGTCCTCCGCGTCTCTTTGGACAACGTCCGCGTCCTCCAGAGCTCTCTCTTCCTTCCTAAGCTCCACTGCCTTCTGCAGCTGCCTACCTCGCCGGACGCCCTCGCCGACGCCGCACTCCGCCAGAGGTTTCACCAGTTGTTCTTCAGTCGAAACCGGCAAAGATGTTCCGATAACGTCGTCGTTGAGGTTGAGAATGGGACTTCGTGTCTGATCTGTTTAGGTGAGATGAAGAAGGAAGATCAGATTCAGAAGCTTGTGGCTTGTGGGACTTGCCAGAATGCGATTCATAAACAGTGCTTTCTGAGGTGGAAAGGAAGCAAAGTGAATAATAGAGTGATTCGTTGTGTGATTTGTAGAGCTCCATGGAATAATAATGAAGATTATGATCAGCATAGGTATCTGAATCTGTCTGCTTATACTCTTCAGAGAAATCATCATCAACATTTAAACTTGTTTGATTTAGATGATCTGACCTGACTTGAATACTTTTTGGTAATTACGAGTTGGGGTTGGGGTTGGGGCTAAGAGAAATCTTTTTAGTTTCCTGTTTGAAAATGACAGAACTTTTGGACTATTTTGTGCAGGTTTTTCATCTTCTTGGTTTTGTAATTTTGTAATGAACCTTCACATGATTTGGGTCTGGGTCTGTGATAATATTGGATTGGATGGTCTAAAGTATTTTGATCTTGTTTATGTTGCTTTCATGTTGCTCTAAATTTTAGCTTTGGAACAACAAGGTATTGAAAATGATCATTAAACTTATCAAAGATATTGGTTCAACATTCAGTTCACTGGTTGGAGATTCATCCTGTTTTTAACACAGAGACTTGTTGTTCTTAGATTTTGATTTGCTGCACAGTTGATCACAGTCACACTCAATCTCAAGACTCAAGACCGTTTGTTGGCAGGAGAAATAATATATTATATGGGAACTAAATAATTTCACCTGCGTATTCACTTATCTTGATTTAATTAGGATGGTTGAGATTTAATTTTTTTTATTTTGATTTATAAAAATTAAGAAAAAAATTAATAAATCTGGTCATCAATTTATAAAAGTTATAAAAAATTAAATATTAATGGATAAAATCTAGGGAAAAATCACAATCAAATATCTCTAAGCAGCATTTATTGATCCGCAAGATCAAATAATTATAATATTGTTTTGCAAGATCAAAGAAACTAAATATAATTGGACTTCGATGTAAAAAGATAAAACCACCCTCAGGTGTGTGTGTTCTTTTAACACGATCATTCCAGAAAAAACAAGCATCAATTTTATTTTGACAATAATCAATCTTTTTATTAATAATTTTAGAAAATTAACTTGATGATAGAGAGAAATAAGTATTATGATTTGAAAAATAATTTCTCATTCAAGAACACACAAGCCTCATTTTCATTTTAATAATAATAAATTTCTTCATTAATAAATTCTCATTTAAGAAAAAAAACATATCTCATTTCCATTTTAAAAAAAAAGAGTTATGACAAGTCTCATTTACATTTTAATAATAATGTGTGTGTGTGTGATTTACATTTTAAAAGAAAAGGAGTTATGATAAGTCTTATTTTTATTTTAATAATAATGTATGTGTGTCATTTATATTTTAATAACAATGTGTGTAGGCGTGTGTCATTTACATTTGTGTGTGTGTGGAAGATAGTTTTATCTTCTCGCAATAAATTATAAAATATTTTAATCTCTCGGTCTTGCATATCAAAATTATTCAATGGTCCTTGGTTATGATTTTTATAAGAATCTATATGCATGCCTATCCATTCAAGCTTTTGACCTCACAAATAAAGGCAAGAAATTTCACAACGAGCCACAAGTTAAATTGACAAATATTTTAATATTAAATTATACTATTCAAAATATATATATGAATAATTAATTTATAAAAGTAATAAAAATTAAAATTAAAATTGATTTTATAATTATTTTAGTTGTTTTATTATTTCAAATTTTAAATTTATTGAAAACGTTGAACTGTTTTTTAATTTTATATAATATAAAAATAGTATACAATAGTTTGGTGTATAATTTAAGAAATGATTGATTTTGATTCTAATGTTATTTTTTAAGGGTAAAAAATTTATGTACTTAGCAATATATTGTACTTTTTTTAATTAAATCAAGATATGTGTATTTTTATTTGGATAAAGCTTGTGTACTTAATCTTATATATATATATATATAATCAAATCATGATAAGTTGATCTTAATTTTTCAATTAAATTAATAATAAAAATTTATTATAGAATGAATAATATATAAAAGTTTCACATGACTTGATTTAATTAAAAACAATCATATTAAGTACATAAACTTAAATATATAAATTGTTTCCCCTTTATTTTATAACAACCTTTTATTATTAATATTATTAAAACTTTAAAATTCACTAATTTTGATTTGATTTTTGGTTTGCTTGGATTAATGGGTATTTGAATTTAGATTAAATTCATCTCATTTGGATACACAAAATTTTTGAATGTGGATTTGATTCAATCCAAATTCATTTCTAATTTTTTTTTATAATTTCAAATTTCAATCAAACCTCTTGTTCCCTTTGTGTTTTTAGCTATTGAAGGCTCACATGTGTGATTCTTGCTTTTTTTTTTCCCCCTTATTTCTCATTCATATCTCCTACCATTGATAAACCCATTAATTCTAATTTTTTGTTTTTTGTTTAATTTCAGTCCATCTCTCCTTTTCAATTGATTTCTTCTTTGTTGCCCAAGGCATGCTCACATTGGGTAGCCATGACAATAATATTTCTGAAGATTTGAACAGAATTCAAAAGGTTATTTTCTTCCAAATGATTTGGTTTATTTGAAAAATTTTAAACTACTCAGATAAAAGATTTTAAATGTGAATTAAAATTGAAATCTACTAATATAAATGCTAGCTTATAGTAAGTATGTTGGAAATATGTATCTATATTTTCTTTGATAGGATATGTATCTATATTTTCTATTTTTTTTATATCACCCATATTTTATAGGAAAAATGATAATAAAATCCCTTTAAATTATATAAATTGCAATATCATTTCTTGAAATGTCATAATTTTAAGAAACCTTTGTATTAATAAATTTTAAAGTGAAAAGATCATTTCACCTTTAATGAAAATAATAAGTCCCAAATTCAAATCACAATTTGTATTTAAGAAATAATAACTTTTGTTTTATAAATTATAAAATTTGAATAAGAAATCACCACCTGTCAAGCATAGTTTCTATTAGGGAAAAATAATCTTTTAATTTTTCAACTTTTAACTCACTTGTAACTCAGTTCCTTAACTATAATTCGCTACGATTCAGTCCCTCAACTTTTGATTCACCTATAATTTGGTCCTTATTTTTTAATTTTTTTAAAAAAATTTCTTATCAAATAAGAGGGATAAAAAATGCTCATATATTATTTTAAAATACCCTCCTCTTGTTTATTGATGTGAAATATAAGCTAATATGAAAAAAATTAATAAAAGTGCAGAGACTAATTTGTAATTGATTCAAAAGTTGAGGGACTGAGTCATAGGCGAGTCATAGTTGAGGGATTTAGTTACAACGAGTCATATTTGAGGGACTAAGTTACAAGTGGATTAAAAGTTGGAGGACTTAAAGATTAATTTTTTCTTTCTATTATTAAAAAATAAGCCCCAATCACAACTTTTGTTTAAAGAATAACAACTTTTGTTTTGTAAATTACAAGAGTTAAACAAAAAATCAGAATTTGTCAAGTGTAATTTTTATTATTGAAAAGCAAGTTTTCAAAATAACAAACTCCATTCATAACTTTTGTTTAAAGAATTACAAATTTTTTATAAAATTGAATAAGAAATCACAACTTGTTAAAAATTGTAAAATAATCTTTTCAATTTAAAATTTATTGACAAAAGATCCTCAAAAACTTTAGTGGAATTGTTTTAAGGGATGAAATTGTTATTTATATTTTTTTAGAGAAACTTTATTATTTTTATTTTTATTTTTTATTTTAATATATGGTAGCTATATTTTTAAGAAGTATAATCTTTTTTTAGATTTTTTTTAAATATTTTATGTTGAAGCCAAACACAAACTAACCTGACAGAGTATCCGAGGGTTGGATGGCAGGACAGGATATATCTATATCAAATTAGGGAATGGATTTTCTAAAATTGCGGATCCATAAATTTTACGAAGTGCACCTTTTTTAAGAAAAGATACAATATTTTATATTTTATAAAAAATAATAAAATAAATACAAATAACAAAAAAACTTTATAAAAATTAATGAATTTCAATTTTAAAGAATTTAAGTCCCAAATTATAATTAATTTTTATGTTATTTCAAAAGTTTAAATTAATACATTATTTATCAAAATTCATAAATTAATTCAAAATATACAGATAAGTTAAATTAAATTTTATGATGTAGAATGTAAATCTTTTGAAATTGATATTGATGAATTTATGTAAATTTTTTTAACATTTTCACTTATTTTAGTATTTTATATAATATAATTTGTTTGAAAAAATAAAATCAATGAAATCCACATATTCTGAAATTCAATTTAAATAAATTTAAATTTAAATTTAATTTATATCCTGTAAAAATTGCATAAAAAATGATTTACAACAGTATAAAATATCACCAGTTTCTCGTCCCAGCGGCAAAGAACGTAGAGAAACAGACATAAATCTTCTCGTCATCACTCTAAAAAAGAGGAGGAACACTGAAGAAGAAGAACCAGAATAGTGATTCATGGAGTCAATTTATCACAATCCTTTAATCCGTCGCCGTCGTAACTTCAAATTCTCCCTATCAGTCTCCGACGTTCTCCGCCAACGACAACATTCCCTCCGCCACTCCCACAACCTCCGGCTCCTCCACCGCTCCGACGCCACCTTCTTCGTCCTCGAACCACCCACCGGAAACGTATACACCGTCGTCCTCTCAACCGTCTCCGGCTGCACCTGCCCTGACCTCTACACGCCATGCAATCACATCCTCTTCGTCATCTTCGGAGTTCTCGGCGTCTCCCTCGCCGACGTCGGCCTCCACATCGGCACTCTCCTCCCCTCCCGCGTTCGCTGTCTCGTGGACCTTCCCACGATGCCGGGGACCGAGGCGGCCGCGGAACTCCGCCTGAGGTTTTACGAGCTGTTAGCAGCACTGAAGCTGAAACGTCATCAGGAACGACGTCGTTCCAATAATAATGTAAAGGTTGAGGATGGAACTTCGTGTCCGATTTGTTTGGAGGAGATGAAGAAAGAAGACAAGTTTGTTGTGGCTTGTGGGACTTGCAGAAATCCGATTCATGAAGAGTGCTTGGAGCAATGGACTAGATCAAGCAATAATAATGGAAGTATTAATTCTTCATCATCGCCTAGTTGTGTTATCTGCAGAGCTCCATGGTGGAATATGAATGAAGATAAAGATGAAGATGTTGCACGTACGATTCTTAATCTGTATGCGTAGGCTAGCTAGTGAGGAAGATAATATCAAATTTAAATTGGAACTTGTTATTATCTAGTGATAGCAATGGACAATTTTTCATATATCAAGAAGATTTGAATTTTCAACTTGACTTGTGTTGTGTATCCCACTCAAGTTTTCCTACATGAGCTGATCCCCCAATTTTGATATATATATATATATATATATATTGATTGACATTGATGAACAAATTACATACATAATATGTCTGTCTGTATCTATCCCACTCAATCTTGACATGGGCCAGCGCTTCCGTAGGTGAAAAAGAAACGTTCTCAAAGGCTATCCGTCCCTATCTGATTTAGACCAAGGAAGCATATGTAATTTACACTGATTTACCTTTATGATTTGTCGTTGAATGCAACCATGATAGAGATGTGTTGATTATTTCAAGGCACCGCTAGCTCATTCAGTTGCAAGTGCAAAACTTGTATGCCTATGGTGATTAACTCAACTAAAAGGTTCAAGTTTTAGATACATGCTCCCTACACTTAAAAATAGGATGTATTTTTTGAGAGATTGAATATTCAAAATATAAAATATTCTTAATCTTTTGAAGAGTAATTAATATTTTTTTTAAGTGTCTTTATTAAATAAATTATTTTATATTTATTTTAAAGTGTTTATAGGGGTAAATATGAAAAGATAAAATTAATTTAAAAATAAGTACCTAATTTATTGAGAGTGAGATTTGATTAAAAATATTTATATTTTTTGAATGGAAGGAGTATGTGATTTAGCTGAACTCAAATGTAATTTTCATATACCAAGTGATTTGATACTTCTAAAATCACAAAAGCTGTGTAGAAGTCCTGAACCAATTTCAATGCTCATTTTACTCATCAAAAGTTCATCACTTCAAATTGTTTACATCTAATTTTTATAATCTAAATTTATAATTTTTTAATGGGTGTTTTTTAAATAAAAAATTGTTTTTTGAAAAACTGATAGTTAAGAGAGTATTTTTATTTTAAAAAATAATAAAAGAAAAAAATTATAAATCTAGACAATTCAGAGTAGATTTGAACAGCTTAGAAGTACTAATCTATATCATAGAAATCCAGAGATGGAAGCCTTTTTGAGATTAATTAATTGGAACAGTGACATGCTTTCTGTAACATCCCAATATAAATTTTAATAGTTAATTTGGGTTAATAGAAAATTTAAAAAAAAATAATTTTAAAAAAAAATAAAAAATAATAATAATAAAATAATATTATTAAATTATTATTATAATAATAAAAAAAAGGTGTAAAAACAAGAAAGAAAGGAAGAAGAAGAAAACGAATTTGCTTCGTCCGCCGCCTCAACAGTAATAATAATAAAATAATAATAAAAAAAAAGAAGAAGAAGAGAGAGAAAATAATTAAAAAAAATGTGGGACCCACTGAATTTTTATAAAAACTCACCTTCTTCATTTCCTCATTCATTCCTGCGCGCGAGCTGAGGCGGAGAGAACGCGAGTCACCGGTGCGAAATATCTAAATTTTTAAGGTAAGAGTTTTTAATAGGATATTTAGGGTATGATTTTAAGCTTTTTAAGACTAAGTAAGTGTTCTAAAAATTTTTCTTAGTCATCCTTCTTCTTTAGTTTCTGAGTTTGTAGTGGTAGAAAATTTAAGATCTGGAAGAGGGATGAATTTATGTTGAATAAATATGGTTTTTGAGGTTGTCAGTAGTATAATAAATGTTATAGAGTATAAATTTGTTAATGATCTTTGAATTTATGGCTTATGGATCAAATTCTAGACTAGATCTGAAAATATATGTTGATTTATTGAGGTTTAGATGATTATTTAGGATGAGAAATGAATTATTATGGCTATAGGATTATGATTCTAAGCTAGAGATTTAATTTTTAATTTTTTGGGTATTTTAGGTACGAATTTATGAAATAAAAAGAAAAATTTTGATAATAAAAATTAGTTTAGAAGTTGATTTTTAGATTATTAATGTTTATTGATAATTAAAAGAGGAGTTAAAAATTATACTTAATAGTATTAACTATAGATTTGTATTAAGATTGAGATTAGGAATTATGTTATATTTTTAATTCTATTATTAGAATTATTTTATTAGTTTCAAAAATTGAAACTAATATTTATAAATAATATGTTATTTGTAGATTGTATTACTGGTGAAGATTGTGGTGAGAGAGAAATTTTAAGGAATAATTTATTGAAAAAGCCACAAGGTAACCATGCTTTTAATTTATGATTAGTGTTACTTCATGTTAATTGGGTGATTATTGAGAAAATTATAAATTTTGTAATATTATATAATTGTGCAATATTATTATAAATTTATTTGATTATTGTGGGAGGTGTTGGGAGACTTGCTATTGTTGTTGTATTTATGTGCCACATGGTATGCCCCTATTGGAGCTCAATAGGTGGTTTGTAAGGGCTCGGGCTAATCTACCTTTGGCCGGGTAATTTAGCACCGAGTGAGGGCTACGGCTCGAGGTTAATGGAGGGATATAAGGATGGTTGTTTGTGTGTATTGTAATATTTCATATATTTGTTGGAATTATATTATTTTTAATTCTCACTTAGTAAGCACACACTTAACTGTTTGTATACACTATCATAAATTGGCTTTGGTTACTGGGAATTTTGAGTCTCATTATGTGGTTAAAAAATTTTCAGGAGAAGAGCCACGAGTGACACGTGGAGGAGTCCCAGAGGCTTAGTGGTATAGATCCACTGTCTCTTTTAGGTATTTAATTTATAATTTATAATGTGTTATATTGTCAATATTAGGACTTTTTTATGTTTATTGTCAATTATATGAATATATAAATGTAAGCATGCCTTTCAAACTATTTCTATTTTTGGTACAATTTGGATGACTGTAATTTTAATATTTGGTTTACTTTGGATTGGTTAAAATGGCATGATTATAAGGCCAAATAACTAGCTTGTGTTGAAAATTGACTAAATTGCTTATTTTACTTGTTGGGAGTATAAGGATGGACAAATGTGATTTAGTTTACTTGTTGGGAGTATAAGGATGGACAAATGTGATTTAGCCTAATGGCATGTGGGAGGTAAAAATTTATCTGAAATGTTATAGTGTGTGAGTTGAAGCCAATTATAAAATATTTTATATCGAAATTATTGATATAAAAATGTGTTGGGTGGCTGTAACTCAACTATGGTTGAATTAAATTATTTAAAAAAAAATTTTGGTGTTTTACACTTTCTTCCGTCTCTATTGCTTATTTACTTGTTTTGATTTGTTTTTTATTTCTATTTTATCCCTAAATGCTTGTCTAGTTTCAAATTTGTAGATATAATAATGACTTGTTTCTAATAATATCCTTCTAAGAAAATAAAATTTCCATACACAAACATAGTCTTGAGTTTGTTCCATGTATATCTACACACTGGCACACCCGTCCGCGCACATAAGCACACCACTTTCAGAGTGGCATGTTAAGATTTCTCAATCATACAAATGAAGAATTTAATTTGAATCTTATAACAGTCTACCTTGACGTGTATTTTCAAGTGGGCAAAGCTAGGATTTCAAGTGAGTCTGTGTTTTGTAACATTGCTTGCCATACATAACATTTTTGCCACGTGGGTTTTGTTGCATTTCAAGTTCAAGTGAATCAAGTTTTCTTGGTTGAAGTTTTTAACCATAATTAGTTTACATCTAAAATGTATCTCAAGGTTTTAAAAAAAAAATCTTGAATAAACCTACTTATTTTATATCTTATAATTTATAATTTTAGAATGAAAACATACTTGCACACACAATTCATACCCATTTATGCTTTTTTTTTTTTTTTACTCCTATGTGCGCGCGCGCAAATATCATAGTTTAGAACATAAATTTAAATTTAAATTTAAAAAATTGGAAAAAAAAAAAAGTGATCAGTTCAATCAGTTGAATAACCAATTTTATTTGGTAAAAAAAAATTGAATAACCACTTTTATTAGTTTGAGATCAATTTGCGGATCTTCTTGCCTTGGATTTGCTCAGTGCTCTGCGGCATTTTGGGGGAAAAATCTGGATTATTTAGATTTTATGTGAAAAGTTGAGATTTAATATTTTAATTTTATATTTATTAAAATAAAAAATCTATAAATTTTTAATAAAATCTAATCACTAATCAGAACAGTTTAAATTTAATATGAAAACAATTTAAATTTAGTATAAATGGTTTGAATTTAATATTAAAAATTTATATAAAAATTAATATTAAATTATACTGTTTAAAGTATATCTGAATAATTAATTTATAAAAAACATTAACATTAAACTTAAGGCATTTATATTAAACTTGAACTGCTGAAGCTGGTGATCAAATTTATCAATTTTCTTATTTTAATAAATATAAAATAAAAATATTAAATATTAAATATAAACCTTCCATTATAAGTGGAGGCGGGAAGTGTAAGCGAAGCGAAGCCAAGTCCCGGATCTGTTGCCCACCGATTTCCTCACATCTTTCGAGTTTAGACCAATCAAGTGACTAGTTTCCAAAACCAGTCAAACCAGCCAGTGCAGTTTTCTTAATATCATAAGTTTTATCTTATATTTCAATTTCAATGGGAATTAAGCATTTGGAATAAAACCACACTTATAGGGAAAATTTCAAAATCCAAGGAACCAAATTGCAAGCAGGCCAAACTAAAATTTATCGCATCACCACACCTTTCTATTGAGCTAAGCAACCTGAGAAGAAGATCAACAAAGACACAAGATTCAAATCCCAAACCCTTCAGTTCTAGCCTATTCTCTACTCGCTAAAATTAAATAAACCTAAATGAGAATCTTCAGTTGATAGCTTATATGGGTAATATCAATCACACAAGAATTATTACACAACTATGTCATGGTATCTATAGAAAACTTGTGACAAGCAACGTTATTGGGTTAAATTTCCGCCATGATGCATAAAAGAAGCAGATAGCTGATAACCCAAAGCACTATACCTTGTATGACATACTAAAATGCTTTGAATAAAATTTCTATCAAGTATTTGCGTAAGGCATAGAAGCAAATATTCAAATTAATCTCCTACCTTGGCACGTATTTTTGGCACATGGTCATGGTTCTACAGTTAAGAGAACCCATTCAACAAAACATGAAATTCATATCATATTCATTCCTAATTTTTTTTCCTTAACAAGATTGACTTATTTTCATATTCAGTCTCCACAGTGTAGGGCCGCGTAAGTCACTTGAAAAAAATGAGGGGCGGGAGCAAATTTTTCTTTCAACAAACGACAACTAGGAAAACAATAATCCAAGCTTGCCACGAACCACATCACTGGATCCTGCAATCAGAAGGGAAATGTAAGGGCGCAAAGCAAACAATAGCAATGGTTGGGTCAACATTGTTGACCATTACAAACTACCAATGCACGATAGAGATATTCACAATAACACTAATAATTAATATTAAAAGAATTAATTGTCCACTTTCCAGGAATATGGAATTTTGCTATATCTTTATAATTTTGCCGGGATTGTGTTAAGATCAATCACACAAAAGAAATTCACAATCTTCAAAGATTACTCAAACCATAAGATACAGTTCAGTTGGAGCACAGAGCCTCCACGAGGAAGAGGATCCCTGCTGTTCATTAAAGTAGAAATCAAGCCCTTATAGAACTAGAAATCTAGCCATTCTTAATATTGCTGTTGAATGGTTACAAGAACATGCAAAAACCTGAAATAACTTTGCTGTTATACCCACTAAACCCAACATCTACATATAATATCTTTCCCACATGTGAAATACTGAAATGGATATATAAACAACTGGGAAGTGAATTTGAATCAATTGATCGCAAATGAGGATGTTAAGCATCTAAAGAAGAAATTGCCAACATGAAAAAGGAACAAAAGCAATTTGACATTCCTCAGCCCCCAGTGGTTCAATGAAAGCATAAACCTTTCATCTTTGTTGAAATAGCAGTATGGTATAAAAGTAATGTAATTCTAGTAACTCACAGGGATAACACCCATAATCGGAGAACTCAAAATATATTCATCTGTTTTATGCTCAACAAAGAAAAACAATCTAACATTCTTCCAAGCTTCAACAAAAAGAAGACCGCAAACAATCAAGTCTCTAAGCTAACATGTAAACTGCTACATTAAGGGATAGGCATTTATGTTTCAGCAGTTTATTCAACAAAAGCTAAGGGTAAGCCTACCAATATGGCACAGACCAATCAGCATTTGAACTTCACCCAGTAAGGTTAGCAGGGTAACTAAATATCATAGGGTACATTAATGTTAATTCATGCATGTTATCACCAAGAAATAGTAAATCAAGATAAAACACGATTACACAACCAAGAACCAAGAAGTCAATAGCCACAAATAAGACAGAAAAACTTAGTAAATCAAGTAGAAATACACAACTGAGGATCAGAAACAAAATCAAGTCAAAAATGAAATGATAAAATAAGCAAGTAAGATTACCAGCATCAACGTGAAGCATTAAGAGCCATGAGCAAGTTCTGCCCACCGGGCAGATAAGATACGTTAGGCGACTTGGCCAATGTAGACGCCACCTCCCTGGATGCCTCAATCCTACGAAGTTCAATCAGCCCTGTACCCGCAGACGATGTCGCATCTGAAATTAGTTTCGCAGATTCACTCTCTCCCTCTGCTCTAATAATGGCAGCCCTTCTTTCCTGCTCCGCCTTCATCACCACGAACTTGGACCTCTCTGCCTCTTGTTGCGCCACCTGCTTCTGCTCCACAGCCCTTGAAAATTCATGTCCATATGACAAATGCGTGATAGCAACCTGTGAAATATCACAAATTAATCGCAATAAATTTTGTGAGTGAACTGCATTCTTCCACTAAATATCAACACAAACAGAATTTCAATAAAAATTCACTCATCACCATACATCATCAAGAACAATGTTGAAATCCTTAGCTCGCCGGATCAAACTCTCACGAACAAGTGCTGAAACATGGGGACGCTCCGTCAAGAGCTGATCAGCATTGAATTGTGCAACCACGGCTTTCAGAACTTCATTTCCAATGGACGGAAGAACCTTCTCATCATATTCCAGACCAAGATTCTGTACAATCACGGGGAGGCGAGAGGTGTCGGGACGAGAGAGCAAACGCAAGGTGAGGTTGACCATCTGCAAGTCCTTGGTTCCAGAGATGGAAGAGAAAGTGTGAGGTCGAGTGCGAATGTCAAAAATGTAAGGCTTCTGTACCCAAGGGATAAGAAAATGAGTGCCCTCCCCGACGGTTTCATCAAGAATGCCCCGGAAACGGTCGAAGAGGACTGCCCGTTGGCCACCGTCGACGGTGTAGAGACTCGAGTTAAGGACAGTTGCAGCCGCGCCGAGCCCAAAAGCGGCGCGTGCAATGTTCGTGAGGAACGAAACCGCGGCTTGGCTACCCATGGAAAGAGCACTGGAAGAACGCAATCGGTGAAATGTGAAGAAAGGATGAGTGGAACAGGAAATGTGTGTGTGTGAGAGAGAAAGGGTTTAGAGAAGGGTTCAAAACCCTAGTTTGGCTTGCGAATGAGGGCAGAGAATTTTCTTTTCGTTCTTTTTTTTTTTGACAGAGGCTAAAGCTTTGATTGGGCCTGACCTCAGGGAAATTGGGCTTCAACATCTGAACGTTCTGTTTCTCAGTGGTTTTGAGGCAAAGGTGGTGTAAATGCAAAAAAAATTTGTGATGGTTACTTCAAATGGGATCTAACAATGCTCGAATATTAGTTTTAATGAAGGAAGTTATGACCATGTAGACATGATATCCTAGTTTTGAGTTCATTTAAATAAATAAAAAATAATTTAAAAGAGTTAATTAGATTTGATAATGCTTAAATTTAAAAATGAGGTATCGTGTAACATGATTTTTGTTAATGTGTTAAATAAATCTTAATTTATTAAGATAAAATTTGTCTGACATTGCGATATATTAAAAGCACAATCCTATCTCTCTCTCTGTTTTTTTTTTTTAACCAACAATCCTATCCTATTATATATAAAAAGTTGATAATGTTGAACAAGGACAACATTACTGATTTGATAAAACAAAAAACAAAAAAAAATAGCTTTTAAAATATGACATTCCTGAGTTTGGTAATGTACTAGAAATATTCAATGCATCTCACCCAACTTTTAAAATGAGAAAGGAGTTTCTTGTATGTGATATTTTTTTGAAGTTATTATAAATCTTGTCTTGTAATTAACTAAACAAGTATGGCTCCAAAATGAATAATCTTAAAATTTGTGGACAATAATGGGTATTATCAAAGAAATTTTTCTGCATTGTAATTTTATTAATGAAGTCAAGGAATAAATCAAAAACCAAAAGCAAGACCAATGAAAAATGAACAAATTATGAGAAAAATGAACAAATTAAGCATTTAACTGATAAGTTTGAGAAAGATCAAATAAAGCGTTTATTACTCTAACAGTCCAAAACCTACAAGTAAAGTAATAAATCACCACTCAATTGAATTTTACGATAGGTTGGCCACTCAATTTATTTAACTGGAAATTACCCTTAGCAATGGTGGAAATTATTTAAAAAAATATTAGAAAAACAACTTCCTAGAAAAAAGCAAGACCACACAGGATAGTATTTTCATTATGTTTGACAAATTTCTTCTCGTGAAACGCTAGATAGAAAGACTTATGTAGTGTTTTGATAGATGCTTGGAGGCCAAATTCAGATTGCAATGTAGATTCAACATACCATTTGAATTATCTAATAATGATTTGAAGCATATCTCAAAAATCTTTGAACATGATGAGGTGGGTAACATTAGATGTTGATGGCTCTGTCAATAAAGCTAGCTATATCACCTACTGGGGTTAATTAGGGATAATGGTGGCATATTAAAAAAAAGGCTATTTTTTCAAGCACAATAGTAGAACTCATGTACATCCAACAAGGTTTATAGCCATGTTGGGACTAGGAAAACATGAAGATTAAGATGTGATTGGATTCCATTGAGGCTTCTAATACTATTCCATCATTTGTAATAGGAATCACCCGTACTGTATAACTTAGTTGAGGATGTTAGGAATCCCCTATTGGAATGTTACTTATGATAATATTATTAGAAAATCAAACAATTGCATGGATTGGCTTGTTTAATTCTCACATTGCATGGCTGCTTATTGCATGATCTTGTTTGAGCTGGTTGAAGGTTATAGGACTTTATTCCATTTCATTTGCACAGCAGCTACCTTTTATTTCTTATTTAGCTTTTGCCTTTCCTTGCATCAAGGAAAAAGTATTAAGAAGGAAGCAAAGTCAACCATTTAGATAGTCAAAATAGGGATACCCTTATGGATTATCTTGTTCCTTTTCCTAATTGCAGTGAAAGCATAGTGATGGCCCTAAGGGTTGAGTGAGACCATCCTTGTGATTTGAAAAACAATTGACTGCACCAAAAATGATAAGGGGACATATAGATCATGAGGAACAATTATGTTTGATATGAGAGATAAATAGATGCATTGATTAGCTTGTCCATCATATATAAATGCTACTCCTATTCTCAATATCACTAATCAAGTGTTGGGGATTTCATTATTTGTAATATGATCTAATCTCTTTTTGTTTCTTTATGCATGATTCTTCAATGGTCATGTATTAAAAAAAGGAAAAATCATAGCCAAGGGCTGCTGGAGAAACATATTCACAGCTGAGGACCAATTAATTTTGAATTTACACTATAGACTCAAAGGTCCTAACTATAATTAATTTTAACTAGGAAAATATGAAAATGCCCCTCTAATGGAAATGAAATGAAGCATGGAACTCAGGAAAATAAGCTGTCGTTTGCGTGAAAACATTTAAAGGGTTTAGCTAATGTAAGCTAGTAAGTTGAAAATTGCAGATTCCTTCCTCAATCCCTGTCTTCCTTAGTGAACTAGTTTTGCATTCTTTCTTTCAGCTAACTTGTATTTGGTTCTGTTTTTTGGGTATCTTAAGCTTACCATCGAGTTACTTTAAGAGATAGGCAGTTGAATCCAAAGTTTACAGTGTCATCGAGGTAAATGATTTAGCCCTGACTAATATTAGCTTTAAGATTCTTGATTGCATTATATACTTTTATGCCACCGAAGAAACATGTTGAATGTGGGAACAAAGTAGTTAGGGGTTTAGCATATACAGTTAACAATAGTAGGTTGCATAATAATGGTATTCAGTAGCATTAATCTATCTTATTTAACGTGGGTCTATCTTAGCATCCACAGAAACGTTTTGTTCTGATATGAAATGTTGTGTTATAAATACAATAATATATTATTGTTAAAATGGAGAGTGTAGTTGTTATTTTATGATTTGATAATATTTTTCTTTTCAATATATTGTGATAGCCTGAGAAGGAAAGTCTAGAAGTGATAAACTATTTTTTGGTAAAATAATAATGATATATAGTTGATATTGAAATTTTAGTTATATTAGAAAATAGAGTAAAATTTAGTTGAAATATGGAATTGTTGAACTTTTTGTTGTCAAAATAATAATAATATATTGTTGATATTAGAACTGCAATTATAGACTCAAAAATAGGACAGATGTTCCCTGATGCAGTAGCTTTCAGAAAAGCATTGCACAAATATAGCCTCGCTAACAAGTTTGGGTATAAATTCCAGAAGAATCATAAGGACAAAGTCATCGCGAAGTGTGTGGCTAAGGGGTGCAACTTTATATACAAATAACCCATTATAATATTTTTTTAATAGATTATTGTCTTTTATTTATGTTTGTGCAGCAATATGATGTAAATGGAAGAAAAATTTCATTAGGGTACTTGTTTCTACCATGACAAGTACCATTATAAAATTAGGTGGGATTGATGTTGTCTATATACTAATATTAACTTGTTCTCAATATAATGAAAGTTGTTCACCAAAATGGATGTTATATCATATTATAAAGTATGATGATGCTGTCTGTATCAATGTTAGTTATGTATCAGTGAATGTAGACTTGTCATTTATATAATAGTTTTTTTTTTTCAAAATGGTGAGTTGTTCACCAACTTTGAACACCTAGACATTTTCCTAAGTTAGGAATTCTTGCACATAGTATTATTTCTTATAAAAATGGAATGGGGAGTTGTTTTTGTCGAATGGTGAGTTATTCACCAACTTTGAACACTTGAAAATTTTTTGGAGTTATAAATTCTAGCACATGAAATTATTTCTTGTAAAAATAAATGGGGATTTTTTTTTGGTGAATGGTAAGTTGCACACCAACTTTGAACATCTAAAAATTTTCTTAAATCAATAATTATGGCACATGAAATTATTTCTTATTAAAATGGAATGGGGAGTTGTTTTTTCAAAATGGCAAGTTGTTCACCAGCTTTGAACACCTAGACATTTTCTTAAATTAGAATTCTAGCACATGGAATTATTTCTTGTTAAAATTCAATGAGGAGTTGTTTTTTGTCTAATGGTGAATAGTTCACCAGCTTTGAATACTTGGAAATTTCTCGAGTCAAAAATTCTTGTTGGCGGCACCGGCGGTAGATGCGAACAGCAAACTTCAAATAGCTTGAGTTGTGCCCGGAAGGACACTGTCCTGAAAAACTATTTCGGCACACCTAGATGATGGACCAGCAATTCCCCAGGATTAAACAAGCACTTCCTGCGATAGAGTAAGGGAACAGAATAACAGAGACTAAAAGTAAACGCAGATGAATGGACGAACAGAAGATAGAGGGAGGAGAGAATTGCCCCGAAAACTGAAGAGGCTGGCACACTGTTCTGTCCGCACCAATGGCTATATATAGCCCGAGGAAGGAGACATGAACGTTGGCTCATAATCACCGGATTAAAGCTTTGGTTACATTCTCATAAATCACGTTTAAGGACTTGTCTGGGAGTTATGCAGACGTAAATCTCAGTTAATCTTCTGTCTGAAATGTTGGCAGACAAAACATTTAAAATATTAACTTCACAAAATCAATTTTCAGAAGAGGTTTAATGCTGAAAAACTGCCAAAGCTTCAAGTTCAAATTTGAAACAGTAAAATCAGAGGTTTTCGGATAAGCTAAAAATAATTATTTATTTAATTATTTTTGTAAAAATAATTATTTATTTTGGGTAAGCTAAAAATAACCCGGTAAAAGGAACTTATTGCCTCTGCGATTGCCCTGAGTTGACCTGTCTCATATGCACGAGGCCACTTCTCCTCTAAACCCATTTTACTAGCCCATTTCATTCCTTAATATATATACACTAGGAGAGTCTTTCTTTTAGTCAATGTGGGACTTTGACACACACACATTTTTTTGACACACATACAACAATTTTGGCACATGAAATTATTTCTTTTTAAAATAGAATGGGGAGTTATTTTTTTATGAATGATAAGTTGTGTACTAGCTTTGAACATCTGGACATTTTCTTAAATCATAACTCTGATACGTGAAATTATTTCTTATTAAAATGGAATAGGGAATTGTTTTGCTAAAAAAAATGGAATAGGGAATTTTTTTTTTTTCAAATGGTGAGTTGTCCACTAGCTTTGAATACTTGGACATTTTCTTAAATTAGTAATTCTGGCACATGAAATTATTTCTTGTTAAAATGGAACGGTGAGTTATTTTTGTCGAATGGTAAGTTATTCACCAACTTTAAACATGTAGAAATTTTCTCAAGTCAGGAATTTTGACACATGAAATTATTTTTTGTTAAAATGGAATGGAGAGTTGTTTTTTTTTCTAATGGTGAGTTCTATGCTTCATTTCCTTTCTATTAGATGGGTATTTTTGTATTTTTTTAGTTAAAATTAATTATAGTTAGAACCTCTAAGGCTGCAGTATAAATTCATAATTAATTGGTCCTCCACTATGAATCTGTTTCTCCAATGATCCTTAACCGTGATTTTCCCTTAAAAAAGAATAGTATATAAGGCTTATTTGGCAATCTAGCTTTTCATATTTAGGAAGCCACTTTGCATTTTTATGATGCTCAAAGTTGTATGGGTAGCAATTGTTACCCAGATTGACTTTGTTGAAAGCAAGGTACTGAAAAACAGATTAGTCATTGAACCAATTGAGGTAATGGTCCAACCACAGGTCAACCTGAATTCAAATCGATCACGATTAAAATAATATAATTTGATTAAATATATAAAAATATTCATATGAAAGACTACAATATTTAAATAACAGTCATTAATTCTTGAGTAAATAAAAATTTATCCATAAAATCTTACGCATGTCTTATAGAAATAATAATTATGAGTTTCTGACAATAATAAAACATAATATCATTAAAATTATTCATTAAGAAATTTATATTTGATTTAAAGTTCAATGTTCAAAAGGAGAAAGGAAGAAATAGAGAAAAATAAAAATAAAAATACCAACTTAAGTCAACCTATTAACCCATCGAGTCGCCAAGGATTGTTCAGATTGAGGTCAGCTTGACAAGGTTGACACCGAATCATAGATGATTAGTTTTCCTCAATCAATCAAACTAGCTAAGTAATTGGTTCATTGGTTTGTGGGTCAACCTAACAAGTTAGTCCGAGTTTACAAAAAATGATTGAAAGCACATTCAAATGAGATTTAAAAATGAATCGAGCAAACGTTGACATCTGAAACTATTGAGATTGACATTTGGCCAATGTCTGACTGGCACAAGCACAATGCCTCCTATGCTCATGGAAATCAATATTTTTTTAATAATTATAGATCATGAATAAAACCATTTTATAAATGTAAACCATTGTTATGTAATGCTTATTCTTGGATTTTGTTTTAGTTATTGCAAATAAAAAAGTTATTAAAAACCATCCATCTTTTAAATCATGGATTGTTTTGTCCATTTTACATATTAACGTTTATTTATTTTTATTAGCATCAAGTTTTGAACTATTCAATGTTATAAATAACTATCATCCTTTTTGTATCTGAGCTCGTGGTTATCTTTTAATGAAACTTTTTGCAGGAATTGATTTTCCTCCTATACATAGAAGATAAAGGAGGAATTTAAATTTAATAATTTTAAAAAATATAAATTTAATTTGAATAACTTAGATTTATAGTGGAGAGATAATAAAGAAAAAATATAATGAAGATAAACTCACTTGCTTTTGGCCATACGACACTAACAAACTAAATTCATGATTTTTTGTTCAGGAGGAGAAGTAAATAATTACATACTGATAAGCAAATTTTATTTCTTTTTAGCTTCAATACAAGACAAAATTCGAGTACTAAATTAGTAAATTTTCTTTTATAAATTTATCCCTAATTTATTTATTATGATTTGAATTTTTATAGAACAATTTATTATGGGTATTAATTTTAAAGAAGGATAAAATTAAAAAAATTACATATTTTTCAACAATTTTTAGAATATAATTATCATTTCATTATCATTTCTTAATATGCATCTGATTAAATTTGTTTTATATTAACGACATGAACAGTAACTTGTAAGCTTCAGTTCAATCATATCTCTAAGGCCTCGTTTGATATGATAGAAGAGTTTTTGATATAATTAGAATCGGAATTGAAATCGAAATCGAAATCGGAATTGGAATTGAAATCAGAATTGGAATCGAAATTGAATTGAGTTTTAAAAGTGTGTTTGGTATAAAGATGAATCATAATATAATTTTAATAAGTATATGTATTTAAAATATAAAAAATTAAAATACCCTTTATTTTATTTTTTAATGAAAAACTTAACAATAAAAAAATAAAGAATGTACTTTTAAAGCTAAAAATATCTTTTATTTTATTTTTTAATGACAATAAGCCAATTTCATGTTGAATTAGTGGATTTTATGGTCTCTACAATGGAATTGGATTTCATCAATTTAATGGAATCAGATTTCTTCAAGAAAGCAATTCTGATATATCAAACAAGCCATCAACTGAAGAATTCATGTCCAATTTCATTTTATTTTCATTTGTATCAAACATGACCTAAGGTTATTGGTTAGGAACTTCACACGAATCAAACCTCGTAAAATTAATTAACAAAATATGTTCTTATTATTTTCTTCTCAACGGGGGCAAAAAAAAATCTCATCTTCACTTTTGATTTTTTGGTAAAAAATATTCCGCTCAATTTTTTTTTATCAAATTACTATTTTTTTCTCTGGTTAATTCATTGGTCAAGCTAAATTGATCCTGTCTATACATGGAGCTAATCTGCCTACCAAATTTCGAATCAAAAGCGCGAATCTTGCATTGCATCTTCCTCATAACAACACAAACGGCTTTTTGCCTTCGTTTTCCTTCTCTCTGTATATCTGCTTCCGCTGAACTTAAACCCTATTCTGGGTTCCTATCCTTTTCGATCCCAAACGGAATTTGATCAAATTCGGGTGGAATTTATCTCGTTTCCTTGACTTTTCCATTTTAAATGGAAAGAGATGGGAATTATGTTATTGCAGGCGATAAATGTCAACCTGATGCTCTGCTAGATGGTGAATCAGCTATCTCGAGCTGCAATGTATTCTTAGATCATGTTGGGGAAGTCACCCTCGCTTTTAATTCAGACGGGTTATCTTGGGAAGCGGTTGAACCGTTGGTTAATGTAAGTGCTGTTTGATTACTTTAAAATAGTAGTTATGTTCAATTGGTTGTGGTATTGGCCTTTGGAAATTGACCTGATCAAATATTTATTAAAATTTTCTACATTGCAATAATATGACTAAATTTTGAAACATGAATTTTATATGTTATGATAAGATATGATTTAGTTTAGTCATCTATCACCTGTGCTTTAATTGATGTTTACATGTATTTTTATCATTGCTTTACTTATGGACGACGATGCCTTCTCAACTTTGATACAATTGTGGTGAAGACTTCTAAAGGTTTGAGTGAGTCTTACTGGGCTTGTTTTGTTTTCATCTAACAAGACCTGCTTTACCAATCACAAATATTTAAATTAAGAAGGCTTGTTGTATGGTCATGGATTATAATTGAGATAGTTCTCGTTCTCAAAGCTGTTAATTACCAATGAACAGGTAATCCATGTTTCATCTTCTAATACTTATCCTAGACTTTCAATTGAACAGGAGAGTTCAACCTGTTTGGGGATAAAATACATTTCTAATGCTGCTACGGCAATCAAACTTTGTGACATATATGCTGCTGAGTTTACTGGTTATGGTCTGGTGCATTTATCACGTATCTCTCGTGCCATGAAACATCTTCTTATTGGGCATGATGCCAAGGTTTGTCATTGTTCTTGTTTATTTGTTTATATTCTTTCAGGGGCAAATCAAATAAGGTGAATGGTATTTCTTGCAAAGTTGCAGATGTATCGTTTTACGGTGTATGGTGTCCTAAGGAATGAGATTCAGCCTTCTCTATTGGTCCCTGTTAAATATACTTTTGGCCATAATAATATGCAAACATGTCAGATGTGGGTAAATCGGCTTGATTCTTCCTTGAACCTCAAAGTTGAAAGGCCAAAGAATCTCATGGTATGTTCTGGTACTGGTCAACACTAGGCTTTATACTTTCTTTTAACTTCCATTGATTAGTTGAAATGAACATTTCCCAGAGATGATTTCTGATTCACTAGGTTTTTGTTCATCCAAGGAGTGGGAAAGGACTTGGCTGCAGAACCTGGGAAGCTGTGGCTCCTATATTCTCTCGTGCTAAAGTGAAAACAAAGGTGAATATTTTTTTTTAGCATATTTAGTGATTTTCTGAATGGTCTACTCTTCTAAACATCAAATATTTGTAATTTAACATCTGATATGCTATTATACCTTATTTAAGAAGCTCACACTGAGACATGTAATAGCTTTTCCCGACCGTTACCTTTGTACTTGTTCAGTGGTTGAAATTGAGATAGCATTCTGTTCCAATTCGTATAAAGTTTAAAGCCCTTCCATCCACTTTCTATGTTTACTATGGAAAAAATGATGAAAATCATGCCTGATCCTCTGTTAAATTTTGCAATGATAACATGCTGGTTGCTTTCATTTTACCTTCAAGTTTGTTGTGTCAAAAGGTGGATCAAACTTAATTTTTATAATAATTAAATAAATCTGTGCATGATACCACGCAGGGGCATTCAATTGTAACTATGAACATGTGTCTGAATTCAATAATTCTGATTATACCAGTAACAAGGGTTATTTTCCCTAAAATTACTGTTGATATAGACAATCTCAATTGAACTCTACTTGAAATAATTCTATTTGAACTAAAACAGACTACTGGAATCCTATCAAAATACTAATAGATGATATCCCTATTCCTTAGACCCAAAAAAACACCTTGATGAAAGTTGAAGTCACTAATAAGCCTATAATTTAACCGGAATTCTCAACTATGAAATACAAACCATAAATTACATTTATATCATAAATTCTACCCCCTCAGTCCCTTTTTATAAAAGCCAGTTTTGAGATACCAAGGAAGTAGGTAAAGTTAGTTGATGTCTTAAAAATTTTAGTTTCTTTCCAATTCTGCCCTCCATTAAATGTCATAATTTTGCACAACTCCAAATGCCTTTTTCAAATTCATCATTTATTAGGAGTATATCTGGAAACATTTTCTAATTCTTCCTAGAACTGTGAAAAAGCTCATAACAAAAGGGACACTGTACCCCTGAAAACTGGCTCTTATTAAAAGGGACCAGGGGAGTAATATTAATGAATGGTTTTTCCCTCGTACCATTACAAGTGCTTACTGATATATATATATATATATATATGTTACATGTTTATATTCTTGTTCTTGAACTTGACTAGACTTGGGCTTTACTTCTGTATTTAATGAGCTGAGCTTGAGTGATGATTTATAATTTGACTTGCGTTAAACTTTCATTGGCTGATATATGGAAGTATGCGTGAGTTCTGAATCCATTCCCATCTCAACGAAGTTTATGTTAGATTTGATACTTTAGAGAGCTATGATGACATAATGACATTTCAGTATTTGATTTGCAAATGGGAACAGCTATATATTTTAGCTGCTAATATCTAATGTAATTTTGTTTTGATCAATTTCTTAGTAATCCATTTTCCTTCCTTTCACTAGGTAGTTGTAACGGAGAGACCTGGACAAGCCTTTGATGTGATGTCCTCTATAACAAACAGGGAGCTCAACTCTTATGATGGTGTCGTAGCTGTTGTAAGAACATACGTATCTTTGATGCATTCTTAATATTATGAACATTTACCATAGTGCTACTTAACTGATAAAGTTATAGAAGCATGTCTGGTGATAGTAGAATGAAATGCTTCCCCTCGAGCACAGTGAGCAGTGTGCCTGCTTAGTTTCATGACATTACATGTTGTTAGTTGCTCCATGCTACTAAATGATCTCTTTAGCTAACTTCTTTGTTAGCCTCCCTTCCTTCTCTCAATAACAAAGAATCTAAAGAAGATACATAAAATGTGAAGGAGGAAATACCTTTTTCCTTTTCTTGGGTTTATCAATCATTTGAAACCTCATCATGCATTATCATACTTTTTCTAGTCTTCGGACCATCAAAATGATGCAGCATCTCAGAATGTCTAAAAACTATTCATGTGAAACTTTGCACCATGCTAACAACTTTTCATCCACATTAATGTTATGAGTTCAATAACTGCTATTCAATGGTCATGTAAATTTTGCATCCCTTTTTAACTCATGGGTACTTAAATAAGATGGGAAAGTTTATCGTACTGCTATTGTCAGGAGATCAAATTATACCTCAAGTGGAAAAGTTTAGATATTTGGGAGCCATTATTAAAATGATGGCGAAATCAATAGGGATATTTCACATAGAATTTAAGCTAGGTGGTTTAATTGAAGAAAAGCTAAATGAGTTTTTTGTGATCGTAAAGTGCCTAATAAACTTAAAGGAAAGTTTTATCGTATTGCTATCAGACCGGCTATGTTATATAGTAGTGAATGCTAGGCTCTAACGACAAACAAGAACATAAAGTTGGAGTAGCAGAGATGAGAATGTTATGACGGATGTGCAGACATACACGTAAAGATAAAATTCAAAATGAGCACATTTGCGAAAAAGTGAGGGTAGCACTTATTGAGGAAAAAATGATAGAAAATCGTTTGAGATAGTTTGGGCATGTACAAAGAAGACCGCGGGAGGTATCAGTGAGAAGAGTGGAACATATAACTTTGAGCGCTGTTAAATGGGGTAGAGGAAGGCTTAAGAGAACACTCTTAGAAGTTGTTGAACGTGATCTTTTAATTAATAATATCTCTAAAAGCTTGACAAATAATAGAGCACAATAACGTCTTGCAATCTAAGTAACCAACCCCACCTAGTGGGATAAAGGCTTGTTGTTGTTGTCGTTGTTGTACCTAAATGGGATGGGAAACCCTCCCCCAAAATTAAGAATGGAGAACCTGTCCACTTAAATACCCCATTGAACATTTCATATTACTCTATGTGACTTAGGTATTCCATACTTACATAGGTCTCCATTAACCAAGGAAAAAATTATCTTGGAATTGAACCTTGTGGGATTTGACTTGGGAATTCATCATCATATTCACTTCCAATCTTGAACCATGTTTTCACTACGCAAATTAAGCCATACTTGTAGTAGAGAGAGGCTCTTACCAAATCATGTTTGAAATTCATGCACTTATGTTTGCATTCTTCAAAATGAGGCTGACTGTTGGTGAAAGTTCAAGCCTTGGCAATTTAAATGGATTCATTTACTTGATTTTCTGATTTGCTTTCTGTTTGTGAGTGATTTTCTTTATTATATGCCAATTACTTGCTCTTTTCTAATTGAGGTGGTTCCAGGGTGGTGATGGATTTTCAATGAAATCCTTAATGGGTTTCTTTCTACCAGGCTAAAAGCTCCGATCCCACCTGCTCCATCGGATTTGGTTCATTTGGTTAAAGATGGTCATAGTTCCTTGGTTCATGATGGAAATGAAGCAGTTGAGGAGAATCCCAATCAAAATGAAGAACATCCTCTTATTTCAAGTCCAAAACAAATTGGATCCAGAATTGCAAATTCCAGTGAGTAGTTTGCCTATACTTGCTTGCCTATCACTCTACAACTCCTTCCTGGTTGTAATTGTTGGATTGCTTTCTGATAAATATTTTTTCTTGGTTAGTGGTTGTCTTTGAATTTATGGTAACTGAAAATGACTTTGTAAACATGCTAATATTTCCATACTTTACAAAGTAATGTTATGTTAGTCTTCCATTCCCCATCTTTTCTGTTTTCTATTTTATGTTTTATTATCATAGACTCACACCGTCACAAAGAAAAAAGAAAAGGGAACGAGAGCAGAAGGAAACTTATGGGGATAATTTTTTGGCTTTTGAAGATTCAGCAGATCAAGATCCTGAGTTTCAAATCCTCAGTGAACGTTTTAGATTGGAATCATCCCTGCAGGTTCAACTGATGCCATTGTAATGTGGTATGATTTTCTCCCCTCTAATAATATGTTTGCCTTTCCATTGACTTAAGCTTCATATCTATAAACTCAACAAAAGATCTATATTTGTGAAATTGTATCAGGTTTTATTTTGCAAGGATTAAAATTATTTCCCTTCCTGGAATAGGCTCATGATGTAAGGCTTGCTTTATGCTTCATGAGTGTCATGTTAAGATGAACAAGCCTCCATAGTATTATGTTCTGTGACTGTATGAGACATATGAATCAGCTTTGTTGCTAGTTGACTTGAGGGATGTGATGTTCAGATCATCATGGTCTGTATCTATACCACTTTTTTGTTGCTAATTGTTGAGAATACCAAGTATTTATTCTCCATGTGGTTCATTTGTGGTACACAGATTGCATAGTTGCAGGTTAAATGCTTGCGATTATTTGATGATCTGTCTATAAAGTTGCTTACAACACGCCTCCTGACAAAACAATTTTGCTACAAATGTCTCGTCTTGTTTTCTAATACACTTTGTGAGTTATCTGAATACAACTCTCTCGTTTGTATCTTTTCTAGTACAACTGGATGTCGAGATCCTATAACATCAGCACTGCATATTGTTCTTGGCAAAAAGGTGCACCTTGACATAGCGCAAGTTGTAAGGTGGAAAGAAACACCTAAATCTGCAGTCGAACCTTGTGTGCGCTATGCAGCTTCATTTGCTGGGTAATGTCTCTATTAGTGTTTTCTGATAACGTTGACAAAAGAATTCAGTTCAAACTGTAGTTCGTGACTCAGAATAATGCATTTAAACATTGTTTTTTCTAAGTGTCTTCTTTTGGCTTTTTTTAAGTGTCTTCTTTTGGCTTACTTTCTGGAATTTTATTGATTATATAGATTTTTCTTCTTTGCTGGCAAAAAAAAAATGATTTCCTTTTTCCTTTTTTCAATTTTCGATGCTTTTCTTCTTTTAGAAAACAATTATTTGTATCAGGAAGCTTGTTCTCTCTTTCTCTTCCCCCTCCTTCCTCTTTTGGATCAGAAAAATGCCTGGTACATGCATGGAAAATTAACATGTTCAAATACCTTGATGTAAATGCAAATAGTTGTTCTATGGCAATGGAGGAAACTAACTGATGCTAGCTTTTTTGAAAACTTTTTAGCTATGTGGATTGCTAATCTCAGATTCCCGTAAACCTTTAAACAGAAAGGTTGAAAATAAAGAGTAAATTTCTGAAATTATCATAAAGGCATTGCTACTAGCCCTTGCCTTGAATTTAGTTCACTTTAATAACACCCTTGAAAACAATGAAAATTTTGTTCATGTGTCTTCAGTTGTGCATTTCAGTACCCGTTACCATACTACAAGTTAAGACGCTTTCAGTTTTGTGAATGAAAGATTTTATGTGGCCGTTGTTGTTTTGAGCATGTTACTTTGAAGCATATTTTTTTTAATTGGGAGATATTCTTGTGTGGCCTATCCAAAACCTTACTTTAGTTCCGACATGTTGATTCATATTCTTGCATCCACTGCATTTTGATCCTTAATTTTTTAAAATGCTTTTTTCAATAAGCTCTTATTCTTTCTGATGACCTTAGGTATGGATTCTATGGTGATGTCATCACAGAGAGTGAGAAATATCGCTGGATGGGACCCAAACGCTATGATTATGCAGGGACAATGGTGTTCTTAAGGCACAGGTGAACTGAGCGCCATTTGTTGAATTTTTTTCCCCTTCTTTTCATCTCAATTCATCCTTTACGTGATGGACATTGCTATATGTGCGGTCTCACGCCTCACGGTCTGGGGCTGGTCTCTTTCCTACTTTATGGGAAGTTTAGCATATCTGACAAACCCTGGCAAAATATGCGCTTAACTAGTTAGTTCATGAAGAATATTTTACTGAACCTCCAGTGGGTTGTCAGGAGCTTTTGTCAGCTGAGACCCATTTTAATAGATCACATTTTGTACTACAGGTCATTAACTATTGATCAATGGAATCCAATCCCTCCCCCTTTTTTCTGTGATCAATTTAATGGAATCCCTTTTGGGAAATTGAAGAACTATCAATTTTCATTGGTAACTGAGAGAGAGAGTAAATGAAAAATTACTTGAGTAGCCTGCGGGGTGAAATTCTTTGAATTAAACCCTTTTTTCTTTTGCTGATGAAGCTGCCAGCTTGATGCAGTACTTATAATAGCTTCAAAACGTGCATTAGACTCTCTAACCTTCAAGAGTTTTCCAGTGCTAAGCTCAGTTGACAAATGTATTTGTTTGATCTATTTTGTTATCTTGCTACTCATGCTGAAGCTAGTGCCTCTCCAGATAATTATTTTCATTGTTTTTCTCATTGTGTATTGTCATACAGGTCATATGAGGCTGAGATAGGTTATCTAGAAGTTGATTCAGATAGATCCGATCCGACTTTCAAGGGCAACAATCAAGGTAGTAGGGTACAAGATAAAAGAAGTCCATATAGACCAGAAAGATGTATCTGCCGTGTCAATTGTAAAGTTTGTATGCCAAGTCACATGGCTTCAGGAATCTCTGGCCCAACCCCTTATTTGAGTACAGATAATGCCAAATGGAATAGATGCAGAGGACGTTTTCTCAGTGTCGGAGCCGCTGTAATCTCTTGCAGAAACGAAAAAGCACCTGACGGTTTGGTGGTTGATGCACACCTTTCAGATGGTTTCCTTCATCTTATATTAATTAAAGACTGCCCTCACGCCTATTATCTTTGGTACACACTGCCTCCTTTTCTTTTCAAGTTATCAAAGCCTGTAAGTTGATAAAATAGTTGGCACATGGAACTATTATTTGGAAACTGACTCTTGAAAACAGTGTTTTTCATTGTTGCTTTATGGCTTCTCGTTGAAGTCTCTTCAAAATCTCGTTTATCCAAATTCTTCTGACATGATGGATTGTTTTTCATGTGGATTTTTTTGGAGGGTAATTTACTATCCGGAGTGACATGGCAATGCGATATCATATTTGACCAGTGGTTTAGATTGGTTTGAATTGAGAATCTATTACATGCAGTAAAATGCCTATTAGATTAAGGTGCCTTGTAATGTGATAGTTTCTTGCTTCTCAAATTACTTTAAACATATTGATAAGTTGAGGATAAATACAGCAAAAAAAAAAAAAAAATCAAACACTATATTCTTCTGTGGTTTTCCCCATTATCCTAATTAGTTTCCTGTTATTTCTTAGACACATTCTGTTTTTGTGTTCATACTTCTGATTATCTCTTCTGTGACCTTTTGTTTTAAAAATCATGCATGCAGATATCTTAAGCTTTTTTTTTTTTTTGGTATTATTACAAAATATATATATATGTATATGTATATGTATGTGTGTATGTATGTATATATGGGTATAGAATCTGCAACCTTATCCTAAGAGTGCTTGGAAAGGGTCTGTTTTATTTTTATTTTTATTTTTTAAATTTCTTTTCTTGGTTATTAAATAACTTGCACGTATAGTAATGAACGTTTCCTTTGCATGACAATCGATGAATCCAGGCACCTGACTGAACTTACACGAAGAGGTGGAAATCCCTTTAATTTTAAGTTTATAGAGCATCATAAGGTTAGTTTTCTCCTCTTCTCCATTTACTCAATCTCTCATATCATGAACGACTTCCTAAATTGGTTTAGCATCCTCAGACCCCAGCATTTACTTTTACGTCCTTGGGCAATGAGAGCGTATGGAACGTGGACGGTGAGCGCTTTCTGGCACACCAACTCTCGGCGCAAGTGCTCCGTGGCCTTGTTTCCTTGTTTGCAACTGGTCCTGAAGTCTAGTGTCTGAAATAGCTTTTTGCTTGAACTTGGTTTTGGCTAAGGAAGCCATGAATCCATGATGAATTTATTGTATCTTTTGTAATTTGTAGTGTAAAAACTTGCTCTGTATATTTAAAATCATGTTTAGGACCTGTAACTGTAAGCATGAAGGGAAAAGTTTTTAGCACATGAGTATTTTTCCAGTGAACTCTTCAAGATTCTATCTATATTTATGCTTGGAATCCTGAGACTGAATAGATCCAGGTGTTGAGTGCAGAACTTATTGGCATTGTTAATGAGAGGTTGAGGTCTTGCATTTTGATGTAGGCATTTTAGTGAATCAGTACATGTTTTTACTTTTCAGTGGCTATTGTATCATTATTGAATAAATGTTAATTTGAATGAAGTTTACGTGTTATTTTATTTTTCCTTTTTCTTAGGTTGTGACTTATCATGCACTGATTAATAGCTTGAAAGATGCAGAAAGGTCTTTAATACAAAATAGGGATATAGAGAGGGACTGCCCTTTATATTATATTATCAAAATAGGGTTAGGAAAATTAATATGACTCAACTCATACTAATTGGCGGTTAAAATAATTTATTTAATTAAAATATAATGTAAAAATTCGTAATAATATAATTTTTTCCCTCTAGAGTAACGTTTAGTATGAGTCAATTTATTACAGTCACGGTATTTCTACTTTACTCTTACGTTTATATTATAAATTCAATTGCGTCTATAATTGAACTACTATTCAGGTGCATACAAATGAAATATGTATTAATTTTTATTAATGCATTTTTCTGCATTTAATAAAAAAATGACTTGATAGCTATATTTTAAATAGCAGTAATTTAACGATATTATGACCATTCATGAAATTGACTAAGTCAGGCCACCGTAATAATCAAATAATAAATAATGTGAATTATTTTCATTTTTTAATCCATTTTCTCATGAGCTATAAATCGCTATTTAAAAAAAATATAATAAAATACCCTCAAAATATAAAAATGACAATTAAGTATCAAGAAATGTAATAATTATTATTTAATTCCTTCGGACTTATTTGACATTTTAATTTCCTGTGAAATGACAATTATGCCACGAAAATGGAGAAACTCGTAAGCTCCAGCATCAAGCTCATGCTTCTTGTCATTGCTGGTGCTATTTTGAGTCTGAGCATGGTGCTAGTTGTCCCAACAATTTGAGCTTTGATATTTTGACATTGATTATGGGTTTCCAGATTCGGATTTTATTTTGATTGAATAATCGATTAAATCTGGGAAGATGATGAAGATCGATGCCAAGGTTTGCAGGTTTTTTCGGCTTTCCTGGGTTTTTAATTTGGGAGAATGACAGAGAGGCTCTAAAAAGATCAATTAATTCAACTTAAGTCCCAAGTATTAAAATCTAAGAATTTGGGAGTTTGATTATTAATTTTACAATTTCATTGTGATGAATTTGTAATTTATGTTTCAAATTAAAAAAAAATAAATTTATTTATTCTTCAATCATGTTGAAATTTAAAAAACAAGTTGCAAATTCATTACAATGAAATTATAAAATTAAAAGATGAACTTGTAAATTCTTAGAGTTTGATATTTGAGATTTATGTTGAATTAATTAATTCTTTTGAGTCCTCTTTATCATTTTTCCCTTTTAATTTTGACAGCTGAGGGCATAATGGTCGATTCACAAGAAATTAAAATGTCAAGCAAGTCATTTGGAATAAAATAATAATTATCATATTTTGTGGTATTTAATTATCATTTTCATATTTTAAAAGTATTTTACTGTCATTTTTTCTTTAAAAAAACTGATCTGGGAAAAATATTTTTCAATTAAACCTAACAATATTTAAATATGATTTGTTATTAATGGATCTCAGATAAATCTCAGATAAATATATGTGTGTGTAGAAGTCAAATTGAAAATAGTAATATAATCTTATGGACGGATGGACCAGAAGTGAGTCCTTTTTTTTTTTTTTTAAGCTCTCTTTGAATCATAAGGCTTATTTAAACCCTAATGAATCCTATAAAACCCAACTTGCCTGAACACTTGCCAACCAAAAGAAGACCTCAAGCAATTCAACAATAGATATACTATTTTTTTAATGGAGCAAAATAATAGATATACCAATTGACCACGACATTCAATCCTATTCCAGACTGAACAATCAACCCTTTTGTTTTAATTGTTTTTTGGGCCCGGACTGAATAATGTGTTTAACCAACTCACGATTTGAATAATTGACTTTGATTTTTTATTGTTTGTTCTTTCATTGACTGATGTGTAATATGTGTTCCTCTATAATAAATTCTTAAATAGACCCAGTATATTGTGTTACTTATGCTCTCTCTAACAAAAATACACCAAATTATATTATTTAAAAAAAATATAATGTTTGATCTTTATAGTTTTATTGACTTTGTTTTTTAGTCTTTGTAATTTTTTCTAATATTTTTTAGTCTTTATTCAGTCCTTTTAAGAACTAAAACCATTAAAAAATAAAAACTATAGAAATTTAAAAAACAAATGTCGCGCAACCTTTTTAAAACTATGAGGACTGAAAACATTGAAAAAAATTATAGGAACTAAAAAAAAGTGATAAAATTATAAGGATCAAATATTGTGTTTTTCCTTATTTTAAATCCACACGGAAATCCTTAATTTTTAATACTTTAGTGTCGATAATTTTTAATAAAAAACCATTAAGGGGAACGCTGGGAGGGGGATCCTAGTTTTTTTCCTTAAAAAATATAAATACTAGAATATTATAAATTAAGGGGTTGTCATGTGGGATTAAAATAATGAGATTTGGTGTATTTTTATTTGAATGAGCATGAGTGAGTGCATTGGGTCATTGGGTGCACTTAAAAATTTCTCTTCTTTTTTTAGTTTTGTTGTTTACGTGTTTTCTTATAGTAAGCAGTGTGTAATTACTTGTATCTCTTTTTTTTTTTTGGCCAAAAGTGTAATTACTTGCATCTTGATTATTTGGGGAAAAAAAATTGAGGCCTTACAATAATTTTTGTTGAAGGAGCAAAGCTAAAGGTCATCAGTTATGACTTGCAAGATGCAAGGGCAATCTTGATAATATTGAGCCAAGGTCAAATTAGGATAACAGTATCTAAATACTAAAGATTAAATTTATGGAACATGATCAGATTCTTTCTGACATACAAGTTTCCCTTTTGAAAGGAGTGGATCATATAATTGAATCTTTGTTATTGAAAGTAAAACATTAACAATACAAACTTTAAGGAGAATAAAAAAAAAAGTTAGAAAGAATTCATGGGAAAAACCCAATGCATTTCATAGAAGGAATGATGTCTTATAAGTTGGTTCTCATATGTAGAAGTGAAAGAGGTTTATAAACCTCTTCCCCTCCTTAACTCCAAAATACAAGTTTCAACAAAGTTCTTTTTCCAACACTCTTCATATGCACATATAATCCAAAACTTCAAGTTACAAGAAAACTAAGCTAAAATTAATAGGTGAGTACAAATTCCAAGTAATTAAAAGACTGAACTTCAAATTTATTGTTTATACACACTAATGTGCAAAAAAAAAAAAGTGTCTTCTTATGGATCATAAATAAAATATTAAATGATTAGTATTGTTCATGATATGTAAATTTTACATCTTCCTATGAATTTCACTAAATTTATTGATACATTGATAATATAGGATCCTTTTTTAATAAGATCATTTTAATATCACTCGACATTTCAACATAATCATCACTATAAAACTATGGCTTTGTCAGGGGCATTTTAATCATCACTCAAAAGGGATTCTATTTAGCTATAGAATCATGTGATTGACTTTTCATATCAATAACTAATGCACATCTCTTACTTTTTTTAGACCTACACTGCCACCTGGACCAATTCAATGACTAGTTATTTTTAGTACAGTGCATGCATCAATTGGTAATGTGAGAAGTCAATCAGAATAGGCTCTCACATCTATCGATGTTATATTTTTGAAAAAGTAGAATTGACTTCATCTTTCATATTTTGAATTGAGTAAAAAAGGGAGAGAGAAACAAAAGCAAGAAGTAGCTTGGCGGTGAAGGAGCTTGATAGTAAAAAAGCTCAACAAGGAGAAGCAAGTCGAAGGTGAGGTGTTCAACTTTAATGAGGTCGATGGCGAGAAGAGATGGAGACCCGAGGTTGATGACAAGGTTAGGGATATAAAGAGGCAAAGATCAAACTCCAAGCTTTAGATCAAGGCATTCATGCTTCTTTCCCTCCCTCCCTTTAAAAACCCCTCAAAACTACATCATTTTAGGGTATTTCATGAAAAAAATTAACCCAATAACCCATCTAGCTCATGAGAAAACCTAGGTTATTCCAAATTAATCTCGAGCTAGGTTAGGTCAGTTTCAAAGCGATTCAACATGAAAACCAGATAGAAAAATAGGCCGGCTTGTTGGTTCACTAAGTGAATTGGCCAATTCGACCCTATTTTTCATTCCATGGATGCACATCTCTTACTTTTCTTGGGATTTACACTACTTCTTTATTTTTTAATTTTTAATTTTTAATTTTAATATTGCTAATACCCAATCCCACTTTTCTTAACTTTGTGAGTATATTTTGGTAACTTTATATGTTTTTCCTTGTCTTTCAATTCTTTAGATTTTTTATTTATTTTATTAATATTTTGAACATTAATTTCTTTTATTTAAATATTTTTTCATGGTTAAATAAATATATTTTTTATATATTTTAATTAAATTTTATTATTTTAATCATGGTCTGATTGACTTCAATTTGGCCCTTGGTTGAATCATTGATCTTTGAACCATTACCTGGATCGATTCAATGACTAATCCAATTTTTAGTGTTTTGGTTTTAATGTATGTGATGAACTCTAGGCCATTCAAAAGTGATTTTAATGATTCAAATTTAAAACTTTTAACCCATAGTTTTTTATATAAATTTATTTTTTAGAGTGACAATTATAAGGTTATCTTTATTTTAAATTTTACACCTATTAAAAATAATAATTTATTAAAATATAAAAATAATTTTTTATCAAAATTTAGATGGTCCAGATGAGTGATGAACATTAAGATTGGCTCCGTGCATATGTTAGGTTTGTGGTTACACAGAATTAATGGCCATTTTACGGCTAAGCAAGCTTATTATTATGCCAAACAAAATGCCATTGCTATACCTAATGTTGGTCCACGAGGACGTACCCACGTTATAAGAGAAGGAGGCAATTGCGCTCATGAAATTTACAAAAATCACACCTTTTTTTTTTTGGGACAAAATTACACTTGCCTATTTTAAAATTGCAGTTTCGGCTCATAAAAAATCCATTGTCTGCATTCTCTTTAAAATTATCCAGCACACATATTTAAAATGTTGTTTACTCTTGTATTTATTTGAAAAATAAATTTATGATATAAATAAAATTAATATGTACTTCTAAACCTCTCATACAATGTATTTATGTATTATTTTAATTTAGAATTAGATTTTTGTAAAAAATATTAATATTTGCATTTGGAATTGTTTGGGCTTAAAACGAAATATCAAGCCCAAAATAACAATGAGAAATGATAGGCTTAGTATCCAAATGAAAAAAATGCTCGATCTATTTTTAGACAAAGTTCCTTGCAGGCACGACTCTTAAGACTTAAATGATTGGATGTGGAAGATTGTGAAGTGGTTATGGGATTGTTATCTGACGTGCCATGAATCTCGCGGGCATGCCTAATGATTGTGGATATTTCACATACAGGTTTCTAATTCTTCGAGCGCAATGGTCTTAGGCATGAGATTACAAAAGGAGATCAACCGAACAAGTGAAGGGACACACAATTGACACGAAAAACCCCTATTACTTATTCGAATTTACTTTTATATTATGCAAGTAAACGTAGATTTTTAATTTTACAGTTGTAATCGCTGTAACTTTGTACTTCAGTTTCATTAATTCAATAACTTTTACATCAATTTCTTTACATTTTTATTTCTAGGTAAATTGAAGTATGAGAGTCAGGGACCCTTTTGTCATCTTTAAAATTTCATATTTTTGGTATCCTGGTATTTTGTTGTTCAAAACACAATTTGTGATGAACAAGTATAAATATTGCACCCATTGCTAAACATTATTCAAAGCACCTTATATTTTTGAACATCTTATCTAAAGCAATGTCTTATGTTTTTAAATAGAATAAGTAATTCTTTTTTTTTTCTTTTGAGTCTCACATCTTTATTATTTTAATAACTCCTCTTACAAAAATCTATCTATGGTCATTATCATTTTAACTCGTTCATTTTATTCTATAATTTTCCATTCCATTTTCCCCTATCTTTTTCAATAATCAAAACATGTACTCCCTTCATTAAAAAATATAAAGCATTTTTAACTGAATTTTATTCTCAATAAAGTAATCACCTACTTTTTAACTAACATATCTTTTATATTTATCTATATTAAACACCTTACAATAAATATAAAGTTATTATCAATAGAGGCACTTTTGAAAAAAAAAGCAATGATTACATCTCAAAAAATTAAAAATATTTATATTTTTAATATCAAATTTATCAAAAAATGTCTTATATTTTTAAACAACAACAACAACAATAACAAGCCTTTATCTACTAGGTATCCGAACATATATTTTTAAACAAAAGGAGTAATTATTTTTCAAGGACTAATTGTTTTAATAACAATCTCACCTCTTTCGCCTGTAAGAGGTCCCGAGTGTGCATATGAGTGTGTCTCCCTTTTCCATGTAACTAAATCAAATAAGTTTTCATGATTTTATTTAAAAAAATATAAATGCAAAATATTTCACAATGTTAAAAGTTCTCAACTTTCGATTTCTTACCTCGCCAATCATGAATGGAATAAATGGAACGATGTAGAAATATGGTGCTCAAGCCATATTAAGTAAAGAATTGCATAACATACATTTTCTTTTCTTTTTTTTTTTCCTTTTTTACTTTGCACTCAGGTGTTCTATTAGTAGAGATAATTTTATTTGAATCGCGGTTGGATACTAATATTATGTTTGATAAGAAAGAAAAGCCATGAAGAAAAAAGTGGGAAAGAAAAGTAACAGTAGACTATATTTTTTCTTACTTGACTATTAAAAGAAAAATAAAAAAAGAGAAAATTGAAAAAAAAATTAATATATGAAACTCACATCCAATCGCCCAGCCACTTTTAAATTTACCATTTTACCTTTCCCATCCCCTAACTCCTTTCATTTTCTTATATTTAATTGCAGTTTAAAATTTTTAGATTAGTGTATATTTATTTATTTTATAAATCATATTTAAAATTATATAAAATAATTTCCAATTATCTTTTATTCCATTAACAATATATAGTGAAAATTAAATAAATAATATATTAAAAGATATATTTTATTATAGATAAATATTTTTAATGAATAGTAAGGTTATTATTATCAATATAAAAGTTAACAATAATTTTTTCTTCTTCAGCCAATTATAATAAGAGAAAATCATATCTTTCTACTTTTCTTTTATTAGCCAAGTATTGCATAATTGTGAATGCCTCTTTCAAAGCTTAATTTATCATATTATAAGAAATTATAGCCTCTTCTATTATATTTTTGATTTTTGATTAATATATACCAATTACAGTAAATAAAATGATTTATATATTTTATAATTTATTTAAAAGATGAATCATTTTAACTTAAGTTTCAATATCAATATAAAAATGATCATTATATTTTGTTACCTATAAATAGTCATTATCTTTTTTTTTTTTTTGGATAAGAAAATAGTCACTATCTTTATTCTTTATATACTCCTGTCATCACACGATGACATGACATGACACGCATCATCCGCGGGGATAACGCCTTTTTTTTATTCATAGATAGGCTGACCAACAAAGACACGGGTTTGGAAGCGTCCAAAGTTTTTTTTTTTTTTTTTTAAAGATTTTGTCTCCAAAATTCCTCGTAAATTAAAGGGAAATCTCATCTAGAGCTAAAAAAAAAAAAATAAAGTTCAATATATTTTAAAATTATTCTAAAAGTTTAAAGTCTTTTTTGTTGGCCAAAAAATAAAGGCTTCTTTTATAAATAAGTTTTAAAAAAAATAGACACAATTATCTTTAATGACAAAGAAAAAATTTTAAATTCACTATCAATAAATAATTATTTATTATATGTGTATTAAAATTGATGATTTATGAACATTTAGTTGTAAAAATTTAAATTTATTGTTATAATAAAATTTTTTACTATTAATGAACAATTATTTGTTAATATGTGAATTGGTAAATATGTAGATGTAAAAATCTAACTTTATTGTTACCATAAACTTTAATTTTAAATATATAAGTTATAAATTCTAGACTTTGATTTGTAAATAAATGAATAAACACTTATAAATATTTAAATTTTAAATTGTAAAAATTGGTCAAAACAAACATATCAATTTTAAATAAGAATTTCACTCTCAATAAATAATTACCTGTTAATATGTAAACATGTAATTGTGAATTCATGAATATGAAATCATAAAAATTTAAACTTATACTCATTACCTTCTTTTGTTAAGGGCAATTGAGTTTTTTTTTTCTCTAAAATATATTTGTAAAGAGGGTCTTCGATCTACAAAATAATTTCATAATATATTGGGTGCTAATTATAATTTTTTCTCTCTTGGAGCTCTAGATGGGATTGTCCCTAAATTAAAACTTCATGTTTCACCTAAAATAGGATATACACACACACACATGCGCGTAATATTTTATTCATTTTTATATTAAAAATTATTTTTTAATTTTTTTTGTATTTTATATTCTTATCTGTTTTATTGATCATGCAAACCAATCCAAACACCCGATTATAATGCGCTGGCCTTTCTATTAAAACCAAATGATGACAGAGTTCGAACTGAAAATTTGCGAACAACGACAGAGATTAAAAAAAAAAAAAAAGAAGAAGAAGAAAAATCCGAACCAGAGAGAACAAAATTTGAGTCAGATTTGACAGTCGCAGTACCGATCACAATGTCCTGTGTCAGAGAAGGCAGGCTTTAACATTTCCGTTTGGTTTTGGAATCGAATTCTTCCATTCAGTTTGACTAAGCACAGACCTGCCGCTTTCAATCTCACGGATTGGATCAAAAACCATTATATAATTTATATATCACTCTTTTTCTTTCGAATGCTGATGCGTTTGCGGTTAGTTGAATATTTAAAGTTGTTACCTTCTTATAGAGGAAACCCCAATGCGATTCTGACATTTGTTTACCCTGAATTTTGGAGAGGACGTTACCAGAGGGCAAACTAAGTTGAAGTATTTTGAAGCGTGATGTGGTCCGCGTTCTGAAGCTTTTCTGCTTCAACTTGTATCTTCTTCTAAGGTTAGTTTCTCTGGGATTTTGGCTTACTCGCTGTTCCTGAAAATTTGAATTTGTCCCTTTTGAGAGAAAGAATGTTGGGTTTGGGAAGTTCATGGTTTCTAGGTTTAAAAGAGCTGGCTGCTTGAATAGTTGGAAAAGTGTATTGATTTTCATGAATTTTCAATCTTTAACCATTTGAGTTTCTGAATCGTTTCATCCGTCTGTCTCTGTGTCTGTTGCTTCGGATCTTTGAAAGTTCATGTTCTTTTAAACTTATGAACTGGATCAAGCTTTTTTTCATCTTCTCAATTATGGAAATTGGGCCAAAATAATCTTTCTCATGGCTTTTAGAAATTTTCTTCACTCAATTTAAATTAAATTCTTATGAGATTTATGACTTAATTATTTGCATGGCAATCTTGGAATATGCTTTAAATGTGTTGTTGTAACAGATATTTGCTTGTAAATCAGTCATCATCATAATTTACTCTGCCATGAGTGCTATCATCAATAGCATGGAATGTTTTTCCACCATTGTACGATCCTGCTTATTCTTCATTTTTCTTTTATCTGTTCATATCTAGCTTATCATATTCATGTTTTTCTGCAGCTCATCTTTTTCAAGTTGAATTTGAAAGTATTGAAATCCATTATTGCAAACAGTTTATTGATTAGGAAGCATTTGGTAGATTCTCCTCAAGTGGCATTCAAAATCTCAGAATCCCTGAGGTCCTACATTTCTTCACTTTTACCTTTGCAGCTTCTATGATAACTTCTAATCCGACAACTCCTTGCTGTGAAGTTTCTCTTGCAATCTGACAGAGTTTATTGTCTCCTCTAAGAAGAGTGATGATGGACAATTTCCGTGGCAGAGGAGATGAATTCAAGAAGTCTCCATCACAGCATTCATTGTCTTCAGGTGTAGCTGTAGCTATCAAGGGTAACAAGAAAAGCAAGCATATGGTACAATGGGCGCTGGATAAATTTGTTCCTGAGGGGAGAATTATGTTTAAGCTGATACATGTCCATTCTGGTAAAAATGGAGTTCCAACACCAAGTTATATATGTTTTCTGTTCATTGTATTCAAGGGAAAGAAGCATCTTTATCCAGTAAGAGAGTGAAAAATAGTTTCTTGTATATCTCATCACATCTATAAACTTCTTAGCTATAATAATATTGGCAAGAGTTGCACATTTTCCCTGAAAAAATTGCCAGAAATCATTCGTTCTTGTTACCTGAAAGGCTTTGTTTAAATCATCTGACAACTGCTTCAGTGTTTGGCAAGTCTTCAAATGGCAGTTTTTACCTTTAAATTACTATGAAGGATGTATTTAGATGAATGATCATGATAGGATGTCGTTTAATGTTTATAATTTTTTATTGATTGAGGGTGACTTTGTCCCAAAGAAAACAAATCTTTAGTCCACAAGAGAAGCTTCAATTTACTAATTCTCTCCCTATCGAAATCTAGATTTCCCATCATTTAGATGCTTCAATTTACTAATTCTCTCTCACTTTAGAGTATAGATTTTATGTCATGTAGAAGCATCTTATGTATTGGCAAAAGGCGGGAGAAAGTTAAGAGGAGCTTTCCCCCCATGAAAAATGCTGCTGCTTTCACTACCACATCAAAGTGAAACAGGCTTGTATAGTACTTGCTGTGTCTCATTAAATTTTGCTACCATTTTGAAGATATTAGAAGGAGAGAGTAATGTGGATTACTCCATTGTAACAAGATTTGCATTTTCGGGGTAACAAGTAACATCATTATTGATAGTTAAAATTTTTCTTACTTTTTCAATATAGTGGTCATATACACCCAAGTCTGGATTTTAGAAAATAGCTTCATTTTATTTTCATGCCAATTCAAAATCTTTGTCCTTGCCGTGGGAAATACCATCCCTATATGACAAGTACATAATGATGCAGCAGCTGCTTTCAAGAAGGAAATGAAGTGGCAGACAAGTGCAATGCTTCTACCTTACAAGAAAATGTGTGAACAGAGAAAGGTCATATATTATTTCTTGTTAAATTTAGCTGGGACCAATTCAGCAAAGTAAGACTTGTACGCTTGTTCTGTCAATGCAGGTTCATGTAGATATTGTAGTGATTGAATCTGATGATGTAGAAACCGCAATAGCAGAGGAAGTTGCTAAGAGTGCGATAACCAACCTGGTTATTGGGGCTTCATCTCATGCCATATTTACAAGGTACTCCCTCCTTCCCAAATTATAAGATACTTTTAGACAGAATCTCACATACCAATAGACTTCGTTAAATACACTTAACAACCTTATCTTTTAAAAACAAAAATATAAACTTTCAAAAATACCTATCATTTAATATATTAAAAAGAAAAGGGACGGAAATTAATTGTAGATAGAGAAAGGGTAATATTAAAATTGGTGCATTCAATGAAATCTTAATCTACTCAAAGCGTTTTCTATTTTGAGACGGAGAAACTCTTTCAAAAGTGCCCTATAATTTGGGATAGAGGGAGTATTTACTTTCTGTATTGATCTATGCTGCAGAAGTAGTTCTGGTTTAAAATATACCTACTTCTATGTAACTTTTGACAGGAAGGTGGTGACAAAATATTTATACTATTACCTTGAAAAACAAGTCCTTTCTAGAAAATTGTAGATTGCATATAGAGCTTGGAATATGAACCAACTTGGATCATGTGGATTGGATGAAATGTGGGTTGGGTTCAACTTGTTTCTATATGGGTTGGAAAAATCCCAATCCAACCCTTGAGGATTGGTGGGTTACCAACTAGCTCATTGCCTATGTGGCAATGACACCTCCATGTAAATGTGAGATCCAGGGTTTGAACCCTGCTTTGGCACCTAAGTGTGTGATTTATGTTTAATTGATCATTTTTTTTTTAAAAAAAGAGGGTTGGTTGGTTAAATGGGCTAACCTACCAACCCATTTATTTTTTTCCAATTTATTTTTTGCATGAATTTTTTTTAAAAAATACACCTAATTGGCGAGTTCCAATTTGACATTCCTTCATGATTCATTCTAGATACACCAAAATATTAATCTATAATGTATGTGCAAAATATATGAATTGATCCAGTTAAATAACTCATGCCTAATATGATTTACACTCACAAAATTTTCCCTTTTTCCTTTTTTTTTTTAAAAATATTATGGGTTAAACAGGCCAGCCTTAATCCATCAGGGTTAACCCATATGATTCACGAGTTATATGGTTCAAGCTAAAAAAAACTCATTTTTATTTGGGCCAATTTTCCCCCCAACCCAACCTTTTATGACCGGTTATTCGGGCCAACCCACATAACTCGACACATATTAGCAACTCTAAATTTGCATATGATATGAGACAGAATGGAAATACAATTCACTTTTTAATGTTAGTTATTTATTGCCTATTGTCAAAAACGTTCATCATCCTGTTTAACAAGTCATTTGAATAGCATACTCTTTCTTTAATGTTCATATTTGTTGTCAAGTTGATTTGAAAAACTCTGCTTATTGTGGCGTTTTATATATTAACTGGTACTTTTGAGGTGATCTTCCTAACTATTATGTAACATCTTGAAGGGCCAATCATGAAACCTTCTGATGCTTGTTGTCTTGGAATGAGTTGTAATGCTGCAGGCGAAAACAATTTTTTTGTCCATAAAACTCCCCTTTTGTCCGGATTTCTTGCATCAATTGTTCTCTGTCAGATATGCGGTGATGACATCCTGTGTTAGTTGCTCACAAGCTTATCTAGATTTACATGCATAAACACATACGTATATACTGTTATAAGTATAAGTTTAAATGGAGAGTCCATCTCAAAAGACTAGATTAGATTGGAGAAACCTTTAGACTTATAAGCCTCACTTTTCATATGAAACTTCTTGATGTGGGACTCAACACATATTGATGCATGCAAGTATCAATCAACTTTTCTTTTTCCTCTTTCTCTTTCGTTCCTTTTCTTAAGATGAGCTTTATTGATCTTGATCAGATTATGATGGTTTCCTTGGTGATTTTTCCCCCAGTAAACTGAAGGGTCTATCTGCAAAAATCTCATCATGCACTCCAAGATTTTGTACAGTTTATGCTGTTTCCAAAGGGAAACTGTTTTCTTCACGGCCATCAGACATAGAGATTGATGGAAACTTAATAGATGACAGTAGTGAAACCAGTTGTTCGACCAGTAGCTCATTGAACTCTGCGTCCACCTCTCAGATAGGTATTCTAGTTCATACATTTAAGTTACTGAGGTTTTCTAAATAATTGATTACATTATGAGCAAACAATAAGGAGAATGAAGTGTCTTGGTATTATTACTAGTCTTAACATCAAATTCAAAACCTTGTCTAATATCTGAACTTATTGAAAATCATGTTGATTATGCTAAGCTTTTTATGGCACAATCATTCCTTTATTGGAGCATTGTTAGTATATTGTACATTTTTATGTTTCTTCCCTTACTTCTGTCGTTGTATTTCATGTGGTTTATTCAATTCTGAGAATAAAACAATAGATCATTTGGGTCTTGTGGCCTTGTCAATGAGAAGTTTTAGTGGTGTATGTGGTATTTATATGAATTTGCGTGGAGTTGCATATGGATATCCAATTTTAGCACTCTTGTTCTGAAGGCCTATTCTTAGAATACTATTAATGACATATGATTTTGAATATGCACAGACTATAGCTCAGTTGGATCGTATGCTTCTATACCTTCCTCTTCCCTAGCAGCACAGAGATATCAAGCTCTTTCAAGCATTAATCAGACCCTTCAAAGCACAAAATCTAGTTTAATTGAAAATGACCGCCCTAGAAGCCATTCCCTAGATCTTGGGATAGAGCAAACTGCTATATATTCTTCTACCAGAAACTCAGATGTTGGCTATGCTCTAAGCCGGGCTTCTAGTTACAAAAGCAATTTATCAGATGGCGAATCTTGGAATTATTATCAAAATCCCACCATGGATGCACCACTGGCATCTGTGTCGCCTGATAAGCAGGTACCTTTCATTTCTTTATTTCAACAAATGGTATTTGTATAGCTACAGATTATACACCAAGCAATGGTGGCTCTCTGATATAATTCCTATTTCTAGTGGTAGCATTGTAATGATAAAGTAGACTATACTGCAGCATGCAAATTCTGGGGAGAAAAATTTATTTATTTATTTTCTCCCCTGCTTTGCCATTTATATGAGCAGGAAAATCTTAACGTTGAGCTGGAAAAGTTGAGAATTGAACTAAGGCATGCCCAAGGAATGCACATGGTAGCTCAAAGTCAGAGCAGTTATGCATCAAAAATGGTATTATCCAATTGCTTCCGTCTTTCTCTAATATGGTAATGCTAACCTCCACGTTTGTTATTTGGAGGTTAGCAGTATTTACATTTGTGCTTTGGATGAACAAAACCTCTACTTTTCCAATAAAAGAAAAAAATAAAGGGTTAGGTACATTTTTACTTTTGAATCTTTTTTTTTTTTTTTTTGAGGTGCACTAGCCTCCCTAAAATCAAGGGTGATACAATGTCATCTCTTAAATATTAAAAAAGATGCAAAAAACTGTCAGTTTGACCATTACTGGGCATGGAAAATTACAAATAAGGCCTAAAAAATTACAAATAAGTCCCCAATAATAAAATTAATACAATGAAGTCCCTAAAATTACAAATAAATGCCAAGAGACTAATGTTATTTCTTACTCATGTAAAAGACTTTAAAATATTAATAATTTAATATTTAATACCTTAAATATCAATGTTATTTACCAATCTTCACACTCAATTTACAAGTCAACTTTTGAATTTACAAATTCTTTAGAAATTTACAATGTAATTTGTGTATATGTGATTTATAAGTGAATATGTGATAATTTATAAATTTTTCTCCAAAATTTATAAATCCTTTACAATTTTTTTGCTCAACTAGTGTATTCAACATTTATCAGTAAGTGTGTTTCTTACAATAGCTAAGTTGCAAAATAAAATAGTGTGATAATTTATAAGTCCTTCAAAAATTTGTATCTGGTGTAAAAAACACATTCACTTATAAACCATGGATTCACTAGGTAAGTTACAAATTTCTAAAGTATTTGTAAATCTCAAAAGTTGACTTAAATTGTATGCTAAGATTTGTAAATAACATTTGATATTTAAGCTATTTAATATTAGAAATTTAATTATACATTATTCAAAAAACTAATATCTTTTAACTACTTATTGTCATTGTTGCTGGTATTGGTGATCAAAAAATTACTTAGTAGCTAATCAAAGTTGTTAGTCAATGATATCTTTGTCTTTAATGAGTGAAGAATAACATTAGTTCCTTTGAATTTATTTGTAATATTGAGTACTTAGTTGGTATTAATGTTATTGTTGAGGACTTATTTGTAATTTTCTAGTCTTATATGTAATTTTCTTGGTCCACTAACAATCAAACTAATAGTCTATTAACAGAAGTGTAACATGGTATCTTTTTAAATATTTAAGGAGTGACATTGTGCCATCTTTGACTTTAGGATGACTAGCGCGTGTCAAAAAAAGTTCAACAATAAAAATGTATCTTAATCCCCCAAACAAAATTACATGGCCCTTTAGGTTTTTTCTTGTAATATTGCATGAATTGTGCATGTTAATGGGTACTTATGTTTTTATCTCTTAGTAGCAAAACTAATTAGGTTTTGATCTTTTGCGATTAAATTTGTCTTCACGAGAAATGAGGACTTTTGGGTAAAGTGACGTGATCCTATATGCAAATTGAGAAGTAAGAGGAGTAAGTAATAATCGTTAGATCACAAATTAATAATGAATATTGAAGCAAAAGTTGTTGATGCAAAATCAAAATCAAAGAAGATTTCATGCTTTTATTTGTGATCAACTTGGCTATTAATTTGTGGTCACTTTACTGTTCTCGCCTTAAATACTCTTTGTTAACTTTAGGTGAGAGGAGTTTGAACGCACTTGTGGATAAAAAATTTATTTCACAATTAATACGAAACTGTTGAAGCAGAATTAACATATTTGTTACACGTATGACAGTTCTTGCATTAATCTGAATTGTTAGTTTGTGATCTAACAGTGATTGCATGCTTTTCTCAGCTCTCACTTAAAATCACCCACCATGCTCGATAAACCCCATGTGTGCATATGTAGCTTTGCTGCGATTTAGTCTATAGCAATTGGAGTAGAAGCAAATATTCCCATAAATGGCATGGAATGCATTTCATTGATTTAAAATGTCAGTTGGAGTAAAATTTTTAAATGGTTTAAACAGTTGAACAATCTAAGTAAGAAGAGAATCGAGGAATCTACGAAACTGAAGGAAATTATTGCAAAGGAGCACAAGGCCAAAAAATTAGTAATAAAGGAGAGAGAGAAATGTGAGACAGCAGAAAGAGAAGCTGCTTATTTGATAAGAAGTGCTGAAGAGGAAGCCTTTGAAAGAAGAGAAGCAGAGAAGAAAGCTGTCGAAGCTGCCAAAAGGAATGAAATGCTAGAGGATGCTCTTAGCGGTTCCCTGCCTCAGTATAAGAAGTTTACTTGGGATGAAATAGTGTCAGCTACCTCATCATTCTCTGAAGAGCTAAGAATTGGAAAAGGAGCATGTGGAACAGTTTACAAGTGCCATTTGTATCATACACCTGTGGCGGTAAAAGTTCTCCACACTAATGAGGACCACATTATCAAGCAACTCCAACGAGAGGTATGGAAACTTTGTGAACGCATATGATTTGCGGAAAACATGCACGTGTGTGTGTTAAAATTTATATAAACAAACTATTCTTTGGCCTTTAACTGTTCACATGCGTACTCTCTCAGGACATTACCTTTCTCAAGAATGCCTTTATTTGTATCAAGGTGTCTAGTCTAGGAATTTAGTTCAAGTGCTTAATATGGTTAATACTGTATCTCCATTAGTTTTGTATTAATGTTTCACATTTTTTCTTTATCGTGATATAAATACACATATGATAATTGGCTTTTGGCCAATGAATAACTAGCCAGATAAGTATGAAACTAAATAAGCCACATGATTATCCTTATTTTCAGCTAGAAATACTGAGCACAGTTCGTCATCCAAATTTACTTCTTCTTCTTGGGGCATGTCCTGATCATGGTTGTCTTGTGTATGAATACATGGAGAATGGTAGCTTGGAGGACAGATTACTCCAAAATAACAGTAATATCTCAATCCCTTGGTTCAAGAGGTACCAAATTGCATTGGAAGTGGCCTCAGTGCTTGCCTTTCTTCATAGCTCAAAGCCCAAACCTATCATCCATCGTGATTTGAAACCGGCGAACATCTTGCTAGATCGAAATCTTGTGAGCAAGATTGGCGATATTGGCCTTTCTACGTTACTCTCTTCTGATACTTTGTCTACAATGTTCAAGGACACAGATCCTGTTGGGACGCTCTCCTACATAGATCCTGAGTACCAAAGGACAGGGTTAATATCTCCCAAATCTGATGTATATGCTTTTGGAATGGTGATCCTGCAATTATTAACTGCAAAACCAGCTAGAGCGCTTACTCTTGTGGTAGAAACAGCAATTGACAAGGGAAATTTAGCTGAAATATTGGATCCTAAGGCAGGGAATTGGCCAATTCAGGACACTCTGGAATTAGCTCAATTAGGCCTAAGCTGCGCAGAACTTCGGCGCAGAGACAGACCTGATTTGAAAGATCATGTAATTCCCATAATGGAGAGATTAAAGGAAGTCGCTGATAGGGCTCAACATTCTGCCATAACTATTATTGTTAACTCTAGACCTCCTAATCACTTCATCTGCCCAATACTTCAGGTACCAAAATATTTCACTTTGCTCATCTCGTTGATTCTCTAATCTCTTTGCTAAAATAGGATGTTCTTCATAAAAGACATTTTACATTCTGCAAATGGCTTCAACAAGATGACGTCTAATTCTTGTTCATGTGAATGAGTTAACTGGTTGACTTCTATGATGGTAAAACATTATATTTTGGGGTAAAAACATAGATATAGTTTTTAGCGTTTGGTAACAAGTATTTCAATAGAATGAAGAAATGTGGAGGAATTTTCTCTGATGATTGTCCACATGTTACTTTCCAATATGGCAAGTTGGCAACAATAAAGGAACGTTCACCTTATTGTCCTTCCCTTTCCTTTACTTTCTCTATATTATTTTGAAAGGGTAAAAAATAATACTGTGATTGGTGCAGGATGTGATGGATGATCCTTGTGTTGCTGCTGATGGTTATACATATGATTACAAAGCTATTGTAACATGGTTGGAAAGGAATGACAAATCACCAATGACAAATATGCCTTTACCTCATAAGAATCTGATTCCCAATCACACACTTCTATCAGCTATTATGGAGTGGAAATCTGGAGAAAAATGATACAAAGTTGGTAATTGTCAGTTTCGTTGTTGGGCTATTGATTTCTCCATTTTAGCTTTGGTATAAAAAAAAAAAGGGTGTTTTTTCTGGTTGGTAGTGTCTTAGATGTAAATTTTACTTTTATTTTGTCTATAATCTGGTGAGGTAACTGTAAATGTGTTTTGATTCGGTTGTCGGACTTGGGCTCTGTTTAATGCCTATAATTGATGTTTGTATTTGGCTCTTTGAAAAGGAGAAATATTGAAATTTGAAAGTAGAGATAAATTATAAGGTTAATGAGCAATATATCTCCTAACTTATTATGTGAATAACATTTTAAACCTTAAACTCATAGTCTCAGAACTTTTAAATTTGTAACATCTGATCCCCAAACGTAAAGTGTAAGAAACGATATTACTTTTTAAATTTGCAGCATCCGTCTCCTCTTCCTTTCTCTCTCATCATCTCTCCCCACTTCCTTGTCTCTACCCTCACGCTTCTTCAATCATTTCCTTCAGCCTTGTGCCGGCACCTCCTCTTCATCTTTCTCTTCTCACTCTCTCACTGCCTCTGCAACCTCTAACCTCCCTTCTACAAAGATGAATAGATGACAATCTTTTACCTCCTCCTCCTCATATTTGAAACAAAGCAACCAACAACGGAAACATAAAACATGTTCAAAACCAACGAAGGAACAGGTCAATGAGGGAATGGAAGAATGCTGATGGTGGTGTGGTCGCCAAATTTGAGAAAAGTGGGTGTATATGACATCGATGATAGGTGGGGATGAGGTTAATGGTGATGCTCTGTCCGAAGAGGCCGAAGTCGTTGGTGCTCGGATTCGCAGAGATCTAGAAGGACAAAAGAGGAAGAAGGAAGCTTTTAATTTAGGTGAGGAAAGAAGGGGGGGATTGCAGAGAGGAGGAGGAAGTGGAATTAAGGTTGACACCGGCAATGACGGTGATTCTGGTGAAGGTAAAGGAGAGAGAGAGGGCAACGATGAATCATCCGTGAAGAGAGAGAAAGGAAGAGAAGAGGAGGGAGATACCACATCAGCATGTAGGTGGGCCTCACCATCTAAAATGTAATGCCGTTTCTCACCCTTAACGTGTTGGGAGTCAGATGCTACAGATTTAAAATTTAGGAGAACTTTTGTTTGTTTCATGAATTTAAAATTTGAGATCTATTTGCATAATAATTTAGGAATATATTGCTAGCATTTTTAAACTTTTAAAATATAATTATAATTTTTTTAAAAGCATCCATATTAATAATAATTTTATATTTATTATAGGGTGTTTAATAGAGGTAAATATGAAAAGATAGAATTCGTTGAAAAGTAGGTAACTACTTTATTGGGGTGAAATTTATTAAAAATATTTTATATTTTTAAACGTAGAGAGTATATATATATATATATATATAAATATAAATAAAGGTATTAGGGTTTTTTGGATAAGTGACTTTAAATCTAAATAATTAACTTCAATTTTGAGCTTTTTAAAGTAGTAAAAGCATTTTTTAAAAGTTAAATGTAAGTAAATCCAAAAGGGGGGGGGGAGTATACCGAAACAAGCCTTAAATGGAGTGAAGTCATTTTCCAAATTTTACACTTGCTTTTCCATTATTAGTGAAAAACAAAACATCCTCAGTTGGAAAAAGCCATTGTCTTTTTCTTTTTCTTTTTCTGTGAAGCCATTTTCTATGTAACAATCAAATAACCTAATATTTTTCACTTAAAATTCTTTGAATCAGTTAGAAATGTGGACTCATACTTTCCTTCTGTAATTTTATGAATATCAATCCAAGGTAGATATACAAATAATTCTAATAATCTATGTGGAAAAATAATTAATTGATAGTCTTAAATATTCTCAAACATTAATTTCTCTGCGGAGCATCCATCATCATCTATACATATCAAGTTGATGTTGGAAGATTATTTCTGAAAAACTTGTCGACATAATTGAGTGTGAAGTTGCTTATTGCCCAATCAAGTAAATAGTCCTTGTTTTATAATTTTCATAGATTCAAGAAAGTATAGAACCTCATCTACTGGTTAACTCTAGTTGAAGGGGTTAATCTCTCATAACGTAGCAAATCAATATTCAAATCCTTACCAGGAGGAGAGATGCTAATATTTAATGCTTAATTATATCTTAATAGAATTTCTTTTAATAAAATAATATCTGTAAGTAATCAAAAAGTAAAATATAGAGCCTCAACCTGCCAACACAATGGAGAGAAATTAAAACAGAAGTAAATGTTTATTGACATTTGAATAAGAAAATTTCTTACTAAAATATGTTTCCTTAAGACATTTTTCTGGTTGATTTTTTTATTGAATATTGAGATTATATAACGTAATAATTAGTTGTTCAAAAGTAAACATGTCTTTTTTTCTCTTGCATTCTGTGCATCTGGAACCTTTTGGCTCCACTGCTACCTGTATAAAGAAATATTTCTAAGTATCTAACAGAAAAGGAAACACAAGACGCAACAACAACAATCAAATCCACCTTTCAAACCTTTTTGGATTCAAAATTCTTCACCTGCAGTAATATCACTCTGTTATTTTCAATATCCACATGAAAGATGTCAGCTTTTCGCTATCGACCATTAGAAAATAAAGAAGATCCACCAAAACTAACGCACATAACGTAAGTAAAGTATGAAACAATAAGATATAATTTAAGCAATAAGCCATATTGACTTAAGAAGTCTCTTAATTCCACTTTTAGATAGATCAAGCCATTGATGTATGAGATTTATTATGAAATTGAGAAATACCATAACATTGATATTGTTATGTAGGTAAAACTTGCTAGCATTTACACATGGACAATTGATCTAAATGTTAGGTTGCTTCAACTTTGATCAAATTGCAGGTAAGGACTAAGCAAGACTGTTCATAGCTTTTTTAATTTGGAAAAATTACAAATTTATCCCATACAGTAAACTTATTTATATATAAATCCCACAAAATTGAAAACTGTAGTCATGTCCCTTAAAACTTGAGTATAATTTAGGATTTGGGTGTAAAGATAATACTGCCTTGTTAATTTAGCTTTTACTTACAACTATAATTTCAAAATTTATAAGTAAAAATTTGTAATTCACAATTTGAATTTTTTTAACAGTTGATATAACATGAATCTCCATGGAGTTAATTAGGCCTACTTAAAACTATAATTGGTCTAATTGGGATGTGTGAAAAGTAATAGAACTCTTTTAAAATTTACATATTTAGCCTATGGGTTATTTAAGGTTAGACTTAATTAATAAAGCTATTGACAATTGATTTGATTTTCTCTTAATATAACAACTTCACCATTTACAAGTAAAAATTTATAATTGACAAGCCAAATTTCTAATTTTACACTTGACATATCATAAAGTCTCTATGGAGTTACTTACGCATGTTTAATGTTATAATTGATCTAATTGGGAGGTCAGAAAAATAATAGAACTCATTTGAGATTTACATATTTAGGCTAAGAGTTGTTTAAAGTTAGACTTAATTAATAAAACTCTTGACAATTAATTTATATTTTAATTACAATTTCAATTTAAAATTTTTACATAAAAATTCATAATTTTCAAGTCAAACTTTTTTGTTTAACATTTGATATAACATGGAGTTTCCAGGAAATTAATCATAATTGGTCAAATTGAGATGTATAGAAAGTAATAGAGCTCATTTGGAATTTAAAGATTTAGCACATGCATGGGGTTGTTTAAGGTTAGATTTAATTAAAAAAGCTATTGACAATTAACTTTGGCTTCACTTAAAACTACAACTTTACAATTTACAAGTAAAAATTTATAATCTACAAGTTAAATTTCTCGTTTAACATGATATAACATAGAGTTTCTATAAAGTTAATTATGCATGCTTAAGGTTATAATCGGTAATTGGGATGTAAGGAAAAAAATAGAGCTCATTTGGAATTCACATATTTAGTGTACACGTGGTTTAAAGCTAGACTTAATTAATAAAACTCTTAACAAATAATTTGGATTTCATTTATAATTGCAATTTAAGAATTTATAAGTAAAATTCATAATTCACATGTTGAATTTCTTGTTTAACACTAGATATAATATGAAGTTTTCATAAAGTTAATTTTGCCTACTCAAGACTATAATTGATCTAAATGGGATACATGAAAAATAATAGAGCTCATTTGGAATTTATATATTTCACCTACGGGTTGTTTAAGGTTATACTTAATTAATAAAGCTATTAAAAATTAATTTAGCTTTCACTTAAAATTATAACTTAAGGATATCCATGCACCATTATTAACTTAAGGATAGAAAAAACTCTTGGATAAAAAGTTTGTAAGTATTTTTACATTTTATGTTTGCTTTATTTTTTTTAACGGTTACAATTAAGGGACATCAAGTAAATTTAATGAGATGAGAAAGGTTGTATTTATTAATTATTAAATATCATCAAATATAAATAATATGCAAGGCCCTGTTTGGTGACATGTTAGATAATTTAACATGGTGTCTTACCTTCATCTCTCTGAGAATATTTCGAAGTGAAGGTACCAACGTCGTATTAAAAGGAAAAAAAAACTAGAGAACCTAAACTATCGAAAAAAAATGGTAAAGGGATCAATAATAAAGCATAATAAAATTATAAGGACTAATAATAATGTCTTTCCAAAATAATATTTCTTTGAATTTTAATAAAATTAATAATTTTTATCAAATGTTACGTATAATTGTTTTGCTTTTTATAACATTAAGAGGTTTCAACCACCAAGAACCTAATTTCAAATGACGTGTCATCACAGGAACAAGACAACGTAAATATTAAGTAACTATTTATTTAGAAGATCAAATATTTGTATCATTGTGGCTAAATACAAAGTTTTAAAATAAATAAAAAATAAAAAGCTGTAGAATCAGTTGAGATCGCTCAATCGAGGTGCCAATTTTATCCTATATTTTTTTTTCATCAAGGCTAGAAACCACGATAGAGAATAAAGTTTCCGTTTGGATACTCAAATTAATCAATTTTGGAAGTAGCAGCACAGTTTTGGGAAAATATATCTAAATGCCCTTGTTACATGCTAGAACCAATTATGAAGTTCAATTCTTTTAGAAATATCCAAACACCCTCGTAAATGCCAAAATCAATGATGAACCTAAAATCATGATTATTTCATAACTTGCTATCACCTACTTTCAAAAATCGATCCTATACAAGTCCTAAACTTATAAATCAGTTACAACCCAAAATCAATTTTTCCAACTCAATTTCTGCAAATTTTGACAGACACCTTCAGATTGATTTCTGGTGCTACTATGAAGAGGAGCATGTACAAAAGGAATCCTATATCCTATAATCATGATAAAATCTCTCCAAGGTTCAAGGAGACCGGACAATCAACACCTGGTCAGTTGCACACTTTCAATGCACAACTAACAAATGGTTGATGTCAACAACCAAATGGTTTAGCTGTACAATGATTCAAACAAACAGGAATATATCAAACAAACAAGTAATTCTGTAAAAACATGGGTCATGATAAGCTCCAAACAGTAAAGCAAGAGCTCATGATTGCGACTTCTATGTAGTATGAAGCCAAGTCATAAACAACCAACGTTCCAGCAGATATTGTGTTCAACTCTTCTCTTGTAAATTGCACAGATAAGCTCCAACATCTGGGGAGTCTCTCTCTTGAATGGTTCAAACAAATCCATGATAATATCATCAACTGCTGAAGAAATTTGACATTGTAATTCCTTGCATTATCTTAAAACTATTTGACATAGAAAGTAATGAAAATTTATTCACATTGATAAAAACCCAGTTGAAATCCTTCCAAATATGTGTGCCTACCCTTGCAGAAATTTCCCTTGCAAGCCACGGAACAAAAGAGCATCTGCAGTGACAATGCTTTAGATTAGAAACTCCAGCGACACAGAACAAGCTCATCTGTCATTGCCCCCAACGAGAATATAAGGGTGAATTTTAAAACGTCAAGACATAAATGTTACTGCGATCAATAATGGCCTCTGGTGCAGATGAAGGGTACAAGGCAAAATCTGTAAATCCTGAATTGAAGCCTTTTCAAGTCTAAAAGCGATGAAGAAGTCTGAAAAGCCTTTCTTTTAATTAGAACAGAAAAGTACGACAGAAAAACATAACATGGATACCACAGAAACTAAAAGCCGTGGATGGATACCGCACAAACTTTGAAGCAATGTTTAGACACGGTGCAAAATAGAAGAAAGCAACAATATAACATGGTATTTCTTATAGTTTTGGTCACAGAGGGATATGCGTAAAGGAATAGATTCACACCAACAGATAGAAGGAACGAATAGCTGAGTGGCGGCTAGAAATTGTCCCTCACAAACTGAGCAAGTTAGCATATCATTATCAATCCTAATCTTCAGCGAAGACCGTCATAGTCCAACATGTGAGATTCCAACGTCCAGTGATGTAAACAAGAGTAAGAGAACAAGGATTGGTCAACCTGCTCAGTTCAAGGCCATGAAACTTGAACAGAAAAGCAAGAACAAGGATGGTTTTGAAACATTCCAAAAGTAACAACCAATCCTTGTGAAGTCCTTGAAGGAGAGCCAAAGATAATCATCATTCCACATGCCGTGAATGCGATGTCATTAAATCACCCCAACCCATTCTATACATTTCTGCACTCAACCACAAGCCCTATTAGTCTCAAGCAAAATAGGGACGATAGAGGCCTCCCTAATTATAACCCTGTGGAACCAGGTACTTATCAATCAGATTATGCAAGAATCGAAGCCTTATTTGAGTTTCAAAGCATTATTTCACCAGGAGGGAAAGGGAAAAATCTCAAAGTCCAACTGTTAAATAGCAAATAACAAGAACCCAGAAAAGTCTCGTCGAAAAAGCTATTTATACCACAGAATTGAAGCCTTTTTAAGTTCCAACGCATTATATCAGAACAACAAACATTGAGAAAGTCTCAAAGCCAAACTTTTACAAGGTGAAAAACAAAAAGCACACATGCAGTCATGTGCTGACCACCAATAACAAGAACCATTTTTATCGGTAAGGCTAAAGGACCATTGGGAGCTATTATTCAATATAATAGGGAAATTGATGGAGGTGTTGCACCTAGGATACAAGCTGGGTGGTTTAATTGAAGAAAGGCTAAAGAAGTTATCTGCGATTGAAAGGTGCTTAATAAACTTAAAGGGAAGTTTTATCGAATTGCTATTAAACCAGTCATGTTATATGGTAGTGAATGTTGGGCTTTAACAAGACAGAAAGAGCATAAAGTTGAAGTAGCAGAGGTGAAAATGTTGAGATGAATGTGCGGGCATATACATAAAGATGAAATCCGAAATGAACATACACAATAAAAAGTGGGAGTAACATCTATTGAAGGGAAAATAGTAGAAAATTGTTCGAGATGGTTTAGACAGGTACAGAGAACATCGCGGGAAGCACCAGTAAGGAGAGTGGAATGGATTTTTTTGAGCCCTGTTAGAAGGGGTAGAAGAAAACCAGAGAGAACACTTATGAAAGTTGTTAACCTAAACCTCTTAATTAACAACATTCTTAAAAGCTTGGTAAATGATAAAGCACGATGGGGTCGTGCAATCTGTGTAGCTGACCCATTTAGTGGGATAAGGCTTGTTATTGTTGTAGTAAATATATTTGTAATGTAGTACGTGGGATGCATTACGCAAGTATACACCCATACACACATGGAAAAAAAATTGCACGCTTAAGATGATGAACACTATAGTTTTTTTTTGCATGACGGACAATTTTTATCTCTTCTCTTCATTTTTGGCCGTTTGAATTTAACACATAAAATTTGTTAGACGACCGAGTTATGAAAGGGATACAGAGTCCAAGTTAAGCGGCAAATAAGAAACCACACATGGTCTTCGCACAAGATATTAGCTCACAGCGAGGGTGTGTTCACCTGCATTACGCTTTTGCCTGCATTCCATTACTAGTCCTGAACACGGCAGAGCCAATACCTATCATATCAGTATAAATTTGAATGCAATATCTATCAGTATCTTAAAAAATATTTGACACTGTAAGTATTGAAAATTTATTGATGCTAATAATTCAGCTTAAATCCTTCCTAATATGCGTGCTTACCCATGAATGTTAGAGTGAATTTTAGAAATTCAATATATAAATGTTACTGTTAAAGTTGCTAGTTTTAGCAAGGCGATTCTAGTTCTCAGACAAACATGCAAAGAAAAACAGAGCTAAGTGTGATCACGAGTCATCATATGTCTGAATCAGAGTGGAGGAAGCTTTACCTGTGAATATGCATGGCCCGGCCTCCAGGGCAACGAACAATGGCCTCTGATTTGAATGAAGGGTAAAAGGCAAAGTCTGTAAATCCCAAATTGAAGCCTTTTTAAGTCTAAAGGCAGTGAAAAAGTCTAAAAAACCTAACTTTTAGAAAACTACTACCGAAAAACATAAAATGGAGAAGTATGCACAAAGCCAAAACCCACATTTACAAAATAGACAGCTGTAAGTTACTGCTCCTTCTTATGGTAAAAGCCATAGGTACAGAAACTTTGAAGCAACGTTAAGATAGAGGGAATATACCCCTATATATTGAATTACCCATGTTTCTGAAAAATAGAAGCAGGCGACAATGTAACAAGGTATTTTTTCAAGTTTTTTGCAAAGAACTAACGGTTATGATCACAGATGTACTTTTTCTGCTGATTGCATTAAAGAGAAAGGGATGTATGTAAAGGACTAGATGTACGCCAAAAGAGAGAAGGAACAAACACCTGAGTGGTGGCTAGGAAATACAATAGTTGGGGCAATTGTCCTTCACAAGCTGATCAAGTTAGCATATCATTATCAATCCTCGTGAATGGGAGCCTTAAACAATCTTCAGCAAAGAGCTTTACAGTCCAACATTTTGAGATTCCAGCATCTACTAATGTAAACAAGAGAAAGAGAACTATAATCGTGCAAGCTGCTCTTAGTTTATGGCCATGAAACTTGCATAAGTGAAAAAAAAAAAAACAGAGAGAACAATGCTGGTTTTGAAACATTCCAAAAGCAACAACCAATCCTTGTGCAGTCCTTCAGAGAGGGCCAAAGATACTCATCTTTCCATATAATTTGATGTGATCGGATCGCCCCAAACCATTCTATGCATACCTGCACTCAAAAACAAGCCCTGTTAGTCCCGAGAAAAATATTGACAGAAGATTTGAAGCCTTCCTTGAGTCTTAGAGCATCATATCAGGAGCGGAAAAAGGGAAAAAGTCTCGAAGCCTAACAAATTAATAGCAAAGAACAAGAAACTGGATAAGTTTTTTCAGAAAAAGTCGAAGATACCACAGAAACTCTGAGACAGCATTAAAAAGTACTACGGTCTTATAAAGTGAATATCAAGGTACACATTATAGTGCCAATGTTCATGGCTAAAAAAAAAAAAAAAGCAAGTAACAGTGTAACAAATAATTGAAAATATATACCACGGTCGAATGAAGTGGATATCAAGGGGTGCATTATATTACTGATGCTTAAGAAAAACAGCAGCTATTAACAATGCAACAAATAATTGAAAAAATTCCCTGCAGCCGCACAAAGTAAATATCCAGGTATGAATTGTATTACACATGTTTATGATAAACAGAAGCGAGCAACAAGATAAAGTAGATGTCTTGAAGCCCAACTATTGATTAACAAATAACCAAAAAAAAACCCCAGACCCAGAAACGCATTGTAGAAAATTGTAATATGGCAATCGTTTGCTTTGGGAAAAAGTTTCCACACGTATGGTAACTGAAGTTTATGCTGTTGATTACATTAAACAGAGCAACGCATAAATCCAATAGATGCAGGAAAAAATATAGAAGGAGCAGAAACCTGAGTGGCGTCTAGGACTAGGAAATAGAATGATTGGAGTACTCCTTCGCAAACTCAAGCTTGTCTAGCATCGTCAATCCAAACATTAGCAATGTGAGCAATCTTTTCCCAATCAACATTGAGATTTGGGCATTTGATGACAGCAAGATGCCTCAGCTTTGATGACAAAACGCCCTCTGGAAGTGTTTCCAGTTTTGGACAATCCTCTACTCTTAGAATGCTAAGAGACGGAGCAGAAAAGTTCGCAAGTGATTCCAAATTCCCCAAACGTTCAAAGCAACACCACTTTAGCCTGGGGGCAGAAAACGCCCCTCCTGAAAGTGATACAAATTTTGGGCACTCCTTAATGTTCAAATCTGTAAGATTTGTTGGGTCATCCTTGCGCCCCTCTGAAACAGAAATCATTTCAAGGTTATCACACCCATCAAGATATAGCCACTGAAGTGTAGGGAATAGATCCAAAGCGAAGTTCCTAAGAGACACACAACTTCTTAATATCAATATGTCACGAAGTGAGTCATGATGGTGTGATGGAAACTCCAAATTCGGACACTCACGAATGTCCACCTTTTCGATGCAGGTGTTGGCAATAATGTGCTCAATCTTTTCAACCAAAGTCACATTGCTGAATGGGCCATGGAAGGAGACTTCTTTTAGATTGGAAGGGATATCTTCCAACTTCACATTCCCACATTTTCTAAGAGTCAAACTTCGAATCATTGGAGCCATGGGAACCAAAGCTACAAGTTCTTGGCAATCTTCAATAATGAGTTCCTCTAAAGAAGGAAGTTGTTCGGGCAACTTCTCTTTCAGCTTTGGACAATTCCTTATACGAAGCTCTTTAAGGCATGGGAAGGCTCTAGAAGCTGTTCCGCATTCCCATTCCTCCCAATTCACCATTTCATCAAACTCCAAGATTTCAAGAGACCCAAATGAAACAGCAGAAGATCTACTTCCAAGAAATTCAGCACCAATAGCTGCAATACAATCCAACCCTCTAATGAACAGTGACTTGAGGGACGGCAAAAGGCCCAATGATGGCAGAACAAGGCAATAGCTGCAACTTTCCAATCGGAGTGAAACAATGTTGGGCAATGCATTAGAAAACCAGTCTGGAAATCTTGTACCGCCATAGTGCATGACTGACAGTTTCTTCAAGTTCTCGTGAGGTTGGAGCTTCTCCAGCACGTACCTTTCATTCCGGGAATTATTATGGCAGTCCGGACTCCAGTGGAAGCTTACCTCATCAAGGCACTTCTTTTCTTTCAAGTTGACAGTAGAAGCATCCATCCCAGGAACTACATTCTGTAGCTCAAAAATGGACAATTCTCCTTGAAGATTGAGTTTGCCCAACTGCTCCATGTTGGACTCACTGTATCTTCCCACATCGAATGATGTCAGACGAACTCGAAGATCTTTCAACTCTCCCAAATTTAGAGGAATCGTTTTCAGCCATGTGTATTGTAAATCCAGAAGCCGCAGACGTTTTAGTTTATTCAAATTGGCAGGCAGCTCATCCAAATGATCACAATTTTTCAACCTCAATGTTTGTAGATTATAGAGAAGGCATATAGAGTCGGGGAGTCTCCTTATCCCGCTGCCAGATAGATCAAGATACCGTAGATGTATGAGATTTCCTATGGAATCAGGAAGCTCTGTAATTTTGAAGTTGTAACATAGAGACAGAGCTCGCAAGCATTTGCACTTAAACAATTCATCAACCACTGAAGTCCAACCAAAATCTGGATTAAGGAAAAAAGGCAAGAATGACCGCAACTTGCTCGATTTTTGCAAATACTCAGGCTGTCCGAATCCTCCATTTTCATGCGAAAAGGATAAGTGACGTGTCTTGTCTGAAACATTTGGCACCTCTTTAACCTCTTGCCTTAAGCAAAATTCTCCGGAAACAAAATTTGCCAAGTCATTGAGAAGGTCATGCATTACATAATGTGTTCCACCTAGAGCAGATTTCTGAAAGAAAGACCTCGACACAAGATCCTGGAAGCATTCGTTGCCTACTTCTTCAATGGTCTTGTTTGATTTAGAGGCTGGTAAGAAATCTTGAGCCATCCAAAATAAAACTAGCTCCTCCTTTTCGAATTGATAATCCTTGGGAAGTAATGAGCAATAGGCAAAGCAGTGCTTAAGATGGGATGGGAGATAGTGATAGCTCAGCCTCAAAGCAGGAAGAATATTGTTGTGGGAAACTTCCCATATATCACAGGTCAAAATGCTATTCCATTCCTCCCAAGATAATTTCCTCCCCAAAAGACTTCCAACAGTTTTCAAAGCCAGAGGTAAACCTTTGCACTTCTTAGCGATCCTCCTACCAATTTCTTCAAGATCAGGACTCGCTTGAGGAGAGTTGTGAAATGCATATTTTGCAAATAACAACCAACCATCTTCATCTGATAATTGATGCGGTTGGTAAATTTCATCCGAGCCGGCGACTAGAGCAACATTCTGATTGCGTGAAGTGATAAGGATCCTGCCGCCTGCAACCGCAGAAATCAAAGGTGCCCGGAAAGCTTCCCATGCTACATAATCATCACACCAAACATCATCAAGAACGATGAGGAATTTTTTCTTGGTCAAAATATCTTTCAACCTACTTTGCAGCATGTTTATATCTGCTTTACCATCATAAGATCCCATCACTGCCTTGAAAATTACTCTGGTCAATCTCAAAATGTCGAAGTCGTCAGAAATGGATACCCAAACTTTAATGTCGAATTCAGCCTCGACCCTTTCATCATTATAGACAAGCTGAGCAAGGGTGGTCTTACCCAAACCACCCATTCCCACCAGAGATATGACAGAAAAGCCACTGTCGTTTAGCAATTGCTCAATTATGATTTCTTTTTCATCATCCCTGCCATATGTTCCAGCTTGATCGACCAGAGAAGTGGTTGGCAACTTCGTGGAAGTTTCAAAAGCACCACATTTAACTTCTTTCAGTCCCAGAGCAGTCTTTCGGCTCTCAAGAAATTCAAGATTTTCCAGCAGTTGTTTCATCCTTGAATCAAATTCCTTGTCAAATGAACTAAAATGGAAGAAGCGCCGTACCTTGCCAGTAAGACCAGCTTGAGTTTCAGGTTCCATCTCCTGCTTGTAGGCTTCATAGTTAATCTCATCCAAAAGATCGTCAGCATCGAACACAGCATGCTTGAGCTCAGTAAGCCACGCCACCACATTAGCATCACTGAACTGCTTATCTTCAGCATCATCGATTACAGAGTTAATGGATAGGAGCGCGATTTTCAACTTCTTCATCAGAGACGTATCCAATGTTCTTCCCCGGAAGTACTCACGGACCTCAAGAGACATCATCTTGTCGAAAGCCACCTGAAGGAAGGAGGACAGAAAAGCTCCGCCAACAATTCCTGGAACCATGGTGGGAAAAGAAATCAAGAAGAGCGAATGCCAATGGAGGTGAAAACAGTAAGCTATTTGTCTAGCCGGAGGCGCGCAAACGGATTCTGGGCACAGTGACCACTGGAGTGGGAAACGACCAGACACTCAACGGGCAAATGATCGAATTTTTTAATTAGGTAAATACAAATTTCACACAAAATGTGAATTTTAATTAGGTTAATAAAATTTTATCAAAAAAATTGGGCATCTAAAAAGGATAGTGAAAATATCATTATATTATTTTAAAATTAAATATCATTCATGGAAAATTGAGGTTGCAAATAAAATTCGCTTTTTAATTTTGTTGTGTTGGCACAGTGTATGAAAAAAAATGAAATATATTTTTTCTTCAATTTTTTAGTTTCCATTATTGGAATTGCTCATTGAAATCCTCCCCCAAAAAATAGCCAGATCAAAAAGAATGAAAAGATCATTTTATTTTCAAGAATGACTTAACTCAGGATAATAACATAGGAATACTTTTCTAAAGATACTTAATAACATTTTTGACACCTGGAAAATCACCATTTGTTTCATGGAAAAGATATTAATTTTCAAAATATATTTTAGGCTTTAAATTTGACCTCTTATAAAGTATTTTTTATTTTAGTTATAAACTACATAAGATTTCAGAAATTTAAATTTAATTATTTTTTTATAATTTAAGACTTTGATAATAATTTTATAAAAATATTAAATATAATCCGTCTAAATCTTAATCTCATACCAAGTATGGATATCAAAATTCTTGAGAAATCGATAAGCCATGAAAACCAAGAGAGAAATTAATACATGAAATGATGAAACTCGTTTTAGAACGCAGAAGCCAATTAACAATCACAGTCACTATCTACATAGCTAAAGAGAGAGGAGGAAAGAGCACTGAATTGGACAAGATGAGAAGAAAGAACAGTGAAGGCAAAGAAGAAAACTACAACAAAGAAATAAAATAAGCAATTGATAAAGTGATGATCATACCTGAAATTTCGTTATGTTAATATTTCTCTTTCACAAACCCTTTCTTTCTTTTCTTCAACCTCTTCTTTCTTGACCTCTATTTATAGAGTTAAGAACTTGAGTTTCTGTGAGATAAAATATTTAAAAGATGTGATTAGTGAACTCTTCAAGGGAAATTTAATTTTGTTTCGGTTATAACTAAATTCAGTCTCAATTCTTATAATTTTAAGTATTTAAAATAGTAGTCCTATATTGTAAAAAATAAAATTATAAATATTAAAATTATGTTAAAATTTATTACTGATATTTTAAATTACTAAATCCTTTTAATCTTCATAAAGATTATAAAGATTACTAAACCCTGTTAAAATGTATGCTACTTTATCTTCTTTAACAAAACATATAAAGATATTTCTCTTGTTTTGGAAATTTATTTAACTTGCTTTAACAAAAATACCTCGTTATCCTTTTTGTCTCTTTGAAAGATACTTATTTAATTTTAAAAAACTATTTTAAAAGATAGCACTTAAAACAGACTCTGATTATTGAATCTTAAGGAGGAAGCGAATTTTATAAATGAATTTCTATAAATTAATATTTCTCCCGGCTTAGTTTTACTCATGGCAATATGGAAAAATAAAAAATCACTGGAAAGAATAAAAATATTTCATTTGTTCAATTCTCAGCCTAAAAATTTGGAAAATTTCAATGAATGAATGCCGTTAGACCACACAAATTTAACAAAAACAAATTAAATATTATTCATGGAAAATTGAGATTGCAAATAAAATTCACTTTTTAATTTTATTTTGTTAAAATATAACTTCTCGTTACATTTCTTCCCCGAATATAGGAGGCACCAAGTGTAAAAAAATGAAACATATTTTCTCTTAAATTTTTATTTTTCATGATTGTGGTTGCCCCTTGAAATCCTCCCCGAGCAGGATCAAAAAGAATAATTTATTTTCATAATAAAATGGGACCTAGGCCTACGTGAATCATATAATTTGAGCTAAGATGTTTATTTTTCTGAAAAACATTCAATTTCTATTTGTGGCACCTGCGAAGGCTTCCCTGAAAAGGCATTAATTTTCAAAAGATATCAAGAGAATTTCCTCCTCATCTTTGGAAGATTTAAATTTGATCTCTTGGAAAATATTTTTTTATTCAAACTATAAACTAGATTAGATGTCAGCAATTTAAGTTTAACTATTTATTTTTCTTTATAATTTAATATTTTAATAATAATTTTATGAAAAAAAATTAAATATAAACCATTCAAATCTTGATCTTATAGTTAAAATAGGAAAAGGGGAGTGGGACTATGGAAATTAAAATCCTTGTGAAATCGATAACAAGGCTTTTTCTTTTACACATGTGTGTGTGTGTGTAAATTTAGATTGCCATGAAAATGAGAAAAAGCCAATGTCTAAGGCAAAGGGAGGAAAAAAAAAATCAACACATAAAACTCACATTTAAAAGGCAGAAGTCAGTTAACAATCATCGCTAATATAATTATAGAGAGAAAAGAGGAAAGAGCACTGAATTGGACTATAAGAGAAGAAGAAGTGGGAGGGAAATAATAAATCTACAGCAAATAAATAAAATAAGAAATTGCTAAAGTGAAAACCATACCTGTCTCTTACGTAATTTTGTTATGTTAATATTTCTCTCTCATAAACATTTTTTTCTTTTTTCAACTTGTTTTTTCTTGATTGAGTTTATAGTTAGAGTTCCTATGAGATAAAATATTTAATAGATGTGATTAATCAAGTCTTGGAAGATATAATATATATCTTAAGATAAACCTTGTATATTGGCATGTCATTATTTTCTTTAATTTATTGGGAGATATTGTGAGATATAACTCATTCATTTATATAACTCCTCACAATCACCATTGAATTTTATTTAAGAAATTTGTAGATACCAATTTTTTAAAAGGAAAAAACTCATGTTATTTCAATTTTAATTTCCATGATTTTCACATTTTTGGCCTATTTCCAATTGCCGTGCTCAAATTGCTCGTGAACGAATAACAACGACGCATGAACGGACCAAGTTTATTTTAAAATATTACAAGTCACCCATGATAGAAAGCCTCCCTAATATGAAATTAGTAAAACATTATATATTATTTCAAAAAAAAATTATATTTAGTGTTTTAATTTGCAAAAGATTATTTAATTTCACTCAAATAATTGTCTTATTTTACAATGAAAAATGCAAACTGTATTATCTTCTTTGACGAAACAAATAAAGATACTTCTCTTATTTGGGAAATTTATCTAACTTGTTTTAAAATAATAATTCGTAAAAGAATCAATGTTACTGGTGACAGCAAAAAAAAAAAAAGAATGATCAAATAAATTATGTGTCAGGCCAAAAAAACATTTATGTGCATCTCGATTGTAAAAGATAATTGGATTTGTAATACTCACTCTATAATTATCCTTTTTTCTTTTTTCCTTTTCGAAAGATACTTATTTAACCAAAAAAACTATTTTAAAAGATAGCATTCAAAACAAGTTCTGATTATCCAATCTTCAGGAAGTGAATTTTCAAAAGACGGTGAATTTTATCGAAATAATTTTTTTGAGGAAAAATGATTTTCTATAAAATAAATAAATATAGAATAGCCCTTTCCCACGTCAGTTCTTGCTATTATGCCCGGCTTAGTATTACTCGTGGCGAGAAGGAAAAATCACAAGAAAAAATGAAAATTTCATTTGTTCACTTCTCAACTTAAAATTTTGGAAAACTTTAATAAATGAATGCCATTAGAACACGCAAATCTAACAAAAACAAATTGATTAACATGCTACAAGAGATCCAGAGTTAAAAGCCTCTCACGAGAAATACAAATGGTAGAAAAAAAAACAACACTAAACATACAGTCAATGCATAATAGTTATTCTGCTTGGGTATGAAAGTGTACTAACTCGACGATACAAACTAGAAGAAGCGTGGAAAAAGAAAACTCAACTAAAATCAAGCTCTGGGATGAAAACAGCAAACAGCCCAGCACCCAAAAACCGTTGAATTGAACTCCACCTCCAAGTTCTCAAAATCATGAAAACTTTACACACCAAATGGAATCAAACATGAATATTTAAAGGCATCAATATTTATGCCAAACAGAACTTATATGGAGATATCATATCCGTGCTTTAGATGCAGAAAAGCATAAACACTTGGTCTATTTAAATGAAAAGGCCTGGCATCAATATTTGCAACACTAGACTCAATATTTAAATTGAAATAATCATGAGCAAATGGAACATCTCAAGTGCTTGAAGAAGGACCAATAAGTGCACAGACCAAGTCCTATTTTTGGAAAGGTCAGCCAAAAACAAAACTTTAAATGAGATAGGACATGATTTACTTTAGAGGCTAGAAATAGGATCAATGGAATGATGAGACTAAAACAAGCTTCTTGAAACAAATCAAGGCTGAAAGGTCTTTGAGCTCACAAGAACATTTATGAAGTTAATGCTGTCAGACATAGTGAATCCATTGGTTTTTAACACATGATTTGGGTTAAGTAGAGACAATAAACATCTTACACGCATTCTTCGGAAGAATTCCAGATCACCAAGCCTTTGTAATTAAGAATCCCATACCCAACAGAGACCATTAGCAACAGCGTTAGTTGATAAAATCGTACCTAAAAAGGGACTGCGCGTGAGAGGCGAAGATGCAGGAAGATGTTGCTTGAACTCCAGTTGTCCCGTTCATTGTTCGGCCATAGCTCCTTGCCCCTTCCTTCCACCATTTCTGGCTCTTCCCTTCACCTTCTTTTCCTCCTCCCCACTTTCTTTCTGTCACTATCTTCTCCTCATCAGCCGAGATTGGAGAAGCTCATCCTCGACTGCCTCACTGCACCACTGTTGCGTCTTACAATCAACTTGCTCCGGCACCCTTCGCCCTCTAGAACACGCCTTACATAGAAATTAATATGGAGAGGTTTCACTTTTGCAGGATAGATAATAGTCATTTTCTTCTCTCTGTTCTTGCTTGCTTCAAGCATGCTTTGATGCTCTCTCATATTTCCTTAACGGCTTAACCGTGCTCCTCCTCCTGATTCCCACTTTTCTTTTAGGGAAAACAAAAATTTAAAAAAAATGTAGAAAAGTCATTTTCCACGTCACTTCGTGCTATTAATCACGGCTTACTATTACTCATGGCAAGAAGACAATCATAGATAAAGAAATAAATGATTCATTTGTTCACTTTCCATCCTCAAAATGAAGAAAATTTCAGTAAGTGAATGACATTAGAACACACAAATTTAACAAGAACAAATTGATCAACATGCCTGTCGAGCCTTACTGCTCCCACAACGAGTGATCACGCCGTAAATGCCTGCCAAAGTTAAATACCTCTCATGAAAAATACAAAACACAGATAACACAACACTAAATAAAATGAATGAAAAATGAATCTACAATCAAAGCATAAAAGTCTATTTAGATGGAGGAGAGAACAAGCACCTCCTCGGTGGAACAAGGGAACAAAACGACGGAGACCAAATGCAAGCACAAATGAAAATAGATGGAGGAGAGAACACTGAGTAGTCAAGAGACTTGGTTCCGCTCTGTCTGCACGCATGGCTATATATATAGCCCGAAGGTGGACATGAACGTTGGGGGTTACCACTGGATTAAAGGCTCGGTTACATTATCATAAAATCGTTTAAAAACTTGTCTGGAAATGTTGGGGTTACACAAACGTACGTTGGGGTTACACAAACTTAAACTGCATTTAACCTCCTGTCTGGAAACATTGGGAAGACAAAACGTTCAGAAAATTAATTTGGTTAATGATCAAAAAGGTTCTTGGTTTGGTTTCAAATTTCAGACAGCCAAAAATTGAGTTTCTCCGGCAAGGCAAAAATTATTTATTTTGTAAAAATAATCCGGTAAAAGGAACCCATTATCTCTTGAACTCGCGGGCGCAGGGGGGGAATCGGCTGATTTCAACTGCGATTGCCCTGAGTTGGCCTGTCTCATGTGCGCGAGGCCACTTCTCCTCCAAGCCTATTTTACTAGCCCACTTCATTCCTTAGTATATATACACTAGGAGATTCCTTCCTTTAGTCAATGTGGGACTTTGACACACACATACTTTTGACACACATACAACAATCCCCCACATGTGTCAAAAGGATTTGTATTCGTCTGTGTTATTCACACGGAGGATAATTACTTTAATTTTGGTGTCTGTCGACTTGAACCAAACCTAGACTAATAAAACTTAGCACACAGAAAAGTTGATGTAACTTCGTTATTGAACCAACAGATCTTGAGCGTGTGCTAGTGATCTTATTAATCAGATTATACCCCCACAATCTCTGTTGTTAACGACGGTTTTGCACGTTATCGGCCATGCACATGCCTAGTTTTAACAAATGCTCTAGAGATTTCGCCACGATCTCATAGGAGCGGCCCCACTCCACATTTGTATAGGTATTTTCATCAAGTGTATCTATAATGAATACACCATTCGTAAGGACTATGAAAACATTAAGAGCTTTCGCTTAGCCTCCGTTCAATACATTCTAGCACTTTCTCAAGCCATAGGAAGGAACAAAATTCAGTGCTAGCAGAACTACCAAATGACTTGTTCTTACCCATTGAACCTTCTTCATGGGATCTCCAATCACAAAGATTGGGTTGCCATCACCGTTAATTTCAAACAGGCTTAAGTCCCATTCCCCTCGACGTTTCAATAATAAATTTCTTCCCTAGGGGTTTAGTTAACGGATCCGCCAGATTTAACTCTAATTTCACATAATCAATTGAGATGACCCCATTTTTGAGCAGCTGCCTTATAATATTATGTCTCAATCGAATATGTCTACTTTTGCCATTGAAGGTCTTATTTTTAGCCGTTGCTATTGCAGATTGGCTATCACAATGTAAAGACACTAATGGTGTGGGCTTTTCACCTATTGGAATACTCGCTAAGAAGTTTTTCAACCACTCAGCCTCAGTCCCAACCAGCTCCATGGCAATAAACTCAGAATCCCTTGAGGATTTTGTGTTGATTGTCTGTTTTACAGACTTTCAGGTTATTGCACCACCACCAAGAGTGAATATATAACTACTAGTGGATTTTGTCTCTTCTGAATCCGAAATCCAGTTAGCATCGCTGTATCCTTCCAATACAGTGGGAAATCCACCATACAATATACCATAATTTATGGTACCTCTTAAATATTTCAAGACTCTCACCAGAGCCTCCCAGTATTTACTGCCAGGACAGTGAGTATATCTACTTAATCTGCCTACAGCACAAGCTATATCAGGCCTAGTAAAGTTCATCAAATGCAACAGACTCCCAATAATCTATGCATACTCAGATTGAGCAACTGGGTCACCCTTATGTTTTTTGAATTGCACACTTGAATCATAAGGAGTACTCAGAGGAGCATCTTCAAGATGTCCAAACTTTCTGAGAATTTTCTCAATATAATGTTCTTGGAAAAGCAAGATTCCATTTTCATTTCTTATGATTTTTACACCCAAGATTACCTTGGCTTCACCCATATCTTTCATGTCAAAATTTGAAGAAAGAAAATTTTTTGTTTCATTAACAACACACATACTAGAGTCAAAAATTAGCATATCATCCACATACAAGCATATAATCACACAATCATTATTCACAAGCTTTGTATAAACACACCTTTCTACTTCAACAGTAGAAAATCCACCAGTTGTCGAAACTTGATCAAGTTTTTCATGCCATTGCTTAGGCGCTTGTTTTAAGCCATACAAAGACTTTACAAGTTTACAAACTTTATTTTCTTGCCTAGGAATCACACATCCCTCAGGCTGTACCATGTAAATTTCTTCTTCTAAATCACCATTTAAAAAAGCTGTTTTAACATCTATTTGGTAAACAAAAAGTTTGTAAATTGAAGCCAAAGCAATAAGAACTCTTATAGAAGAGATTCTAGTCACAGGAGAAAATGTGTCAAAATAATCTATATTTTCTTTTTAAGTAAAACCTTTGGCCATAAGCCTTGCTTTATACTTATCAATTGAACCGTCTGGAAAATATTTTTTCTTAAAAATCCATTTACACCCAATAGCCTTAGCTCCTTGGGGAAATATGATAAAACCCAAGTTTTATTTTTTCTTAAAGAATCAATTTCAATTTCAATTGCTTCTTTTCAAAATTTGGCATCAGGAGAAGAAATGGCTTCATAAAAATTTAACGGTTCACCTTGTACTAGATAAGTGTAAAAATCATCTCCAAAACTTGTTTCTTTTCTTTGCCTTTTACTTCTCCTTAAAACCAAATCCTCGTTAAAATTTTGTTCAAATTCTGAATTCTCAACAGGTTTAGAAACATGCTTAATTTTTAAAGGAAAAAATATGTTCAAAGAATTCAGCATCCTTAGTCTCTATAATTGTATTTTGGTCTAAAACATCACTTTTTAAAACTAAAAAGCAATACGCTGCACTTTGTTCAGCATACCCAATAAACATACAATCAGAAGTTTTAGAGCCAATTTTCCTCTTTTTAGGATCAAGCAATAAAACTTTTGCAAGACACCCCCACACTTTTAAATATTTTAAGTTTGGGGTAAACCCTTTCCATAACTCATAAGGTGTTTTCTTTGATTTCTTATGAAGTATCCTATTTTGTAAAAAACATGCAAACAAAATAGCTTCACCCCACAAGTTATCAGGGGCAAAGAACTCACAAGCAAAGCATTCATCATTTCTTTTAATGTTCTATTTTTTCTTTCTGCAACACCATTAGACTCGGGAGAATAAGGAGGTGTTATCTCACGTATAAATTCCTTCTTTTTCACAAAAATCATTTAACAAAACATATTCTCCTCCTCTATCCGATCTAACCCTTTTAATTCTTTTGTTTAACTGATTCTCAACCTCTGCTTTATATAACAGAAATTTTTCAAAAGCCTTATCTCTGTTTCTTAACAAGTATACTTTAGTATATCTTGAAAAATTATCAATAAAAGTGATATAATATTTTTTACCACCTCTAGTCATGGTTTGTTTTAAGTCACCTAAATATGTGTGAATTAAAGATAGTAATTCAGATTCTCTTTGACTAGAAAAATGAGGTTTTTTACTTTGTTTAGTTTCTGCACATACTTCACATTTTTCAAAATTATTGTTTTTAATTTCAAAAGTAGTCTAAGTTATCGCATCCTATTTATATAACCTTTACTAGCGTGACCTAGTTTAGCATGCCACAATCAAAGGAATCAACCATATAAACAGGCATATACTCAGAAGATTCAGTCTTATTCATTTCATCAACATTTAAAACAAACAGTCCCTGATTACAATACCCTTTGCCTACAAACACATTATTTTTTGTCATTACAATCTTGTTAGATTCAAATGACACTTTAACCCAACTTTCCCTAAAAGAGCAACTGACACTAAATTAGCTCTAACTTCAGGCACATGCAGAACATCATTCAGAGCCATAGTCTTTCCTGATGTGAGCTTTAAGACCACCTTTCCTTTTGAACTTTAGCAGTTCGGGAATCAACAAGGTAAACATGGTCTTCCCCTTCCTTTACAAGATTATAGGTGGTAAACATCTCTTGGCTCGCACATATGTGCTTGGTAGCCCCAGAGTCTACCACCCATTTCTTCACATCAGAAATCAAGAGAGCTTGTGACACCACTGCAGCAATGATATCATCATCACTGTTACCATCTTATTGTACTAAATTTACATTTGGCTTCCGAGGCTTATTACGATTTGCTCTCTTCCTACACTATGCTGCATATGTCCTGATTTACTACAGACAAAACAGTCTCCCTTCTTTTTGAAAAAAGGGTTAGAAGCATTGGGTTTATAATCAGATTTCCTATTCTTCTTGTCTTTAGTTTTAGAATCATACCTCTTGTTGTGAGGCTTTCTCTCCACCAGGTTGGCTTTGGATGTCATTTCTCTGGTTCGAGCTGCACGTATTGCCTTGCGGTTGGTGTCTTCGATGATGATGTGAGTGATCAACTCGATCAAGGATAGCTGCTTTTGTTTGTGTTTCAGCTGCTGTTTATAATCAAACCATGATTCTGGTAGCTTTCAATCAGTATCCCAGCAACGAACTCATCCGGAAGGTTGATGTTTTCAGCACGAAGCTCCTCCAACAGCTTATGATATTCGTTAATTTGCTCCTTGACATCCTTGTTCTTGGTCATATCTCATTTGTAGTAGTTGCCCAAAACGAACTTTTGTTCGCCGACATCCTCAGCAATGTACTTTGTCACCAGGGACTCCCATATCTTACAAGCTTTCTTATAGACATAGTAGACATCGAACAAATCATTAATAAAGTGCTAATGATAGTATGTCAGCATACCTTGTTTGCATGAGTCCATGCAACTCTCTAGGCTTGATCAGTATCAGCAGCAGGCTCGGATTGAGCAAGAGCAGCCACCACACCATGCATGTTAAGAACAGTGAAGACTCGTTCTTGCCAGCGTTTAAAGTTCCAGCCATCAAAGACTTCTATCTTCGATATGTCTGGGAACGGCCTGGGTAGGGGGACGGCAACAACGGCAGGGACGTACTGACCTCCAGCCGAACCACTGTGCACACCTTCAGGAATGACATTTTCAGCACTGTTCGTCGCTATTAGACCGTTTAGTTCTTAAGATTGTTAACGGCACCAGCAAAAACGCGAACGGTAAGGTACGAATTGCTCGAGTCGTGCCCGGGAGGACACTGTCCTTAAAAACTATTCCGGAACACCCTCAGATGACGACAGTTCCCCAAGATTAAACAAGCACCTCCTCGGTGCAATGAGGGAACAGAATGATGGAGACCAAATGCAAGCACAAATGAAAATAGATGGAGAGAGAACATTGAGCAGTCAAGAGACTTGGTTCCGCTCTGTCTTCACACATGGCTATATATATAGCCTGAAGGTGGACATGAACATTGGGGGTTACCATCGGATTAAAGGCTCGGTTACACTATCATAAAATCATTTAAAAGCTTGTCTGGAAACGTTGGGGTTACACAAACTTAAACTGCATTTAACCTCCTGTCTGGAAACGTTAGGAAACAAAACGTTCAGAAAATTAATTTGGTTAATAATCAAAAACGTTCTTGGTTTGGTTTTAAATTTCAGACAGCCAAAAATTGAGTTTCTCTGGCAAGGCAAAAATTATTTATTTTGTAAAAATAATCCTGTAAAAGGAACCAAGTCTCTTGACTGCTCAGTGTTCTCTCCTCCATCTATTTTCATTTGTGCTTGCATTTGGTCTCCATCGTTCTGTTCCCTCATTCCACCGAGGAGGTGCTTGTTTAATCCTGGGAACTGCGGTCATCTGAGGGTGTTTCAGAATAGTTCTTAAGGACAGTGTCCTCCCGGGCACGACTCGAGCAATTCGTACCTCGCCGTTCGCATTTCTGCCGGTGCCGCCAACATTTGTAACACTAGGCTCAATCTTTAAATGAAAGAATCATGAGCAAATGGAACATCTAAAGTGCTTGAAGAAGGACAAACAAGTACACAGAGAAAATCCTCTTTTTTTGCAAGGTCAACCCAAAAACAAGCTTTAAATGAGATAGGACATGATTTTATTTAGAGGCTAGAAATAGGATCAATGAATGATAAGACTTAAACAAACCTGAAAGGTCTTTAAGCAAGAACACTTATAACGCTTTCAGACATTATGAATCGATCAGTTTTTAATATGTGATTTGGGGTAAGTAGAGACTAGCCGCCAAATCAGCAGAATAAGTTCGAATCTCATTTAGACATTACAGCAAACATGTTATATGCGTTCTTTAGAAGAATTTTAGATCACCAAGCCTTTGAACTTTAGAATCTCATACCCAACAGAAACCATTGGCGACAGCATTAGCTGATAAACTCGTACTTGAAAAGAGACTACGCGTGAGAGACGAAGATGCAAGAAGATGTCGCTTCAACTCCAGCTCTCCCATTCACTCTACTGCCAGAGCTATTTGCCTCTTCCTTCCACCACTTTCGTCCCCTCCCTTAGCTCTCTTCTCCTTTAAGATGACATTGAGTGTGTATTAGAGAAACTCATCATCGCTTCTGTCTCTCTGCACCACCATAGCGTCTTTCGATCAACTTGCTTCCTTCTTCGGTGCCTTTCGACCTCTAGAACCCGCCTTACCCACTTTCCAGCTTCTTTTTATTCTTTAGTTATTTTTCATTTTTTCATAGTAGTTATTTTATTTTATGTTTTCTGTCATATTTTATTTCAAAGGACTATTGTGGCTTTCTCATGTTCCTTTTTTTTAATCATTTTTTAAATTATCTCTTCTAACTCTTAAATGTTTGTGCTAACCAAAAAATTTTCATGTGTCTGAGCTTATATTCTTCTTCCTCAACTTCTTCCTCTCTCCCCTTTCTCACCCTCTTGCTGAACTTTGAACGATCCACTCTTCGCCATCACTCCCACATCTACCACACAAACAACATTTGTCACTTTAGGCACGCCATCGAAACTAAGATTGCTTCCACCATTAAAGCAGATTGTCATGTCGAAGACATGTGGAAGAAGAGTGTGCAGAATCAAGCATTTCATGCAATGATGGTTTCTCAGTTGCACATGTGAAGGGTCAACTCCTACATTCTTTTTCCATGTCTTGTTCATCACTTTGTCATTGGTCAATAGCAAGCATTAGCATGGTTAGTGTTGAAGGACCTATAGTAGATGAGGCTGTAGACTTATGCCTCAAACATATGAAGATGGGCTTGTTTGGTAGGCCTGTGCTCTCATTTGTGAGCTTTTTTGTGGCCACCTAAGGCTTAGGAGGTTAAGAAGTTTCTACAACAGTAATGGCATTCAAATTTTTTGTTAGTCTGGCTATTCTCATTAGCAGAGCTATCCTTCCCATTCGAATCTTTAGTTGATTCAGCATCAATCTACTGCACATGAACAAAGGTCATCATACCCCCACAAGACCATACATGAACGACGCCTAACTGTTCGGCAAGAGGGTAAAAAGGGGGAGAAAGGAAGAAGAGAGAGAAGAAAAAGTTGAGTAACAAAATCAACTCAGCTCAAGGAGACACCTTTAGAATATTTGTTAAAGAGCTCCTTAACTTCTTCAAGTGGCACCACCATTGAACCACCATTGGAAGCGCATTCAGACTGTGTATATTCTCTCATGTTTAGAGTTCGAGGGAGAGAAGGGGGATGCAACGAGTATGGACAGCTAAAGATAATGGAAATAGGTGATAGGTGAAATATTTTCATAGGTTAAAAAAAATTATTAGTCAAATGTTAGTAAAGGGAAACGTTGCCCCACTTTTAATGCTTTCAAAGTGACATTACTCCTTATTAAAAGTAAGGGTATTCATAACTTCTTTCAAAAAACTTCAAGAGTATTTTTACCTTTTAATTCAAAAATATACACCATACACATTCTTTATTTTTTCAAAGATAAATGAGTATATTAGCCCTTGAATTTTAAGTCTAGTAGTATTATAGATCTTGAATTTGTTTATTGTGCAAATTATTTCTCAACTTTTAAAAATGATACAATTGATCCCTGCGGTTAACCATTAATTTTAATTGTTAGTTGACTAACAGAAAAAATTGAAAAATTACAAAAAATAATCCAAAAATTATAATAAAAGACCCAAAAATTACATAACATGACTTTTTTTTTGTCTGTTTACATAATTTTTGATGTGATTTTTTAGTTAATTAATGGTCAAAATTAATTTTCATTAATAGTGGAAGTTGAAATGAATCATTTTCAAAAGTTGATATAACACTTTATACAATAAACAAGTTTAAGGTTTATAGTATTATTGGACTTAAAGTTCAGTGAGTAATTTACTCATTTATTCTTTATTTTATTTTTCTCCTCTTTAATAATAAAAAAATTGCGCTTGATGTATTTTCCTAAAAATGAAATATTTAATTATTTAAATAAAACACGTTTAAAAAAAATTAAAAGTTAAAAATTGTCTTCATTTTATATTTTATGCCATATTGAACGAAATCTTTAAAATATTAATGATGAAATGAAAAAAAAATATAAACTATCTAATTTTAAAATTAAAAACTGTATATACTTAACATTATACACTTAAAATACTTGTATTTAATTGAATCAAGACATATGAATCTTTTACATATTATTTATTATATAACAAAATTTTATTATTAACACATCGAAACTTTTTTGTTTTGATTTGATTGGATAAAAATATATTAATTTGATAAAAAAGATAAAAATATATTCAATATATATGGTTAGCTAGCTAAGTTTTTCCCTTTTAAAATTGAAATTCCAATTTCAAAATTGTTTGGTTTTGTTCAACTCAATGCATCCAACCATCCATGACTTGACTTAACCAAGCAAAATGAGCACAAGTAACTAGGAGGACTTTTAGTTTCTTAAACAAATTATTATGTGCTCATTTTTCTGCTGTAATCAAAAGGAGTATATTCCTTCCTTCTAATTAAAATACAAGAAAGAGTCTATTCTTTAGGCTCTTGGTAAGATCCCATGTGGTATCCTTGAGTGGTGTGCCATGTCATCAATTAATCCAAAATTAAGTCATCTAAGTAAAGGAAAGTTCAAATAAAAAGATTTATATTCAATAGTTTATAATATATATTAGGAGCCCAAATAATCATGTTAAAGGCCCATACATAAAAATATATTTGGAGGGGGCAAATTGGGCCACAACCTTGCATATTTAGGCATAAGTGCATATTTTAATGTACCATGAAAAGTCATGAGTATAAATAGTACTTGGAAGAAATTTAATAAGCTTAATGAAGGCTTAAATGGATTCATAAAAGGCATTACATGAAAACCAATCCAGTTAGAGTCTGTTTATTTTAATTACATCACTTTTTTTGTTTTTTGAATTTATTTTTTATGTATTTTATTTAATTATTGTTTTAAGTTTTAATAGCCAATTATGAGCTTTTGGACTTCAGTAATAAATTAGGATTTTTCTATCAGGGTTTTTCTTAAGAATTTTAGTATGATTAGAGTCATAGTTGGAATCAAAGTCTTTTAATATAAATACACCCTTTTTGTACCTATTGAAATAAAAATAGAGAGAGCTGAATAATATTAATTTCTTTTCAAGTTAGTATTTCTTGTTTCCCTGTGTTCCTCGGAGAAGACATCTTGGTAGCAAGAGTTTGATTGTCTCTTATGTTCTAGATACTTGGAGTTTTTTTGAAACAAGTTTCCATTAGTTGTTTGGTTTCATATTCTCGGTGTTTATTTGACCCAATTTTTTTTTTTTTTGGGTTTCAAGTTTTAGATAATCTTACATGCTTTTTTTTTTTTTTAATGATATGTGCTTTTAATTACCTTTCTTTGCTAGCAAATTCATAATTTATTGATTTTCTAGAACAAGTTCGAGTCCATATTAGATAACCATAAGATCCCTTGTGGCATCCCAAGTGGCATGCCATGTCATCAATTAAGCCAAAGCTCATTGAATCTCTTCCAAATAGTATTCACGCTCATGAATTTTCATGGTACATTAGGATGTGCACTTAGGCCTAATATCAAGGTTGTAACACAATTTATCTTCTCCAAGTGCATATTTATGTATTGGGCTTTCAATACGGTGACTTAGGTGCCCAAAACATATTATAAACTATTGATTACGTTTACAAATTTCTTTTATTCGGGCTTTCTTGTACCTGGACGACTTGATGTTGATGACATAACACGCCATTAACATAGGATCTCATCAGCACTAGAAAATATTAGTCTTTGTTATTAGTAGAAGGTAATCCTAATAAAAAGTGTTAATGGTTTTTAAAAAGCATCATGTTTACTAATTATTAATCATTAAGTATTACTCACTAATTAGATATTGGTATGTTGTTGGGCTCCTTGGCTGTTATTATTGTGGGATCCCATAATATTGTATTTTGACAGGTTTTATATAATTATTGTGAAAGTTGTGTTGGAAATCGGGAATATTACAACATCCATGTAGGACTGGTTTTGAAAAATATTACATGTAGTAGTTATTACTAATTATTAAATGTCATCAAATATATTTTTTTAATTTAAAAACAAATGTCATCTAATATAAAAATATTTTTTTGAATTCTAATAAATAATAATTTTTATCAAATGTTAATTGCATTGCTTTGTATCATGGGTTAAAAGGCATTTTTATCCATTTACTATTTGTTAGAAGTATCTAATATTATAGACTTTCATGTGGTATAATTTTGTCTTCCAACATTTTAAAATGGTGCACTAAGCACCTTGTGTTAAAAAAACATAATTCTGACTACTAGTTAACTTAAAAATTAAGGAAAAAATCAGAAAATTATAGAAAACTAAATTAAATTACATATGAATACCCTCTAAAAAATTAATATTAATTAGGTAGGTATCTTAAATTACATATAAATAATAGGATATAAATGTTATTTTTTACTTATATAAAAGGCTAAAATGCAATTTTCACCAACCATTATTTGACTGATGTCTGACCATTAAAAAACATTGTACAATCAGTTAAGGCTGCTCAATCCAAGTGCCATTTTTATCGAGGGCTTTCGCGCCAGAGCGCCTTTATTCGTAGCAGGCCGTTGCTTGTTGTGTGACTAATGCCTTTACTAATCTAAAGCCTTTGCGCTAGGGCGCCTTTATTTGTTGCTTGTTCCTTAGACGAGTAGGGGCGCCCTAGCACCATTAGCCCTCTCGCTTTGCCTCCACACATTGCAACAAGCAAAGGATTTAGTGCAAACGCGCTTCCCCCCCTCTCTAGCTTATTATTTAGGGGCGAGATAATGCATAACCTTCACTTACATAGTGAAATATCAAAATCAAAACTATTCGATATCTGATTACCGTTGGTGAGTCAGTTGCTAGCTTTGGCTTAACCAGTAAAAGTAAAGATCATCCTCCATTTCTTTAAAAAAAAAAAATTGAACTCACTAAAGTTTCTCTTCCCCTCCCTCTTCTTCCCTCCATTTCCCTTCAATCATACCATAAAATTATGAAAAAAAAATACTTTAAAATTTATAAAAAAAGGGATCTAAAATTTATAAATAAATACTAAATAAGAAAATCAATATCAATTAAGTTCTTTAAATTGTAAATAAATTTTAATAGAAAAATGTTATTTCTTTCACTTATAAAAGACTAAAATGTCATTTTGAGTTTTTGACAAGTTTATTAAATAACATTTATTAACAGCACACTGATAAATAATTGAAAAAAGTATAATTAACTTTTTTTGGGTTAAGGGTAACATCGCACTGATTTTAAACATTGAAGAGAAATATTATATCAAAAAAATTAACGTAATAGACATTCCTGGACTTATTATAACTTAAAGGAAAAATTGTCCTTTAATCTTTCAAAAATATTACATGTAGTAATAATTAATTATTAAACATAATCAAATATAAAATAACATTTCTTTGAATTTTAGTGGTTAATAATTTTTATCATATGTTACGCATAATTTTATTGCTTTTTATAACATTAAGAGGTAACAAGGGCAGTATTAAAAATTGAATCAGACATTAAAAACTGAATCGGACACTCGGGACCGAAAACTGGTGAATTGGCTAGGGAGTCAGTTTGGATTTCAACATTTAGCATTTTAAATCCACTTTTTAACATTTTAGATGTTAAATGTTGTTTGAGTATTTTTTATGTGAACAAAATAACTTTTTAAAAGTGGGTTAAAATGTGAATTTGGTAACTTAACTTTTTAGTAGATTTGAAATTGCAAATGGGAGTTGGATTGTACCTACTTTTATAAATAATCATGATATCTTTATTATGTTTTAATTTTTTTTCTAATATTAAACTGTATATTTTTTATTCTTATTATTTAACATATTAAATTTTATGTTATTTTAATTTTTTTTTCATAATTTTTAAACATTTTTAATATATTATATTTGTATAACAAAAATTGTCAATTATCAAAAATCAATGTTCTTTTTTATCATTACATGTCTAAAAATATATCTCAAAAGCAAAAATCATCATTAATTCAAATAATTTTTAATTTATCAAATTAAATTTTAAAAAAATTATCCAAACACAAATTTTATTGCATCAATTGATTTTCATTAAATTGAATTTTTCTAAATGAATAGCAAATGGACTTTTAATAAATTAAAAATCAAACACACATTTCATTGACCTGGATTGAATAGATCAACCCAGTTTTGATCCGGTGCAAACTGATGGTTTTGCCCTTTAAAATATTGCATGCATACATTATTAGTTCTTAAACATATTCAAGTATAAAATAATAGGAAAAATATAATTTTTGTCTCTATAATTTAATCATATTTTGTTATTAGTCATTGTACTTTTTTCAATATTTTATATCTCTTTAAATTTTTCCATAAGTAATATTAGTCCCTCTATTTTTAAATATTTTTCAGAGGAACAATGATATGATATGGTAGTAATAGTATTAAATTATCTAATATGTACTTAATAATGTTAAATATTGTGTTGAATGTTAAAATAAGAATGATGTGACAATTTAATCAATTTAACCAATGGTTATGTTTCCCGAAATAATATTTCTTAGAATTTTAATAATTAATAATTTTTATCAAATGTTACGTATAACTGTATTGCTAAAGACAATTTTTTTAATTAAAAACAATAAAAAGCTGTAGAATCAATTGAGATTGCTCAATCCAGGCGCCATTTTTATCCTACATTTTTTTTTTTTTGATAAACTAGCTATCCTGCATTTTTTTTTTTTTTTTGGCTTTGGTACAAGAAGCAACGGTTGTGATCACAAATTGTTTTGCCATTAATGAAGCCGCGGAACTCAAAAAGAATGAAACAAGAAGACTGGATTTATAAACGTTCCAAAAGAACCAACCACAAGATACTCACTATTAGTCACAAGCAGAGAGTCGTATGATTCTATTCACTGTAAGAGTCCAATAAAAAAAACAACATGCATGTGAGACAGTGGTAAACAGAAGGAGCAAAACTTGGTTCTGGAACATGTTTTCTTAATAATGCATAAAATTGAGAGAATAGGGTTGAACGAAAAAAGCATCTTTCCAAAGTGCTAGAGTAAGCTTATCTTTCCATTGCCCTCAACAAGAATAATATCAGAGTAAACCCTGCAAACTCAAATAATGTTATTGTTAAAGAAGTTCATAGTTTTGTAGCAGAATTCTAAATCTCGGGAAAATGTGCAAAGAACAATAATTCAAGCGTGTAATTATGTGTCGTCAAATATCTTTTCATTTATATTGCAAGCATATATGCAGTCATGTGCTGACCACCAATAACAAGAACCATTTTTCCATTTTGTAAATATATTTGTAATGTAATACGTGGGATGCATTACACAAGCATACACCCATAGACAAATGCAAAAAAATTGCATGCTCTTGTTATAAATTGATGAACAGTGTGGTTTTTCTGTATGAAGGACAATTTTTATCTCTTCTCTTCATTTTTGGCTGTTTGAATTTAACACAACCTAAAATTTGTTCAAAGACAGAGTTATAAAAGGGATACAGAGTCCAAGTTAAGTGGCAAATAAGAAACCACACATGGTCTTCATACGAGATATTAGTTCACAACGAGGGTTTGTTTATCTGCATTATGCTTTTGCCTACTTTCCATTACCAGTTATAGAACACGATACGACCAATACCTATCATATCAGTATAAATCAATGAATGCAATATCTATCAATATCTTAAAAAATATTTGACACTGTAAGTATTGAAAATTTATTGATACAAATGATTCAGTTGAAATCCTTCCTAATATGTGTGCTTACCCCTGAACGTTAGAGTGAATTTTAAAATTCAATATATAAATGTTACTGTTAAAGTTGTTAGTTTTATAAGGCGATTCTAGTTCTCAGACAAACATGCAAAGGACAACAGATGTAAGTGTGAACACGAGTTATTATATGTCTGAATCAGAGTGGAGGAAGCTTTACCTATGTATGGCCCTGCGTCTAGAGGAAAGAACAATGGCCTCTAATTTGAATGAAGGGTAAAAGGCAAAATCTGCAAATCCCAAATTGAAACCTTTTTAAGTCTAAAAAGAAATGAAAAAGTCTCAAAAGCCTAACTTTTAGAAAATAACAACAGAAAACCAAAATAAGGAGAAGTTTGCGCAAAGCCAAAAACCACATTTACAAAATAGTGAAATACAAAGCTGTAAGTTATTGCTCGTTCTTCTAGTAAAAGCCATAAATGCCGCAGAAACTCCGAAGCAATGTTAAGATAAAGTGAATATACTGCTATATACTGAATTATCAATGTTTATGAAAAACAGGAGCACATAAAAAGGTAACAAGTTATTTTTTCAAGCTTTTGGGCGAGAACTAACGGCTATGATCACAGTTGTACTCTTGCTGATTGCATTAAAGAGAAAGGGATGTAGGCAAAGGAACAGACGGCAAGAAAATACAATAATTGGGGCAATTGTCCTCCACAAACTGATCAAGTTAGCATATCATTATCAATCCTCATGAATCGGAGCCTTGAACAATCTTAAGCAAAGACCTCAACAGTCCAACATTGTGAGATTCCAATATCTACTGATGTAAACAAGAGAAAGAGAACTATAATCATGCAAGCTGCTCTTTGTTCATGGCCATGAAAGTCACCTAGGGGGGAAAAAAGAACAAGGCTGGTGTTGAAACATTACAAAAGCAATAACAAATCCTCGTGCAGTCCTTCAGAGAGCCAATGAAACTCATCTTTCCATATAGTGTGATGTGATTGGATCGCCCCAAAACATTCTATACATATCTGCACTCCACCACAAGCCCTGTTAGTCCCTAGAAAAATATGGACAAAGAGGCCTCACTAAGCATTACTGTCTGGAATCAAACAAGTATCAATCAAAATATGCAAGAATTGAAGCCTTTCTTGAGTCTCAGAGCACTATATTAGGAGGGGAAAATGGGAAAATGTCTTGAAGTCTAACAATTTAATAACAAATAACAAGAAACTGGAAAATTATTGTCGAAAAAGTTGTACATACCACGGAAACTTTGAGACAGCATTAAAGTTCTACAGTCTAATAAAGTGAACATCAAGGCCCACATTATAGGGCCAAAGTTCATGATTAAAAAAAAAAAAAAAGCAAGTCACAATGTAACAGATAATTTGAAAAATATACCACGGTCGAAAAAAGTAGATATCCAGGAGTGCATTGTATTACCAATGTTTAAGAAAAACAGCAGCGATTAGCAATGTAACAAATAATTGAAAAAATTCACTACAACGGCATAAAGTAAATAGCAAGGTATGAATTGTATCACACATGCTTATGATAAACAGAACCAAGCAACAATGTAAAGTAGATGTCTCGAAGCCTAACTATTGATTAACAAATAACCAAAAAAAAAAAAAAACCCAGAAATGTATTGTGGAAAAATGTAACATGGCAATTGTTTGCTTTGGGGAAAGTTTCCACACTTATGTTAACTGAAGTTTATGCTGTTGATTACATTAAATAGGACGCAAAAAGTGTAAATCCAATGGATGCAAGAAAAAATGTAGGAGCACAAACCTGAGTGGTGGCTTGGACTAGGGAATAGAATGATTGGGGTACTCCTCCTTCACAAACTCAAGTTTGTCTAGCATCGTCAATCCAAACATTAGGGATGTGAGCAATCTTTCCCCTATCAACATAGAGATTTGGGCATTTGATGACAGCAAGATTCCTCAGCTTTGATGGCAAACCCCCCTCTGGAAATGTTTTCAGTTTTGGACAATCCTCTATTCTTAGAATGCTAAGAGACGGAGCAAAAATGCCCATAAGTGATTCTAAATTCCCCAAATGTTCAAAGCAGCAACATTTTAGCCTAGGGGCGGAAAACCCCCGTCCTGAAAATGATACAAATTTTGGGCACTCCTTAATGTTCAAATCTGTAAGATTTGTTGGTTCATTCATGCGCCCCTCTGAAACAGAAATCATTTCAAGATTATCACATCGATCAAGATATAGCCACTGAAGTGCAGGGAATAGATCCAAAGTGAAGTTCCTAAATGACACACAACTTCTTAATATCAGTATATCACGAAGTGAGCCATGACGTTCATGTGATGGGAACTCCAAAGTCGGACACTCACGAATGTCCACCTTTTCAATGCAGGTGTTGGCAATAATGTGCTCAATCTTTTCAACCAAAGTTGCATTCATGCATGGTCCTTGAAAGAAGAGTTCTTTTAGAGTGGAAGGAGTGTATCCCAACTTCACATTCCCACATTTTCTAAGAGTCAAACTTCGAATCATTGGAGCCATCGGAACCAAAGCTACAAGTTCTTGGCAATCTTCAATAATGAGTTCTTCTAAAGAAGGAAGTTGTTCGGGCAACTTCTCTTTCAACTTTGGACAATTCCTTACATGAAGCTCTTTAAGGCATGGGAAGGCTCTAGAAGCTGTTCCGCATTCCCATTCCTCCCAATTCACCATTTCATCAAACTCCAAGATTTCAAGAGACCCAAATGAAACAGCAGAAGATTTACTTCCAAGAAATTCAACCAATAGCTGCAATACAATCCAACCCTCTAATGAACAGTGACTTGAGGGACGGCAAAAGGCCCAATGATGGCAAAACAAGGCAATAGCTGCAACTTTCCAATCGGAGTGAAACAATGTTGGGCAATGTATTAGAAAACCAATCTGGAAATCTTGTACCGCCATAGTGCATGACTGATAGTTTCTTCAAGTTCTGGTGAGGTTGGAGCTTCTCCAGCACGTACCTTTCATTCTGGGAATTATTATGGCAGTCCGGACTCCATTGGAAGCTTAACTCATCAAGGCACTTTTTTTCTTTCAAGTTGACAGTAGAAGCATCCATCCCATGAACTACATTCTGTAGCTCAAAAATGGACAATTCTCCTTGAAGATTGAGTTTGCCTAACTGCTTGATGTTGGACTCACTGTAATTTCCCACATCGAATGATGTCAGACGAACTTGAAGATCTTTCAACTCTCCCAAATTTAGAGGAATCGTTTTCAGCCATGTGCATTGTAAATCCAGAAGCCGCAGACGTTTTAGTTTATTCAAATTGGCAGGCAGCTCATCCAAACGATCACAATTTTTCAACTTCAATGTTTGTAGATTATAGAGAAGACATATAGAGTCGGGGAGTCTCCTTATCCCACTGCCAGATAGATCAAGATACCGTAGATGTATGAGATTTCCTATGGAATCAGGAAGCTCAGTAATTTTGAAGTTGTAACATAGAGACAAAGCTCGCAAGCATTTGCACTTAAACAATTCATCAACCATTGAAGTCCAACCAAAATCTGGATTAAGGAAAAAAGGCAAGAATGACCGCAACTTGCTCGATTTTTGCAAATACTCAGGCTGTCCGAATCCTCCATTTTCATGCGAAAAGGATAAGTGACGTGTCTTTTCTGAAACATTGGGCACCTCTTTAACCTCTTGCCTTAAGCAAAATTCTCCAGAAACAAAATTTGCCAAGTCATTGAGAAGGTCATGCATTACATAATGTGTTCCATCTAGAGCAGATTTCTGAAAGAAAGACCTTGACACAAGATCCTGGAAGCATTCGTTGCCTACTTCTTCAATGGTCTTGTTTGATTTAGAGGCTGGTAAGAAATCTTGAGCCATCCAAAATAAAACTAGCTCCTCCTTTTTGAATTGATAATCCTTGGGAAGTAATGAGCAATAAGCAAAGCAGTGCTTAAGATGGGATGGAAGATAGTGATAGCTCAGCCTCAAAGCAGGAAGAATATTGTTGTGGGAAACTTCCCATATCTCACAGGTCAAAATGCCATTCCATTCCTCCCAAGATAATTTCCTACCCAAAAGACTTCCAACAGTTTTCAAAGCCAAAGGCAAACCTTTGCACTTCTTAACGATCCTCCTACCAATTTCTTCAAGATCAGGACTTGCTTGAGGAGAGTTGTGAAATGCATATTTCACAAATAACAACCAACCAGCTTCATCTGATAATTGATGTGGGTGGTAAATTTCATCTGAACCAGCGACTAAAGCAACATTCTCATTGCGTGAAGTGACAAGAATTCTGCTGCCTGCAACCCTAGAAATCAAAGACTCTAGAAGAGCTTTCCATAATATATAATCATCAGACCAAACATCATCAAGAACAATAAGGAATTTCTTCTTGGTCAACAAATCCTTTAACTTATTTTGTAACATGTTCAGATCTTCAGTTCCATAATCTGATCCTGTAATTGCGATGAAAATTATTCTGATTAATCTTAAAATATCAAAGTCATCAGATACAGATAGCCAAACTTTAAGGTCAAATTCACCCTCCACCCTTTGATCGTTATAGACAAGCTGAGCAAGGGTGGTCTTACCCAAACCACCCATTCCCACGAGAGAGATGACAGAAAAGTAACATTCATTTAGCAACCACTTAATTATGATTTCTTTTTCATCATCCCTGCCATATATTCCAGCTTGATCAATCAGGGAAGTCGTTGGCAACTTTCTGGCAGTTACAACAGCACCACCCTTACCTTCTTTTAGTCCCAGAGCAATCTTTTGGCTCTCAAGAAATTCAAGATTTTCTAGCAGCTGTTTCATCCTTGAATCAAAGTCCTTGTCAAATGAACTAGTACGGAAGAAACGCCGTACCTTGCCAGCAAGACCAGCTTGAGTTTCAGGTTCCATCTCCTGCTTGTAGGCTTCATAGTTAATCTCATCCAAAAGATCGTCAGCATCGAACACGGCATGTTTGAGCTCAGTAAGCCAGGCCATCACATTAGGATCATTGAACTGCTTATCTTCAGCATCATCCATGACAGTGTTGATGGATAAGAGCGTGATTTTCAACTTCTTCAACAGAGACGTATCCAATGTTCTTCCCCGGAAGTAGTCACAGACTTCCAGAGACATCATCTTGTCGAAAGCCACCTGAAGGAAGGAGGACAGAAAAGCTCCGCCAACGATTCCTGGAACCATGGTGGGAAAAGAAATCATAATTAAGTGAGTGGGAGACGACTAGGCACTCAACGGGAAAATCGGTCGATTTTTTTATTTAGGTAAATACAAATTTAAAATTTAACACAAAATATGAAATTTAACTAGGTAAATGAAAAAGATAGTAAAATTGTCACAAGAGAGTAAACTATTACGTTTGACTATAATTATAGAGAAGTAAATAAATGTGTTAATCTTTTTATTTATTAAACATTTAAAAACAACTTTGATATTATTATCTATAATGACTTTTCTTAAGATACAAATTTAACTTTTTGTTCCTTGCACGATCTTTTTGTGACCTTGTAATAAAAAAATAAAAAGATAATGAATGTGTTTTCAAATTTCATAAAATATATTTTCAAAGAGAATTTCCTCTTCTTCAAAAAGTTTAAATTTGATTTCTTATAAAATATATTTTTATTCTAGATATAAACTAGATCAGATTTTCACAATTTAAATTTAATTATTTATTTTTCTTTTAATTTAATATTTTAATAATAATTTTAGGAAAAATACAATTATTGATCCTATAGTTTTATGAGCTTTTGCTTTTCATCTTGTAATTTTTTCAATGTGGGAATGAAAACACTAAAATGCTTAAATTATAGGGACCTAATCTTGTTGATACTATAGAGATTAAAAATACTAAAAAAAACTACAAGATTAAAAGGAAAACCTGATAAAATTATAGAAATTGATTGATTATTGTGTTTTTCCATAATTTTGTGAAAAGATTAAATATAAACAGCCTAAATCTTGATCTCATAGTTAGAATAGAAAGGAGGAAGACAGAGTATGGAGATTAAAATTCTAGTGAAATTGATAACAAGGCTTTTCTTTTTCCTACATATAAAAAAAAAAACTTTTTAGATAGCATGAAAATAAGAAAAAGCCAATGCCTCACGGTACAAAGTTTGGCGCAAAAGAGAAATCAACACATAAAACTACAGAGAGTGGTAAGAGAAAATAGCACTGAATTGGATTGAGAAGAGAAGAAAGAAGAAAACCTGCTTCTACGTGATTTCGTTAGGTTAATATTGCTCTTTCACAAACCCTTTCTTTCTTTTTTCATGATCTTCTTTCTTAACCTCTATTTATAGAGTTTATATCTAGATTTTCAATAAGATAAGATATTTAAAAGACGTGATTAATGAAATCCGGGAAAAGATATTATATATTCTTGTATATTCAGATAAACATTGTATATTGGCGTGTCATTATTTTCTTTAGATATTGTGAGATATAACTTCTTGATTTACATGACTCTCTAAATATCTATTGAATTTTATTCGAGAAATTTATAAATATATCAATATTTTAAAAGGAAAAAAATATGTGATTTCAAATTTTTTTTGCATATTTTTTTATATTTTTGGCGTATTGCCTTCTGCGGACGCATGAACCGATTAAGAGTTTATTAGGAAATTATAAGTCACCCATGAAAGAGAGCCACACTAATAGCAAATTAGTAAAACATTATATATTATTTCAAAAAAAAAAGAAATTATAGTGTGTGTTTTAATTTGTAAAAGATAATGTAATTTTACTCAAGTAATTGTCTTATCTCTCAATTTAAATTATAAACTACTTTATCTTCTTTAACGAAACAAATAAAGATATTTCGCTTATTTTGGAAATTTATTTAGCTTGCTTTTAAAAAAATAATTCGTCGTGACAAAAAGAAAAACAATGAGTAAATAATTTGATTTTTAAATCTCAGTCTATCATTATCCTTTTTCATAATACTTATTTAATTTTGGAAAAATTAATTTGTGGGTCCTTCTAATTTTCATTAATTTTAAATTAAGTCACTATAATTTATTTTATTCTAATTAAATTATTATAATTTAATCGATTAGATATATTATTCCTTAAAAATTAAAATTATTAATGAATAATCAACTTTACCAAAACAAAAGAAAATTTCAAATTTATAAAAAAAATTGGTTTAATACTTTTAGCCTAAATGAAATGAAAATTTTATTTAATACAATATTATTTATAAAACATAACCTAATTATATAAATTTTAAGTTATAAAAATTAAGTAATTAATTTTAAATTATAAAATATTTTAATAAAAAATACAAAATTTCTTAATGTTTTTTTTAAAAGAAAAATGTAAGGAAATCCTCCTCTTCTAGAAATTAATATATTTAATTGATCAAATTATGAGGACTTGATTAAAATAAAATAAATTACAGAAATCCAATTCAAAATTAAAAAACTAAAAGGACTAGAAAATTAATTTTTTTAATTAAAAAATATTTTAATAGATAGAATTTAAAAAAAATTCTGATTATGGAATCTTATGGAAGTGAGTTCTTAAAATATGGTGAATTTTATCGCAAAACTCTTTTTTTGAGGAAAAATGATTTTCTATAAAAAAAAAAGAATAAATGTAGAAAAGCCCTTTTCCACATCAGTTCTTATTATTTCTCCCGGCCTAGTATTACTCATGGTGAGATGGAAAAATCACTGGAAAGAATAAACAATTTTCATTTGTTCACTTCTCAACTTAAAAATTTGGAAAATTTCAATGAATAAATGCCATTATAACACAGACAAATTCAACAAAAACAAATTGATCACACTACAAGATATTATGCTTGTGTTGGATAATGAACAATATTAGTTTATATACTTTTCACGGATACTGGATATTATGCTTGTGTTCTTATTTGTATTATTTATGTTGGATAATTAATGTTGATCAATTAATTTATATTTATAGTATTATTTGTTTGTATAATATGTTTATGTTAAAGGTTTATTATTTTTATTGTAATTGATTCAATAATTCCATATTTTCAGGTTTATTTTTTTAGTTACTTTTTATGTTTTCTCGGGTGTTGATATTCTAGGTAAAATCATTTTAGCAGTTAACTTGAGTATCTCAACCTAAGCATGCGCACCCAACCTGTCTGACGATGAGCATTTTTCGAGCATGGTTAATTTAGACTGAATGGGATCTAGGGTTGGGCCAGCCTGGCTCATGCGCAACCCTAATTCTTAATACTCTCTTTGTTTTAAAAAATATAAGGAGTATTGAAAATAAAACAATTAATGTTACACAAACTCTTGCAAAGTAACTCATATTTTTTATATTAAAAATGTAAACTATTTTTTTATATTTACGGTTAAAAAATATAAAGCATTTGTAGTTTTCAATGCGTGATCAAATGAGCTTTTTTTCCTTCAAAAATACCCTTAATGAATAAACTAGTCCACCATTTACTTTTAAGTGAGATATCATATTAAATAAGGACAAACATTGAAAGATGATATCAATTTTAAAAAAATTAACTAACTTATTGTGATTTGATTAAGTTAAAAATGCATTATAATTTTTAAATTGAAAGAGTACATCTTTTTTCAATTTCGAATGGAGAGATAAAGAGCCCCTTTGTTTAAAATTAAAAAAATAAGTCATTTGTGGGTAGTTTAGAGATTTTATAAAAAGAGATTTATTTTGTAGATATTTTATAAAAAGAAGACATTATTTTATGTTTGTTTACAATAATAAAAATTGATTATCAATTAATTATTTTTAAATTTTATGATATCTTTCTTAAATTTTGTTTTATAAAAATAATTTATTATTATATTATTTTAAAATTTTATGATATTTTGTTTCTTTAAAACACTTTTTCTTATCTACCACATTAAATTATTTTTAAAAGTTACTCAAAGTAACTTCTTAAAATAATTAGAAATATACTTTTTTTCACATTCTAATTATTTTTAAAAGTTTAAACAAATATAATAAAAACTCACAAAATATATTTTTTAAAAAAATAAATGATTTTTCATAAAATAAGCTAAAACAAATGGGGCCAAAAAAATGTTTGTTTCTAAAATTTATGGTATTTATTATGGGTGAAAATAAATTAAAACACTTTTTAAACAATTTGAATGGTATAACTAATTTTGAAATTAGATTAAAAGACTATTATCAATCTACAAATTTTGAAAGCTAAAAGGTTTCAATTTAAGGGAATGTGTATGTGTATCCTATGCTTATGATACAATCTCTCCTAACAAACAAGTCATTCAGTAAAAACATTTGAAAATCTTTATCCTGAATGCTTCAAACAAATTCCATGATAGTACCATCAAATCACAAATCTTCTTGTCTAGCTTACTCAAATATTTATAAAGAGTGCAGAAAGAGTGCAGAGGACACAGAAGTCTCAAAATGATCAATTAATTTAAGTTAGGTCTTAAGTGTTAAATTTTAAAAATTTATAACTCAATTTCTCAATTTTATAATTTTGTTGTAATAAATTTACAACTTGTATTTCAAATTTTAATAGAGAAAATAAATTTTTTATTTTTCAACCATGTTACAATTTAAAAATTAAGTTGTAAATTCATCACAATGTAATTATAAAATTAAAAGATTGAGTTGTAAATTAATTAATTCTTTTAAGACCTCTTTGTCATTCTTCCCAAAAATATTTGACGACATAGTAAGTAATGAAAATTTATTAATATAATTAACAATTCAGTTGAAATCCTTCCAAACATGTTTGCTTACCCTTAGAGAAATTTCCATTGCAAGCCATAGGAAACGAACGTTATTAATTTTAAAAAGCAAGTGCCCCCCTATAAACCAAAGTTGCTTAGATTAAAGAACTTAGATGCTGTGGGATACTCGCGTAGAGGGTAAGTTGAATGATTGTATTAACATTATAGGAAGCTGATCTGATTTTGATGAGCTAATGGATCTTTTGAATTTGTGCCCGTTTGGATTGGAGTTTAACAAAGAAGATTATAGATAACCATGATTTTTAAGTGACATTAATTAAAAGTGATGTGGATAAATCATAAATTTTGCTTTGATTTTTTTAAAAGTGATTATGAGAAAGTTAGTTCTGCTTAGATTGTATTCATCAAAATCACGTTTGGATATATAATTACCTAAAAGTATGAGTTATATAAAGTTGTTTACTTTTCTATAATTATTATTATCAAATATAATTTAATAAGAACCCAATCGTGATTTTTTAAACACAAAAGCACCTCCTAGTAGCTTCTACTTAACATGCGGCAAAGAATATAAGGGTGTGTTTGTATTAAAAATTTTAAAATTGATGTTAGAATTAACTGAGGTTAGCAAACTGAGGTTGGAAGAAATATATATGATTTTAACATGATTTATGTTTGGATATCTTTTTTCAGAAGTCAGTTAAATGAACTAAAATTTGTTTGGGTGATTTGATTCAAAAATCAGTTGAGATATATAATGACAAAAATAGACATCAATTTTTTTTCTATATATTTTTGTAACTAATATGATATTTTTAGGAAAGAATATTAAACTTACAATTAAATTTTTCAGAAAGGTAACATTAAATTATACAATTTTATTCTTTAAAAGTTAGAATTAAAAAAATCTAAGATAAATGACATATTAATTTTTTTTTAAATTTTATAAATGTGTTGCACTGATTTTAAAAAATAAATTATATTGCTACTAACTTAAAAAAATTATTGTTTATGATTAGTTTTTTATTCCATTTAATTTAATCATAATTGATTTAATGATTCAATTTGTATAATCTCATATTTCTTTTTCTTTTTATTTTTTCCTGAAGCCTTGTGCAAATACTTTACGGTAAGATGAGAGATTGAGGAAGCCAAGAGATATCATGTAAGGACAAGAAAGAGAAAACCCACAAACAATGAATGCTAACTTTACTTTCCCACGTTACGTTGCTTTAGAAGCTACATTTTGTAGCTTCAGTTCTAACACTCATTTCTTTCCCAATGCTCTTTACAAAATTTTTATAGCCAAACAAGAATAAAATTTTTATAATGAGCTTTTAACACCTCAACTGAGGTTTTGATTATCTAAATCTTAGTTACATATTTATCCAAACATGCACTAAATCATGATTGACTGGGGTTTTCAAAAAGTTATATAAGCAGCACAAATGAGTTTCATAATCACTTATATGACTTTAAATGAGATTATGCAGGCTTTCATTGCATAGAACGTCATGTTGAGGTGCTTATTGTATAACATCTTGAGTTTTCAAATTTTAAAATTTTAAGTGTTTAGAAGGATAAATTGGTAAATCATTAATCAGCCTTGGAAGAAGGTTAATTTGGAGTTTGAGCAGATTAAGGCACAAAAAGAGGCCCAAATAGTTTTGAGTCTCATTGTGCCATCCATCATGGCAAATGGGCAAAAATCTAATTATATCAGATATGCGCCCAAGCTGAAACAAAAGAGGAGGGAAGAAAAAAAAATGTGAGAGGCGATGGAGGAGGACTTGGCATCTGTTAGGGCTTAATTTTAAAAGCATTTTAGAGACATTTTAAACAAGATTCATCTTTGAGCTAGTAAGCTACCTCTCCCTTTCCTTTCTCATTTATGCAAAATTCAAGAGTTTTGGGATAATGTGGGGCTTGATTTTGATTTCCTTAAGTTATAACTGAACCCATTGATTATGTTAAGGTTTTGGGAAGTTAAATAAAGCTTCAAAGCCTAGGTTTATAAATTTTGTAGTGATTTAAAATTTTTGGTTAGAATTTGGATGAACCTTAAGTAAAATTTAGGAGTTGTGAAATAATGTAAGTAAATGATTGGTGTTATTAGTGTGTTTGAGCATTAAATGAAATTAATAGAGTGTGTTGAAAATATTGATAGTGTTATAATGAGATTTTGAATATAGTGGGCACTCAAAATTTAGTGATTAAGGGGTTTAATTAGAGTGATAACTGATAATTAGCGCTTAATTGTGTAGATTAAATTTTCATTAATTATGCTTATTTCAATATTATCCTTCCTTTCTTATTATATTTTCTCTATCTATTTAGTGTTTTATAAATAAAGTTATTTTAAATGAATTATATTTGTGTTTCTTAAAAAAAAAGATTGTAAAGTTGTATTTAATGAAATTTGTTAACATACATAATTTTGTCAAAAATAATTTTATAAACTGACACTGAAGGAGTATATGTTAATCAAACAGAACATTGGTTGGGGAGGGGAAAAAAAATAAAAATGTCACATTTGTCATAGAAAAATGGGAACGATTTGAAATATATATTGTAACACACCAAATTTTTTTTAAATAATTTAACTCAATCATAATTGGGTTACAGCCACCCAACACATTTTAATATCAATAATTTTAATATAAAATATTTTATAATTGGCTTCAACTCACACACTATAACATTTCAGATAAATTTTTACCCCCCACATGCCATTAGGCTAAATCACATTTGTCCATCCTTATACTCCCAACAAGTAAACTAAATCACATTTGTCCATCCTTATACTCCCAACAAGTAAAATAAGCAATTTAGTCAATTTTCAACACAAGCCAGTTATTTGGCCTTATAATCATGCCATTTTAACCAATCCAAAGTAAATCAAATAATAAAATTACAATCATCCAAATTGTACCAAAAATAGAAATAGTTTGAAAGGCATGATTACATTTATATATTCATATAATTGATAATAAACAAAAAGCCCTAATATTGGCAATATAACACATTATAAATCATAAATCAAATATCCAAAAGAGACAATGGATCTATGCCACTAAGCCTCTTGGACTCCTCCACGTGTCACTCGTTGCTCTTCTCCTGAAAATTGTTAACCACATAATGAGACTCAAAAGTCCCAGTAACTAAAGCTAATTTATGATAGTGTATACAAACAGTTAAGTGTGTGCTTACTAAGTGAGAATTAAAAATAATATAATTCCAACAAATATAAAAAATATTACAATATACACAAACAACCATCCTTATATCCCTCCATTAACCTCGAGCCGTAGCCTTCACTCGGTGCTAAATTACCCGGCTAAAGGTAGATTAGCCCGAGCCCTTACAAGCCACCTATTGAGATCTAATAGGAGCATACCACGTGGCACATAAATACAACAACAATAGCAAGTCTCCCAACACCTCCCACAATAATTAAACAAATTCATAATAATATTGCACAATTATACAATATTACAAAATTCATAATTTTCTCAATAATCACCTAATTAACATGAAGTAACACTAATCACAAATTAAAAGCATGGTTACCTTGTGGCTTTTTCAATAAATTATTCCTTAAAATTTCTCTCTCACCACAATTTTCACCAGTAATACAATCTACAAATAACATATTATTTATAAATATTAGTTTCAATTTTTGAAACTAATAAATAATTCTAATAATAGAATTAAAAATATAATATAATTCCTAATCTCAATCTTAATACAAATCTAGAGTTAATACTATTAAGTAAAATTTTTAACTCCTCTTTTAATTATCAATAAACATTAATAATCTAAAAATTAACTTCTAAACTAATTTCTATTATCAAAATTTTCTTTTTATTTCATAAATTCATACCTAAAATATTCAAAAATTAAAAATTGAGTCTCTAGCTTAGAATCATAATCCTATAGCCATAATAATTCATTTCTCATCCCAAATAATCATTTAAACCTCAATAAATCAACATATATTTTCAGATCTAGTTTAGAATTTGATCCATAAGCCACAAATTTAAAGATCATCAACAAATTTATACTCTAAAACATTTATTATACTACTGACAACCTCAAAAACTATATTTATTCAACATAAATTCATCCCTCTTCTAGATCTTAAATTTTCTACCACTACAAACTCAGAAACTAAAGAAGAAGGATGACTAAGAAACATTTTTAGAACACTTACTTAGTCTTAAAAAGCTTAAAATTATACCCTAAATATCCTATTAAAAACTCTTACCTTAAAAATTTAGATATTTTGCACCGAGGAATCGCGTTCTCTCCGCCTCAGCTCGCGCACAGGAAAAGAATTTAAGAAACAAAAGGAAATGGATGAGTTTTTATAAAAATTCAGTGGGTCCCATATTTTTTTTATTATTTCTTCTTTCCTCTCTCTCCCTTTTTTTATTATTATTATATATACGTAATGATTGAAGCACGCGGCGCCGAAAGCAAACTCCTTCTTCTTCTTCTTCTTCCCTTTTTTTTTTATTCACACCTTTTCTCTTTTTTTTATAATAATAATAATTTAATAATATTTTTAATTAATTAATTAATAATTTTTTTAAAAAAATTTTAATTTAGAATTATATCCTAAGTTAGATTTAATAATTATTTTCTACTAATTTGCTTACCTCTAAATATTTTTCAAAATTTCTATTAATCAAAATTAACTATTAAAATTTAAATTGGGATGTTACATATATGGAAGAGGTTGGGAGGTAGAATTATGATTACTCCACATCTATTTGTCAGAAATAAATGTATAGGAGTTTTTTTTAGCCTAAATATAATTAATAAACAACTACTCACCGTTCCTTATTAGATTAGCATAATTAAACTCGCTTCATTAAAATACGCAGCCACTATATCAAACAATTCATAAGGGCATTTTAGAAAAGAAAAATAAAGAAAAAATTATGTTAGGTTTTGTGAAAACAACTTATTTAAAATTAAATTCCGTGAAATTCAAAAATCATAGATAGGTCTTTTAAGACCTGAGTATAATTTAAAAGTAGGGTAAAAAGACAATATTATCCTCACTTATTAGGTTACAATGACAAAAATGTCCCTCTACCTAAATTAAATAGTAAGCTCACTGTCTTCATTAGTCCACCGCATAACCGCTCGCTTTGCATTGCTCTACCATTTACATTCTTCTCTTCATCAATCCACATATTATATTGCTCGCTCTCTTCTTGGAATTGTATGTTAAGGAAAAATTCATGATCTATCATCATCATCATCATCACGATCAATTGTGATCGATTTACTCTTATACTTGCTTTACATGCTAAAGGCTTTATCTGAATCAACTAGTAATATTTAATCATTCAATTTAAGTTTCATTGTTTTAAGTTTCATTGTCCAGTATTTAGACTTCTCACAAAAGTCACTACATACATGGCTATGGAAAAGAGATATGACAGTTTGTAAAATTGTTTGAATATCTGTAAGTAAATTAAGAAGTTCTAGTAATTATAAAATATCAAATAGGACTTGTAAATTAAGAAATTTTACTCATAAATTATGAATTTAAAATTATAATTGGATGGTAAATACAATTTTAGTCTACTGATTATAAAACACAAAATATATAGGACTTGTGAATTAAAATGTTTTACTCATAAATTATGAAACTATAGTCATAAATGAATGGTAAATACAATTTCAATCTACTATTTATAAAACATGAAATAGAACTTATGAATCAAGAAGTTTTACAGGTAAATTTTGAAGTTACAATTATAAATGAATGGTAAATATAATTTCAATCTACTGTTTATAAATATAAAATAGGACTTGTGAATCAAGAAGTTTTACAAGTAAATTTTGAAGTTACAATTATAAATGAATGGTAAATATAATTTTAATCTACTGTTTATAAAATATAAAATAGGACTTGTGAATCAAGAAGTTTTACTCCTAAATTCTAAAGTTATAGTTTTAAATGAATGGTAATCATTCCACTATTTACAAAACACAAAATAGTACTTATGAATTAATAAGTTCTACTTATAAATTATAAAGTTACAGTTATAAGTAAAATATAAATATACTTTTAGTCTACTGTTTATAAAACACAAAATAAAATTTATGAATTAAGAAGTTTTACTCATAAATTTTGAAGTTATAGTTGTAAATGAATGGTAAATCACTAAAAAAAAAAGTGGATTAGTGACAGAAAATTCCATCACGAATCAATATAAAATCCATTACTAAATGGGTTAGTGATGGAATTAGCAATGAAATAATTCTGTCGGTAAAAACATTGTCACTAATTTGTTAGTGACAAAACTTAAAATTTTGTCACTAATTAGTGACGAAACTAGTGACGAAATTGTAATTCCATCGCTAATTAGTGATGAAAATTTTTTATCACTGAACAAGGATAAGCTATTCCAATTCTATGATAGAATGCATTCCGTTTCTAAATCCATCACAAATGAAAATTCTATAAAAAGTCATCATTGCCACTAGTGGGCTAGTGCCACCTCATCACCATGTCACTGTCACATCGTCGCCACGCCACCATGTAATCTCCACGTCATATATTAACTTTAAATGTGCCTTGGCTAATTTCAAACTCATAACTTCACATCTTTGTGAGCCTTTGCGTCCAACCTTATTGCCAGTTGAACTGAAGGAAATTTTTAGTCTTTAATTGATAAATTAAATATATAATATTTAACTATCCACACACACACATATCAATAAATATATAATTTAAATATATTTTATTTTATTTAACATTATTTTTATTTATCAACAAAATAAATTAAATTTTTATATAATGCTCTTTCTGTTTAAAAATGTAAGGCATTTTTAATCGAATCTCACCCCCAATAAAGTAGTTACCTATTTTCAAACTAACCATATCTTTTTATATTTACCCTTATTAAACACCTTGCAATAAATAGGGGCATTTTTAAAAAAAAGATAATGATTACACCTCAAAAGATTAAAAATACCTTATATTTTTTAATGGAAGGAATACTTATTTTAAATTATATTATAATTTTAAAAATTATTTTTATAAAAAATTTAATATTAAAATGAACAAATACTTTATTATCACTATATATTTGATTATAATTTTTATAATATATAACATTTTATATTTGTAAATTATTTTTTAAAATATTTTTTATTTTAAATAATAATAATTAAGTATGTTACTATGTTATCAAAAAAATAATTAAATATATAATTTAAATTATTACAATCATTATTAATATCTAAATAATTTAAAATAATAAATTATAATTACAAAGGTTTGCGACAAAATTTTCCATCGCAAATGCTATCACACAATGAGAATAATGTATCCTAAAAATTAACGATGGGCATTTCCATCAAAAAATTCCGTCGCTAAATTATTTCTAATGGTTTAGCAATAGAATAGTGACAAAATTTTTAGTGACGGAACATTCCGTCACTAAATGTTGTCGGCAAAATTATTTTTGATGGTTTACTGATAAAATAGCTATTGATTTTTTAGCGACAGTTCCATCACTAAATTTTGTCATTAAATTAGCGACGAAATAAATTTCTATTGCTAAATTCCGTTTCTAATTTGCTGTTAATTTTTTGTAGTGAATTACAATTTTAATTTATTGTTTATAAAACATGAAATAGGAATCATAAATTAATAAGTTCTACTTGTAAACTATGAAGTTACAGTTATAAGTGAATGATAAATATGATTTCATCCTACTATTTACAAAATACAAAATAAGACTTGTGAATTAAGAAGTTTTATCCATAAATTTTGAAGTTACAATTATAAATGAATGATAAATATAATTTTAGTTTACTATTTATAAAACATGAAAAATGACTTATAAATTAAGAAGTTTTACTCATAAATTAAAAAGTTATAGTTGTAAGTGAATAATAAATACAGTTTCAAACTATTATTCCTTCCGTTTCTATTTGTAAGAGAAGCAAAACTTTGTTAGTAAGAAGAAGCCTTTTATTTTCATTTAAATTACATTTTCTTAATTTCTTCCTTCCAATGTTTGGTTTCGTATTCTAGTTTTGTTTTATTAGCGCACCCGTGAGCTAAAGAATTTTTTTCCCCGGAAAGGATTACTTGTCCCGACGATGTTCATGTTGTTCCCTCTTATCATTAATATTTTTAATAAAAAATTGAGTCATAAAATATATATACATATCCATGATTTATTATGTATGCACACATTTCTAGACACATATTTAAATAATATCAAAAGAACTAGTTAATTCAAGTTAAGTTTCAAGTACCAAGTTTTAAAAATTTACAACTTAATCTTTTAATTTTACAATTACATTATGATAAATTTATAATTTATTTTTTAAATTTTAATATGATTGAAGAATAAAAAAATTTATTTTTTCTGTTAAAGTTTGGAATATAAGTTGGAAATTTATCACAATAGAATTATACATTTGATAAAATTTAATACTTGAAATCTAACTTGAATTAATTGATTCTTTTGATACCTCTCTATCATTCTTCCGAAAAGCACAGAAATTTATGATAAAAAATTAACTATTATTTTTTAAATAAAAAATAAAATTCTACAACATACACCAAAATAATAACAAAGTAATGCGGAAGAAAAAATTTGCATCTCTCTCTTTAATAATTCGCTAAAATAAGCAAGAAATAGGAACTTATACTTTCCTTATATTCTTCTGTAATATAAATCCAAGCTAGAAATATTGAAATACAAGGAATTCTATCTATGTGACAAAAAATTAATAAATTAATAAACTTAAAATTTGTTAAACACACATTAATTTCTCTATGGATTATCCATCATGATCATGATCATCATCGTCTATACATATCATCAAGCGGATCTTGGAAGGTGATTTCTGTCAAACATGTCTGCAGAATCAGAGTGAAGTTGCTCATTGCCCAATCTGGCCGTCAAGAAAGCATAAAGCTGCAATCTGCCAAAACATGGAGATGAAATAAAACCAAAGTAAAAATTTGCAGGCATTTGAATCAGAAAATATTTACTAAAATGTGCGTGCTGATGCCTGATAGATCATAGCATATAAAATATTATCCATCATATGAAGTAATAATTACTCTTGGAAGAAAGCAAAGAACAAAACTTACTTTCAAATAGAGTGATTCTCTTTTCTCTTCCATGCATTTTGCGAATCAGATTGGTACTTTTGGCCTAGTCTAGCCACAATGGGAAAAGCAAAAAGATTTCTCAATATATATATATATATATGAGAGAATCATCAAATGACCTTTCAAATCATTTTGGATCGGACACTCACTCGAAGTAGTGGCTGATATTATTGTATCATTATCAATCTGATCTACTTGAAGGTTGACAACTTTTCCCTGACTTCTCCATTGCACTGTATAAAAAAAAAAAAAGCAGATTAATGAAATTAGATAGAAAAAATAAGATATAAACAAAGTTTTAAGATCTCACTCATTCTTTTAAATTATATCTCCTAATGTTAAGTAATTATATCTATTTTCACTTAAAAAAAAACTTAGGATTCTCATGCTTCAGAGAATCCGTAAAAGCTTCAAAAACAATTAGCGGCAAGAAAATAGAAATAGTGCTAGAGAGAGTGATATTCTTATCAATGATCAAAATATGCAAAGAATTAAAGCTTTTTTTTTTTGGGTCTCAAAGAATCATATGAAAGGAAATGTAATGTAAATAAACCTCATTTAAAAAAGGTAAACCTATAGGTTACAACTTTGAAGATGTTAAAGTACTAAAAGCTATAGGTGACGCATTGCATTACCAATGTCTATCATCCCCACATATCATCAAGTTGATCTAGGAAGATGATTTCTGAGAAACAGAACAGGTGTGAAGCTGCTCATTGCCCAAGATAAAACAAAACTTGCTTCTAACTCAAGTGCGATTATTTTTGCCCCTTTTTCTAGCCACAAAGATAAAGATTTATAAGTATATATCAGAAAAGAAAACATGAGAAACAACAATGATCAACCAATGAGCCTTTCAAAACATTTTGGATTGGAAACTCACTTTGTAGTAGTAGCTAATATTCCACTTTTCACTTTAAGAAATTTGAGGATCTTCACAGTTTAGAAATCCATACTTCTTGTTTTGAGGTAAATATTTCAAACACACCTGAAATAAAATAGAAACAGTGTGAAAGAAAAAGTTGATATTTATAGTGCATGATCATGATTTCATTCCTTCTGGTTCGGACAAAGAGGCTTAAATTCAGTTTCTCTTCATTTTGAAGCTTTTATTTAGCATTTTAGGATTATTAGAAAAAAAAATGCAACACATGAATTTCTCCATATATATATATATATATATATATAACACTATAGCTTCATCACAATATTCACCACGTATGAATGCAATGACAAATACAACATGCATTTGAGAAAATGGTAAAGTAGTGAGTGACAAGCAAGCAACGTGCAATTATTGATATTGCATTTTCTTTGCTATATAACACAATATCATTCTCTTCTCTATTAAATTACTATTATATGAAGTTCTTTTCTCAATGCACGGCGCTATACCATTTGATTAGTGTGAAGGGTAGAAGGCAAAATCTGTAAAGCCTGAATATCAGAGAAAATATAATCTTTTTTTGGAAACAAAAGTTAATTAAAATTTTGAAGACAACGAATGCATACATATACATGTCAAGAAAGAACCCTCACTTCTAACCATGTGCAATATTATGTTAATAAATGAAAAATATTCATGAAGAATCATAGACTTTTTTTTTCTCCTTGGAACATTTTATCCAAAAATATCAAAGGAAAAGAAGGGGAATAGAAGCAGAGCAAAAGAAAAAAGGAGCGGATATATACCTTAAGAGTGGTGGAAAGAAACTCCAATAATTGGTCCACTTGTCCTTCATAAACTTAAGTTTGTGAAATACCATCAATATAAATGTGAGGAATGTGAGCAATTTTTGCCCAGTCTTCACCTTTCAGTTTCTGGCACCGTTCCTTAAGCAATGGACAATCTCCCCAAATTTCAAGTCTAGAAACGGAACTAGGGAGGCCCTCCTTGGACAAGCATTGGAGTCTTTGACAATCTTCAAGATTTAATTCTTGGAGAGAGGACAATTGGCAAAGACCCTTATAGTCTAATGTTATGAGATTGGAACATTTACTGATGGCAAGAGTATTAAGAGAAGGTGGAAGCAACTACGGTTTAGGTAGAGACTCCACCACATCATCTGAAATGAACAAGGACTTTAGAAAAGTATGATTGTGCAAACCCAATTCCATTCGACCTACAACAACTTTTGGGCATTTCATGATATGAAGACACCAAAGTTTTGATGGCAAACCCCCCTCTACAAATGATTCCATTTCTGGACAATCATTTATTAATAGACTAGAAAGAGACGGAGTAAAAATGTTCATACAATCATGCAGTGATTTCAAATTCCCTAAATGTTGGAGCCTACACTTTTGTAGCTTAGGGGCAGAAAATCCCCCTTCCTAAAATGATACAATTTTTGGACACTTCACAATTTCCAAGTGTAAAAGTCTTGTTGGGTCATGCATGCTTCCCTCTGAAATAGAAATCATTTCTAGATTATCACACCCTTCAAGATACAGCCACTCAAGTGCAGGGAATAGATCCAAAGCCAAGTTCTTAAGAGACCCACAACTTCTTTCTAATCATATTTTACGAAGTGAGTCATAATGTTGCTGCTATGAGAAATCCAAATTCTGACATTCACAAATGTCCATCTTTTCAATGCAGTTGATAGAAATAATGTGCTCAATCTTTTCAAGCAAACTTGCATTCGTGCATGGTCCATGAAAGCAAAGTTCTTTTAGAGTCGAAGGAATATATTCCAACTGCACATTCTCACATTTTCTAAGAGTCAACCTTTGAATCGTTGGAGCCCATGGAACTAAAGCTATAAGTTCTTGGCAATCTTCAATAATGAGATTTTCTAAACAAGGAAGTTGAGCAGGCAACTTATCTTTCAGCTTTGAACAATTTCTTATAAGAAGCTTTTTAAGGTAAGGGAAGGCTCTTGAAGCAGTTGGACAATCCCATCCCTCCCAATTCAACATTTTCTCAAACTTCAATATTTCAAGAGATCTAAACGAAACAACAATACTTCCATGAAATTCAACACCTATAGATACAATGCCATCCAACCCTTGAATGGACAATGACTTAAGAGACGGCAAAAGACCCAATGATGGCAAATAATAACAATATCTGCAATATTGCAATGAGAGTGACACTATATTGAACAACGTGTTATCAAAAAACCAATCTGGAAACCTTGTACCACCGCAGTAGTTGATTGATAGTTTCTTCAAGTTTTGGTGAGGTTGGAGTTTTTCTAGCACATCCCTTTCATTTTGGAAATCATCATTATTATTTTTACTCCATTGCAAGCTTAACTCCTCAAGGTATTTTTTACCTTTCAAGTTTGTAGCTAAGGCATCCAATCCATGAACTACATTCTGCAGCCCACAAATAGAAAGTTTTCTTCAAAGATTGAGTTCACCTAACTGTTTAATGCTAGATTTAGTACACTTGCCCACATAAAATGGCGTTAAAAGAACTAGGAGATTTTTCAACTCTCCCAACTTTGGTGGAATCTTTTTTAATATGTTGTCTTGTAAGTCCAGATGACGTAGACATCTTAATTTATGCAAATCCGAAGGTAGCTCTTCCAAATATGCACAACTGTTCAGCTTTAATGTTTGTAGATTACACAGAAGACATATTGCCTCAGGTAGTCTCTTTATTCTGCTACAGGATAGGTCAAGGTACCATAAATGTATGAGATTTCTTATGGAATCAGGTAACTCCACAACATAAATATTGTTACATAGAGATAAAAATCGCAAACATTTACACTTTGACAATTGATCAAGTGTTATGTTGCTCCAAGTCCAACTAAAATATTGATAAGATCCAAGAGGCATGAATGTTCGTAGTTTTCTAATTTTGTGTAGGTACCCAAATTGTATGAATTTATTATACCCTGGCACTAAAAAGATAAGTGACGAGTTTTTTCTGAAATATTCAGCACTCCTTCATCCTCTTGCCTTGAACAAAATTCTCCATATACAAAATTTCTCAAATCATTAAGAAGGTCATGCATAACAAAATGTGTTTCGTTTTGCATGGATTTTTGAAAAAAGACCTTGACACAAGTTCTTGGAAGCATTCATTGCCTACCTCTTTGATTGCCATATCCGGGTGTGAGACTTATAAGAAATCTTGAGCCATCCATAATAAAACTAACTCCTCCTTATTAAATTCATAATCTTTGGGGTATAATGAACAATAAGCAAAGCATCGCTTAAGATGAGAGGGCAGATGATGATAGCTCAATACCAAAGCAGGAAGAATATTTTTATATGAAATGTTCCATATCTCACTTGACAAAATGACATTCCATTCCTCCCAAGATAATTTCTTGTACAAGAGACTACCGATTGTTTTCAAGGCCAAAGGCAAGCCTTTGCACTTCTTAACAATCCTTCTACCAATTTCTTCAAGATGAACAATATTTGTTTAAGGATAGTAGTTGCGAAATGCATATTTAGTAAATAACATCCAACCATCTTCATCTGATAATTGACACGGGTGGTGTATTTGATCTGAGTGGGCAGCCAAAGCAACATTTTTATTATGTGAAGTGACAAGAATTCTACTTCCTATAGCCCCATCAATGAAAGGTGCTCGAAGAGCTTCTAATGATATATCATCTTCGCACTAAACATCATCAAGAACAATGAGGAATTTCTTCCTAGTGAACTTCTCCTTTAACTTATTTTGAAGCATATTTAAATCTTCTGTGTCATCATTAGATACCACTATTACCTTGAAAATAATTTTTGTTAGCCTCAGAACATCAAAGTCATCAAAAACACATACCCAAACTCTGACGTCAAATCCACTCTTCACTCGTAGATCATTATAGACCTTATAGTTTCATGTCCATATGATGATTCCCCATTCAATTCTCAAAAATGGTATTTGTAAAATGAACTTTATCAATTACCAATTTTCAATGTTTAACGTAGCGAGGTATCTATCTTCAAGCTGTAGTTTGTTAATGTGGATTGATTAATTATGTTGTGGGACTTGATTCACTTAAACTCTATTCAATGCCTAAAATTGACATCAATGTTTGGCTTCTTAATTGAAAAGGAGAAAAACTCAGTATTTAAAGTAATAAAGAAAAATGATGACCAATATATTTAATTTTTATTTCTTTCCTAGCTACTTTTATTGTTTTGTACTGTTTTTAGATCATTGGCTCTAATTTTAGACCTGCTTTTCTTCATTAATTTTCTTTTTCCGGGTTAAAGCTTTTCTTCATTAATGAAAAACAAAACTTTGTGAGTAAGAAGCCTCTTATTCTGTGAGGCTAATGTTGAACAGTTGGAAACCATGATGAAGACTCTAGAACTTTTCAATAACATGTCAAGACAAAAAGTAAGTATTGAAAAAACAAGTATTTTCTTTTCAAAGAACTTACCTCTTGTTGTGCAGGAGAACATTATTAAGCAGAGTGGATTTGCCAAAAAGATGCATTTGGCAAGCATATGGGATCAAGAGACACCAGAGGAAGGAATAAAAGGCAAAAATTCAACTTTTTGATTGAGAAAGTTTAAAGAAAGCTTAGCGGATGGAAAGCACAAACTCTTTCGCTGGCAAGAAAATTGACTCTTGTCCAATCTATCACTTCTCAAGTTCCCAATTATCATATGATACACAGCAAGGTACCAGTTGCTATTTGCAAAGAAATTGAGAAGACTCAATGCAATTTTATTTGGAACTCCAGCCAAGAGCAGAGACATGTTCATGCACTTAGTTGGAAGATCCTTTGTGAACCTAAAGAATATGGGAGCTACGGATTGCAAAGAATAGGAACAATGAATGAAGCTTTAATTTGCTTTGCAAATCCAGATACCCTGTGTGCTTCCCTATTGCGAGGTAAATAATTGAGGAAAGCTGACCTTACTAAAGGTGCCATAGCAAAGAATAATGATTTTGTATTTTGGAGGAATATTGTTGAATTGTGGCTCAGAGTTGTTCAATCCCTTCAATGGGACATACAGTATGGAAGTAGGGTTCATTTCCCACAAGATAAATGGCTGTGTAATAGAAGAGCCAACAAACAAATCCCTATGGAGATGATTGATAATTTGATATGAAAGTAGCAAATGCTGTTACTGATAAGGGAGAGTGGGATTTAAGTATGGTTTCCACCTATCTTTTATTTTCATTTAAATTACTTTCTCTGGTTCTATTTATAAGTCAAAGAGAGAAGAATTTTTAGTCCTATTTATAAGTCACATCATTAAATTTTCACTACAAATTTTTTCTTTTACCCTCAATTGAATGTTGAAGAGAGAAACTATGTTATTGAAGTATGTATATTTAATAGGGACAAATTTAAAAACTTATTAAATTTTAAAATTTTTTTATGCTAGTAAAACATGTTGAAAGTGACTTATAAATAAAACTAGATGAATATTTTTTTTTTCTTCCTTCCAATGTTTGGTTCAGTATTCTAGTTTTGTTTTATTAGCGCACCCGTGAGCTAATGAATTTTATTCTAGAAAAGATTAATTGTCCTTACTATGTTCGTGTTGTTCTCTCTTCTCATTAATATTTTTTTAATAAATAATTAACTCATGAAATATATGTTCATATGCATGATTTATTATGTATGCACGTATATATAAACACGTATTTAAATAAATATTATGTATGGTGCATGTGCGTGCATTATTTCTCAATACATGAGAACCGCAGCCTTTGGGAAGTACGGAAAATTATCATAGAAATATTAACTATCAATTTTTCTGTAATGAAAAAGAAAATTCTACGACATACACCAAAATAATGCCAAAGTAATGGGGATGAAAAAAATTACATCTATTCGCTGAATCAGCAAGAAATAGGTACTCATAATTTCCTTGTATTCTTCTGTAATATAAATCCAAGCTAGAAATACTGAAATACAAATAGTTATATCTATGTGAAAAAAATTAATAATTTTAAAAGTTGTTAAACGCATATTAATTTCTCCATGGAGTGTCCATCATGATCATCATCTATACGTGTCATCAAGCAGATCTTGGGAGATGATTTCTGTCAAATATGTCGGCAGAATAAGAGTGACGTTGCTCATTGCCCAATCTGGCCAAGAAAGCATAAACCTTCAATCTGCCAAAACATGGAGATAAATTAAAACAAAAGCAAACATTTGTAGACATTTGAATCAGAAAATATTTACTAAAATGTGTGTGCCGATAGATCATAACATATAAAACATTTTTTCGTGAATTTTTATTGAATCCATCATATGAAGTAATAATTAGTCTAGGGAAAAAAAAATAGAACAAAACTTACTTTCAAGTAAAGTGATTCTCTTTTCTCTTCCATGCATGTTCTGAATCAGCATGGTACTTTTCGCCTGGTTGCTAGCCACAAAGGAAGGACAAAAAAAGATCTCTCAGCATATATATCAGAAAGAGAATACAAGAAGCAACAGGAATCATCAAATGAGCTTTTCAAACCATTTTGGATTGGACACTCACTTGAAGTAGTTGCTGATATTATTGTATCATTATCAATCCGATACTTGAAAGTTGACAGCTTTTCCCAGTCTTTTCCATTGCAGTATCAAAAAAAAAAAAGATTAATGAAAATGTATAGAAACAATAAGATATAAGTTTAGGATCTCACTCATTCTTTTAAACTAGATCTCCTAGTGTTAAGTAATTATACCTCTTTTCACTTTAAAAAACCTTGAGATTATCATGCTTCAAAGCATCCATACTTTTCATTATTCAGGTCAATGCTTCAAAAGCAATTACCAGCAAGAAAATAGAAATAGTGCTAGAGAAAGTGATATGTTTATCAGTGATTAAAGAATTAAAGCTTTTTTGGGTCTCAAAGAATCAGGGAGAATGTGAAGTAAATAAACCTCATTTAAAAAATGTAAAGCTGTAAGTTATTTCTCATTCTAATGCTCAAAGCTATAGGTTAGGACTATGAAGATGTTAAAGTACGTATTGGAGTGAATATCCAGTTACGCATCGTATTACCAATGTCTATCATCTATACATATCATCAAGTTGGATCTTGGAAGATGATTTCTGAGAAACGGAACATGTGTGAAGCTGCTCATTGCCCAAGATAGAACAACACTTGCTTCTAACTCAAGTGTGATGATTTTTGCCCCAGTTTCTAGCCACAAAAATGAAGATTTCTAAGTATATATCAGTAAATAAAACACAAGAAGCAACAATGATCAACCATTGAACCTTTCAAACCATTTTGGATTGGGAACTCACTTGCAGTAGCAGCAGCTGATATTTCTCTTTCACTTTAAGAAATTTGAGGATCTTCACAGTTCAGAGAATCCATACTTCTTGTTTTTCAGGTAAATGCTTCAAACACAGCTGCAATAAAAAAAAAAAAAAAAAACCGGTGTGAAAGAAAGTTGATATTTGTAGTACATTATCATGACTTCATTCCTTCTAGTTCAGACAAGGAGGCTTAAATTGAGCTTCTCTTCATTTTGAAGCTTTTATTTAGCATTTTAGGATTATTAGAAAAAAATGCAACATATGAATTTCTCCATATATAGATGTATATATGTGTGTGCATGTATATATATACTCCCTCTATTAAAAAATGTAAGGTATTTTTTGAGGAATTGGATGTTAAAAATGTAAGGTATTTTTAATCTTTTGAGGTGTAATCATTATTTTTTTCAAAAGCACCCCTATTGATGAATGACTTTATACTTATTATAGGATATTTAACAAGAGTAAATATAGAAAGATAGTGTTAGTAGAGTAAATAACTACTTTATTAGGGTTAAGATTCTATCAAAAATGCCTTACATTTTTTAATAAACATATGGCTTTCAATGGCTTTCAAAATACTGGACCAAATCAAACAGTTGTACCATCAACCGGTCTGGATTTTAGCTAAGTCAACATGAAAAAAACTATTTGGGGAGTTGGGCTACTTTGGATTGGCGACTAGATTGAAAACTGAGATCAAATCAAGAACCAAATCTGATTTTTAAAAAATCGGACTATTAAAAAAATACCATTTTTCTTTTTTTGTCAATTAAAAAAAAAACGATCAATTTTTTTAATCATTTGATGTTATATTATATCATTTTACTTGTTAAATCATAATAAACTTAAAATATTTGATTTTATTTTTAAGCTAAGTATCAAGTTCATATTTATTTTTTATATTTAGATTATTATATACATATATAATTTTTTAATTTAATTATTATGTCACGGGTTCAATCATTGGTCCAACTGATTGAATCATGTAGACCGTGCACTGTTAACCTTTTCGATTTAATATCCGATTTGGTTCTAAAAACATTAATGGCTTCATCACAATATTCACTACATACGAAGGCAATAACAAATAAAACATGCATTTGAGAAAATGGTAAAGTAGTGATTGACAAGCACGCAACTTGCAAATACTGATATTGCATTTTTTTCTCATTAAATTACTATTATATGAAGTTCTTTTCTCAATGCATGGCACTACCATTTGAGCAAAGAACTATGGTTTCTGTTGTGAAGGGCAGAAGGAAAAATCTGTAAAGCCTAAATATTAGAGAAAATATAATTATCTGTTTTTGGAAAACAAAACCTAATTAAAATTTTAAAGAGAAGGAATGTGTACATATACACGTGAACAAAGAACCTTCACTTTTAAACATGTGCAATAGTAAGTTAATAAATGAAAAATATTCATGAAGAATCGGAGTCTTTTATTTTTCCTTGGAACATATTATCCAAAAATATCAAAGGAAAGAAGGGGAATATGGAACAGAAGTAAAGCAAAAGAAAGAAAGAGCAGACATATACCTGAGAGCGGTGGCAAGAAACTCCAATGATTGGACCACTTGTCTTTCATAAACTCAAGTTTGTGAAACGCCATCAATATAAATGTGAGGAACGTGAGCAATTTTTGCCCAATCTTCACCTTTCAGTTTCTGCCACCGTTCTTTAAGTAGTAGACAATTTCCCCAAATTTCAATTCTACAAAGGGAACATGGAAGGCCCTCCTTGGGCAAGCATTGGAGTCTCAGATAGTCTTCAAGATTCAATTGTTGGAGAGAGGATAGTTGGCAAAAATCCTTATAATCTAACATTCTAAGATTGGAACATTTACTGATGGAAAGAGTAGTAAGAGAAGGTGGAAGCAATTATGGTTCAGGTAGAGACTCCACCATATCATCCGAAATGAACAAAGACTTTAGAGAGGCATGATTATGCAAACCCCATTCCATTCGACCTGCAATAAGTTTTGGGCATTTATTGATATGAAGATACCGAAGTTTTGATGGCAAACTCCCCTCTGGAAATGATTCCATTAATGGACAATCACTTATTTCTAGACTAGAAAGAGATGGAGCAAAAATGTTCATACATTCAGGCAATGATTTCAAATTCCCTAAATGTTTGAGCCAACACCTTTGTAGCTTAACGGCAAAAAACCCCCTTCGCCAAATGATACAACTTTTGGACACTTCATAATTTCCAAGTGTAAAAGACTTGTTGGGTCGTGCATGCTTCCCTCTGAAATAGAAATCATTTCTAGATTATCACACCCTTCAAGATACAGCCACTCAAGTGCAGGGAATAGATCCAAAGCCAAGTTCTTAAGAGACCCACAACTTCTTTCTAATCATATTTTACGAAGTGAGTCATAATGTTGCTGCTATGAGAAATCCAAATTCTGACATTCACAAATGTCCATCTTTTCAATGCAGTTGATAGAAATAATGTGCTCAATCTTTTCAAGCAAAGTTGTATTCGTGCATGGTCCATGAAAGCAGAGTTCTTTTAAGTCAAAGGAATATATTCCAACTGCACATTCCCATATTTTCTAAGAGTCAACCTTTAGATCATTAGAGCCCAAAGAACCAAAGCTACAAGTACTTGGCAATCTTCAATAATGAGATTTTCTAAACAAGGAAGTTGATCAGGCAACTTATCTTTCAACTTTGGACAATTTCTTATATGAAGCTTTTTAAGGAAAGGGAAGGCTCTTGAAGCAGTTGGACAATCCTATCCCTCCTAATTTAACATTTCCTCAAACTTCAATATTTCAAGAAATCCAAATGAAGCAATACTACTTCCATGAAATTCAGCACCCATAGATATAATGCCATCCAACCCTTTAATGAACAAAAATTTAAGAGATGGCAAATGACCCAATGATGGTAAATGGTAACAATATCTACAATATTGCAATGAGAGTGACACTATATTGGACAATGTGTTGTCAGCAAACTAGTCTGTAAACCTCATACCACCATAGTAGTTGATTGATAGTTTCTTCAAGTTTTGGTGAGGTTGGAGTTTTTCTAGCATATCCCTTTCATTTTGGGAATCATCATTATCATTTTCACTCCATTGCAGGATTAACTCCTCAAGGTATTTTTTTCCTTTCAAGTTTGCAGCTAAGGCATCCATTCCTTGAACCACATTCTGCAGCCCACAAATAGAAAGTTTTCTTTACAGATTAAGTTCACCTAACTGTTTGATGTTAGATTCAGTATACTTGCCCACATAAAATGGTGTTAGACAAACTTGGAGATTTTTCAACTCTCCCAACTTTAATGGAATCTTTTTCAATATGTTGTCTTGTAAGTCTAGATGACGCAGACTTTTTAATTTATGCAAATCCGAAGGCAACTCTTCCAAATACACACAACTATTCAGCTTTAATGTTTGTAGATTACATAGAAGACATATTGCCTCAGGTAGTCTCTTTATTTTGCTATGGGATAGTGGCACAGAGATTGAATGGAAAAATGCACTCTTGATTATTTTCAAACTTAGCTACTTATTACACTGGATGCGTGGCCTCTTTATACTAGAGTCATGGCTAAATGAAACAAAAATGAAACAGAATAATTAAAATGGGGGTTTCACAGGTTACAAATGGGTTTTGAATGCTTTTAAATAGGGAACATTTCTAAGGCATGAATGGACGTTTCTAAGGCTTCAATGCAGCAACTTCATTAGCTTCCGTTTCTGCCATTTTCTATTTCATCCTCCCTAAGGTCGATGGAACTCGCCCTCGAGTCAAATTCGGCATCATGATCAATGTAAGGAGATAGATCAGCAATATTGAAGGTGGCAGATACACCATAAGAACCAGGTAATTCAACCTTGTCAGCATTAGTGTTGATCTTTTGCACTATCTTAAACGGACCATTAGCTCTTAGGGACAACTTGACGTTTGGCTATTTAGGAAATCGTTCCTTTCGTAAATGTATCCAAACCAAGTCTCCTACCTTAAAAGTCTACCATCTTCGATGCTTGTCACGTTGAGCCTTGTATCTTAAATTCTGCTTTTGGATTCGCTCGCGGACTTGCTCATGTAACTTCTTAATTTCCTTAACCCTTTGGTCAGCATCAGGGCTATATTACTGCTTATCAAGTGAAGGGGTCAAGTCTAATGGACTAAGGGGACGAGTGCCATAAACAACTTCAAACGGACACTTCCCAGTTGCTTGGTTGACAGAGTTATTATAGGCAAACTCAACTTGAGCAAGAATGAGATCCCCCTGCTTCAAATTCTTCCTCATGAAACTGGGAAGAAGATTACCAAGAATCCTGTTTATAGCTTCAGTTTAACCGTCTGTTTGGGGATGACTAGTGCTGCTAAACTAGAGCTTAGTTCCCATCTTCTTTCATAGCGTCCGCCAAAAGTGGCTGAGAAACTTCACATCACGATCAGAAGTGATAGTTTTAAGAATGCCATGAAGATGCATAATCTCCTTAAAGTACAAGTCTGCTACTTGAACAGCATCATTAGTCTTCTGACATGGAATGAAATAGGCCATTTTTGAAAAACGATCCACAACTACCATGACAAAATCTTTTTGCCTTTGAGTCCGTGGTAAACCCAGATTAAAATCCATAGTTATATCTTCCTAAGGTGCTCTAGAATTGGCAGATGCATGTACAATCCAGTATTCTGACCCCTGGATTTAGTGAGGTGATAAATTCTGTATCTCTGTATATGCCTGTTGACATCCCATTCCAGTCGAGGCCAGTAAAAGTTCTCCTTCACTAGATCAACTGTTTTGTACCATCCAAAATCTCCAACTAATCCACCATCATGTGCTTCCCAAATTATAGCTTCTCTCAAAGAACCTTGTGGAATGGATAGGGTTTTGCCTTAAAAACCAGTCGTGTCTGTAGAACTGGTGGAAAAGTTGATTTACAGTTACTTCCCACACTCCTTAAAAATCAGGATCATCCTAGTATAACTCTTTAATAAAGTCAAACCCAACAACTTTGGTTTGCAGTGTTGTGAGTAGCACATATCGACGGCTAAGAGCATCAGCTACAGAGTTCAAAGTTTCAGCCTTATGCTTGATAAGGAATGGATAAGACTGTAAAAGTTTACTCTAACGAGCATGTCTACGGCTGATCTTCTGCTGGGAATTCAAATACTTGAGAGCCTCATAAATAGAAAAAAGTATGAACTCTTTATTCAGGAGGTAATGACTCCAATGTTGGAGAGCTCGAACAATGACATAAAATTCTTTGTCATAGCTAGAATACCTAAGCTTGGCATCGTTGAGCTTCTCGCTAAAAAAGGCAATAGGATGGCCCTCCTAGCTTACGACAGCACCAATGTTAGTGTTAGAAGCATCACAGTTAACTTTAAACACTTGGTCAAAATTAGGAAGAGCTAGGACTGGAGCTTCAGTCAACTTTTTCTTAAGCTCCTCAAAGCTTTTCTGAGCTTGCTCTGTCAACTAAAACTTCTCTCCTTTGGTGCAATCTGTAAGTGGTGTAGCAATAGAGCTAAAATTGTGGATGAACCTCCTGTAGAAAGAAGCTAATCCGTGAAAGCTTCAAACCTCCTGGATAATTTTGGAACTAGCCAGCTGTCAATAGCTGTAACTTTACTTAGATCAACGCGAACACCCTTTGCGGTCATGATGTAACCCAATAACACAACTTCACTAGTGAGGAAGGTACACTTCTTGAGATTTACATAAAGCTTCTATTTACACAAGGCTTGCAAAACTTGCCGCAAATGATCTAAATGTTCTTCTTGATTCTTGCTGTAAATAAGAACATCATTAAAGTACACAATAATAAATTTTCCAATGAAGGGTCTCAATACCTTATTCATCAAGTGCATAAATGTGCTAGGGGTATTTGTTAACCCAAAAGGCATCACATTCTACTCATACATGCCATCTCTAGTCTTGAAAGCGATCTTTCACTCATCTCCTGGCCGAATTCTAATTTGATGGTACCCACTACGAAGGTCAATTTTAGAGAAAGTAGTGGCACTATGCAACTGGTCTAGCATATCATCGAGCTGAGGTATCAGAAATCAATACTTAATAGTGATTTTATTGACAGCTCGGCAATCAATGCACATTCTCCAACTCCCATCCTTCTTAGGTACTAAAAGAACAGGTACAGCACAAGGGCTAATACTTTCTCAAACCAACCTTTTCTTCAATAACTCTTCAACTTGCCGTTGGACTTCGACATGTTCCTAGGGACTCATCCTATAAGCAGGCTTGTTAGAAATGACTGCTCCTGAAACGAAGTCAATTGCGTGCTATATGTCTCGCATGGGAGGCAACCCTGGTGGTATCTCATTAGATATTACATCTGGAAATTTTGATAATAGCAGAATGACTCCTGGTGGATTGGCCGACTCATCGTTCACCTCAAGCAACAGAATAAAGCTCATCATTTAGGCTTCAGACTTCGACACCTTGAATTCCTCTTTAGTCATCAAAGACACTAATGGCTTAGAAGCGCTAGATTCCTTTGAAGATTGGCTAATCTCACTGGGTGGTAAAGGCACTAGTGTGAACTTAACACCATCTTTCGTAAAAGAATAGGTATTTGCTCGCCCATTGTGCATAGCATGTCGGTCATATTGCCATGGCCTCTCCAAGAGAAGGTGGCATGCATCCATGCATGGGAACAACATCACATAAAACTTCATCACAATATTGATTCCTAATAGAAAAGGTCACAAGGCATTGTTTAGAAACTTTTACCTCATTCACTTTGTTGAGCCAATGAAACTTGTAAGGTTACGGATGATCTTGTGTTGGCAACTTCAATTTCTCCACCATGTAGTCAGATACTACATTTTCACAGCTTCCACTATCAATGATGACATTACAAAATTTTTCTTGGGTTATGCAACGACTGTGAAAAATGTTACGTCATAGCCAAGGTTCTTCTTTGACTACAGTTGTATGCAGACTTCGTTTAAGCACCAATGCTGCTCCCTGATCAGCAGGCATGACCTCCTCGTCATACATGGGATCAGTGCCGTAGAACTCAGAGTCCTCCTCATCTTCTTTAAGTGCTTCATACTCTGGTCCTTCCCTAATGGTGACAACCCTTCAAGTAGGACAGTCCGCAGTAATGTGGCCAAATCCTTAGCATTTAAAGCATTTGATTACTTTAGAGCTAGATTCCTTGGCAGCATTAGATGGTGGTTTAGGCATAGTGATAGAATGCAGCTTACTTGAGGAGTTAGTCTACTGAAATTTTGCCTTACGGCCTTCTGGATAACCCCTATAGGACGATGGCTGGAAAGTAGATCTCTTGGGCGTCTGCTTCTCAACACGCATGGCTAGACGGATGACATCATCCAAGGTCCAATATTGCTGAAGCTGGATTGGACAACTGATATCTATGTTTAAGCCTACAAGGTACCGGGCTATTGTTTGCTCCTCATTCTCCTGAATGTCACACTTCATCATGAGCTACTTAAATTCTCTGGTATATTCTTCTACAGATAAAGATCTCTGTCAAAGATTTTGTAGCTAGTTAAAATTATCTTGGTAGTAATGATCTAGCAGAAATTTCTTGGTGAGCTAGCATTTCATTTTCTCCTAGGTCTCAATCTTGGGCTTTCCCTCACGTTCCTGCTTCCTTCTGAGGTTTTCCCACCAAATAGAAGTATGTTTCTTGAGTTTAAGGGCGACAATTTTGACTTTCTGCGCATCTGAAATCTCCTTGTATTCAAATACTCGTTTAACAGTTTGCAGCCAATCTACAAACTCATCTGGCTACAAAATCATCTGGAATGTCTACCTTGATGTCATTAGGGCAGAATTGTTGTTGTTGTGGACGACGGCGGTTGTCAGTGGATGATAAAATACTGCTTCCTAAATCTCCCTCTAAGTTTTCTCTGTTGTTGTTTAACAGAGTTCGCTGCAATTCCACAGTGGCTTCCAACTCTCGTATCCTATGTCTCATCTCTTCCATCTCAACCTCGTGCACATGCCTATGTCTTGAAGGCATTTTGGATAGGCGTCAAGGCTAGGGATATTGGAAAGATTGGGATGCAGATGGAAATATTGAAAGGATATAGGGGTAGAATAGGATTTTTAGAAAAGATAGGGGCAAAATGAAAATTTTTGACAGTCTAGGGGTAAAATGGAGATTCTGAAAAAAAATAAGGGTCAAACTACAATTTATGAAAAATATAGGGGTCAACATGGAATTTAGGTAAAATTAAGGGGCAAAGTATAATTTCAGGAAAGTTTAGGGGTCAAAATGAAATTTCAAAAACTTTGGGGTCAATATTGAACTATGGAAAGATTTGGGGCAAAAATATAATTTCTTGAAATATGGCTGATTGTGAATAGTGATGTGGCAACTGTGACACGTGGCATCGAACGATTGGGCTGACCTGTCATTGACCAGTTATAGAGATGACGTGGCAGATGACATCATCGTCGTCTTCCTTCAATTGGCGCGTGAATTGGCGGTGAGGCGAGTGGGCTTCCAACGATGGCGCGTGTATGTTTTTTCAATGACAGGGAACCTCCTGTTCCACATTTTCGGACCTCCTAAGTACGATAATGATGTCAGTTTTTCGAGAAAACACCTGGATTACAAAACGCGAAAATGTTAGGGACTCCTCCACTGAATCTCTCTCTTCTCCGGCGTACTTTCTCAACTGTAACTTACCCTCTCGCTCTCTGGACCTGCACTGATACCAAAATGGCACAGAGACTGAATGGAAAAATGCACTTATGATTATTTTCAAACTTAGCTGCTTATTACACTGGATCCGTGGCCTATTTATACTAGAGTCATGGCTAAACGAAACAGAAACAAAACAGAAGAATTAAAATAAGGGTTTCATAGGTTACAAACGGGTTTTGAATGCTTTTAAATGGGGAACGTTTCTAAGGCATGAATGGACGTTTCTAAGGCTTCAATGCAGCAACTTCATTAGCTTTCATTTCTACCGTTTTCTATTTCAAATAAGTCAAGGTATCGTAAATGTATGAGATTTCTTATAGAATCGAGTAACTCCACAACATAAATAGTGTTACATAGAGATAAAAATCGCAAAAAATTACGCTTTGACAATTGATCAAGTGTTACATTGCTCCAACTCCAACTGAAATATTGATAAGATCCAAGAGGCATGAATGTCCGTAGTTTTCTACTTTTGTGCAGATGCACAAATTGTATAAATTTATTATACCCTGGCACTAAAAAAGATAAGTGACGATTTTTTTTCTAAAATATTCAGCACTCCTTCATCCTCTTACCTTGAACAAAATTCTCCATATACAAAATTTCCCAAATCATTAAGAAGGTCAAGCATAACAAAATGTGTTTCGTTTTGCATGGATTTTTTAAAAAAAGACCTTAACACAAGTTCCTGGAAGCATTCATTGTCTCCCTCTTCAATTGCCATATCTAGGTGTGAGACTTGTAAGAAATCTTGAGCCATCCATAATAGAAATAACTCCTCCTTATTAAATTCATAATCTTTAGGATATAATGAACAATAAGCAAAGCATCACTTAAGATGAGAGGGGAGACGATGATAGCTCAATACCAAAGCGGGAAGAATATTGTTATATGAAATGTTCCATATCTCACTTGACAAAATGGCATTCCATTCCTCCCAAGATAATTTCTTATACAAGAGACTTCCAATTGTTTTCAAGGCCAAAGGCAAGCCTTTGCACTTCTTAACTATCCTTCTACCAATTTCTTCAAGATGAACAAGATTTGTTTGAGGATAGAAGTTGCAAAATGCATATTTAGTAAATAACATCCAACCATCTTCATCTGGTAATTGACATGGGTGGTGTATTTGATCTAAGTGGGCAGCCAAAGCAACATTCTTATTACATGAAGTGACAAAAATTCTACTTCCTATAGCCCCAACAATGAAAGTTGCTCGAAGAGCTTCCAATGATATATCATCTTCACACCAAACCTCGTCAAGACCAATAAGGAATTTCTCCCCAATCAACTTCTTTAACTTATTTTAAAGAATATTTAAATCTTCTATGTCATCATTAGACATCACAATTGCCTTAAAAATAATTTTTGTTAACCTCAAAATATCAAAGTCATCGAAAACACATACCTAAACTCTAACATCAAATTCACTCTTCACTCATGGATCATTATAGACAAGTTGAGTAAGGGTGGTCTTACCCAATCCACCTATGCCCACTATAGAAATTATTAAAAGGTGATTGTCATTTAGCAACCAATTAATGATTATTTCTTTGTCCTCATCTCTGCCATATATTCCAACTTCATCCACCAAAGAAGTTGTCTGCAACTTCATGATTGATCCAACACCACCTTTACCTTGTTTTAATCCTTGATTAATCTTTCTACCCGCTAGAAATTTGAGGTTTTCCAGTACTTGTTTCATCCTTGATTCTATCTCCATGCCAAATGAACTAGCAGAAGAATTGTAAAAAATTTTGTACCTTGCTAGTAACAGTAGCTTGAGTTTCAGCTTCTTTGGAGACATTATAGTTAATCTCGCCCAAGACATCCTCAGCATCTCTGAGCTCACAAAGCCAAGCCTTCACATTTGGATCGCTGAACTGCTTATCCTCTGCGTCATCAATGACACTATTGATGGATACTAGAGTCTCCTTCAATCCTCTTTTCTGGAAGTAGTCAATAACTTCATGAGAAGCCAACTTGTCAAAAGCCACGTGAAGGAAGGAAGACAGAATAGCACCGCCAACAAGTTCCGCAGCCATGGTATGGAGTAAAGGAATCAAGAAGAGACAGGGATGACACAGAACAGAAAAAATGAGCGTGACGCCTGATGCCAATGCACGTGAAAGCTAATAGCTCTTTCGCCGAATAATTTAACACAGATCGAATTCTTGAGATGCAGATACTGACATACAACAAGCGGACTTTACTTTTCATTTCTTTCTTTGTTTTTCTTTTTTAAGTGTTTTGTGGGTGTATGTGTGGTTCCAACAAGCCCACGCGGTTCACGTAACGGCATTGACTAAACTTTGTCTAAGGGAACAAAATGTAAATGACGGATTAAATGTCATTCTCCAGAGTGTTCATATGCTATTAAAATTTTGACTGAATTGATGACTCCTCTTTATAATTTACTCCCCTATTTTTATAAACTTACTTTTACTAGATTTGTCAGAGTCAAAAAAATTTTAAAACTCATTAACTTTATTTAGAAATTTAAGAAATTTTCAACTTTATCCTAATTAAATATACATATTTTAATAATATATTTTCTCTTTACAACATTTAATAGAAAGTAAAATGAGTAATTTATGACAAAAATTTAATAGCATGATTTATAAATAAAAAAAAATATTTTCTCTACCATATAAATGGGATTAGAGGTAGTGTTTTCACAAGTCATATATTCCTTCCGTACCATAATACAAGACATTTTTTAAAAACTTTATCTTATTCAATATGATATTAAATAACTTTTATATTTATTTTTTTAACGATACCCTTACTTTCTTTATTACTCTTTTTAAAAAATTATGCACTGAATTTTAATTACTATTATCAAAGCTTTTATATAAGATATTTAATGAGAGTATAAATAAAAAGATGTGAATATTTTTAAAAATTTAAAATTTCAACTAACATTATTTTCAAACTATAAATTAATTAACTATAACTTATATCATGGTTCATAAGGAATAAATAATAGTAAACCTTGCAATCATTTCTCTGTCTGTTTCTATTCTTTCATTATTAACTTCATTTTTTAATTTGAATTTTTTATTTTCTATATTTTTTTTGTGAAATTGCAATCAATATATCGTTCAGTTAAAAAGTTTCTATATCGTCCTATGTGTTGCATTAAAAAATGTAAGTTTTATTTTTCAAAAAAAAAAAAAAACTCAGTTAGTAGCTTGAGTGCCAATGTGTTTATAGATTGCAAATTTTAGGAAGGAAATGTATAGAAAAAAAAAACAATAATTGTATGTGCGTGTGTGTGTGTGTGTTTTTGGATGTTAAATCAAAATCATTTTTTAGTGTTAATTTTGTTAATAGTAATGTCTTTTATCCCACTAAAAAAATATCTTTTATCAAATAATTTTTAATTTTTTAATTTTTTAAATTGATCAGATTATGTTGTCAATGTCAATTACACATTTAATACTTAATAACATTACGTAAATAATAAATACAATATTATATTTAGGTTATAATATATAATTTTTATTATATTTTATATGATGGAAAATAAATAAATTACATCTTTCAGCTTCAAGGAGAAGAGAGAGGGTAAAATCCCCAAATAAATTCCCCGCGCGCGCGCGCATTTGTTTTGCGACAGAGTTATGAGTGCAGACAGCAGAGTAATTAAGAAATAAAAAAATTAAATAGTTTTGAAACATAAAAAACCAAATATGAATTATATATATTAATGAAATTCATTAAATATATTTTATAATCTTATTTTAAAAAAACATATAAATTTTTAAAAATACTCTTTATTTAATATAATATTATCTATGAAATATTACAGAGAGAGAAATATATAATAAGAAGGGATTTACCGTTTTCATCTCAAATTATAAATTATTTTTAAATAAAATTATAAGTAGCAATAAAACTCATTTTTTATTGACTGTCTGCCAAACGGGCTAACCAGAAAAGTGAGAATGGTCGCCAGATGTGTTAAATGAAATTTTCACTTTTTATTAATTTCTATTGATTTGTTCTAAAATATACAGTGTGATACTTTTTTTTTTTTTAATAGATACAGTGTGATGTTAAATGTTAGGGAAAAGTAACCAGATTTTATATTTCGAAATATTACTTCTTACAGATGATCGGAAAAGCTGTTGTAATACCAACTTCATGGGAGATGGAAGGAAAATTAAATGAATGATTTAATGTTAAAAATATTTATTGTAAATATTAAAATTAAAATTATTTTTAAAAATTGAAACCCATATTTTTATTAAATATTTTACTGAAAATATTGCATTTTAGATTGTATTTTTGTCAGAATAACTTGAAAAAAAGTTTTGACCTGATCGGCGCGGTGAATTTGGCTAAAGATCTTGTAATGCCTTAGCGGTTAAGGTGAAATTAAAAAGGAAAAAATTTTTAATGAGAAACGTAAAGCTTTTAAAATTTGAAAATTTTATTATTGAAATAAAAGTAAAGAGTTAATTGAAATAATTTTATTGTTCTTGACAAAATTAGTCATGTGAACAATTCGTGTAAGAAAATTAATAACTTTTTTATATAAAATAAACAATTAACATAAGTAAAATTTATAACTTTTACTAATAACATAACACTAATATAAATATAAATAAATAAGTTAAATACATGAACAACTTATATAAAAAAAATAAATAATTGATGTAGGTAGAATCAGAGTTGTAAATTTATATTAGCATTATACTGTTCATTAAAGTTGTAAATTTTACCCACATCAATTGCTCATTTTTCATATATCAGTTATTAATTTTTTTATATGAGTTATTCATACACCTAATTTTATTAAAAATAATAAAATTATTTTAATTAATTTTTTAATTTCATTTTAATCTCTTATATATACAGTGAAATTTTAAAATTTTAAAAGCTTTAATTAAAAATAAATTGAATCAGGGGTCCTCGTTAAATTTTTCGAATGGGAAACCATTCGAAGCAGTACTTTTTTCTTTTTCCTAAAAAAATTTGAGGCAAATATCACTTGGCAGGGATTGACGTGAAAAGTCAAATTCAATGCTCCTTATCATAAATTTGTGGCGGCGGTCCTCTCTATCATCAAGATAAGATTATCCCTATTCCTAGTCATACTTGTGTCATTTTGGTTTTTTTTTCTTAAAAAAAATTTATGTGGGACCCTTAATCAAAGATAATAAAAAAAAGATTCCTAATTTTTTGAAATTTTACTAAAAGATTCATACACAATTTCATTTGAATTTATAATAAAAATAATAAAATTATCCTTATTTAAATGAACAATATAAATAATTTGTTCGTTCTCATACTATATATTGTTCATTTATTCATAAAATATTATTCATTTTTTTACTTCACTTATTTATAGTCCTGCTTTCACTTGAATTCATGTTAGGGCCATAAACAAGTAAAGTAGAAAAACGAACAATATTTTATAAGTAAATGAACAACATATAATATAAAACAAACAAGTCATCTTATCATAAAAACCAACACTTAAAATAAAATTAAGTGAAACTAGAGCTATAAACAAGTAAAGTAGGAAACGCACAATATTTCATAAGTAAATGAACAATATAGGAGTGAACAAGTCATTTATGGTGTTCATTTAAATGAGGGTAATTTTATTATTTTTGTCACAAATTTGATAGAAATTCCTTTCAAGTCCTTCAGTGAAATTTTAAAAATTTTGAAGTCCTTTTTTTTATTATTTTGAATCAAGGGTCCCCACCTGAAATTCTCTCTTTTTTCTTTTACCCATGTTTGAATTGAAAGAAAAATAAAGAAAAACATAAAAGAAAATGCTCTTAAGAATAGTAAAAAAATTACTATCTTTAAAAAAATTTCTTTTTTTATTTTCCCTTTTTCCTACTTTCTTTCTACTTTTTCCGCAATGTAAATTAATTTAAATATCTTTTTATTAGAGACAAGTTTCATGGAGGCAAAGGTGACATTTGTATTAGAGGGAGCAATTTCTTTTGCATCACATCTTCACCCACCTTGTCCAAGACTATGACATATTTCCACTAAGTTGACAAAGGCTAAAACTTGTATCCAACGTCTTGAGGAGACGGTTACCTACTCCAAAACTAAGCACATGTTTCCAATGACTTGAGAAGACCGTCGTTTACTCCACAAGACTTGTGACTTTCCTTGGCAACTTAAAAAGAAGTCCATTCTATACATAGGTGAGAGTTAGATTTAATAAAAATGACTAGTTTATTTTTCATAATGTATTTAACTAAAATTTGAATCTTTATTAAAAAAAGCATCCACATTATATGCTTGATCGTGCCTCAAATAATTTTTTTCAATAAAAGAACACATGCACATATATTCTTCCAAATATATGTGCTTTTCCGTGAAGAAATTTCCATTGCAAAGCCAGAGAACCAAAAAGCATCCTCAGATGCTCCATTCACAATGGCTTGGTTTGCGAACTCAACTGACCGTGTGAGAACATCTATTATTGCTCCCAACAAGAAAGAATATTAGAGTGAATTTTAAATTTTAATATATAAATGTTACTGCTAAAGAAGTTTAGTTTTACTGTTAAAATTAATTCTCAAGAAAAAATATAACGTGTTATTATGTGTCTGAATCAGAGTGGAGGAAGCTTTAATTTACCCGTCAATAACTTAACTCCGTGAGATTCCAACGTCTATGATGTAAACAAGAGTACTGAGAGAATGTAGAAACACACCTGGTTCAGGTGGAAACTCTGCCCCATCAGCATCTGAAACTTCCAAGCAACACAAAGAATTGTGATTGTGCAAGCTTCTTTGTTCATGGACATTGATGTGGCTGTGGAAGTTCAACAGAAAATAGAACAAGGCTGTTTTCAAACATTCCAAAACCAACGAGCAAACCCTTTGTGTATATTGTGATTGGATCACCCACAAGCCCTGCTAATCACAAGGCAAAGAGATTCTAATAAACTATGCAGCACCATCACTGAAATTCAATTCACATTGATGCAACAAACAAATGCAAGATGCATGTGAGATAGTGGGTAAAGCAGAAGGAACAAAACCTGGCAATGAAATATGTTTTCCTAATGCATAAAATTGAGAGGCAACATTTGAGTTGAGCGTTTGTTCTTTTAAAGAGAACAGAGTTGAACCAGCAAAAAGCTTCTTCATGGACTTCATTTGCGATGCTTTAGATTGAGAACCCGAATGCCAGAGTAAGCTCATATTTCCATTGCTCTCAACAAGAATAATGCCAGAGTAAATGCTGCAAAATTCAGCAACTGTTATGGTTTAACGAAGTTCTTAGTGTAAATTATGTGTAATGAAATGTCTTTTATTATAATTAGAAGCATATATGCAATTGTGTGCTGACCAACAATACAAGAAGCATTTTTCCTTTTGGTAAGTATATTTGTTATACGTGGCATGCATTGCACAAGTTTATAGACACACATGCAAGCTCCTTGGGCTAGATAGATATATGTTGGTGAACTCTCTGGTTTTTCTATGGAATGGACAATATTCACCTCTCTTCTCTCACTCGTTACCGTTTGAATTTAAGCTTTGAATATAGAAAACTAAAATTTGTCGACACAAAGTTATAAAAGCGATTTAGAGA